>NC_082716.1:56227352-56837602 GCF_030144855.1 Hypanus sabinus | reverse complement strand
TCCTCAAAGAACTCTAACATCAGGCACAATTTCCCCCACATAAAGCTGTACTTGTAGGTCAAATGTGATGGCAGAATATAGTATTAGTGGTAAGACTCTTGACAGAGTGGAGGATCGGAGAGATCTTGGGGTCAACTCCATAGGATGCTCAAAGCAGCTGTGCAGTTTGACTCTGTGGTTAAAAAGGCGTACGGTGTATTGGCCTTCATCAATTGTGGAATTGAATTTAGAAGCTGAGAGGTAATGTTGCAGCTATATAGGACCCTGGTCAGACCCCACTTGGAGTACTGTGCTCAGTTTTGGTCACCTTACTAAAGGAAGGATGTGGAAACCATAGAAAGGGTGCAGAGGAGATTTACAAGGATGTTGCCTGGATTGGGGAGCATGCCTTATGAAAATAGGTTGAGTGAGCCCAACCTTTTCTCCTTGGAGTGACGGAAGATGAGAGGTGTCCTGACAGAGGTGTATAAGTTGATGAGAGGCATTGATAGTGTGGATAGTCAGAGGCTTTTGCCCAGGGCTGAAATGGTTGCCACAAGAGGACACAGGTTTAAGGTGCTGGGGAGTAGATACAGAGGAGATCTCAGGGGTAAGTTTTTACTCAGAGAGTGGTGAGTGTGTGGAATGGGCTGCCAGCAACAGTGGTGTAAGCGGATATGATAGGGTCGTTTAAGAGACTTTTGAATAGGTACATGGAGCTTAGTAAAATAGAGGGCTATAGGTAAGCCTAGTAATTTCTAAGTTAGGGACATGTTCGGCACAGCTTTGTGGGCTGAAAGGCCTACATTGTGCTGTAGGTCTTCTATGTTACTATGTTACTGGCTTTCCTGAATCCAACCCTGACTCTCCAAATGCATGTGGATCCTGTCCTTCAGAATCTCTTCCAGCAATTTACCCACCATGATGTCAGATTAACTAGGCTGTAGTTTCCTATCGTGTTTTTGCAACCCTTTTTAAACAGTGGTACTACATTGACCTCTATTTTAAAACTAAATGTATTATGGTCTTGGAATACAAAGTGCTCACTAACACAAACCTCCACTACTTGTCCAACCTCATTCCCCAGGAGGAGGTCCAGTGTTGTTCTCTCTTTAGTAGGTCCTTCCATATATTGATAAAGGAACATTTCAAAGGTACATTTAATGTCAGAGAAATGTATACAATATACCTCCTGAAATGCTTTTTCTTTGCAACCATCCACAAAAACAAAGGATTTCCCCCAAAGAATGAATAACAGTTAAATGTTAGAATCCTAAAGTCCCCCCCCCCACCCCGGCTCCCCACCCTCCTGCATGTAAGCAGCAGCAAGCAACGATCCACACTCCCCCCCAGCAGCAAAATAAAGCATCGGCACCTGCCACTGAGCACTCAAGTGTGAGCAAGGCAACAGCAAAGACACAGACCTGCAGTTACTCCAAAGACCACTTGTTCACCATAGGCTCTCTCTCTCCCTAATAAAGGAGAAAGAGATGTCTCCGTTTCACAGCAAGAGGGGAGACATAACAAGCAACTTGCTGGTTTATGATGTTAAGAGTCTGTTGCGTTGCATTTTCCGAGCTCTGTGGCTAAAGATCTCAGGTCTCCAGGCACACAGCCATAGATCTTCCAACTGCCACGACTGGGACACTGACCTTCTATCCGCCCGACTCCAGAGCCACAAGGTCTTGGCCCTTCAAAGGCGAGCTGAGCTCTTAGGCCATACCCTTGGCGTGTCAAATAGCGGTCAGTCGTGAAACCCCGAGAGTGGGTTCAATTCCCACAAAGAACCCAAGTCAGCCTGTAACTCCAGATCAGGTCTTCAAAAGACCCTAAAAGAGAAATGGAGTTGTTTCCGAAGATGCAAGCAAAGGAGATGCAGTTAGGTGTCATTGTCTCTCCTGAGCACTCAGTGGACACATTTCACAAATTCTATTCATTCTATTTCTGACAGTATAGTTAGATGAGCCAATATGAGGCAAGTGATAATCTCCCATTGATACAACCCTGTTACATTTACAACTAGCTGCAATCTCTCTGCGTATCTGTTCCTCTAATTCCAGCTGACTTTTGGTGGGGCTATAAAACAATCCCAGTATTCCTTACTTCTTTTAAGTTGTACCCATTGGGCCTTACTGGATGATCCCCCAAAGGAAATTTGTTACGACCTCCTTTATCAAGAAGCCAACACCCGCCCCCTCCACTCCCACTTGGACCTTTGTCACACTGAAACATCTGTATTAGCCATTGTGAGACAATAACAAGCTGGAGAGACAACACAGAATTGGTGGATGTTTTGTACTTGGATCTTTAGAAGGTCTTTGACACATGAGGCTGCTTAGCAAGGTAAGAGCCCGTGGAGTTACAGGATAGATATTAGCACGGATAAGGCACTGGTTGTTTGGCAGGAAACAAACAGTGGGAATAAAGGGAGCCTTTTTTTATTGGCTGCCGGTGCTTAGTGGTGTACAGCAAGGGTCAATGTTGGGACCATTTTTTATGTTGTTGGCTGTGTTGTATGATGTAGGTGATCATGGTCTTTCCATAACCATGATTGTTCTTGGCAAATTCTCCTGTAGAGGTGGTTTGCCATTGCTGCCTTCTAAGCAGTGTCTTTACAAGACTTGGAACCCAACCATTATTAAATCTACCTGGGATCAGTGGTCACTTGTGCACCAGCTGCTCATACAACCATCCACCACCTGCTCCCATGGCTTCACATGTTCCTGATCGGGGGCGGGCAGGCCAAGCAGGTGCTGCAAGGGTGACTTGCAGGTGAGGGAATGGAAGGAGCATCTTGAACCTCCTTTGGTAGAGACATATCTCCAACCCGCCATCCACATTGTATGTCAATGATGGCTTTGTGGCCGAGTTTGTGATTGTTGGAGGGGCAGGTAATGTTGAGGAAGCACTGAGGCAGCAGAAGGACTTAGGAGAATGGACAAAGAAGTGGCAGATGGAATACAGCGTCAGGAGGCCTTTGATAGAAGGAATAAAAGCCTAGACTATTTTCCAAATGGAGAAAATTCAAAACTCTGTGGTGCAAGGGGACTTGGGAATCCTCGTACACCATTTCAAGTCAAGTCAAGTCAATTCATTTTTATTGTCATTTCGACCATAACTGCTGGTACAGTGCATAGTAAAAATGAGACAACGTTTTTCAGGACCATGGTGTTACATCACACAGCACAAAACCTAGACTGAACTATGTAAAAAAAAACAACACAGAGAAAGCTACACTAGACTACAGCCCTACACAGGACTACATAAAGTGCACAAAAACAGTGCAGGCATTACAATAAATAATAAACAGGATAATAGGGCAAGGTTTCAGTCCAGACTTCGGGTATTGAGGAGTCTGATAGCTTGGGGGAAGAAACTGTTACATAGTCTGGCCGTGAGAGCCCGAATGCTTCGGAGCCTTTTCCCAGACGGCAGGAGGGAGAAGAGATTGTATGAGGGGTGTATGGGGTCCTTCATAATGCTATTTCCTTTGCAGATGCAGCGTGTAGTGTAAATGTCCGTGATGGCAGGAAGAGAGACCCCGATGATCTTCTCAGCTGACCTCACTATCCGCTGCAGGGTCTTGTGATCCCAGATGGTGCAATTTCCGAGCCAGGCAGTGATGCAGCTGCTCAGGATGCTCTCAGTACAACCTCTGTAGAATGTGATGAGGATGGGGGGGTGGGAGATGGACTTTCCTCAGCCTTCGCAGAAAGTAGAGACACTGCTGGGCTTTCTTTGCTATGCAGCTGGTGTTGACAGACCAGGTGAGATTCTCCATCAGGTGAACACCAAGAAATCTTAACAATCTCTACCGAGGAGCCATCGATGTTCAGTGGGGAGTGGTCACTCCGTGCCCTCCTGAAGTCAACAACCATCTCTTTTGTTTTGTTCACATTCAGAGACAGGTTGTTGGCTCTGCACCAGTCCGTTAGCCGCTACACTTCCTCTCTATAAGCTGACTCGTCATTCTTGCTGATGAGACCAACCACAGTCGTGTCATCGGTGAACTTGATGATATGGTTCGAGCTGTGTGTTGCAGCACAGTCGTGGGTCAGCAGAGTGAACAGCAGTGGACTGAACACGCAGCCCTGGGGAGCCCCCGTGCTCAGTGTGATGGTGTTGGAGATGCTGCTCCCGATCCGAACTGACTGAGTTCCTAAATGTTAACCTACAGGTGAGTCAGTGGTGAGGAAAGCAAATGCAATATTAGCATTCATTTCAAGAGAACTAGAAAATAAAAGCCAGGATGTATTGCTGAGTCTTTAAAAAGCTTTGGTGAGGCCTCAATTGGAATATTGCTTGCAGCTTTGGCTCCTTATATGAAAGAATATGCTGACATGGGAGAGGGTTCAAAGGAGGTTCATGAGAACGATTCCAGGAATGAAAAGCATATGATATGAGGAGTGTTCAATGGCTCTGAGTGTGTACTCACTGCAACTTAGAAGAATGTGGGGGGATCTCATTGAAACCTATTGAATGTTGAAAAACCTTGATGGAGTGGATGAGGAGAGGATGCTTTCTAGCTTTCTACAGTGGGTGAGTTCAGGACCAGCGGGCACAGCCTCAGAACAGAGGGAGGTCCATCTGGAATGCAAATGAGATGGAATGTTTTAGTCAGAGGGTGGTGAAATGGTGGAATTTGTTGCCACGGGCGGCTGCGAAGGCTAGGTCATTGGGGATATTTACAGTGGAGATTGATAGATATGTGGTAAGTGAGGGTGTGAAAGGTTACAGGCAGAAGTCAGGAGAATGGGGTTGGGAGGGAAATGGATCAGCCATAATGAAATAGCACAGCAGACTGGATGGGCCAAATGGTCGAATTCTGCTCCTATGTCTCAAGGTCTTATGGTATCCTGGATCACTGAGCTGCCAGTCCTTGCCTTCCTTCAACCATGTTTCTTTTATGCCTATGATATCCCATTCCACAGATCCAATCCAAGCCTGAGTTGATCCGACTTCTAAATCAAACCTTTTGCATTGAAATAAGTGCAGTTTAAAGCAATGGGCTTTCGTCTCTCTTTGTGCTCCTAACTATCCTGACAACTAAACATGCTCTTACTGGCAACAGTACTATCCTGATTTCTTATCAGCTATTCAACAGCTCAGCTCACTGTCCCACATCTCTACCACTCTTTTAAAACTTTCCTAAGTAGCACTAAATTATCTCCCAGCCAGAATATTGGTGTTTAGTAACAGTAATGTGATAATTAATGTGATGGAAAGGAGAACTTGGTGCAAGTTACCATACACCTGATGTGATTTAAGTGACTTTGACCATGAAAGGATTGTTGGTTTGAGTACCTCGGAAACTGCTGACTTCCTTGGGTTTTCACACGTTATTGAGAATTTACAGAGAAGGGTCTGAGAAGCAAAAAACATCTAACGAGCTGCAGTTCTGTGGATGAAAATATCTTGTTAACAACAGAAGTCAGAGGAGAACAGCGAGGCCCTATGGGCTTATCCATCTTAATGCTTTTCAGAAGATTCAGCACTACTTCCGCATTAATCTCAAAACGACCCAGTGCATTAGCACACCCCACTCCATTTTCACTATCTTCTAAATCCTTCTCCTTGGGAAATATTGACACAAAGTTCTCATTTAATACCCCGGTCTTCAAGCACAAAATCCCTCCACCCTTGAGTAGTCCTACCCTCTGCTTAGTTATCCTCTTTTTCTTAATGTATGTATGAAATTCCTTGGGATTCCCCTTGATCCTGCTTGGCAAGGATATTGCATGGTCCCTTCGGTCTTCCTAATTGCCTGTTTGAGCACCTTGCTGTTAAATGCTCCACAAAGGCCCAGTTTAATTTTAGCTTCAGAAATGTTTCATATAAGGATAAGACATGAGAGAATAGGACCAAACAACTGTGACAGTGGAATAATGTGCATGGAACCGGAGGAGAGCAGAGGTACTTTATGAATACTTTGCTTCAGTATTCACTATGGAAAAGGAGCTTGGCAATTGTAGGGATGACTTGCAGTGGATTGAAAAGCTTGAGCATACAGACATTAAGAAAGAGGATGTGCTAGAGTTTTTGGAAGCATCAAGTTGGATAAGTCTCCGGGACTGGGTGACATGTACCCCAAGCTACTGTGGGAGGTGATTGCTGTGTCTCGGGCAATGATCAATAGGGACGAGTGAGGTTCCAGAGGATTGGAGTGTTGCAAATGTTGTTCCCTTATTCAAGAAAGGGAGCAGAGATAGCCCTGGAAATTATAGACCAGTGAGTCTATAATGAGGAAGTGGAGGGATGGGTTAGTAAATTTGCTGGTGACACAAAGGTTGGGGATGTTGTGGATAGTGTGGAGAGCTGTCAGAGGTTACAGTGGGACATCGATAGGGTGCAAAACTGGACTGAGAAGTGGCAGATGTTCAGCCCAGATAAGTGTGAGGTGGTTCATTTTGGTAGGTCAAATATGATGGCAGAATATAGTATTAATGTTAACACTCTAGACAGTGTGGAGGGTCAGGGGGATCTTGGGGTCCGAGTCCATAGGACACTCAAAGCTGCTAAGTAGGATTGACTCTGTGATTAAGAAGGCATACAGTGCCTTCATCAACTGTGATATTTTGCTTAAGAGCCGAGGGGAAATGTTAAAGCTATATAGGGCACTGGTCAGACCCCACTTGTAGTACTCTGCTCATTTCTAGTCACCTCACTACAGGAATGATGTGGAAACTATAGAAATAGTGCTGAAGAGATTTACATGGATGTTGCCTGGATTAGGGAGCATGCCTTATGAGATTAGGTTGAGTGAACTCGGCCTTTTCTCCTTGGAATTGCAGAGGATGAGAGGTAACTGGATAGAGGTGTATAAGATGATGAGAGGCATTGATCATGTGGACAGTCAGAGGCTTTTTCCCCAAGGCTGAAGTGGGCACAGTTTCTAGGTGCTTGGAAACAGGTACAGAGGAGATGTCAGGGGTAAGTTTTTTTACGCAGAGAGTGGTGAGTTCATGGAATGGGTTGCTGGCGATGGTGGTGGAGTCAGATACAATAGGGTCATTTAAGAGAGTCCTAGATAGATACATGGAGCTTAGGAAAATAGAACATGTTCAGCACAGCATTGTGGGCCAAAGGGCTTGTATTGTGCTGTGAGTTTTCTATATTTCTATGTATAATTATTTTTTCTTTCCTGACTAAATTTAGGATCTCTCAGGTCAGTCAAGTTTCCCTTAACTTACCATCCTTGTCCTTCCTCCTTCAAAGTCATGTTTGACAAATCTTATTGAATTTTTTGAAGAGGTTACTAGGAAAGTTGACGAGGGTAAAGGAGTGAATGTTGTCTATATGGACTTCAGTAAGGCCTTTGACAAGGTTCCGCATGGAAGGTTAGTTAGGAAGATTCAATTGTTAGGTATTAATATTGAAGTAGTAAAATGGATTCAACAGTGGCTAGATGGGAGATGCCAGAGAGTAGTGGTGGATAACTGTTGTCAGGTTGGAGGCCAGTGACTAGTGGTGTGCCTCAGGGATCGGCACTGGGTCCAATGTTGTTTGTCATATACATTAATGATCTGGATGATAGGGTGGTAAATTGGATTAGTAAGCAAGCAGATGATACTAAGATAGGTGGTGTTGAGGATAATGAAGTAGGTTTTCAAAGCTTGCAGAGAGATTTAGGTCAGTTAGAAGGGTGGGTTGAAAGATGGCAGATGGAGTTTAATGCTGATAAGTGTGAGGCGCTACATTTTGGTAGGACTAATCAAAATAGGACATACATGGTTAATGGTAGGGCATTGAGGAATGCAGTAGAACAGAGTGATCTAGGAATAATGGTGCATAGTTCCCTGAAGCTGGAATCTCATGTGGATAGGGTGGTGAAGAAAGCTTTTGGTATGTTGGCCTTTATAAATCAAGAGTATTGAGTTTAGGAGTTGGGATGTAATGTTAAAATTGTACAAGGCATTGGTGAGGCCAAATTTGGAGTATTGTGTACAGTTCTGGTCACCAAATTATAGGAAAGATGTCAACAAAATAGAGAGAGTACAGAGGAGATTACTAGAATGTTACCTGGGTTTCAGCACCTAAGTTACAGAGAAAGGTTGAACAAGTTAGGACTTTATTCTTTGGAGCATAGAAGGTTGAGGGGGGACTTGATAGAGGTATTTAAAATTATGAAGGGGATAGATAGAGTTGACGTGGATAGGCTTTTTCCATTGAGAGTAGGGGAGATTCAAACAAGAGGACATGAGTTGAGAGTTAAGGGGCAAAAGTTTAAGGGTAACACGAGGCGGAATTTCTTTACTCAGACAGTGGTAACTATGTGGAACGAGCTTCCAGTAGAAGTGGTAAAGGCAGATACGATTTTGTCATTTTAAAAAAATTGGATAGGTATATGGACAGGAAAGGAATGGAGGGTTATGGGCTGAGTGCAGGTAGGTGGGACTAGGTGAGAGTAAGCGTTCAGCACAGACTAGAAGGGCTGAGATGGCCTGTTTCCATGCTGTAATTGTTATATGGTTATATGACTATGCTGATCATGAACTTTAATCATCTGGTCTTTAAACATCTCTCATGTGTCAGATGTGGACTTGTCCGACAGCAGCTCCCAATCAATGTCCCTTAGCTCCTATTTCATTCTGCCAGAATTTGACCTTCCTTATTTAGTACCTTCAAGCAAATCCAGTTTGATTATCCACATAACTATTTTAAAACATAATGAGTTGTGGTCACTAATCACAAAATGCTCATCCACTATCAGATTTGCCACTAGCCTGGCTCATTTCCCGGCAGATTCTCTCCTCTTGTTGGACTGTCTACATACTATTTCAAAAAGCCTCTTGGATGCACTGAATAAATCCCAAGTCTCTTATATTAAGGAAGTTTCAATTAATACTAAGGAAATTAAAGTCTTGCACAAAGACAACCCTGATGCTCCTGCTTTCTTGCTTACTGCCCGTTAAGCTGCTGACATTTAGGTCAGCAACAAAGGTTCCCTATCTCTGTCTGTCAGTGTTCAAGACTTACATCATTGTGCTGGTAGCTTCCTCTCGGTTTTCACTACCGTCAACCGTTCAGGTCCCAGGCGGAGATTCTGGAACACCGTCACACACAGATGTAGATGAATTCTTCATTACTGTTCTATAAGTTTTGTTTGACCAGTCAGGGTTGTTAGCTCTGAGCTGAACCCCCAGACCAGGAGGAGCAGTTGTCCACACTTTGTCTGGCATCTTCTCTTTGAACTGTTTGGCATGGGTAACCCCACCAAGAGCCAAAGGCCTGACTCCAGCCAAAATCACGCTCTGGGTCATTGAAGCACACAAGCCTCCATACCACGGCAAGACTACGGTCCTCTTGGAGGTATTGTTCCTGCACCTTTTCACGATCTGTCTACATATCCGTCCCTCCACCTCTCAGTGGCTATTGGAAGGGGGGGTCATATAATGTAATTCCATCAGCATAATTAAACCTCTCCTATTTCTGAATTCCACTCAAATTGCCCTCCAGTACTGCTATGACACTCTCCCTTATCAGCAGTGGAACCCCCACCTCTTTTATCCCCCCTCTCTGTCATGGTTAAAACAGCAAAACACAGGAACACTAAGCTGCCAGTCTTGCCCCTCACACAACCAGGTCTCTGTAATGGTAACAAGATTTTAATTCCATGCACTAATGCAGACTGTAAATTTATTGTCCTTATGCATATTACTGCCAACATTGAAATGAGCACAGTTCAGCCATCAGTCCTACCACATTTATTAACCTGTGCCTTGCTGGCCTTCTTTTCAGTCTTATCTTCATGCCATCCTCATTGCCCTCAATCCTATCACCTGTTGTCCTGCTGTGGTTCCCATCCCCCTACATATGTACTGCGCATTTGTGCAGTAAATTTGGATTTCTGAAATGCAGGGATGACATCAATTTATAATATGGAACAATGACATGGTGACAATAACAGAGACCTGATTGAGAGAGGGACAAGACTAACTGCTTAACATTCCAAGTTTTTGATGTTTTAGAAGAGATAGAAAGGAGGTACAGGAGGACAAGGTGTGGGATTACCTTTGAAGAGCATTATCACAGCTGAATTCAGAGGGTAAGAAGTGAAGGGCTCATCGACTGAATCTAAATGGGTAGAACTCAAACATAAGACTGGTGCCATCGCGCTGATGGGTTTATACTATAGACCACATTTATCCTTAGAGATACTGAGGTGCAGGGAGGTGAGGAATAAGAAGGGCAGAATATACAGAATGAAAGCCACTGCCCTCAACTGTATTGGAGTTACAGAGGGCCAAGGTATACAAGTCTGAGTATCATTGCAGATGTCAGCACATGTAGGTAAGATGGTTAAGAAAGCATATGGCATACTAACCTTCATTAGCCAGGGCATAGAGTTTAAGAGTAGGGTATTTATTGTACAACTTCATAAACAATTGATTAGGCTGTCGGCTGGAGTACCCTGTGCAACTCTGGTTGCCGCACTATAAGACCATAAGACATAAGAGCAGAATTAGGCCATTCAGCCCATCGAGTCTGCTCTACCATTCTACTATGGCTGGTTCTGGATCCCACTCAACCTCATACACCTGCCTTCATACCATATCCTTTGAGGCCCTGACCGATTATGAAACAAACAACTGCCGCCTTAAACATACGCACAGACTTGGCCTCCACCGCAGGCTGTGGCAGAGCATTCCATAGATTCACTACTCTTTGGCTAAAAAAATTCCTCCTTTCCTCTCTCCTAAAGAGTCACCCCTCAACTTTGAGGATGCGCTCTTGAGTTCAGGATTCCCCCATCATAGGAAACATCCTCTCTGTATCCACCTTATCTAGTCCTTTCAACATATCCTTCTAAATTCCAGTGAGTACAGGCCCAAAGCTGGCAAATGCTTCTCATATGTTAACCCCTTCATTCTCAAAATCATCCTGATGAATCTCCTCTGGATTCTCTCCAATGACAACACATCCTTTCTGAGATATGGGGCCCAGAACTGTTGACAATACTCTAGTTGCTGACTGACTAGTGTCTTATAAAGGCTCAACATTATCTCCTTGCTTTTATATTCTATCCCCTTTGAAATAAATGCCAACATTGCATTTGCCTTCTTTACTACAGACTCAACATGTAAATTAACCTTCTGAAAGGACATAATTGCATTGGATAGGATTTTCTTGGGATGGAACATTTCAGCTATGAGGAGAAAATGGATATACTAGGTTTGTTTTGTTTGAAGTGGAGGAGGTTGAAGGGAGAACCTGATGGAGATATACAAAATTTTGAGCGGCATAGATAATGGAAACCATGTATAACTTCTCTCCATAAAGGAGATATCTGAAGCCAGAGGCCAGGGGGTTGATGTAAGTGATAAGAAGTTTAAAGGGATTGGAGGAGTGTTTTTTCCTTCCACCCAGAGGGTGGTTGGAATCTGGATACACTGGGCACTGAAAGCAAAGACTCATGATTTCACAAGCATCTGGGCAAGCATGAGTCACCATTGCATTACAGGCTACAGCCCAATACCCACTGCGACATAGAGGAACAGACATGCAGGCAGATTAAAGAAAGTTGTAAAACAATTCAGCTGTTCGCATGGGGCACTTCAACTTCGGTAATATAAACTGGGACCTTCTTAGTGCAAGAAGTTTAGATGGAGCCAAATTTACCAGTTGCATCCAAGAGGGTTTCTTAAATCAATATGTAACTAGTCCAAAAAGAGGGAGAGCTGTGCTGGACCTGGTGTTCAGAAATGTGACTGACCTCAGTGGGTGTATATTTAGAGAATAGTGACAAGTCTTTAAGCTTCAAGATAGCTATAGATGAGGTTAATTATGGACCTTGCGGGAGAGTATTAAATTGGAGCAGGGCAAATTACAAGAGCATTAGCCAGGAACTAGAGAAATTTACTTAGACACAGTTGTTTTTGGGCAAGTCCACAATGGGCACGTGGAGGATATTTAAAGACCAACTGCACAGAGTACAGGACAGGTATGTTCCAGTCAGAAGGAGGGCTAAGGATGCCAAGGTAAGAGAATCTTGGATTTTGAGAGAGGTGATGAATCTAGTCAAGATGGAAAAGGGAAAGTATATAAAGTTTTGGCAGCTAGAATCAAAAGGATCCCTCGAAGATTATCAAGAAGCTAAAGAAGGGAATTAAAAAAGCCAGGAGGGGCTATGAAAAGTCCTTGGCAAGTGGAGTTAAAGAGAATCCCAAGGCATTCTGTATCAAGAGCAAGAGGATAACTGGGGTGAGGGTAGGACCACAAACATAAAGGGGGGCGGGACTTCTGCTTGGATGTGGATGAGGTCTTTAACGAGTTCTTTACATCAGTATTTACCGATGAGAAGGTAGTGCGTAATGATATGCTAGTACATTTCAATGTAAAGGAGGAGGTAGTGTTGAGCCTTTTAAAGAGCGTTAAGGTGAATAAGTCCATGGGATCTGATGGAATATACCCAAGGTTATTGAGAAAGGCAAGAGATAAGATTTTTGGGGCCTTGCCCAATATCTTCATGCCCTCTTGAGCCACATGCAAGCTCTTGGAGGACTGGTAAGTAGCTAATTTTTTTTCTCTATTTTTCAAGAAGGAAACCAGGGATAAACTATAGATTAGTGAGTCTCAGACGAGTGGTAGAGAAGTTACTGCAGGACATTCGTAGGGATAGGATTTATGAGCATTTGGAACCAAGGCCTAATTAGGGAGGGCCAGCATGGCTTTGTGCAGGGCAAATCATATCCTACTAACTTGATTGAGTTTTTTGATGAGGTGACAAGGGTAACTGCTGAAGGTACAGCTGTGGATGCTGTCTACAGGTACTTTAGTAAGATGTTTGACGTAGTCCTTATAGGAAGTCATGTTGCAATTCTATAAAACTCTAGTTAGACTGTATCTGCAGTATTGAATACAGTTCTGGTCACCCTGTTGTAGGAAGGATTTTGAGGCTTTGGAAAGAGTGCAGAAGAGGTTTATCAGGATGTCACCTGGATCAGAGGGCATGTGCTATAACGAAAGGTGGACAAATTCATTTATTTTTGTCTCTGTACTGGTAGAGGCTGAGAGGAAATCTGATAGAAGTTTATATAATATGAGAGGAATACATAGAGTAGACAGACAATATCTTTTTTTTCTCCAGTGTTTTAATATCTAATTCCAGAGGGCATAGCATTTAAGGTGAGAGAGGGTAATTTCAAAGGAGACGTGAGAGGCAAGTTTATTACATAGAATGGTGGGTACCTGGAATGCACTGCCTGGGGTGCTGACAGAGGCAGATATTAGGGATTTTTTAAGATAGGCACATGCTTGTGAGGAAAATGGAAAGATATGAACATTATATAGGCAGATGAGATTAGTTTACTGGGCCATTTGACTACCAATTTAGTTGGTTTAGCACAACATTATGGGACGAAGGGCCTGTTCCTGTTCCTATGTTCTCTGCTCTACAGACCGAATGCTAGAAAACAGGACTGGTGTATAGAAATAGTTCATGGTTAGCATGGGCATGGTGGATGAGAAGGCCTGTTTGGTGCTGAATGGCTGTAGGTGACAAAATCTTCTTCATGTTGCCTTTCTTTCTCTAAGCTAAGCACTTTTAATGGGCATGAGTAATTTCTGTTCCACCCCACCCATTTCTGTCTGCAACCAATGTTTCCCCACCCACTACAGCCCACACCTGGTTTTAGTCACGGCAAATATCTATTTCAGCAACCCCTCAATTTCCTGCTGGTTTCTCTGCCCTTTCATTCCTTGTTTTCTTTCCCATTTACTTCTGCCTCTGCCAGTTATCAAGTTTTCACTTACTGGGTGTCCTCAATTCCTTGCCATTGCTGGCCTCACAATTCACTTTGTCTCCACTTTAGTATCAAGGTCTAACTCTGCAAACTCAGATGAAGCCTGTTTAATTGCCTAGAAACCTCATAAACCAAATAACTCATTGTGCAGTTGCTGGAATGTACCACATTTCCAACTTATTTTTGTAGTGTCCAGAAAGGAAATTTTAATTTCCTACATTCTATACTTTGATGAATAAAAATGTCCAACCAATAATGTTTTTTTTATTTCTGCTGTTTGCAATTTTTTTCTCCTCCAACATTTAATCTTTCAATGTTTGTATTTATATTAGAGGAGGCATTGTCAGTTGGCAATGAAAAAATGCCATTGTGCTAATTTGAAGCTCGCAGTAAATTTCACACAGTCCAGTGTGGGCAGATGGTGCTAAAAATAAAATCTCACTGGCACTCTCTTGTCACTTAATAAATTGGCACAAGTTTTAAACCCCACACAGAACCATCTGCAAGAAGCAATCTCCATAGTTTGTTGAAATAAATTTAACTTATTAAACACGAATGAGTCATCTGATGGAGTATGTGCCGCATTAATTGGAGCGGCTTTCTCCCCGTCACCCAGACATGGCGCTGTTCTAAGGAGAAGATATTTTGTTTCCCAATTACAACTGGATCCAGAGTTGAAAGCAATTGTCTGCTAATTAAAAGTTTTTGATTGCAAAATAAGTTATGATTATACTGCCTAACTCCTATGTGACATTTCCCAACTATAAATCTTTGAAGTGCATTGTGAAATACTTAATATATAGATAATTTGAATTAAAATTGATGATCAGTTCTACCACACACAGTCATTTCAACATTCACTAAGCGAATGCCTTGGTGTCAGATTTACTCATTAGTGATCTGTACTTAAACCCACACAATGAAAACAGCCGCAAGCTGATAAGAGAATTTATGGTTGAAAAATCTATAAATCACTGGGATGCAGAGGCGAGTGAATTATTTCTGGTGGAGAGGAGAATACCCAGTTCTGTACTGTCAATTCATATGGAGTGTAAGAACATGTGCAGGTCATTTAGCTTCTTACCTCGGTTGTGATATTTAAAGAGATCTGCAACCTAATTCCATGTGCTTTTGCTCAATAATCAATATGTTTGCTTAATAAAAATCTATCAATTTAAAATTAACAAATTATGAAACGTTGATTGCCACTTGCAGAAGAGTTCTTAACTTCCACAATCCATGCATGTCGAAATGCTTCCCAGCATCTCTCTCTAAAGGGTGTGACTCTTATCTTTTGAAGTATTCTTTCTCCCCATGCATCCCTGCACCCACTGGCCTCCCTGGAAATAATCCAAAATGGTAATAACATCTCCTTAACATATTGAAAATCACGAATCAAATCTTCTAAACGTTTCAGAATGTTATGACATCCACCCATCCAAAAACACCAGCTTCCAAGATTCAAATGCTCTTAACTTTTGGAGTATGGATAGCTGACTCGGCCCTTTAAAGATTCAGGCCATTCCTGCAAATTGGCAGTCATGTTTCGGGGGCTAACGATTGAGCTCCCGAAAGAGCTCAATTAAGGAGCTCCCGAACTGGGGTTCGGTATTTAATTATAAGCCTACGCATGATTTTGTCTGGTGTTTGTTTTGTGCTCAGATTCTCAATCCAGTTTGAAACCATGTCTCAATCCTAGACTCGAATACTCCAGCACTTAGGTCCAAGTCATTCTCCTCAAGAACTCTCGTCACAGTATGATTGAACTAGCATGAACCCAGCTGGGTATCAGAGTCTTTCATCTGCTGAGACCAGCCACAGCGAAAATATTTCCCAACAGAGCCTGGAGATATATGACCTCCAGGTAGCCATAAGTCAACTTTTGCAAGGAGGCCAAATTCACTGGGAGAACCAGTCGGTACCGCTCCAGAGCCAGTAGATCCTCCAACCCCAGAGAGATTTGACAGTGACCTCGGTTCTTGCTGCAGCTTCCTCATCCAGTGCTTGTTAGTGTTTGAGCTCCAGCCATTTTGACTCCCTTCAGTGCACAGAGTCATGGCCTTCATTATTTCTCTTCTGACTGTGAGTCCTGGCCTGGCCCACCACGCATTGGGAATGCAGGTTGAAGATTTTCTTGCACTCGAGGAATTCATGAACGCCACGAGGGAGGTGCTTCATCACCCTGTCAGAACCGGCTGAGCTTCGGACCGCCTGATGAAGGTTTGACGGGGGGGGGTTTGTACAGACAGAGGCCAACTATACGATCGAATTTCGGACCTTGGCCCAGGTGAGTGGTTGGAATGGGGAGGCCTTAGATATGCTATACTGCCACAGGCTCTGAGGAACTGAAAGACGCCCTCACCTTGGGAAAGCCGGCAGAGAACTTAGAAGGTCTCATCGACCAGTCCATCTGTCTCGATCTCTCTGGCAAAGCGTAACTGTAACTACATCTTGAGGTCGAAGAGGGCTAGCCCAAGCCTGGACTCAATGCAGCATTGATCCACTCTCCAACCTCAGACCATGACCAGCCCGTAAAGATCCAGTTGAACCCATGCAGGTTGGTTGCACTAGACTCTCTGTTGACGAGAGGTCCCGGTGCCAGAATCAAGGGTGCTGCTTTTACTGTGGGGAAGCTGGTCACCTACAGGCCAAGTGTTCGAAGCTGCAGCCGTCTGGGGAACTGCTAAGACTGTCAAATGTTGGGAGGACTGTGATGGTAGCAGCCGTTATGCCCAAACCCACGGATTCTGGTTTTGTGCTAAAGGAGGAGTTTACCTGGGATCAGAACCTGCAGCAGGTCAAGGCTTATAAGGCCATAAGGTATGGGAGCAGCAGTAGGCCATTTGGCCCATCAAGTCTGCTCCGACTGTGGACTCTGGGGCAGTGGGTAATTTTCTGGATAAAGGAACTACCCGCTGGTTTGACATACCGCTACGGAAGTTTAATCAGTCCTTGCTCGCAACTGTCTTGGACAGCTGCCCACAAGGTAGCTGGCAGCTCCTGCAACTGACTGTGGAACTGCAGATGAAGATAAAGGTTCAAGTGGAAGACATTAGTTTCTTCATTATTGACTCTCCATTCATACCCCTGACCTTTGGGTGCCTTTGGCTGTCCCAACATAACCCATCCATGGACAGGAGGGAGGGGAGAATCTCTGCTTGGTCCAGCCATTGAAAGAGGGATTGTTTTCAATCCCCAGACTCTTCCAAGACCAACAGCCGATGATTTCTGCTCAGAGTGAACTGGAGCCTTCAGGAAACCCAGTCCTACTTTCCAGGGAAGACAAGCCGGCTCAAGTCAATGGGCCTGCGTGAGTCCTGATCCATTACAGTCAGGCGTGCGCTGGAACAAGCTCACCAGCTCAGGAGCAAACAGTAAGGGAAAGGTCCTGACTCTTCCACCACACTGACCCCATGACTGTGCAATAGATCTACTGTCAGGTATGTGTCCTGTGTGGGGTCAATTATGCATGTTCTCAGGCCTGGAGAGAAGCTCTATGGAGGAGTATATTAAGACCATAAGACATAGCAGCAGAAATAGGCCATTTGGCCCATTGAGACTGCTTCGCCATTTAATCATGGCTGATCGTTTTCTCCCCTTCTCAGTCCCACTCCCCGGCCTTCACCCCGTAACCTTTGATGCCATGTCCAATCAAGAGCCTATCAAGCCCTGCTTTAAATACCCCCAAAAGCCTAGCCTCCACAAATGACTGTGGCAATGAATTACACAAATTTACCACCCTCTGGCTGAAGAAATTTCTCCGCATCTCTGTTTTAAATGAACACCCCTTTTTCCTGAGGCTGTGCCCTCTTATTCACCATGGGCAACATCCTTTCCACATTTCCTCTGTCTAGGCCTTTCAACATTCATCGAACCATAGAACATTACAGCACAGAAACAAGCCTTTTGGCCCTTCTTGGCTGTACCAAACTATTTATCTGCCTAGTCCCACTGACCTGCACCTGGACCATCTCCCTCCATACACCTCTCATCCATGTACCTGTCCAAGTTTTACTTAAATGTTAAAAGTGAGCCCACATTTACCACTTCATCTGGCAGCTCATTCCACTCTCAAAAAGATTTTAATGAGATCCCCCCCTCATCCTTCTAAATTCCGGTGAGTACAGACGCAGAGCCATCAACGTTCCTCGTATGATAACCCTTTTATTCCCAGAATCGTTTTTGTGAACCTCCTCTGAACCCTCTTCAGTGCCAGCACCATCTTTTCTTAGATGAGAAGCCCAAAACTGTTCACTATACTCAAGGTGAGTCCTCACCAGTGCCTTATAAAGCCTCAATATCACATCCTGCTCTTGTATTTTAGACCACTTGAAAGAAATGCTAACAATGCATTTGCCTTCCTCACTACTGACTCTACTTGCAAGTTAACCTTTAGGGTATTCTGCACAAGGACTCACAAGTCCCCTTGCATCTCAGATTTTTGGATTTTCTCCCTGTTCAGAAAATAGTCTGCACATATATATCTACTAGCAAAGTGCATGACCATGTATTTTCCACCACTTTATTTCATTTGCCACTCTCTTGCCCATTCTCCTAATCTGTCTAAGTCCTTTTGGTTCCTACCAGTTTCCTCAACACTACCTACCACTCCACCAATCTTCATATCACGTGCAAACTTGGCAACAAAGCCATCTATTCCACCACCTAAATCATAGACATACAGCATAAAAAGAGGTAGTCCCAACACCGACCCCTGCAGAACACCACTAGTCTCTGGCAGCCAAGAATCCTTTTATTCACACTCACTGGCTCCTGCCAATCAGCCATTGCTCTAACCATGTTAGTAACTTTCCTGGAACACCAAGGGCACTTAACTTGGTAAGCAGCCTCATGTGCACCTTCTCAAAGGCTTTCTGAAAGTTCAAATATACAACATCAACTACACCCCCTTTATCTATCCTACCTGTAATTTCCTCAAATAATTCCAACAGGTTCGTCAGGCAGGATTTTCTTTTAAGAAAACTTTGCTGACTTTGTCCTATCTTGTCCTGTGTCACCAAGCACTCCATAACCTCATCCTTTACGATTGACTCCAACATCTTCCCAACCACTGAGGTCAGTCTAGCTGGTCTATAATTTCTTTCTGCTGCCTTCCTCCTTAAAGAGCTGAGTGACATTTGCAATTTTCCTATCCTCTGGCAGCATGCTAGACTCTAATAATTTTTGAAAGATCATTACTAATGCCTCCACAGTCTCTACCATTACATCTTTCAGAACCTAGGGTGCAGTTCATCTGATCCGGGTGACTTATATACCTTTAGGTCCATAACATCTGGCATCCTTCAGCATCTGTCACACTGCTAGTGTCTTCCACAGTGAAGCCTGATGCAAACTACTCATTGTCCCCTGTTATTATTTCTCTAGTCTCATTTTCTAGTGGTCCTATACCCATTCATCTCACTTTTATTTTTTTACATATTTGAAAAAGCTCTTACTATCTACTTTGATATTGTTTGCTAGTTTTCTTTCATATTTCATCTTTTCCCTCCTAATAATTCTCCCGTTGCTCTCTGTAATGATTTAAAAGCTTCCCAATCCTCTGTCTTCCCACTATTTTTTGCTTTGTTGTATACTCTGTCTTTTGCTTTGACATGAGCTTTCAGCCATGGTTGTACTATTTTGCCATCTGAGTATTCCTTTGTTTTTGGAATACATCTATCCTGGACCTTCCTCATTTTCCCCAGAAACTCACGCCATTGTTGCTCTGCTGTCATCCCTGCCAGCATTTCCTTCCAATTTACTTTGGCCAACTCCTCTCTCATACCACTGTAATTCCCCTTACTCCACTGAAATACTGCTACATCAGACTTTACCTTCTCCCTATTAAATTTCAAATTGAACTCAATCATAGTGATGACTGCCTCCTAAGGGTTCATTCACCTTCAGCTCCCTAATCACCTCCAGTTCATTACATACCACCAATCCAGTATAACTGATCCCCTAGTAGGCTTAATGACAAACTGCTCTAAACAGCCATCTTGTAGCCACTCAATAAACTCGGGATCCACATCCAACCTAATTTTTCCAGTCAAGCAGCATGTTGAAATCTCCTATGACTATCCATTGCCCTTCTGACATGCCTTTTCTATCTCATGTTGCAATCTGTGGTCTACATCCCAGCTGCTGTTGGCAGGCCTGTATATAACTGCCATCAGGATCCTTTTACCTTTGCAGTTTTCTAACTCAACCCATGAGGATTGAACATCTTCCAATCTTTGTCACATCTTCCTACTGATCTGATGCCATTCTTTACCAGCAGACCAACGCCACCTCCTCTGCCTACCTTCCTATCCCTCTGATACAAAGTGTAACCTTGGACATCCCAACTACAACCATAATTCAGCCATGTTTCAGTGATGGCCACAACATCATACCTGACAATCTGTAAAAGTGCAACAGGATCATTCACCTTATTTTTTATAATCCAGTGCACTGAGATATTACACTTTGAGTACTGTATCAGTTAACCTTTTTGATTCTGCATCACTAATGCACTGATACTCACCTTATTGGCTGTATTATATCCAATCATCTGCTTGCCTTTTCTGACAGTCTGACTACATGCTATCTTTGCTTCCTATCCTGAGTCCCTTCACTCTGGTTCCTAACACCCTGTGAAATTAGTTTAAATCCTCCCCAAAAGTTCTAACAAACCTGCCCTCGACAATATTGGTTCCCCTCGGTTTCAGGTGCAACCCATCACTTTTGAACAGGTCATACCTTCCCCAGAAGAGATCTGAATAATTCAAGAACCTGAAGCCCTGCCCACTGCGCAGGTTCTCAGCCACATATTGATTTGCCAAATCATGCTGTTTCTACCATCACAGGTGTTTGGTACAGGCAGCAATTCAGAAATTACTACCGGGTAGTCCTGCTTCTTAGCTCTATACCTAGCTTTCTAAATTCTCTTTTTAGGACTTCTTCACTTTTCTTTCCTATGTCATTGTTACCTATATGTACCAAGACTGTTGGCTGCACTCCGTCACTCTCCAAAATGTTGTGGACGGACACGATCCAAGACATCCCTGACACTGACACCCGGGAGGCAACATACCATCTGGGTGTCCCATTCGTGTCCACAGTATCCCCTGTCTGTTCCCTGACTACTGAGTCCCCTATCACTACTGCTCCCCTCTCCTCTCTCTTTCCCTTCTGCACCATGGTCCCATGCTCAGCGCCAGTAACTTGGCCTCCGTAGCATTCTCCTGGAAGGTCATCTCCCACAACAGTATCCAAAGTAGTGTACATTTTTGAGGGGAGTGGCTGCAGGGGTGCTCTGTGCTAACTGTATATTTACATTTCCATTCCTTCTCCTGACGGTCACCCAGCTACTCGCCTGCTGCAACTTCGGGGTGACTACTCTCCTGTAACTCTGAGTGATTATCTCCTAACTCTTCCGTACAAGCGGAAAGTCAGTCAGCTACTGCTCCAGATCCTTAACACCGTTTTCAAGGAGCTGCAGCTGGATGAACTTCCTGCAGATGTAGTTCCCTGGGAGAATCTGGGTCTCCCAAGACTCCAACATCCGGCATGAAGAACACACAATGGCCACTTACTACACTAAGTAGAACAACAGACAGAGAAAAAAAGAGGGAGCCCTAACAGAGCTTACCCAGAGCCAATGCCTCTTTTGAGCCGAAGTCTCCTTTGAGACAGAGCCTGACACTCCAACTCTCACAACAATGGCTGCCTCAACAATGGCCACCCCACTTGGCCCTTCTGCACTTTTCAGCAAGTGTCTCCGACCTGTGAGAAACCTCACGCTGTGGCCTGCTCCTGCCGCTCTTGCCCTGGGATTCATTCGGCCCTCCAACTCTCCAGCTGGCTCTGCCTTCTTCTTGGTACAGAAGGATGGGAGTCTGCGGCCTTGCTTTGATTATAGAGGGCTGAACTGTTACCCTCTTCCACTCAGGAACACTGATTTCAAGATTCTCTAAGGGGCAAGAGTATTTTCGAAGCCAGACTTGCGGCGTGCATACAATGTAGTTTACATAAAGGAGGATGACGAGTGGAAGGCAGTATTCAATGCACCGACAGGACACTGATTATCTGCTCCGGGATGCTCTCCATAAGTATGCCTTTGTCTACTTAGATGACATCAAGTCAAGTCAAGTCACTTTTATTGTCATTTTGACCATAACTGCTGGTACAGTGCATAGTAAAAACGAGACAACGTTTTTCAGGACTACGGTGTTACATGACACAGCACAAAAACTAGACTGAACTACACAAAAAAAAACAACACAGAGAAAGCTACACTAGACTACAGACCTACCCAGGACTGCATAAAGTGCACAAAAACAGTGCAGGCATTACAATAAATAATAAACAGGACAATAGGGCAAGGTGTCATAATTCAGCCAGCAGATCTTTGTGAAGGTTTGTCTTTGGGCAATCTCTGTATTGTAGCAGTATCTGGCGATGGTAGATCATCGCTCTGTTATCCATGTGCCCTGATCGAAAATTGTGTATCAAACTTAAAATAGAAAATTAAATTAAAGTAGCACCAGGTCTGAAAGGCCGCAGCTGCCGTGCCGCGCTGCCTCATGGGAATCCTAATTTTTGCGAAATCAATGGAGGAGCATATTGCTCACGTCAGAGATATCCTAGAGTTGTGTCTTGAACATGGAGTTTACATCAAGTTGGAGAAGTTCACAAAACTTTTGATTTTTTTTTGTGCTTCATAATAAATAATGGTAATCTCAAAATGGACCCTAGTAAGAGATTGGCCACCAACATCCAGTGTGAAGTAGGTTTAACGATTCCTACGATTTGTCATCTTTTCTCGAAAGTTTATCAGAACTTTCATTTCAGTAGTGACTCCACTGACAGCACAAACCAAAAGATCCATGAGCCCACATGAGGAAATCTGCAGATGCTGGAAATTCAAACAACAACACACACAAAATGCTGGTGGAACACAGCAGGCTAGGCAGCATCTATATGGAGAAGCACTGTCAACGTTTCGGGCCGAGACCCTTCATCAGGACTAACTGAAAGGAAAGATAGTAAGAGATTTGAAAGTAGTGGAGGGAGGGGGAAATGCGAAATGATAGGAGAAGACAGGAGGGGGTGGGATGAAGCTAAGAGCTGGAAAGGTGATTGGCGAAAGTGATACAGAGCTGGAGCAGGGAAAGGATCATGGGATGGGAGGCCTCAGGAGAAAGAAAAGAGGGGGGAGGGAGCACCAGAGGGAGATGGAGAACAGACAAACAACTAAATATGTCAGGGATAGGGTAAGAAGGGGAGGAGGGGCAGTAACGGAAGTTAGAGAAGTCAATGTTCATGCCATCAGGTTGGAGGCTACCCAGCCGGTATATAAGGTGTTGTTCCTCCAACCTGAGTGTGGATTCATTTTGACAATAGAGGAGGCCATGGATAGACATATCAGAATGGGAATGGGACGTGGAATTAAAATGTGTGGCTACTGGGAGATCCTGTTTTTTCTGGCGGACCGATCGTAGGTGTTCAGCGAAACAGTTTCCCAGTCTGCGTCAGGTCTCACCAATATATAAAAGGACACACCGGGAGCACCAGACGTAGTATACCACACCAGTCGCCTCACCTGTAAGGACTGTCTGGGGCCCTGAATGGTGGTGAGGGAGGAAGTGTAAGGGCAGGTGTAGCACTTGAGCCCTTTTGTTTGGACTACCGAAGCAGAGGCTGCTTTCGCAGAGCTCAAACAGCAATTCACAACGGCTCCCGTTTTGGTTGTCAGACCTTCCCTTCGTCGTGGAAATGGACTCCTTGGTTGTTGACGTGGGGCAGTGTTGGCTCAACAGACTACTCTGGACAATAGACAGCATCGGTATGTGTTCTTTTCCGGGTGACTGTCCCGGCAGAGGTACATACAACACTGCAAATAGACAGCTGCTCACAGTCAAGGTGGCTCTGGAGGAATGGCACCACAGGCTCGAAGCGGGCCAAGAACCCTTGTATCGTATGGATAGAGCACAAGAATCTGGCTTATGTTCAGGAGGCCAAGAGACTGAATTCCAGACAGGCCAGGTGGTCTCTTTTCTTCAACTGTTTTAATTTCATCCTGATTTATCGACTGGGGTCTAAGAACCAGAAGCTGGGTGCTTGACCCATCAGTTCGGCAAAACCGAACGAGAAAAGCAGCCTACCACCATTTTGCCCCAAGCCAACGTGATAGCGCCAGTTCGTTGGAGGATCAACACACTTGTTCGCAGGGCTCGGGCAGATGGAGAGATTCCTCTGAACAGCCCTCCAGAACAGCTGTTCTTTCCTAGTCCCGTACAGTTTCAGGTTCTTCGGTGGGAACATGCATCGAGATTGACATCTCACCCAGGGATTGTCCAGACCCTTGAGTTCATTAAGAAAAGATACTGGTGGCCCGGAATGGCAAGGGAGGTCCATCAATGTGTGCCAGCATACACAGTGTGAGCTTAGAACAAGGATCCTCACACCCAACCTCAAGGGCTCCTTCACCCTCTGCCTGTTCTGGAAAGACCATGGGCTCACATCTCCATGAACTTTGTCATGTGTCTTCCTCCTTCCAAGAGGAAAACCATTATCATGGCAATTGTGGATCATTTTTCAGAGGCCTGCAAATTCATTACCTTGATTCAGACTTGATTCAGATTCAGACAAATTCAGACTTCCACCTGAGGTGGAGAGGGCCGAGGTTGTCCTGCAGCAGGCTTTCAAGATCCATGGTTTTCCAGTGGACATTGTGTCGGTTTGTGGTCCACATCATGCTTCTGGAGGGCAATTTTCAAACTGATTGGGGAAACAGCGAGTCTTTCCTGTGGGTTTCACCTAAAGTCCAATTGCTATATGGAGCAGAACCAAGATATGGAAAATGCCTGGCCTCTGAAAGTCTGAACAAGTGGAGCAATCATTTGATGTGGGCAGAGGTCCCTCACAACACTTTATGGCATTTGGTGCCTGGGATGTTTCCTGTCGCATGCCAATTTGGGTATTCTCCATCGCTCTTCCCTGAACAGGAGGCAGAGGTTGGTGTTCCTGCAACTGAAGATCTCATCCGATGCTGCAAGGAGAGATGGACTAGGGCAAGGAAGATTTTGTTAGTTTCTACTCAGAAGCAGGAAGTAAAGGCTAACAGCAAGAGAAGATGGGGACCAGTTTTGCAACCTGGACAATGGGTCTGGCTGTCTACTCAGGGTTTGCCCCTCCAGGCGGAGAGCAGGAACTTAGCACCCACGTCAGCAAGTAAGAACTGCGAGAGGAGTTTAAAAGCAGGCAGTTATTTCTTCAGCGGTTTGATCGAGGCATGTCTGCACAAGCACGTGGGCATCAGCGAGTTAGAACTGTGAGAAGAGTTTAAAAAGAGGACAGCTTTACAGAGCAGGGGTCAGAGTGGAGGGAGACAGAGTAGGAGGACTTTGGTTCAATGGGGCTTCATTGATAACGGGTCAAGGCCAGGTAGGCTACCTGTGAAGAATAGAAACAGGAAGTACATCTGTGAGGCTGGTGCTCTGTACTGGGTGTCAGATGTGGGAAGCCTGGGTGACTCCCAGCCTCCCGGAAGGCCACATCTGCACCAGATGAGTCGAGCTTCTGCTCCTTCGGGACCGGGTTAGGGAACTGAAGATGCAGCTGTATAGTACTGTATAGAAGAAGGCAGAATCATGAGAGAGGTGATAGGCAGCTAGAGGAGGAGGCAGAGTGAAACTGGGATGGGGGAAGGGAGAGGGAGGGAATTACCGGAAGTTGGAGAATTCAATGTTCATGGCGAGGGGCTGGAGACTACCTATCCCTATCCCTATCCCTATCCCTATCCCCTTTCAACTTTCTGCTCCTTTATCTCTACAGTTCTTTCATGCTTATCCCCTCCCCCCTTTATCCTTCCTCTGACTGGTTCTCCACCTGGCACCTCTAGCCCTTCCCCCTCCCCTATCTCTATTACTGGGCTTCGGCCCTCTCTTCCCCTCCATTCTTGATGAAGGGTCTTGGCCTGAAACGTTGGCTACTCTTTTCTCACGGATGCTGCCTGACCTGCTGAGTTCTTCCAGCATTCTGTATGTATTCTTTGATCCACAGCATCTGCAGTTGTATTTTTGTGTTTTAACTTTTGCAGTCCCTTTTGTGTATGTACCTGGTCAGCTCTTGTGCAAGGAATTGCCATGGTAAGCAAATATTTAAATCATTGGTGCTGTGACAGGGGTAATCGATTTGCCATATCTAAGCTGGACCAGCTGTGCATTTTAGTGTGAACAGTCGGCTTCCTGGGAGTGCTCCCCTTTTAACCTGCTGACAAATATCACACACAGTAACAATTTCTTTAGGCATGACTACAAGCAGCCATACACCTCGTCGTTTAGTCCATTCAATTGTACCAAGCTCTCCCAAATGACCAGCCATATTTTGTGCCCATTGTCCCAGCGCATGGAATTCAGGGGAGTTGGCCTGGCACACCCAGATTAACTAGATCATTTTATTATTAAAGGTGGTGGATAAAAGTCTGTCCCTGCGTTGAGATGTGGCCCAAGATGAAGAGAGGGACACTGATGCTGGTTGATAGTTCATAGATTTTAATATGAACAGAATTTTAAGGAAAAGGAAAACAGTAAATGTTAGGCCAGATTGGGCCATCAACTATAACTCTCAAATGGAAAACTAGATGCCAGCACTACGGCTGAAAGGAAATTCTAAATATAAAATTAATACTGCTCATTTCTAGTGCAAGTCAAACCCATTGTCCACTTTCTTGGGTAAGGTTGCATGCAAGCAGGCAGTGTAACATTGCTGTGCTTTGTTCAAATCTCAACAAGTATGACAATGAAAAGGAGGGAGTTAAATACCACCATAATGAAACAGTAATTAGCTGAAATGTTCGTATTCATGAGCACAATTGACTAATCTGCCGTGCAGCCACCTCTGGGAGTGCACAGACCCTGCAGCCGAGTCTGTGGTTGTGACTGAGGCATCTTTCTGGTGGGCGTCTACATGAAACACAGTGACCTTCATTTGATGGGCCCCCTCTCAGATCTTTTCCCAGAGCGCCTGTCCCTGTGTCTGCCAGCTTTCTTGTTGCCATCCTGTCATACACACAGCAAGTCCATTCGCAACTACCCACGAGACTGTGCATACAGTATGTGCACCTGACTCTTTTCAAGCTGCAATGGCAAAGTGATCAGCTAGATGGCTGGAACCGCACTCTCCCTGTTGCTGAAAAACTGTTTCTGTGACTGGATTGAAAGCATCTGCTGTCCACCCCAGACACCGGCTGTCCTGCGACTAAACCAGATGTGGTGTTTGTCTGCTATAGACAACTGCTTGTATGATACGCCCCATGTATCAAGAGAGCGAGGCACATGTGTGAGAGCTTTAGTAGTTTCAGTACATTTCTAGCCATGTGCATGTGGGCTACACTTTCGTGTAACTTACTGACCCCCTCCCAGACCTTGTTTGCCTGTTCGGCGAGGCACTACTTCATTTCACAATTGAAGTTTCCTGCACACTCCTGCACCCAGGCAGTGGAGCTCTCCATGGACACCCACGTCATATTGAGGAGGTCATGTCTCATAATGACTTTGCTTCCCTCGGTGGCAGGTAGCAGGCTGGTAGCTGTCTTTCAGAAGGTGTGTATCATTCAGCAGCATCAGGCTGGGTGCAGGACCAGAACCCCAGGGAGTGTGCACCCCATTCTGTCTTTGCCATAGATGTCATAGACCACTGTTCTGATGTACAAATACTTGTAGCTGAAAGGGGAATCTGGGTGAACGAGAAGCCCCAGGCAGGACCTGAGCCATTGCTTCCTTTGCAGCCTTGGACACCTGTTACTGGACTGCACCCCTTTCTTTCTTCCTAGTTACTTCATATAAGGGTCGCAACAGAACAATTAGGTGTGGCAAGTGCCACCTCATGTAGCCCAATAGTCTCACAAACCTTTGGATCTCCTGCTTATTGGGGTTGTGGGGGGTAGGCATTTCACATATTATTCTATACTTTGTTTGGGATTACTTAATGTCCTGAGACCCACTGGATGCCTAGAAATTTGACTGTCAGGCTCTGCCCCTGTGTTTTCTGCGGATTTACCATCCATTCTTGGTCTCTTATGTGGCTTACCAGCACATCCAGGGCTTCAGCTGCCCCCTCTTCAGTGAATCCACTTTGCATGATGTTATTGATATAGTAGGATACCTGTATGCCTGCCGAGAGAGTACATGCATCGGGGTCTCTCACTATCAGTCTATGACACAAGGTAGGCTATGCATATACCCCTGAGGCAATCTGGTACCGCCCCATGTGAAGGGAAATTGGTCTTGTGACTCTGGCGACAGGGGAATAGAAAAGAATGTGTTGGCCAAATCTATTACAGTGTACCATTTTCTGGGTGCTGTGGCTTCCTTCCACATTGCAAAGATGTACAGGCTAGTAGGTTAATTGGTCACTTTGGTGTATCTGGGTGCTGTGGGCATGTTGGGCTAGAAGGGCCTGTTACTGTGCTCTCTCTCGAAATCAATTAAAAAAAAAGGGGCTGAGAGATGTTTGTTTTTACTTACATAGAAGGTGGTGGATACAGTATATGGAAAGAGCTGCCTGAGGAAGTGGAGGAAGCAGGTATAATTATGACACTTGAAAGACTTTCGGACTAATGCCAACACTGTTGTCCCTGCAGCTTTTCTCAATAAACTCATCTGCAGCTTGAACTCTGTGAGACTCCATAATATATCAATACCATTTCCAGTAAAGCCATGATTCTCATTACCTTATCAAAATTAGGGTTTGACTAGTTATTTTTTCATAGCTACACATTAATCTGTCCCTGGTATCATGACCAGAGTTATATCATGGTCCCTTCTGGCAATACCCCACCTTGCTATTTACCTCAGGAATTGGGCCTCAATCCCCTTGTTTAGTTTCCAATCATTCCCTGGTTCCACTAACTACACACACCTGCTTTCCATCAGAAAATGCAGGATAAAGACGCTCTGATCACAACAAGGAGCTGTCAGTTCATTGGTTGATCCTGGTGTGAATAACCTCATTTCATGGTGCTTAGGACTGCCAGTTCTAAGTCTGGCTTCTCTTCTGGATGCTGATTCTACACTTGCTATGTCAAGAATGCCTCCTGACTCTGCGTTCTGCACTTGGGTTCCTCCACCCCTTTGCTTGTGTAACACCTGAATGCTCCAAGGACATAGCAAAGTTGCCTTGCTGGTACCTCAAGCTGACAAGGTAATCCTTAATTTCCTCAACTGTATTCAGTTATGAGCATCAAATGAATAATTCTGAAATATTTTGATTGGTTGAAGTGCAGAAAAGGAAATGCTTTCTGAGACCATTTCATATAATTTATAATCTTTTCTTGAGTCTGTGTTTCTTCAGTTGAATTGCATTCTGCCCATTTTTTTTTAAAAGTCTTCTTTTGTTTTTACATCTTTCAGTATCTCACCTAACTAATATCTAATTTATTTTTTTCTGGCCCTAATCTCCTCACAAACTTTCAGACTAATCGTATCTCTTCAACACCGCCTCTATTATTGGAGTAAGCCATAATGATCACGTTAAAACAGAAAACACTGGAAACACACCTCGGGTCAGGGAACATTTGTGGAAAAATAAACAGTTAATGTTCAGACCATGGTTCCTGTTTATAATTTGTTTGTATTTCAGATTTCCACTATCTACAGTTGCAGGAATGTAGCTGGGTAATTTAAAATAAAGATAACTGAAACTACAGGACTATGATTGACTTTGGTAGGTTAGGAGCATTAAACCATCCTTGTCCACTTGTAGATAAGGCTTGACATTCAAGATTGTATTAACATCATAGCTTTGGCTGAAACTTCAATGTATAGAGTGATCTGTTGTCCCATGCTTTGGCTTTCCAGCTCTACCATGCCATCACTTAGGTAATTAAATATATCATATCTGTCATGCCATCACTTCTTATATATTTAATTACCTATCTGTCAGTGATGGACAAGTGCAGTTTGCTCCCTTGGTGTATTAGTAAGATGAGCATTGATAGACTTGACTCCACACGAAAAACAGTATACCCAGCACTAGTTCTTCTCCTCTTTGGACACCAAGCATTGGGTTAAGCCAGACAATTTCCAACTCTGGCCTCCAATCTGACTTTCCAGTGAGTTTCTGATTCTGCATTACTTACAACAAATTCCCTCTCTCCCCTCCCCTGCTCTTCCCACCATGCTTGTCAAAGTCTATTTCCAAGCCCATAATTACCTCTTGAATTAGTTGTTGAGTACTGTCCAAGCTGGCTCCCCAGACAAAGGCTTTAGCTCATCCAAGACCAGTGTCTTGATGTTCCTTCATTACAATCAGTTCCTCTATCACCCATCTTACTGATCTCAAAGCTCCCGTGTTTCCTATTTAAAATGTATTCAGTTCTTTGTGCTCTCATTCTTCCCCTTTTCTCAGTCTTATAGTATCCTACTCGACCATGACTGTTTCAGCTATCTCTTGTGCACCTCCATCTCATCATTGCCAACGGTATTTCAGGTGCTGTATTTCAGATTCTGTAATAGTCTTCCTAACTCTCCAATTCTTCATCTCCATCTTTTAGGTCCCTCAAAATGCATGACCATCATCAAATTTGATCATCTTTCCTCATATCTCCACTTTAGGCATAAGATAGTTTTGTTTCTGATTTACACATGTTTGCAAAATACCTAGATACATTTTTCTTGGACAGAGATGGTGCGGGAGACCAGTGCTCTTGGAACAATTCAGTACCTAGGTAAAGCTTGAATCGCTGAAATGCAGAATTCGGCTAAATAGAATTAGTACAGTACATGGGTGATTAATGATTGGTCTAAAGAACCCATTTCCATTCTGTATGATTCTTTGTCTGAGGTGCTACATAAGCCCACAAAAATCTTGATTACCTTGATGAATATAGATGATACACTGGCAACAATGAAACCACCCATGTCTTCATACTTAAAATACAAAAACAACTGTTTCTTCAGTGTTTCTAGTATTTGCACTCGGGTTACATGGTTGGGACAACATTATGCACTGAAGGGTCTGTAATGTGCTGTAAATTTCTATGTTCTGTGTTCTATTTATCCAGAGGCAGTTTTAAACTTGGGTACTTTCTCACTTCTGTAAGGAGAATGGAATGTTACTGGGATATCACCAAAGACAGTCCATGGTGAGCATGGAGAAAAATTAGAAGGCAGAGGCCCTTGGTGTGAGAGACAAAGGGAGTAGGTTGATGATCATTCAGTCATAGAAAACAGATGGCACAGAAGCAGGAGATTTGGCACATCTAGTCCAGACTGAAGCATTTAAACTGCCTAGTTCTATTGTCCTGCATCTGGACTATAGCCCTCCTTACTTCTCTTGTCCATCTACCTAACTAAACTTCCCTTAAACATACAAATTAAAATTGTATGAACCACTTGTGCTAGCATCCCATTCCACCCTCTCACCACCCTCTGAACGAAGAAGATTCCCCTTGTGCTCCCCTTAAACATTTCACCTATCACCCTTAACCCATGACCTCTAGTTGTAGTCGCACCCAACCACAGCAGGGGAAAAAACATGCTTGAAATTACCCTAATTTATATCCTTCATAATTTTGTATACATCTATCAGATCTTCCTTAAATCTTCTATGTTCTACGAAATATAGTTCTAACTTATTCAATTTTTCCTTATAACACAGTCCTCCAGTCCCAGCAATATCCTTATAAACTTTCACTGTACTCTTTCAATCTTATTCACATGATTCCTGTGTAGGTGACCAAAAATTCACACAATTCACCAAACTAGACCTCAACATAACATCCCAACTGCTGTACTTAATACTTTGATCTATGAAGGCCAACATACCAAAGGCTTTCTTTATAACCCTATCTACCTGTGACACCATGTTCAGTGAATTATGGACCTGTATTCCCAGATCCCTCTTCTACTGCACTCCTCAGTGTCCTACTGCTCACTGTATAAGACCTACACTTGTTGGTCCTTGTCTGCTAGAGCATCCTCATGTCTTTTTGCTTTCTGGATTTTCTTAAGTGATATCCTGTATTTCTTATATTCCCTAAGTATTTAATTTTTTCCTACCTGCCTGTAATAGCTCTGCACTTCCTATTTTTTTTCTCTTTACCAGGGGTTCAATATTACTTTTAAAAAAAAACACAGTTCCCCAAGCCTGTTATTCTTGCCTGTTATTCTGACAGGCACATACAAGCACTGTACTCTCAAAATTTCACTTTTGAAGGCTTCTCACTTGCCAAGTACAGCTTTGCCAGAAAACAGCCTGTCCCAATCCACACTTGCCAGATCCTTTCTGATCCCATCAAAACTGGCCTTTCTCCAATTTAAAACCTCAACCCAAGGACCAGACCAATTCTTTTCAATATTGATTTGAAACCAATGGCATTATGGTCACTGGGTGCAAAGTGTTCCCCTACACAGTCTCCTGTTAGCTCTGCCTAACAGATCAAGTATTGCACACTCTCTCATTGGGACTTCGATGGACTGATGAAGGAAACTTAGAACATGGAATAGTACAGCACACTACAGGCCTTTTGGCCCACAATGTTGTGCCGACCCTCAAACCCTGCATCCTATATAACCCCCCACCTTAAATTCCTCCATATACCTATCTAGTAGTCTCTTAAATTTCACTAGTGTATCTGCCTCCACCACTGACCCAGGCACCCCATAAGCTTTCTTAACTACACTATCTACCTGTGAGGAAACTTTCAGAGATCTGTGGACATGTACCCCCAGATCCCTTTGCTCCTCCACACTACCAATTATCCTGTCATTTACTTTGTACTCTGCCTTGGAGTTTGTCCTTCCAAAGTGTACCACCTCACACTTCTCCAGGTTGAACTCCATCTGTCACTCCTCAGCCCACTTCTGCATTCTATCAATGTCTCTCTGCAATCTTTGACAATCCTCTACACTATCTACAACACCACCAACCTTTGTGTCATCTGCAAACTTGCCAACCCACCCTTCTACCCCCACATCCAGGTCGTTAATAAAAATCACGAAAGTAGAGGTCCCAGAACAGATCCTTGTGGGACACCACTAGTCACAACCCTCCAATCTGAATGTACTCCATCCACCACGACCCTCTGCCTTCTGCAGGCAAGCCAATTCTGAATCCACCTGGCCAAACTCCCCTGGATCCTATGCCTTCTGACTTTCTGAATAAGCCTACTGTGTAGAACCTTGTCAAATGCCTCACTAAAATCCATGTAGATCACATCCACTGCACTACCTTCATCTATATGCCTGGTCACCTTCTCAAAGAACTTTATCAGGCTTGTTAGGCACGATCTGTCCTTCAGAAAGCTGTGCTGACTGTCCCTGATCAGACCATGATTCTCTAAATGCCCATAGATCCTATCTCTAAGAATCTTTTCCAACAGCTTTCCCACCACAGACTTGAGGCTCACTGGTTTATAATTACCTTGACTATTCCAACTACGTTTTTTGAACAAGGGGGCAACATTTGCCTCCCTCCAATCCTCTGGTACCATTCCTATGGACAACGAGGACAAAGATCCTAGCCAGAGGCTCAGCAATCTCTTCCCTTTCCTCGTGGAGCAGCCTGGGGAATATTCCGTCAGGTCCCGAGGACTTATCCATCCTAATATATTTTAACAACTCCAACACCTCCTCTCCCTTAATATCAACATGCTCCAGAACATCAACCTCACTCATGGTGTCCTCACCATCATCAAGTTCCCTCTCATTGGTGAACACCGAAGAGAAGTATTCATTGAGGACCTTGCTCACTTCCACAGCCTCCAGGCACATCTTCCCACCTTTATCACTAATCGGTCCTACCCTTACTCCTGTCATCCTTCTGTTCTTCACATAATTGAAGAATGCCTTGGGGTTTTCCCTTACTCTTCTTGCTAAAGCCTTCGCATACCCCCTTCTTGCTCTTCTCAGCCCCTTCTTAAGCTCCTTTCTTGCTACCCTATATTCCTCATTAGACCCATCTGATCCTTGCTTCCTAAACCTCATGTATGCTGCCTTCTTCCACCTGACTAGATTTTCCACCTCATTTGTCACCCATGGTTCCTTACCATTCTTTATCTTCCTCACTGGGACAAATTTATCCCTAACATCCTGCAAGAGACACTTAAACATCGACCACATGTCCATAGTAAATTTCCTTGCAAAAAACATCATCCCAATTCACACCCGCAAGTTCTAGCCTTATAGCCTCATAATTTGCCCTTACCCAATTAAACATTTTCCTGTCCTCTCTGATTGTTCTCCAGTCTGTCCTGATTGAGCACTGCAGTGGAATTTCCCTGACTACTAATGCCACCCTTCTGCTCTATCTCGTCTAAAACAACCGAACCTTGGAAAATTGAGCTGCCAGTCTTGCCCCTCCTGCAACCAAGTCTAACTAATGGCTACAATATCATACAAAGTAATTCCGTGTGTTGATCCATGTCTGGAGCTCAATAATTCTTGGATTGAAATATATGTAACTCAGAACATTAGTTGCACCATGCTCAATCTTTTGATTCCTGACTTTGAGTTCTTCACAACACTTGTCACCATAACCACTCCACTATCTGTTCTGGCAATCTGGTTTCCAAATCCCTGCAACTCTAGTTTAAACACCCCTACCTCCAAGCTGTATTAGCAAACTTTCCCACTAGGATATTAGACCTCGTCCAGTTCGGGTGCTAACCATTTCTTCTGTATGGGTTCTACCTTCCCTGAAAGAGCCCATTGATCCAAAAAATGTGAATCCCTCCTTCCTACACCAGCTTCTCAGCCATGTGTTAAGCTGTATGATCTTTCTAATTCTGACCTCACTAGTAGATGGCACAGGTAGCAATGATGAGATCGTCATCCTGGAGGTCCTGTCCTTTAGCTTAGCACTTAACTCACTGATCTCACTTTGCAGAACCTCTTTGGACCCATCTCATTGATAGCTATATGGGCCACAACCTCTGGTTGCTCACCCGCCTACGTAAGAGTGCTGAGACTCGAATCAAGATGTCCCAGATCCTGCCACCTGGGAGGCAACATACCATCTTTTAATCTGGTTCTCATCCACAGAGCCTCCTGTCCGTCCCCATAACTAATAATCCCCTATCACCTCTTCTCCCTTTCCTTCTGAGCCACAGAGCCAGAGAACTGACTGATGTGATCTTCCACTGCTTGGTCATCCCCAACAGTATCTGAAGTGGCATATCTGTTGTTGAGGGGGATGGCAACAGTAATACACTGCACTGGATTTAAGCCCCTTCACCCTCCTGACTGTCTGAGTGTCACCCAGTTTTCCTGTGCCCTGTATCTTGGGTGTAATTACCTCTCTGACTGTCCAGTCTATCACTCCCTCTACCTCCTGAATGATCTAGAGTTCAGTCAGTTCCAGCTCCAACTTCTTAACGTGGAGTGTTGCAGCTGGGTGTGCTCCTTGCATGAGAAGTCATCAGGGACGCTACAGGTCTCCCTGCCTTCAAGGAGCATTCAACTATCCTGCTTGGCATCACTACTGCTCTAGCTGTGAAAATTATAAAGAAGGAAACAACAAATAAACTGAAAAAGCTCTATCTACAGCTTTTCACCTTGCCTCACTGAAGCTTCTCCTTGCTGAAGCCTGAAAGAGCTAAACCCTCAAATCCCCACTTTAACACTATCCACTCCAACAAACACTGCTCTGCTTGGCCCAACATTGTTTTTTCTTTGTCCTTGCTAATAAATCCCAATCACTGATTGGGTGATTTTCATAATGTTATAATTATCCCAGAATACAAAGTTATTTGTAATGTCAACTCATGCAAATGGAAGTTGTTTGGAAATTCTTTAAATAATTAATTTTCAGCTATTGCTATTTTTTGACCGTGTGAAGGGAAGTCAGTCTCCTCCATTCTTTTGGTGAATGATATATGTGGACGACGGAGTTATTTCTTGGAATAACAAACTCCTATTCTGCTACAAATACATTATTCATTTTATATCATGCATAAATAAGATAGCAAATTGTTAGAAAAAAAATTCAATGAAAATCTTAAGGCTTGCATACCGAATTTGATACCAACTGAATCTTCCTCATATCTTCCACACCATCGTCATAGCACTAAGAGTCTTGAGAGCTAGTTACAGGTTAGCTTTGGTATGTGAAAACAGCTTTGCTTCAACATACTCATCCATGAGTCCACTTACAGACCTGCTCTTACAACTCTGCAAAGTTATAATGCCTTAATAAATTCTTTTATTTAATTATGGTTATAATTATCATTTCCTTTTTGATTAAGGCATTGGTTCATCTTTTGGAGTTAATGTTCTTTTCATATGAAGTTCCCAAACTCAATCAGTCTAACTTTCTGTAGTCTGTCTTTGCAGTCTTGCCAGGGTAGTATCTGGATTCTCTGATCGGCTGTTGTATGAAGAGATAAACCATCTCATCAAAACTCGCTGTCTCAGACATTTAGTACTGGTCTGGAAGTTTCTTCAAATCGTGCCACAACTCACAGAAAAGTAAGCTACATATTACAGCAACAATACTATTCACATCTTTTCTGCTTGTAACTGAATACTCATTCTCCTTATAAATACTTGCTATACCAACTGTGGTGCATCAACTAAATGGTGAAGTTATAGCTCTTTGTTGTATAGGTGGAAGCCACCCAATGAATAGTTGTGTTCCACCAACCACAACCTTACTAGAGTTAAATGGCATCTATAGTAACAAGTTATTTCTTAATGCACAGTGGTCTCTGTAGTCTTGAATACAAAACAATCATTAGATTTTGCTGCTTTCCCATAACTGCCACACTAATTTAACATTCCTCAACCTCCAAGTAGCTTTTTTTTAAAAAAAACACAAAGATCCCACATTACCTGACAAAACTTTTATCTATGCTGAAGATTTCTTTTTAGTGGATCATCTGGACTCACTTGAGAAGCTTCACAGACCACTTACTTGCAGTGGAAATCTTGGCCATCTCACAAGATGTTCGTAGTAATTCCTGCCGGTGCACAATTATCTAAAGGATTTCAGGGCATTTGTGTTTAACAGTGTGATCTGTGCTCATTTAATTGAAATGTATGCCGGCATTTTTCTCTACAGCTGCCCATTTTCCAGGATGATCAGTTATGACAATGGTTCTGTACTCTCCTAACTACAGCCTGAACAGACTTTGGCCAAAAATCTGAAGAACTATGCAAATTCTTCTGCAGGTAAGGGACTCCTTAGATCTGCACCTTGATCATGGTACTTTTTTCATTTTTAATAGTTTGTTCTATATTTTGGTTTTCACTTCGGAAAAGTAAGATTTAAAGTTGGCTTCAATTTCTTTGTAAGTAACTGTACAGGAGATGGTGTAGCTATAGACTATAGTATTATGAACAGGAATTTAGTTTTCAATGCTGCTTCCTTGAACTTTCTTGGTTCCTTCTTTGAAAGTCTAAATGGCTCTCCTCACTAAATCATTAGAGGAAAGATGAACTGGACTGATGTTGCATAAATTTTGCCATTTTGTTTCTTTGGTGTGTTTAACAACTTCAACCACGCTTGTGAAGCAACTTCCATTGCCTGATACATACGTATGAAGTGATCATGGTACTGAAAATTTGTCTCATCCTTCAGTTTTGACACTTGACACTGAAGCATTCATCTGTAGGTACTCGGACAACTCAAAGAATGCAAGGAGGCAGAATCAGGTATTTTTCTGTTTTTGCTCAAGACTGCACTTGTTCAATGCAGTTGAGATCAATTATTCTCTTCAGCTGCCTGTGTTTTAGCATACACCCTGGTGTCCTTTCAGGTTATCTTCCATTCAATGTGAATCACAGCAGAATTGTCATATGGTAATACCTCAAGATAGGGTTAACTTGTGATTAGTAGTGTAGTAGATGAGCCATCAACAGTCTATACATTTCTTTGAAATGCACTAAAGCTTTTCCAAAAGCTTCAGTCCATCTCCATCTCACATCCTTTTACAGTTATTGATCCAGTAAAGTTAAGATCTTTGTGATATTTGGCAAGTACTGTTGACAAGAATTTATTATAATAATTCATAAATTGCAAATAGGTCTTTAGCTCAGTTGCATTTAGCTGGGACCAAAGAAATAGTACTGGATTTAACCTTTTCAAACTGTAGATGTCCCCTTGCATCGACATATTATGCAAAGTACTGCACTTCATTTGTCAAAGAAAGTACATGTGTTTTCCAGTCTGGTGAACACATATTGTAGATCCACCAGGAATTCTTCCCCCATGTCCCTGTAACCTGGATATTATTGTATTTCCTATCAACAATTATGGAGGTCGTTTGGCCTATTGAAACTTTGCAGACTGCCAGCACATTCTCATCAATTCTACTCCCCTACTTATATCGTTCAAGTATACAGCAACCCTGGGAATGCCCTGAAACAACCCATCCATGTTTCTCTGAAAAATAGCAGCTACAGGCAAAACTTAAAGGTAGTCAATGAATAAGCTCTTCTTTCTATTGGCATCCAAAGAATACCTTCGTCTGATTCTCTGGTTCTATTCATTGATCTGTAGGAATTGCATTGAAGTTGATGACAAAACTACAAATAACTCTTCAGTTTGATGAATGGAATACTATTCTAGGGTCAAGACTTGATTAATGATCAGCTAGAAATATTCACAGTTCCTGATGGATCCATCATACTCAAACACGGTCACTGTGGATGTGACCTGCTTATCTGGTTAATCATCTTCTCTCTGAGAAGCCTGCCAATCAATGCTTCCAGTTTTGGTTTTGTTGTGCTTTGTTTCATCGGACACCGACCTTGGCTTCAAAAACCATACTGGATCATCTGGACAGTGTTACAGAAAGTACACGTACACCCCACTCTATCTCAGGGAGTGCTCCCTCCACCACTGAGCACATCTACAAGGAGCACTGCCACAAGTAGCCTGTAACCATGGTCACACCATCCAGACTATGCTCTATTATCACTCTGCCATTGGGAAGACAATGACAAGAGTCTTTGTTCCCACACACCAGGTTATTACCCTTTAACCATCAGGCTCCTGAACCAACATGGATAACTTCACTCACCTCGTCTCTGAACTGATTCCCCAACCTATGGACTCACTTTCAGTGACTAAAATATTGTTCTCAGTATTTATTCATTTATTTTTGTGTTTTGTCTTTTGCACATTGGTTGTTTGCAGACTTTGTAGATTTTTATTGATTCTATTATATATCTCTGTTCTGCTGTGAATCCCAGCAAGAAAATATATCACAAGGTAGTATATGGTGATATATATGTCCTTCGATAAATAAATAGTTCTAAGTAAGTTTATTATTTAGAGATACGATTTACAACAACCAATGAGCCTACTAACCAGCACACGTTTGGATTTTGAGGAAACTGGAGCACCCAGAGGAAATTCACACACTCATGGGGAGAATATACAGACTCTGTACAGAAGATGCAGGAACTCTGAACTCTGACACTCTGAACTGTAATAGCATTGCGCTAACCACTACACAACCGTGAAATTTGAATTTTGATTTAGGTGCACTTCAATGTGCTCTGCTCCTTTTTTTTCCTCCAAAGCCTCTTGTTAAAAAAAAAGTCCCATCCTTCACAACATAACGAATGTAACCCCATTCTGGAGGTATTTGTTTTCACCAGCCTTTTCCAACAGGCCCAGTCCAGAGCCTACAGTACAGCAACTACCAATGTTATGGTTTTAACATGTCTTTGGCATTTCGCTGTCATAGCAGCAACTCCACCTACTCCAGTCAATAGACAATAGACAATAGGTGCAGAAGTACACAATACTCCAGGTGTGGTCCTTTCACGTGGAACAGAATTTTAAGGTGTAGTGTTAGCCATACAGCTCCTTATCTGTCTGGTTTCAGTGTAACACCACACCCACTGTCAAGCTGATCTGCCACAATTACCTGTATGTCTTTTATCTTCATAACATCAGTCAATGGTTCTTCTCTTGTTCAGTCAACCTTCTTTATGTAGAACATGGAGAGGCTCCACAGTATTGCAATCTTCATTTGCTGTCTTCTTACACTGGCATTGGTTGTCACTTAGAAAACTTGTAGCAACTTGATTTGATTTCTTTTCATTCTGTTTTAACAACTTTATTATTATTATAAGCCCTGGCATTATGGCCCTTTAAAGCATAGGTGTGACACTTCATCTTTGAACTAATATTAAGGAGGCGTATTATTCCTTCCACAATAACCTTTATTTATCTTCTGAAAGTGAAGTTCGATTTGCGTCAGTGCAGTGTCTTTGACAGCATGTCCTCTGTGCATTCTGCTACATGGAATAGCAGGCCCAACTTGGATGTTTTGAGTACTTTTACTTGCCAATTCCCTTGTTTTTCCATGATCTTGCTTGGCTTTAGGTTCAAGTGATTGTTTAACAAATCCCCAGATGCCTGAAGGATTTTAAGATCAGGTTATCTTGAGCTCAGCAGATTTTTCAGTAAAGTATATGTAGGAGCTCCCATGACACTGATTAAAGTAGACTTACATTTATCTCCATTATCGATGTCAGCCAGGAAATGTGTGAATGCTCCACATATCAAATGTAGCAACTGAGCCTATTATTGTAACCATTACTATTTTCATCATTTTTCTGTTATTCACATAGTTGCTAATTTGTCACCATTCCCCTTGGGCTTTTGCTAACAGGAGAGCTCTTCAGTCACCTCACTTCAGGGACAATTTTCCTCATCACCTTGAACAAAAATGGGAGACAGATGTATCTGTTGGACAGCTTTATCCATGACTTGCTGAGCTAGCTCGAGCCTAGCAGCTACATCCCAAGAAGAGAAAAATGGCTTCCAAACATTAGGAAATCTTTAATGCACAATGAGCCCTCCAGGCCTGGAAGGTAATGATCAGTCTAACATTAATGCACTCTCCCTCTGTCTCTTCTCTCTGCTTCTTGTATTGCCTCTGCCTCAGCCCCTGCTATTCCCCTTTTACTGCCACTGACTTGGTCTCTTCCTCTCCTTTCACAAGATGAAACTTCTGCATTTCCATCCTCTGAACGCCTCTCAGAATCGTAAATACTGTAGTTCAAACACGCACTCCCTCTTTCATAAACTGCCTCAGACACAGGCCTAGCTCTCCCATCTTTCCTGGATCCTGCCCATTCTAGGATTTGGTTTCATCAAATGGAGCTGGAATAATATTGAAAGCCTGAGAATGATGTGTTGGAGCACAGAGAAGCTCTGTATATGTGACAGAAGGAGAGCACCACCTCACAAACAGCTCATCCAACTGGTTTGTCAGCCACCTCCAAAATATCTGTTGTTTTCGCATTGATCTCACTGGCCTCCTCAAAACCCACGAAACTGGTATGGAATCACGTCATCCTTGATTGCAAGAGACTGTCTAAGGAGAACAAAGTAACATAACTGAAGCATAATTCCATAATTCGACGTTCAATTCTCCTGACAATAAATAATAGCATTCTGAAAATCTGCATTGTCATTTACAAAAACCTGAATGCTTCCCTTTTTGTCCACCATGCATCCCGTTTAGAAAATGTGATTTTTATTTTTCCTGCTGCGATGGACTATTTCGTATTTTCCCCCCATTATACTTGCATTTTGCCAGCCCTTTGCCCACTCACTTAGCTTGTTTTATCCCTTTGCAGCCTCCTTATGGCTTACTTCCAGTTTGCTTCCCAACCTACATTTTGTGTCTTCAGCAACCATATCTTTAGTGCTTTCATCCAATATACAGTATATAAATTGTACAAAATTGAGGCTCAGTACCCATCTCCATGGCATAGCTCTTTCTGGATTTAGACAACCAGAATGAAGCTTACATTTCCTTCTGTTCTGCTTGTGGGATCCTTTTATCTGCAAACTGTCTGCTAGTTTGATTTTAGTTATCAGAAGTTTCCACGTCTGTGAAAAACGTATTTCAACTTTTGATAGACATCAAAATTACCTTGTATATAGATGTAACTAACTAGCAGCACTTAACATTTCCATTGCCATTTATCAGCGGAGATGCAGGTTTTGCTTGTGCAGCTTTTCTTCAGTACAATTCTCAATTTTGTTTCAAATATAAATCCTACATTCTTCTCTCCTCACCTGACTATATAATCCCTAGTAGTCCTGAGATATTTTTCCTTCTGTATTTCCGACATTCTTGATTGGCAATCAACTGCCAGATTTTATCTCTGAAATTCAATTCAATTCAGGTTTAATTGTCATTTAGCCATACCTAATTACTCATGAATACAACTAAATGAGACAGTGTTACTACTGGGTTAAGGTGCAAAGACACATTACCAACAGTCACACACAGTAAGCACACACAAGGTCACAATCGCGTAATAAGAGCCCTGGGGCCCACCTTGCCCCCGCGACACTGTGGCTTGATGCATGCAAGTCAACAGACCTATACAGTATATCAGTAAAAAGGTGGGGGGGGGGGGGTGTGTGTGTGTGTGTGTGTACGCTCGCGCTTTGAGGTGCCCTGATGCCCAATTCCCACTAGGCGAATCCATGGCTTTGAGACCCAGTCCTTGCATATACAAGCACGTGTAGAATATTAGTAAAAACACAACCACACAAATGTATGTATATAGTTCAGATCCTTTAGTCAATTTTAAATCTTCAGTTGACACAACCGTGCCAAGCCACCCCCGGTAGAGAGCGTGATGGTTTGAATTGCTCTCCTCTGGCAGCTGAAGATCAAACAATCCTGCAGCTTGAGGCCCGAGTCTATTGAGTGCCACTAATAAGCTGCAGTCAGCCACAACAGAGCTTGTCTTCTGCAGATCAAAACTCTGGGAAGGTAGCTCCGATTCCCTTCTGGACAGTGTGACACACTGCCCCTGGTGAAGCGCAACAGCCTTGTCCCCGACTTCCCGCGGCTGCAAACAAGCAACACTGAGGCTTCAGGCGTGCTCCTTGCTATGACAGGAATAGGCCCACTCCATTCTCCCCTGCTCGCATCCAATAAGTCAGTGAATCAAACTTGCTGCATTCCAGATTAACAGTGCCCAAAAGAAGCTTGCAATCACAAGAAAAGTGACCATAACGGCCACTCACTGTTTGACTGTAAGCCTCCATTGAGTCAGGCAACAGCACCTTGTATAGTTCCTTCACTTCCTCTACCAGTGAGCAACTTGCTGATGACGTAGACCTACAGTCCTTTGAGTTCTTAATGTATAGCAGGTTCTTGTGATCATTAGAGGTGTGTTTAAAATTTAATAGTAGCACCTTTTGTTGATTCCGTAGAAGCCACTGCGACCAGTCCTGCTGTCATCTTGTTGGAAGCCATCTTCCTTCTGAACTCCCTCAAATTTCCTCTGAAAATCCTGTGTGGTTCTATGTCTCTCCCCAAACTTTTGGTAATTGTTCAAAATACCATTTGTGACATTAAGAGGACATAAAGACACATTGGATTTTATTGTTAAAGGGGTTGGAGTTCAGAAACTGGGAAGATCTGTTGGAATTATAGACTGTTAATGAGATCCTGTCTGGAGTATTGTGCACAGTTTGGGTCTCTTTACCAAAAGGGACACTGTAGCATTGGAGGCAGCCTGAGGGAGATTGATTCACCCTAGGCTGAGAGAATTGTGCTATCAAGTGACAGAAGAATCTGGATCTGTAACATAGAAGTGATGCACCATCAATAACTCTCTCTCAGACGTAAAGGCGAGATATCGGCTTTTATTGACTGGAAGAAAGAACAAGCAGTGGTTGACCACCATACTACATCCTGGAGACTGAGAGGTCGGGCTCAGACCTCAATTACCTTTATACAGGGGTCTGTGGGAGGAGCCACAGGAGCAGTCAGCAGGGGGTGTGGCCAGACAGGTATATGTAGTTCACCACAAGAAGTATGTGGCATGTTCTTATTGAAACATATAAGATCCTTAGCAAGCGTAACAGAGTAGGTGTTAAGAAATTTTTACCAGTAGAAGACTCTTGAATGAGGGGGCATAGTTTTAAGATAAGGTGCTGGTCATTTAAAACCCAAGATGTGTGGAAATTTCATTTCAAAGGTGTGGTGAATCTTCCATAATTCTCTGCCCCAGAGAACTCTGGGGAGGGGGGTGGTGGTTAGATCATTTGAAGTACTTAAAATGTGGGTGGATAAATTACTGGGGGCTTTTCAGCTTGAGGACACACAGCAAGTGTTGAGACATGGGATAATGAAATGTGGAGCAGGCTTGAGCTACAACTGTTCCTGCTTTCTTGTGCTATTGTGATTCAAGATTTAGTTTGGTAATGATATTATGAAGGGCCTTGAGGGATGTAAGTAGGTGCTAAATAAATGCAAGTTGTTGTCCTTTTCATTGTGGAAAATACAATGATGGAGAGAGGACAGCTTCTCCTTTTCTCTGAGGCTTAAATTAGTAGCAGTATGGAAAATGAGGTGAAATGAAACCCACAGTATTGTGGGGTAGGAGGGTGTTGATCGCTTTATCAAACCATTAGCCTTCAGCTTCCCAATGATGCTCATTTAATAGGTTCTGTGTAGTAACCTCTTGAGAACATCAATTAAGAGGCAATTTGTTAAATCTTTAGATATTGAACAAATTCTGTCATGTTGATCAATATAAGGTAATGCAATTTCAGAGGTCCAGTAGTGCTAGGATATACACAATGAATGGTAAAGCTCTCATGGGTTTTGAGGGATAAAGAGGCCCTGGATTACAAATACAAAGATTCCTGGAAGTATCAACACAGATGGTTAAGATGGTGAAGCAGTTAAAATGGATACTTGCCTTCATCAGCCAAGGCTTAAAATATATGATCAGGGAGGTTACAGTAAAACTTCATAAGATTGGCTAGGCTATGGCTGGAGAACATGTACTGTTCTGGTTGCTGCATGAAGTGAGACATATTTGCACTGAGAGGGAGAAGAGGAGATTCCTCAGCACTTTTCCTGAGGTGGAATGCATGAAGAGGGTATGAAGATCAGAGGCATCAATGTTTGGTGACCAAGAGGTCCAGGTGCAATCTCTGGAAAGCCATCTCACAGGCAAAGGGGCAATTCCAGACTAAACCTGAACTAACAATGGATGCTCAATAGTTTTGGCAGGGCTTGAATGCTGTCACCACTTATAAAGTTAAACCAAGCGACAGCATTGCTTCACTTCCAGATGAGCGCAACACCTTCTATGCTCACTTTGACTATGAAGACGTGAAGGAACCATCAGACTCCAAGCCAACAAGCCAGCAGCCTTTGGGAATATGAACCCCAGAAGACCATCCAGCCTAGATGGGGTACCCAGCCAAATACTGATCTGGAATGCCCAATGAGATCTTTAACCTCTCGCTTTGGCAGTCTGAGGCACCCACCTGCTTCAACCATTCTTCAAGTATACAGGTAACTAAGAAGAGCATAGTAACATGCCTAAATGACTATCATCCAATAGCATTTGCATCCACTGTGATTAAGTGTTTTGAGAGCTGGTGATGAAACATATCAACTCCTGCTTAAGAAGCATCATGGATCCACTCTAATTTGCCTACCAGAGCCACATGTCCACCCCAGATACTGTCTCATTGGCTCTTTACTCAACCCTGAGACATCCAGACAGCAAAAGTACATATATTAGTCCGCTCTTTATCGACTACAGCTCAGTATTCAATACCATCATCCCCTCAAAACTAATCAATAAGTTCCAACACCCTGGCTTCAATACTTCCCTGAGCAATTGGATCCTTTATTTCTTCACTTGCAGACTCCACTCGGTTTGGTTTGGAAACAATTTCTCCTCAACAATCTCCATCAGTACAGTTGCACCACAAGGCTGTGTGCTTACCCCCCTGCTGTACTACTTTACACTTATGACAGTGTGGCTAAGCACAGCTCTAATGCTATATTCAAGTTTTCTAGTGATACAACTGTTGAAGGTCAAATCAAAGGTGGTGATGAATCAGCAGAAAATCTACTTAGAGATGCCATAATATCAGCCTCTTACTCAATTTCAGCAAGATCAAGGAGCTCATTACTGTCTTCAGGAGAATGAAGCTAGAGGTCTGTGAACCAGTCCTCATCAGAGGATTGGAGGTGGAGAGGGTCAGCAGCTTTAAATTCCTCAGCGTTATTGTTTCAGAGAATCTGCCCTGGGCCCAGCATGTAAGTGTAATTATGAAGAAAGCACAGCAGTGCCTCTAGATCATTTGGAGTTTGTGAAGATATGGCATGACTTTGACAAAACTTCTATAGATGTGATGTGGAGACTATATTGACTGGCTGCATCACAGCCTGGTATGGAAACACCAATGCCCTTGAAAGGAAAATCCTACAAAAAGTAGTGGATAAAGCCCATTCCAGCACAGGTAAAGTCCCTCCCACCATTGAGCACATCTACAAGGAGCATTGTCACAGGAAAGCAGCAGGAACCCCCTGCCCAGGCCATCACTTTCTGCTCGCTGCTGCTATCAGGAAGAAGGTACAGGAGCCTCAGGACTTACACCACCAGGATCAGGAATAGTTATTACCCCTCAACCATCAGGCTGTTGAACCAGAGGGGATAACTTCACTCAAATTCACTTGCACCATCATTGAAATGTTCCCAGATCTATGGACTCACTTTCAAGGACATTTCATCTCATGTTCTCGATATTTATTGCTTATTTATTTATTTGTTTATTTACTTATTTATTATTCTTTCTTATATTTGCACACGTTGTGTTTTGCACTCCAATTGAATGCCTAAGCTGGTGCAATCTTTCGTTGATTCTGTTATGGCTATTTTCTATTACGGATTTATTGAGTATGCCTGCAAGAAAATGAATCTCAGGATTATATATACTTTGATAATAAATTTTACGTTGAACTTTGAAGATAGGTTGGATTAATTTTCCTTGGAGCAGTGGAATGAGTGGGAGAACTGATAGAGATGTACATAATTAAGCGTGGCACACTTAGAATAAAAGGTTTTAAAAAAAACATGGTTCCCCATAATACAGGTGTCAGAATGAGTGGTTTCAGGTAAGTTGTAGAAGGTTTAGAGGGAATCTAAGGAATTTATTCACTTAATGGATGGTATCTGGAAGGTTTGGTATAAGTGGGTTGTTCAAAAGTTCAAGGTAAATTTATTAATAAAGTACATATATGTCATATACCAGCCTGAGATTCATTTTCCTGCTGGCATTCACAGTGGAGCAATGAAACACCATAGAATCGATGAAAAACTACACACAACGACTGGCAAGCAAGCAGTGTACAAATACAAATAATAAATAAATATGTAAATAATAAAATGTTAAAAATTGAGAACATGAGTTGTAGAGTTCTTGGAAGAGAGTCCATAGGTTGTGTTCAGTGTTCAGTTCAATGTTGAGGTGAATAAAGTGAAGATAGATAGAAGATCTTCTAATACAGGTTCAGGAACCTGTGGAGACAGCTACTAGATACCACTTAAGAGGTATCTAGATGAGCATTTAAATTAACAAGGCATGGAAGTCTATGAGCCAGGTGCTGGGTAAAGGAAGTACTGGAGATGTACACTCAGTGGTTTGGCTAGACAGGGATGAAGAGGCTATCTTTGTATTGTATGACCTCGTAGCTATATGACTGCAGATTTTCATTGGAGTCTGAGCAGTGCTATTTACAGCAAAAAATATTGATTACTAATTTATGCAATGTTCCTGTGAATTTGTTCACTGAGTTCTTATTTTCTTCAGCTGGTTTGTAATGTAAGGCTCTCTGCAAGTATTCTGACTCTAAACTGGCTAACTGGACAGATCGACTACATAAATCAATGGGGTCACCTGTCAAAGGATTCCTGCCTATTTGCATCTCATCCTAGTGGATTGTTAACCTTTATTTCTCTCATTTCTTAAAACCTTTCCCTCAATGGAGACTAGAGGAATCACCATTGCAAGAGACCCTTTGCAGCTAACGTTCAAAAATAGAAATGCAATTCAGTGACCTGTGTTTCTGTGGCTTTCTACTATCTCACTCCAGTTGTATTGTTGCTGAAGGAAATTTATATTAGGCAAGAAACGGTGTTGGATAGACTGAGTCTGAAGGCTGATAAGTCCCCAGGACCTGATGGTCTGCATCCCAGGGTACTTAAAGAGGTGGCTCTAGAAATTGTGGACGTATTGGTAATCATTTTCCAATGTTCTATAGATTCAGGAACAGTTCCTGCTGATTGGAGGGTGGCTAATCTTGTCCCACTTTTCAAGAAAGGAGGGAGAGAGAAAACAGGAAATTATAGACCGGTTAGCCTGATGTCAGTGGTGGAAAAGATACTGGAGTCAATTATAAGAGGAAATTATGACACATTTGGATAGCAGTAGAAGGATCAGTCTGAGTCAGCATGGATTTATGAAGGGAAAATCATGCTTGAATAATCTTCTGGAGTTTTTTGAGGAAGTAACTATGAAAATGGACAAGGGAGAACCAGTGGGTGTAGTGTACCTGGACTTCCAGAAAGCTTTTGATAAAGTCCCACATAGGAGATTAGTGGGCAAAATTAGGGCACATTTTATTGGGGTCAGAGTACTGACATGGATTGAAAATTGGCTGGCTGACCGGCAACAAAGAGTAGTGATTAACGGGTCCCTTTCGGAATGGCAGGCTGTGAACAATGGGGTACCGCAAGGTTCGTTGCTGGGACCGCAGCTGTTTACAATATACATTAATGATTTAGATAAAGGGATTAAAAGTAACATTAGCAAATTTGCTGATGACACAAAGCTGGGTGGCAGTGTGAAATGTCAGGAGGATGTTATGAGAATGCAGGGTGACTTGGACAGGTTGTGTGAGTGGGCAAATGTATGGCAGATGCAGTTTAATGTGGATAAATGTGAGGTTATCCACTTTGGTGGCAAGAACAGGAAGGCAGATTACTATCTAAATGGAGTCAAGTTAGGAAAAGGGGAAGTACAACGAGATCTAGGTGTTCTTGTACATCAGTCAATGAAAGCAAGCATGCAGGTACAGCAGGCAGTGAAGAAAGCTAATGGCATGCTGGCTTTTATAACAAGAGGAATTGAGTATAGGAGTAAAGAGATCCTTCTGCAGCTGTACAGGGCCCTGGTGAGACCACACCTGGTGTGCAGTTTGTGTGCAGTTTTGGTCTCCAAATTTGAGGAAGGACATTCTTGCTATTGAGGGAGTACAGTGTAGGTTCACAAAGTTAATTCCCAGAATGGTGGGACTGTCATATGTTGAAAGATTGGAGCAACTGGGCTTGTATACACTGGAATTTAGAAGGATGAGAGGGGATCTGATTGAAACATATAAGATTATTAAGGGATTGGACACACTGGAGGCAGGAAGAATGTTCCCGCTGATGGGTGAGTCCAGAACTAGAGGCCACAGTTTAAGAATAAGGGGTAGGCCATTTAGAACAGATGCGGAAAAACTTTTTCACCCAGAGAGTGGTGGATATGTGGAATGCTCTGCCCCAGAAGGCAGTGGAGGCCAAGTCTCTGGATGCATTCAAGAGAGTTAGATAGAGCTCTTATAGATAGCAGGGTCAAGGGATATGGGGAGAGGGCAGGAATGGGGTACTGATTGTGTATGATCAGCCATGATCACAGTGAATGGCGGTACTGGCTAGTAGGGCCGAATGGCCTACTCCTGTACCTACTGTCTATTGCTCAGAGCCATTTCAATTTAATTCTGCAATCTTTATTGCTGTATGTGTGTGTCTATATAAGGGTAGATTATCTGGTTGTTTAAAATATTTCTGGCACACCGGGATTTGAAGGGTGAATCTACCAAGCTACATGATGTAGCAGCTCTGCTCCGGATGGTTAAAAATAGTAACAGGTGAGGATAACATTTTCTTCAATCCCTTGAGATCACCTTGTAGGAATGTAATGAAACGGTGTATTTAAATTGATTAACTCCAGTGTGATGCTGTTATTTAGCTGCTCACTGCATTTTATTCTACCTTCGAGGCTTTTGTCTTTAAATGTCAAAGAAACAAATGTTCTGTTCGGGCACTTGCTATTATGAGAATTTTGTGTCAATGGCTGCCACACCAATTTGACGACTCCACTGTCAACTTCCTATCCTCCATTTTCAAATGTTCTTTATCTTCTAATACATGTAACCTTTATTAATTTCAGCATAGTGTTTGGATTGCTGATCTAAATGGGTAAGATACTTGTTTGAGAAATGGAGTAATTTTGTTGCACCTCTGAACAGTTGGCAACGGTTTACCTTTGTAAGCTCCCTTTCTCAAACTTGTGTCAAAGTAATGCTGCTGGCATTTAACACGAGTCTGTTCCAGTTAGCTGCTGTTGTCTATTTGCTCACTCCAGCATCTCTGATGGTCCTCTCTGCTGATAGCAGTGTGACTCTGTCACCAGGGTGATGATCTGGTCTTAAACCCCAAGGATAGGGTAGTTTGTCCTACCAGGATGGGCCTCTACAAGTGTGAATGTCCTTGACAGACTCAAATCTGTCTCCTCATATGAGGACACCACTTGAAGTCCTCCCAGATGGGCTAACAATTCTCTACTTTCATTCTGAAACAGATTATTTTGGAATTAAGTTGAGTGATCCATATGAAAGTTTGTGTCTTGGAGGAACATATGCTAGTTTAGCTCAATTTATTTGTCATTTGACCAGTAGCTAATCCAGACATCAGAAGTTTGAGAGGAGGGGATTTCACTCAGGTTCACTCAGGTCATTCCCTTCTTTAAATCTGCTCAGCTAGGGTAGTTTAGATGCCAGGCAGCATAGTACAATGCTCTTCTTGTGGGATGTGTGAAGGCAGGAAGAACAATGACTACAAGAAGTTCATCCAGCTGCAGCTTCTAACAATCCACATTAAGGAGTTGGAGCTGGAAGAGGATGAACTCCAGATCATTCAGAAGGCTGAAAGAGTGATAGATAGGACATATAGAAAGGTAGATACACCCAAGGTGCAAGATACAGGAAAAAGGGTGATAGTCAAGATGGGGAAAGAGATTATGGAGCCAGTGCAGAGTACCCCTGTGGTCATCTCCCTTAACAACAGGCATATCACTTTGGATGCTGTTGAGGGGTTTGACCTAACAGAGGAAAATCAATGGTTGGGTCTCTGGCATTGAGTCTGGTTCTATGTCTCAGAAGAGAAGCAGGGATAGAGGATTCATTAATTAGGGGAATGAACAGGAGGTTCAGTGGTCAAGAATGAGATTCCAGGATGGTCTGTTGCTTCCTGTGTGCCAGGCCCAGGACATCTCAGATTGAGTTCCCAGCATTCTTAAGTGGGAGGGTGAGCACCCAGAAGTCGTGGTCCATGTAGGTGCCAATGACCTGGGTAGGACAAGTGATGAGTTTCTGTAAAGGGAGTTCAGGGAGTTAGGTGTGAGGTTAAAGGTTAGGACTTCCAGGGTTGTGATCTCAGGATTGCTACCATGCCACATGCTAGTGAGGCCAGAACTAGGAAGATTACACAGTTTAACATGTGGCTAAGGAGTTGGTGTAGGAGGGAGGGCATAAGATTTTTGGATCCTTTGACTTTCTTCCAGGGAAGGTGGGATCAATACAGAAGGGGCAGTTTGCATCTGAAATGGGGATGAACTAATATTCTCATACGAAGGTTTGATATTGCTGCATGGAGGAGTTAAACTAGAGCTGCAGAGGGATGGGAACCAGAGTGCCGGAACAGTTAGTGGAGAGGTTGTGCAGGCAGATGTTGGTCAGACCTCAGACAAAGTCAGGAATTAAAAGGTTGAACATGGTGCTACTAGTGTCCTGAGTTGTGTACATTTCAAGGCAAGAAGTATCGTAGGAAAGGAGAATGAGCTCAGGGCACGGATCAACACCTGGAATTATGACGCAGTACCCGTTAGTGCAACTTGGTTGCGGGAGAGGCAGGACTGGCAGCTCAGTATTCTGGGGTTCTGTTGTTTTAGACATGACAGAGAGGGAGAGTTAATAGAGGAAGGGTGGCATTACTAGTCAGGAAAAATGTCATGACAGAATTTGGGCAGGACAGACTGGAGAACTCATCTGATGAAACATTATGGGTGGAAATGAGAAATAAGATAGGTATGACTACATTAATGGGGCTACATGACAGATGACCCAACAGTCTGAAGGATTTAGAGGAACAAATTTGTAAAGATATCGCAGACTGTTGCAAGAAACGTAGGTGATTTTAACCTTCCACTGGGAATCCCATACTCTAAATAGACTAGATGGATATACACGAGGAAATCTGCAGATGCTGGAAATTCAAACAACAACACACAAAATGCTGGTGGAACACAGCAGGCCGGGCAGTATCTATAGGAGAAGCACTGTCCACGTTTCATGCCGAGACCCTTCGTCAGGACTGGAAAGCAATCAGGAAGGCTGAAAGAAGATGTTCTAGCAAACAAGGTGAAGGAAAATCCTGAAGGATTCTATGGGTACATTAAGAGCAAAAGGATTGCTAGGGACAAAATTTGTCCTCTAGAAGACTAGAATGGTAATCCATGTTTGAAGCCAAAACAGATGGAGATCTTAAAATGCATTCTTTGTATCTGTATTTACTCACGACATGGATATAGTCTATAGAAGTGAGGCAAAGTGGCATCAACTTCATGGACCTGTACAGAATACAGAGGAGGAGGTGTTTGCTGCCCTGAGGCATATCAGGGTGGATAAATCCCCAGGGTCTGATAAGGTGTTCCCTTGGAGTCCATAGGAGGCATATGCAAAAATTGTCGAGGTCCTAACAGAGATATTTAGGACATCCTTAGCAGCAGGAGAGGTACCAGAGAATTGCAAGATAGCCAATGTTGTTCTGGTGTTTTTAAAAAAGGCTCTAAACAGAAGCCAGGAAATTATAGACTGGTGAGTCTGACATCACATGTGGGGAAGGTATTGGAAGGGACCTGAAGTATAAGTATTTGGATAGACAGGGACTGATTAAGGATAGTTAACATTGATTCATGCATGGTAGCTCATGTATAACAAATCTAGAGTCTTTCAAGGAAGTTACCAGGAAAGTGGATGAAGAGAAGGCAGTGGATGTTGTCTACATGGACTTTAGTAAGGCATTTGGCAAGATCCTGCATGGAAGGCTGGTCAAAAAGATTCAGTTGCTTGCTGTTCAGGTTGAGTTAGTAAATTGGATTAGACATTGTCTTTGTGGGAGATGCCAGAAAGTGGTGGTAGAGAATTGCCTCTCTGACCGGAGGCTTCTGATTATTGGGGTGCTGCAGGGAATGGTGCAAGGTCCTTTGTTGTTTCTTATCTATATCAATGGTTTGGATGATAATGTGGATAACTGGATCAGCAATTTTGCGGATGACACCAAGATTGGGGGTGTAATGTACAGTGAGGAAGGCTATTGTGGCTTGCAAAGGGATCTGCATAAGCTGGAAGATTCCCTGAAAAATGTCAGATGGAATTTAATACAGACAAGTGTGCCTTTTTGCATTTCAATAGGACTGACCAGGGTAGGTCTTACACAATGAATGGCAGGGCACTGAGGAGTGTGGTAGAACAAAGGGATCTGGGATAACAGATCCATAATTCGTTGAAAGTGGCATCACAGGTAGATAGGGTCATAAAGCTTTTGGCACATTGGTCTTCATAAATTAATGTACTGAGTACAGAAGAGGGAATTCATTGGTGAGATGTTGATGAGGCCTAATTTAGAGAATTGTGTGCAGTTTTGGTTATATACTTACAGGAAAGACGTAAACAAGGTTGAAAGAGTACAGAAAAAATTTACAAGGATGTTGCCGGGTCTGGAGGACCTGAGCTATCAGGAAAGATTGAATAGGTCAGGGCTGTATTCTTTAGAAGTTAAATGATTGAGAGATTTGATAGAAGTTTACAAAATTATGAGGGTTATAGATATGGTAAATGCAAACAGGTTTTGTCCATTGAGGTTGGGTGGGACTACAACTAGCGGTCATGGGTTAAGAGTGAAAGGTGAAAAGTTTAAGGGGAACATGAAGGGAAACTTCTTTACTCAGAGGGTCATGAGAGTGTGGAACAAGCTTCCAGCACAAGTGGTCCATCCAAGCTCAATTTCAAGGTTTAAGAGAAATTTGGAGAGGCATATGGACAGTAGGGATATGGAGTGCTATGGTCTCGATGCAGTTTGTTGGGAGTAGGCAGTTTAAATAATTTTGGCATGGACTAGATGGGCCAACGGGTCTGTTTCTGTGCTGTACTACTCTGACCCTATGACTCCATCTCCAGAGAATCAAGAGGCAGATTTCCCAGGGAGTCCAGAAATCCCTTCCCTTGTCGTCTTAATACCTGCGTAATGTGAGGCTGGGTGAAGGTTGCAGTTTGACTGAGGACCTAATTGTGTGCCAGTTGCCCTTTCTGTTCTCTCAGTATTAGTTAAATGACAAATTTCATTGGAAATGGATTGAAGGCCAATTCTAAACCACACCCTGAGACCAATGGAAGTTCCCCAGATTCCAAAAGTCCCAGGAATTTCAGAGCCCTTAATTGAATTGTGGTCAGATATTGTATGATCACTGACTTTAGTAATGTTGGATATAATGGATTAATAAGAAAATTGGAAATTTCAACAATTTTTTGCCTCATTAACTGTACATCAACGCCAAAGACAACATTGTACACATTACTAACAGTATCCTTGTGCCCAATTATTTTGTATTTCCAAGTCACTATTATATCAACAGAAGCCAATTATGTCTCTTGCCTGTGACACTTAGTCATTCCTTGTTCCACAGATCAGAGTACTGGAAGTATTCATCAGAAACTTTTGAATTATTCCATCCCTTGATTTTGCATTCAATGTGTCTGATGACTGGAAGCCACAACAGTACTTGGTAAATATTATTAATGAAGATGATGGGGCACAGTCAAGAGATAACTATGATGTCAAGAAGAAAAAGCACTGGATCAAATGGTAATCTGAAGTCAGTGGAAGAAGCACATGAAGTATTCCAGATGGACAGTGTGGAGGTGGTGCAGGAGAAAATTTCCCAAATAACATGAATCTAGACCTAATTTGGAGTATTTCCTCTAACTCCAGTCAACTAACTATAGGAAAGAGATCAATAAGATTGAAAGAATGTAGAAAAAGAATTTACAAAGATGTTGCTGGGACATGAGGACATGAGTTATAGAGAAAGGTTGAATAGGTTTGGACTTGATTCCATACAGAGTAGAAGATTGAAAAGAGATTTGATAGAAGTCTACAAAATTGAGAGGTATAGATAGGGTAAATGCAAGCGGGCCTTTTCACTGAAGTTTGGGAGACCAGGTCATGGGTTAAGGGTGAAAGGGGTAATACGTAAGGGGAACATGGGGGGTGGGGTTTCTTCACTCAGAAGGTGGAGAAAGAGTGGAATGACTGCCAGCAGAGGTGGTGGATGCAGGTTTGATTTCAACATTTAAGATAAATTTGGATAGGTACATGAATGGGAGGGTTATGGAGAACTATGTTCCAGGTGCAGGTCGATGCAACTAGGCAGCAAAGAAGTTTGGCATGGACTAGACTGGTCAAAGCAGTGGTGTATCTAAGGTGTGGCATGTGCCCTGGGCACCTCTTGAAGGGGGGTGCCACTGAGCAGTTTCTATTAAAGTCAGATAAGCCATCCTCAGATAGTGAAAAAAGAATTTTCTTCAGATGTATGATCTGTCTTTGATTATCATGGGTGAGAAGCACTAGGATGGTCTTATTTCAGAACATTGTGTAAAGACCACGAAACATTTGTTCACGAAGAAGGAAAGTGGAGCTGAAGGATGAAAGAGACTTAAGTTGGAGGTGGAGGAAGCCAAGAAGTCAAGCAAGTTCTTCATGTCCTTCTTTGAAAAGCCCAGAACAAGTAGTTCGACACGTTCCATGGAGTTCCCTGCACCTGCTACAAGTTTGTTAGAATCCAAAGGTGGATCAAGAACTAATGCATCACAAGCAGAGGAGGAAGTCAAATCAGATAAATCTGAGTATGACGAGCATAAAAGTGAGGCTGCCACAGAGAACGTGGACATAACAGGACGGGAAGACGATGGTGGTGGTGGTGATGTTGAGTTTATTGATGAGATTTTACCTGATGAGGTTGAACCTGATGACACTGAACCTAGTGAACTGGATGATGTCAAGAATCCTCGAACTGTCATACCAGAAGTGATTGAACAGCATGATGTTGGACATCTGAAGTTCAACAAGGATACTGGAAAAGCAATTCTGCCTGACGCATTCAGAACAGAAATAATAAAGCTGAGTTTGAAGTATTTCCGGAATAGTGTAAGGCCTTTCCTACCAACAAATAACTGCTCAATGAACAAAACTTGATCCTAGAGGAAATTGGGAAATGGTCATGGTGAGGAAGTGACTCACTCATGACCGGTCTATTCCCCTTCTTAAAGTCTGCATTTTGTGTCTGTTGTCTTCCCGGTCAGACCATCAATCCTCATTGGAGCAGGAAAGTGGATTCAACCAGTGGAAAGCACCTGGAAGGATTAGTGTTCATGAAAGTGCCAAGAATCATTGGGAATGCTTCACACAGTGGAAAGAAATGGAAAGAAATTTAGCTGGGAACAGGAGTTATTGACGCAGTATTTCGGTCACAGATTGAGAAGGAAAAGCAGAAGAGGCGTGATATCTTAATGAGAATCCTTCACTGCATATAATTCCTTGTGACTCAGAACCTAGTTTAGCGAGGACACGGAGTCAGCTAGGATGGAAGAGACTAAAGTTGGAAGTGGAGGAAGCCAAGAAGTCAAGCAAGCTCTTCATGCTCTTCTTTGAAAAGCCCAGAAAAAGTAGCTCGACACATTCCATGTTCTCGTTGGTTCAGCTAGACGATGACTCCAATGTGGGAAATTTCTTTGGCTTACTGAAACTGGCCATCTTTGACCCTGTCATAAAAGAACACCTCACTCATTTGGGAAGTCATCCTGGATCCACGTCTTGTCTTTCACTGGGTGTCCAGAATGAATTCATCCACATGATGGCATCTACTGTTTGCCAGAGTTTACTGAGAAGCATTTGTAAAGCCAAGTACTATGGTCTCCTGTTCAACTCAACTCCTGATCAGGCACACTGTGAGCAGATGTCAGAAGTAGTGAGGTATGTGGAAGTTGATTTTGAGAGGAAAACAGTCCGTGTTAGAGAATCCTTCCTTGGTTTTATCCAGATAAGCTAGAAGGATGCTGAGAGCTTGGTTGAAGACATCTTGAAACAGTTAGAGAAGAAAAAAATGGAACTGCAAGATTGTCGGTCACAGTGCTATGACAACACTGCTCTGAAAGCTGGACGCAGAAGTGGTGTTCATCAAAGAATAAGTGAGAAAAACAACCTGGCAGTGTTTGTGAATTGTGACAATCACTCACTCAACTTGGTGGGTTCATGAAGCCAAGCAGGATACAATGATGTTCACTTTTTTTGGAATCATCGAAGCTCTCTACGTGTTTTTCTCTCGTTCAACACAGCGCTGGGAAAAACTCAAAAACGCCGTGCTTGTGGTTGTTAAGTCAGAGTCTGAAACCAGGTGGAGTGCAAAGACAGAAGCAGTGAATCCCGTCCATAAGTACCTTGAGGAGATACCTCAAATTCTCCAGGACATGGTAGACAATGAAAACGAGACCAGTGAAACAAGAAGTGACGCAAGGCAGCTGTACAACACATGTTGAGTTACGCTTATCTGATTTTGCTAGGATTTTGGAATAAAGTACTCATTCACATTGACTGTATTCAAGAGGTTGCCCTGGATTTGAAAGCTCACCGAGATGATTTTTATGATGAAAGAGAAGTGTTGGTCAGTGAGTCATTTGAAGGAGGAATCGGCCTCTGTCAAGAATGGAATATTGAAGTTGAAAGAGGTCAGAACCAAAAGAAACAAATGGCTGATGAGAACTCAAGAGATGTTGGGTTAACAGCTAAGGAGGGAATGGAAAGAGTCATGAAGGGAACACTTGACCGTCTTCACAGAGAAATGGATGAAAAGTTCGCTCGTTTGCACGACACTGATGCTAAGTTTGGGGGTTGATGTTGAGGGACTGTGTTACGGCGCCAACAGTAACGACCTAAAGAAGAAGTGCGAAAATTTGGGCGAATTGTACAGCTCTGATGTTGATGGACTGCAGCTATATGAAGAAATTTTGGATTGTGGAATTTTGCTATTAAGGCGGGTCAACATGAAAATATCAAGACCTGAAAAGCTTCTTGAATTGTTCAGTATGGAGATGAGAGTGTCTTCCCCAATCTTCTCATTGCTATTCAGATTATGCTAACCGTCACAGTTTCTATTGGCAGCTATGAGAGATTATTCAGCAAGTTTAAACTAATACTTTCGTACTTGAGAGCCTTCATGGGTCAAGGCAGACTCTGTGATCTTGCTCTGCTGAGTGTAGAAGGAGAAGAAACTGAAAAAACTGACTTCGATCACATCATAGACCAATTTCCATCAGTGAAAGCAAGGAAGGTACAGATATAATTTTCATGTAGTGTCATAATTTGTTAATTAAAAGATTAATGAGCTTGGCTTGTATTTTTGAGCTGATATTATGGTAAAGTTATCTAAAACATGGGTGTCAGATGTTTGGTCAGGGGCGCAATTTCAGTGCTTGTCATAGGTGCTATTTTCCATAGATATGCCCCTGGGTCAAAGGGCTTGTTTCTGTGCTGTACTACTACAAGAACATAAGGCATTGGAGCAGAATGATGGTCTATGGCTGTCTATGACACTGGATTCAAATACATAGTTGAGACTCTTTTGAAATTTATTTATTATTATCACATGTACTGGGATACCATGAAAAGCTTTATTTTTGCAACCCATCCATACAGATTATTTCATTGCAACAATGTGTTGAGGTGGTTCAAGGAAGAACAATAATAAAGTCTTACTGCTACAGATAAAGTGCAGTGCAGGCAAACAATAAGTTACAAGGCTTTAACAAGGTAGATTTTGAGGTTGAGGCTATTTTATCATACTAGGGGACAATTCAATTGTCTTATGATAGCAAGAGTAAAACTGTTCTAGAGCCTGATGCTATGTTTTCAGGCTTGGTTATCTTCTGCCTGATGGAAGGAAGGAGAAGAGAGAATGTCAAGGCTGGGAATGGGTCTCTGTTTATGTTGGCTGCTTTGACACATAGACAGCCTCTCTAGAGAGGAGGTTGGTTTCTGTGCTGAGCTGTGTCCACAACTCTCTGCAGTTCCTTGTGGGCTTAGACAGAGCAGTTGCCATACCAAGCTGTGATGTATTTGGATAGAATGGTTTTCACGATGCCTTGATTAAAATTTGAGTGTCAGAAGAGTTAGGCCAGATTTCTTTAGCATACTGAGGAAACAGACACTGATGAGTTTTCTTGGCCCTGGTATCTATATCTTTGGAACTTGAAACTCTCAGTCCTCTTGACCCCGACACTGGTGATGTAAGTATGAAAGTTTGCACCGCACCCCTTTTTGAAGTCCATGATTAGCTCTCTGTTTTGCTGACATTGAGGGAAAGGTTATACAAATCCACTGGGTACACAACTGGGTTTATCCTGAGCTAAGAGACTAATTGATGGTCTAAGCAGAAGTAATAGTGAGAGCTCATCAGAATGGAACCCTTTTATTAAAACCGTTGAATAGAAAATTAATATTGTACATTATAACAGAGCTCAGGCTCAGCTTGTAGGCTAGTGGGTGATGGTACAATATTATTAACCAGGAACAAGAACAGAGTTCTGTTGGTCTTGACCTTCACCTCACCAACCTTTGCACCTGATGCATCATTCTTCACCATTTCTGCCTTCTCTCCCCGATTTTTCTATCGACTGTTAACCCAATGGCTTTAGAAACTTTTCCATGTGATGCTACGACATTAGCCTTTATTAACGGCCAACTTGAAAGACATCTAAGAGAGAATAGGATACAGGAATATAATTGGGTGAATGGAACAGATGGGAATGCACTTAGTGGAGCAAGTGGACATTTATGTTGTAAGGAAACGTGAGATCCCATCACGCCAAGGAGGAAGTCTGAAATGAATCAGAAGCTGAGAGGCTATCTTGCATTTGGGGCAGGTCCCATAATGCAAGAAAACACAAACACCTGAACCACAAGATAAGGTGGGAAGGGTAAAAATTGGGATTAAGGTGCAGTTAGTGTAAAATAGGTGATTGATGGTTCATGTCTGCTTGATGGAACAAATGGATAGTTTCCTCGTTGTATTTCCTCTGCAAAAGATACAATTGATATATAGATTGCAGCTTGTTTTTTTACAAATGTACTGGGTCTCTGCAAGTTCATGGTGAAGCCATACTGAGAAATACTTGGAATGAATGTTGTCCAATCAGCCGGTGCCAAGGTACTTGTGCTGCTTGTGTTAGTTTACTGTGCCAAATGGAAGGGAGAGAGTTACTTTACAAACAAGAGAAATTTGAATGGGAACATGAAAAAATGCCAACTAAATTGCAATAAAAGATGAATTGTTGAAAAAGTAGAGGCATGGATTAAGATTATCATAAATCTGAAGCAATCTGTGCATACCTGGGATCTTCCTGTAGAACCCCTACTTTGTGAATGCAAAATTGTTGAAACGTGGAAAATTATTTTCAATAAGAAACTATTTCAAGTCTGAAACTGAATAGGGTGGATGTTGTGATAGCCAAAACCCAAACTGTGCAGATGATGTGCACATTTCCATATTTAAAGAGCCTTATAGAAATATTGCAAACAAACATCTCTTCAAAACTAAACTTGCATTTATGAAGATGAGTCAGCATTTATCTGCGTAACTCCCCATTTCATTGTCAGCAGTTTGGGATATTTTTTTCATGGAATTCAGAGTTAAACACCATAATAGTAACTTCTCTCCACCACCTACACAGTAATGGCCCCTTATAAATCTCATAGGTTTTACATTTTTATTATTTTCTTAAATTTTATTTTTAAGTATGGCTTTATCAATATTAATTGATTTGAAACATTTTATAATTAAAATTAGTTTTTACATGTCCGGAGTATTGAAGTTCCAATATGCTTATTCTTTTGGCTGCATGTAACTTAGAATTCGGTTTTATTTTTATTTTAAGTGTGCACAAATGTAAAGAGGCTTTTAGTTTGTTATTGATAGAACCATGGTGCTGCTAAAATCTTAAGGCCTTGCTGACTCATTCCAGTGGTTGAGGTCAGTTTATTTAAAGCTGAAAGTTTATCAAAGTCTGCCCTCTGCTGTCCATTTTAAAAATAACTTATAGCACACACTTCAGGTTAACTTTTCTGATTTGTCCTGTGGGATGGTCAGATTTGCTTCTCAAAAGGCTGCTAATGGCTGAGGCAAGGAATATTTTAAGTACTTAAAATATTTTCCTCATCACAGGCAAGGATTTTTTTTTAAATTTGTTATTTTTGACGCAAGAGATTCTGCAAATGCAGAATCATGAGTGTTGTTTTGTTATTTTTGAATGTCATCTTTTCATGTTCTTTGTTTAAGCCAGCCCTCAGGTGACCTACTTTCACACTATTGTGGGATTTGAGGTGGCAAAAGAGGTTGGTTGTGAACTCCTGCTGTTTGCATGTGTCCTGATGCTCGGCCCTAAGGTTCGCAATGCCATCAAAATCAGGTTTAATATCGTGTGTGTGTGTGTCTCTTGTGAGACCATGGATTTGCACCTTGGAAGGTTTCCAGGGTGCAGCCCTGGGCAGGGTTATATGGGAGACCGGCAGTTACCCAAGCTTCAACCGTTCACCTCTCCACACCACCGATGTTGTCCAAGGGAAGGGCACTAGGACCCAAGCAGATTGGCACCAGTGTTGTCGCAGAGCAATGTGTTGTTAAGTGCCTTGCTCAAGGATACAACATGCTGCCTCAGCTGAGGCTCGAACCAGTGACCTTCAGATCACTAGACCGATGCCTTGTCCACTAGCCACGTGCCAACACTATCACCAGTATATGTTGTGAAATTTGTTTTACATATATATGTATATGTGAATGTGTATCAGACAGCAGAGGGGAAGAAGCTATTCCTTAAGTATTGCGTGTGTGCTTTCAGTGCCTCTTCCCTGATGGTAGCAATGAAAAGAGGGCATGTCTTGGATGATGGGAGTCCATAATGGATGCTGCCTCCTTGAGGCATCAATCCTTGAAGATGTCCTGGATGCTGGGGAGCCTGGTGCCCATGATAGTTCATCGCTCTCTGCAACTTACTGCAATCCTGTGCAATGCCTACCCCACCCCCCCAATACCAGACGGTGATATGGCTAGTTAGAATGAGTGTCTTTGGTGATGTACCAAATCTCTTCAAGCTCCTAAAGAAATATAGTGGCTGTCATGCCTTCCTACATCGATATTCTGAGCCCAGCATAGATCCTCAGAGATGTTGACACCAAGGAACTTGAAATTGTTCACCATTTCCACCATCGATGCCTCGATGAGGACTGGTGTGTGTTTCCTCCTCTTTGCCCTATCTGAAGTCCACAATCAATTCTTTGGTCTTACTGATGTTGAGTGCAAGTTTGTTCCTGCAACACCACACAAGCTGCTGATCTACCTTCTCATCACCGTCTGAAATTCTGTCAACAATAGTTGTGTCATCAGTAAAGTTATAGATGGCAATTAAGCTGTCCCTAGACACAAAGTCATGGGTGTAAGGAGAGTAGAGCAGCAGGCTAAGTACACATCCTTGAGGTGCACCAGTGTTGATTATCAGCGAGGTGGAGTTGTTACTTCCAATCTGCACAGACTGTGATCTTCCAGTGAGGAAGTCAAGAATCCAATTGCAGAGGGAGGCACGGAGGCCAAGATTTTGAAGCTTTTTGTTTAGAATTGTAGGAATGATTGTGTTAAACACTGAGCTGTTAATGAACAGCAGCCCAAAGTAAGTATTAGTATTGTCTAGGTGATCCAAGGCCACGTGAAGAGCCAATGAGATCCCATCCACTCTAGACCTATTATGGGTATAGGTAAATTGCCCTGGATCCAGGTCCTTGCTTAGGCAAGAGATGATTCTAGCCATGACCAGCCTCTCAAGCACTTCATCACTACAGATGTGAGTGCTACTGGATGATAGTCATTAAGGCAGCTTACCCTGCTCTTGGGCATTGGGATGATAGTTCCCCTTTTGAACCAGCTAGTTACTTCTGACTGTAGCAATGAAATATTGAAAATGTCTTACCATCCTGAATGCTCCTCTTCAAATTTAAGCAGGCATAGTTGGGGATTCCCTGGTGTTAGTAGGAATGTTGCATTTCTTAAAAGTATTTTTTCTTTACATGGTGATCTCCTTCCATGACAACTTCAGGATAATGTCAGCTCAGGGTTCTGTGAGACATGTGAGTGATGTGCCCTGCCCATTGTAGCCAATCTGTAAAAAGGACCTCAATAATCAGTTTATTAGACTGTCCAGAACATTAATATTGGTTCACGTATCCTTAAAGTAAATTTGAAGAATTTTGTGAATGTAAAACTTTGGTGATAACTTTTCCAGCACCTTGATATGCCTACTGTGGTTAGTCACAGTTTCAAAACAAATAGAGTGGGTATCAATGCCATTCAATAGACAGTATCTTTTGTGCCATGTCTTCTCAGGGGTGCCATGGTAGCACAACAGTTGCCATGAAGCTATTACAGCTCAGGATGTCAGAGTTCGGAGTTCAATTCCGACGCAGTCTGTAAGAAGTTTGTATGCCCTTCACATGAGCACATGGGTTTCCTCCCACAGTTCAATAGATTAATTGGTCATTATAAACTGTCCTGTGATTAGGCTAGGGTTAAATAGGTGGGTTGTTAGGTGTTAGGGTTGGAAAGGTCTGGTCCATGCAGTATCATTAAATAAAAATAAAACTTTGAAAAAATTATTCAAAAATTTAAAAGTAAATAAATAAAACTAAATATACTCAATAATTTTCCTCAACTGACCATGGGCTGTGCTAACACACTGAAGAAAGTGATGACTTCTATCAAAATTTTGCTCTGCACCACTATTGTCAGAAAACAGAGTGGTGCAGCGGGGACAGGTTGGCAGATAATTCTCCATCCTGGTAATATTGAGTGTAATACTCACCCTTTCATAACATTCAGCACCCATATGTGCCTTTCCTCATATGGATACACCTCAGACACCTGGAAGGTATCTCTGATGTTTATTCAGTGTCCAAGGCCATTGGGCCTTTTTTTAACCAATATCAGCTTTCTAAAGAAAGCAGCTGGCACTCCTAGAGATCAAAGGGTTGTTATTGCATATGCTACACGTCCAACCAATATTCTTTGTTTAGCTTCTTTTCATAAACTGGAGCCAGCCTTCAGCTCTCAATGTGATTAATTACAACTAGAGGTCATGAGTTAAGGGTGAAAGGTGAAAAGTTTAAGAGGAACATGAGGGGAAACCTCTTCACTCAGAGGGTTGTGAGAGTGTGGAACGAGCTGCCAGCACAAGTGGTGCATGCGAGCTTGATTTCAACATTTTAAGAGAAATTTGGGTAGGCTGAAGGGTCTGTTTCTGTGCTGTACTTTTCTATGACTCTAATTAGGCCTGTGTCAAATCAAACAACACTGGCTAAGTTATTTAGTTCAAAGAAGCTTGCAGACCAAATTGATACTATCACTTAGCACATCAAATAGCTGATCTATTAATAGTTGGGAAGGTTTGTGTGCTCAGTTAGCTTCACAGCACTGATTGTGGATATCTGAGATATTCATCCCCAGAAGCTTTCAGAACACCTGCATGAAAAAAATATTTGTAAAAAGTATCATGTGTGTGAAGTCACCAAAAAAAGTATAGATGTAAGGCAGCAGTCAAACTTATTAGGAATGGTCCAAGAATGTCAATAATAATGACAGAAACATAGGGTGAACTGGAATCGATTCCCCTGCCTTCAATTTCTGTGATGGTTGGTTCATAAATTTGCATTTCAATGGTGTGTCTTTGTATCTTAATTGTACCTGTGTTTTAGAAATCGTTTATAATTTGGAAATCTTTTATAAGATTCTGAGTTTGAAATGTGTTTTAAGTACTTTGTTTAGGCTTAAACATGTGACACTAAAACTAAATGAACTGTGTTTAAAGTACTTTGTTAGCTGGAAGTATATCCTCCTTGGTAAGGTGGGGGGACCCACTGCTCAATTAGTGGGTATTAGCAACTAAATTCACTATCAAGGATAAACAGGGAAATGAATCAGTCTTTGAAGATTGGGTGGCTTCAACACAACCTCCAGACAAGAGATCCAACAAGTTGTTCTGTAAATTTGTGTTTCTCCAAAAGTCGCAGTAGCCATCTGTCACAATATATTCTTCTCCCACATTACAAGTCCCCGTGCACTAGGCATTATACAACTTCACCCCAACAGAACCGATATTTACTTAAAATAACGTTTTACAATGGCATTCTATACATTTACTGCAGCAAGGCAGCGGCAAGGGAATAAACCAATTATTATACAGAGTTTAAGGCTTCGAAAAATGACAGCAAATTACCAACAAGTGAATGGAGAGCTTGATGCACTGGATCAGAGATGAAAATCCAGAAAGTTGGATCCACTCAATTACACACAGGATTAGAAAAGGAAAATTATTTATTGGAAACTGAATTTAAATCACGAGTTGCAAGTTCATTCTTTAGGGAATCGTGCAGCTCAATTTGCAGAGGCTAAGGAGCTAGAATTATGTCTAAAACAAGTAATTATCACAGAACCAAGTCTTGATATGTATTGGCTCAAACTAAATTAGGAATAGATCTTCCCAACTAATTGACTACCGGATAAAAAATGCACAGAGGTTAACTACTTCCATATTTGTCCATGTGGAAGAATATCAAAGTTCAATGTACATTTATTATCAAAGTCTGTATACTATATACAACCTTGAGAGTCCTCTCCAGAAAACAAAAAAACCCATCAGAACTCATTAGGAAAAAAAGACTGTCATACACTCAATGTGCAGAAATAATAACAAATTGTACAGACAATAAAAGTAAGCAAATGATATTCAGAACTGAAGTTCACAAAAGTGAGTCCACAGCTGCAAAGCCAGTCATAGCCGATTCAGGAGCCCATTAGTTACAGGTCACAGCCTTAGTTCAGCACAGAGATGGGTAAATCTCGCTGAACGCTGGCCTGTCCTTTGCCTCTGGCCTTGGCATCCTGATGTTTTCAGTGTCCCATTGCTTAAATTGAACAAACAGCAGGTCGTTCTTCACTCTTGGACCCAGGCCCTGCTGGTTCAATACACTCTTAAGCCATCACCCAGGATCCACCACCTCAGTTTGGCCAGTACTCAACTTTTCCAATATGGCCTGGTGCTTAAATCGGTCAAACACTGGCAAGTTCCTTGCTGTCGGGCCCAGACCCTGCAGCCTTGACTCCACCTTGCCTCGTCTCAGTTCTGCCACTTCGAATCGCCATCCAGTCTGATCCATCAACAGCCAAATATTGGTTTGCTCCCTGCTCCTGGGCCTGGATCCAGCTGCCTCGATTCCACCTGTATGTGCCACTCTACAACTATCCTGCACCTTTGAAACCACATCACACCGCAAAAATGCCAGGTCGTACAGGCAGTTCAAAAGCTCAACTCCGAAAGAGAAGTTGCAGGCTATCGATTGCATGAATTTTTCAAGAAAAATGTGATAAATAAAGTAATTAGTAGTTTTGTTTGTTGCCAGCAAGTCATTCACCTGTGCCATCTTAAATTATTAACTCGACCATCAGTACAGGTGTTGTACATCCGGGATAAAGTTGGTAATAAACTTGTCAATGAATAAACAAAACAAACAGGCAAGATGGACCTTACAACAGTAAGGGAAGAGAACAAATAAAAAAATAACCAGGGTGATGTTTTAAGAATTCCCCTAGATACTTCTAGACCCAGTTTCAAAGGATTTCCAACACGGTGTAGATATGAAGCTGTTGGCGAAGGCTCTGTTCAGGTATGCTTCCCTAAAAATGATAAGAAGCAAATACTTGCTCACAAGCAGGAAGCATTGATTCATGTTGACCAAGGATTCAGACACCATCATGGTGGAAGACAAGCCACTCATGCAAAATTAGCTATGTTATACTGGTGGCATAAAATGTTGAGTGATTGTAAGTGATTTGTTGCAAATTGTAAAGAATGTCTGGTCTATAATGAAGGAGTAGTCACAAGGTCACCTCCCATAAGACAAATAAATTAACTGTACCAATGCAGCTGTGGCAAATTGATTTTATCAGCCTAATTCTGGCATCCCAAGGCAACCCACGTTATCGGACACCTGAAAAGAATTTTCTTGTGATAGTTGACCTTTGTATAGGATATATGTGATGAGTGTCCATGACTTCTTGTAGTGAGGCTGTAGCCTTCACATCACTCCAAAACTTCATATTTCCCACATGCTGGCACCCCCTCCTGCATACAAGCTGGCTGATGGCCTTCTATCATTGGTAAAGGTTTCCAGACCACGTGTGAGCATTCATGTGGAGTACAGCACTCCTTTCACCCTGAATCAAGTGGCACAGTGAAGCGAAGGAATCAGAAAATTAAACAAGGCCTGGCAAAACTGGTCTACACATCCATGAAGTGCAACTGTAAACAACAGTTTACAGTTGTAAACTGTATGTCTGTAAGCAGCATGACAATAGTGAAATAAAAGTAAGCAATAATGTTACACTTTGTTTCTTAATGTACAATGTCCACCTAAATACACTCCTGATCGATAATTCAGATATTGCCCTCCCCTATATAACTCTCCTCAAGGAACTGAGGGAGTTTATAGTAATTCAAGAGAAAGCAAAGAACATGACAAGAAAGTTTGGTTGTCACAAAAAGGGGACTTGGTCCAGGAAAAGAAATTCCATAAAAATAATTCTAATCACAAAAAGAGAAAATCTGCAGATGCTGGAAATCCAAGATAATTCTAACGCTAATTTCCTTCATAGGTGAAGCCTCCTTGTCTAGTTACACAGATTATGAACAATAAGACTGTGGTAATAAAGACTAGGAGGGGAAACAAGACTGTAACCATAAATAACATTAAATCTGCCCAAGTAGAATTTATACCCCTTTATGTTCATGGATCCACCATAGTACCCCTACACCCTGACAAGAAGTGGCGGGAAGAGATGCATTGAAAAGATAAAACACAAGCTTAGATCTAAAAATTCCTATTCACTTGAGGAAGATCTCAATGCCCAGAATATGGTGTTGTTTTCAGAGTAAGGAAAATTCAAACTCCAGGAAGAAAATTTGCTCTTGCTATACTTTACTTTTAATATTTGTGTTTAGAGCAATAATATTCAGCACTGCCTTACTTGCTATTCACCTTTGTGCAGATGAAGTTGCATTTACTACGGAACTTGCCTCATCTGGCAGGGTCACCCCCAAAATTAATGACACAGACAATATTAGATTAAGAAGCTTTGCAAGCGATGTTGATTCTATTTTAAATATTACCAAATGGCCCTTACTCCTTCGTCATATGTGAACTAATACACTGGAACACTTAATTCTTGCCTTTGGCAAAGTGATTGTTCCCATCCATCTAAACATTCACCCTGACTGTATTGCAGGCAAAATGAAGATAGATACAAAGAATCGCTTGCAGAAACAGGAAGCAGGCCCTTTGGCCCACCCGGTTAGTGCCAATCCATTAATTGCCCTAGTCCCATTGACCTGCACCCGGAACAAAGCCCTCCAAAGCCATCTAGTCCGTGTACCACATTTGTTCCTGTACCTGCTGTGTACCTCCTGCTTTTCATTTATTTATTAGGATATAGCATGGAATAGACCCTTCCAGTCCCCTGAGCCACACCACCCAACAACACTCGGTTTAATCCGAGCCTAATCACAGGATAATTTACAGTGACCAATTAACCGACCAACTGGTATGTGTTTGAACCGTGGGAGAAAACTGGAGCATCTGGAGGAATCCCATGCGGTCACAGGGAGAAAGTAGAAACTCCTTACAGGCAGCGGCACAAAGGGACTAGAAAGAGAGCCCTAAACGTTACCTGCTCCATTCTTTCCCAGGCCGGTTTACTGCAGCTGGTATGGAAACTATCACAGTGGTCAAAATGCAGCAAAGAGAAAATGAAAGACTGTTCCTCTCACTCCTGGTGCGTGGAATGTGCACACACTGGTGGACAGAATCGATGTTGACACACTTCTCAAAGGAGAAATAGGGAGAGAGAACCTGATAAAATGTCAATATCGCAGCCCTGAGTGAGAGCCAGTTTGCAGGAGAGGACAAACTTTGTGAAAGGGGTGCAGGAAACACCTTTTAGAGTGGAAGAGGAAATCAAAACCGACACGAGGCTGGGGTTGGATTTGCAGCGAAGACTCATGACAATGAACTCCCACTTATTATGTTCATAACTCCAAAACTAATCGAAAGAAAAGCCTGATATAGCCAGGAGATGATACTTTTAAGGCACACGTTTGTGATGTGGTGGCATAATGACATACGCTATTCTCGTACCTTTACATATAACAGGTAATGAATTATGTATCCAGTAAAGAATGCTCAAACAGTATATTTAAATTATTACTTAATTATTACTGAAATATTAAATATACAACTCCTCCCAGCTTAGCACACACATACATACCATATAATGCAAATAAAATATAAGCATCCGCAGCATAGTAAATTTTAATTTGTCCCTTTTAGGCCTAGAAACGTAATCACTGTGGAGAATTTCCTGCTGTTGTGGGTCACTCTGCTTGGCCTTTGAGACTTCCGGCTACAAAACAATCTCAGATTCCGGGACATCCTCTGTGGTGGTTGTAGGAGTTGACTCTGGGACTGCAGGAGGTCATGCTGGCATCCTGAAGAGCGCATGGCAAGTGGCTCAATCTGCTGATCTATTCCATGCCACCAGACAGTACTTTGAACCAATGCTTTCATTTTTAATCACACCTAGATGAGGGGCATTTAGCTCTCAACTTGGATGGTACAACTCTCCATCCCCACATAAGGTGACTTCTAGTCCAAGGACAAATTCATCCAGGCACTGGTAAAAATGGGGGAATGGGATTTCTGTTGCACATTCCAGACATTTTGGGTTGCCATGTAGACCTGAGACAGTGTGGGATCTTTTCTGGTTTACCTTTGGGTCATCTCTGTGTTACGAACCCCGTAACTGGGTCACTTACCAGCAAAGATAGAGAGGTCCTTTGAAGTCTGCTGGTACTATTTTTAATGGTATTTATTAGTAAAAATGCACAAAAATAATATCAATGCAAACATACGTCGTCAATACTAAATCTAAAAGTGCGGGTATAATAATAATAAGAAATAAGCTCTATCGTTGTCTAGGGGATAATGTATTGTCCGATGGAAATATAAAAGTCACTCAGTTCATTCAGGCTGCAGCCTTTGGTTGGAGTCAAGAGAGAGATTTTTAGAAACTTGCCAATTCCTTTTATGATTTCAATCCTTCGAGAGTTCCGTTGGTGTGGCCCGTCACTTGTGGCCTCTCCTTTTAGCTAAAGATGTTCTTCTGTGGTAAGGTCCCAATCCCAGGCAAAGGGAAAGGACGCACATGAGCCCCCCACCGGCTGTCGCTATTAAATGCTGTCACGGGATTTCTAGCGTCTCTCCTGGTGCGTCTAAAGGGGTTGTTCCCCAGACCCTCTTTTATCCTTACAGGGTCTCAGATGTCAGGTTGGGATGATGCAATCCCTCAACCAGCCCACTCTGGTCGTCCCCTGAGGGCTTCAATGAATAGTACAGTACTCAGTACACAATTCTGTCTCCAAGAGACAATGGCCGTTATCCGTGGCTTTGTCTTGCTGAGGCCAGGACACATTCCAAAACCTTGAGGATTTTCTCTCATTTCCTGGGTCCCAGACCCAAATTAATAGTGATCTTTCGATTCTCAAGAAGGAGGGGGGCTATTTTGTACCCTTCGGCCCCTCAGAGTTGGGGCACATTTGTAACATCTGCCATAACAGAGAGAATATGCCAAGAGGGGTGTCCTTTTTTGTAAATGTTCAGCTATTTCCTTTTTCAAGGGTAAACAGGACAACCCATCAACATTTCCATGATTAGTCATCCTCTTGAATTTTATCTTGTAATTGTATCCTCCAAGAAAAAGAGCCCATCTGTACATTTGTGCTGCTGCTGTTAGTCATCCTTCTGCGGATTGAAAATGGACATGAGTGGTTGACGATCAGTAAACTCTCTCCCATACAAGTACTGGCAAAAACGTTTTACACCCTAAACCAGACTCAAGGCCTCTCTGTCAATCTGTGTGTAATTTTTCTCTGCAACTGTAAGGGTATGTGATGCAAAGGCATCACTTCCATCACTGATATGTGACATGGCCATACCTATACCTTAAGGTGAGCGTTCACAGGCAAGGTTCACTGGAGAATGTGGATCATAATGTGTGAGTACAGTGTCAGATGGCACCATTTCCTTTGTCTTTTGAAAGACTACTTCACACTTTGTCCATTGGTCCTTTAAAAGTTGAACTTTGAATGTTTTCTTGTAAGATTCCTGAAACTAAACGATCTCCCAGTGCATCATTAAGCCCTTCAGTGAATTTACAATGCTCAGACACTGTCTTCAATTCAGCCACATGAGCTGAAGTGGACTCCACTTCTTTCTGTGTCTAATTATAAGACCATAAGGTATAGGAGAAGAATTAGGCCATTTGTTTTGGCCCTTTGAGTCTGGTCCACCATTTCATCATGGCTTATCTATTTCTCGGCCCCAATCTCCCTTAATGCCCCGAATCATCAAGAATTTATCAACCACTACCTTAAACATATCCAATGACTTGGCCTCCATAGCTATCTGTGGCAATGAATTTCATAGATTCACCACTTCCTAGCTAAAGAAATTCATCCTCATCTCCATTTCTAAATGGACATTCCTATATTCTGAGGCTGTGCCCTTGGTCCTAGACTCTCTACATCCACTGTATCGAGGCTTTTCAACATCTGATAGGTTTCAATTAGATCCTCTCTCATTCTTCTGAATTCCAGTGAGTACAGGCCCAGAGCCATCAGTCAGTCCTATATGGGAACCCTTTCTTTCCCAGAACCATTCTCACGAACCTCCCCCGAACTCTCTCCAATGCCAGTACATCATTTCTTAGGTTAGAGGTCCAAAATTGCTCACAATACTCCAAGTAAGGCCTTACCAGTGCCTGATAAAGCCTCAATATTACAGCCTTCCTTTTATATTCTAGTCTTCTTGAAATGAATGCTCTTCCTCACCACTGACTCAATCTGCAATTAATCTTCAGGGAACCCTGTATGAGAACTCCCAAGTCCTTTTGCACCTCTGATTTTTGAGCTTCCTCTCCATTTAGAAAATTGTCTACACTTTTGTTTCTTCTGTCAAAGTTCATGACCGTACACTTCCTGACACTGTATTCCATCTGCCATGTCTTTGCTCATTCCTGTAATCAGTCTAAGTCTCTCTGCTTCCTGCCTGCCAACTCCTCCCCCCCCCCCCCACCTATCTTCATATCATCCGCAAGCTTCACTACAAAGCCATCAATTCCATCATCCAAATGATTGGCATATAATGTAAAAAGCATCAGTCCAAACACAAACCTCTGTGAAATACCACTACTCATCAGCAGTCAACTGGAAAAGGTTCCCTTTATTCCCATTCTTTGCCTCCTGCCAATCAGCCAATGCTCTATCCATGCTAGTATCTTTCCTGTAATACCATGAGGCTGCTTAACAAGCTATGAGCTTAAGTGTGACACCTAGTCAAAGGCCTTCTGAAATCCAAGTACACAACATCCACTGATTCTACTTTGTCTATCCTGCTTGTTACTGCTTCAAATAATTCCAACAGATTTGTCAGACAAGATTTTCCCTTGAGGAAACCATGCTGACTATGGCCTATTTTATCATGTACCTCTAAGTACCCTGAAACTACATCCTTAAGAATCAACTTCAACATTTTCCTAACCACTGACTTCTGACTGTAATTTCCTTTCTCTTGCCTCTCTTTCCTCTTAAAGAGTGGAGTGCCATTTGCAATTTTCTGGTCCTCTGGAACCATGCCAGAATCACTTCATTCTGAAAAATCATTAGTAATACCTCCACAAGCACTTCAGCCATTTCTTTCAGAACCCTGGAGGGTAGTCCATCTGATCCAGGTGATATATCTACCATCAAACCTTTCACTTTCCCAAGCACCTTCTCCCTGATCATGGCAACTTCACTCACTTCTGCTCCTGACACACTTGAATTTCCAACAACTTGAACTGTGTCTTCCACAGAGAAAACTGATGCAAAATACTTATTCATTTCATACTCCATTTCCTTGTCCCCGTTACTACCTCTCTAGCATAATTTTCTAGCAGTCTGATATCTACTTTCACCTGTCTTACTTTTGATATATCTGAAGAATTTTTGGGTATCCTCAATAATCCTCAATATTATGGCTAGCTTGCCTTTGTATTCCATCTTTACCATCTTTATAACTTTTTAGTTGCATTTTGTTGTTTTTTAAAAGCTTCCCAATCCTCTAAATTCCCACACATTTTTTGCTCTATTATATGCCTTCTCTGTGGCTTTTATTTTGGATTTGACTTCCCTTGTCAGCCTCAGTAGCATCATCCTCTCCTTGGAATACTTCTTCTTTGGGATGTATCTATCCTGCACCTTCCAAATTGCTCCCAGAAATTATGAAACCTAAAACATTCTGGAATCAACAATAGTTTTGGTTCTAAATGTTCCTGCATTACTTTCACAATTTCAGCAAAGCTAATTTCAGTTGATTTGGTTGGAGCATTCAGACCTCTAACTGTATGCTCGTCCACCAATTGCACTCAGCTAAAATGGCACTCATTTCTCATCAGCTATTCTGTTTGTTTTAAAATACGGCTCAATTCACTAAGTATAAATCACCCAGTTATTTTCTGTGCAATCAAACTCATCCATCTTTCCAAAATGGCTGGTTATTTCTGTTTATCTATTATTATTATTATTATTATTATTATCCTTATGCACCCATGAATTTCACCCATCTTCTGCCTTCTTTTAACTCGACTGTCTTGAAGAAGCATGTGCTGCACTTTTGTTTTTTTAACTTGACCATTTCTCCCCTCTGGTGAAGAAAGCGTACTATATTTTTCAAAATCTCAAATGGCTTGCTGAGCTTCGACAGGTAGGTAGTTATCTCAGGTTCATTTGAAACCTTCTTGCTATCACTGTTACGTTTTGTAACATCATTATTAACCAAGTACACATATGTCACCATATACAACCTTGAGATTCGGTTTCTTGTGGGCATACTTAGTATATCCAAGAACCTTAATAGAGTTAATGAAAGACCAGTCCCAAAAGGGGAGAGATATAACCAATGTGCAAAAGACAACTGTGCAAATTCAAAAGAGGAAAAATAAATAATATGAAATAAATAAGCAATAAATACACTGGATGACAAAGATTTTGCTTCCTAAATACTTCTGGATGTATAATTATCTATTTTAAGCTGCTGATCATGAAAAAATCGCAAAATTTCCCTATCACACACCATTTTTTAAAAAAAATGTCAGCTGATTATTGTTGGATACCTAAGCAAGAAGCCTCGGAAACTGAGTACAAATGAAAATCATCAACAAAACACCTTTAGCTTAGTTGAACTATTGCAAAGCCTCAACTATTAAATGCATTATATTCAATAAAAATTAATTCCTTGATCCTCCAAATTCCTGTGTGATAAAAGTAGTGTGAAATTATATTTGTGTTCAGCTTCAAGTCTACCATAAACAAACAAAATTCTGAGAAAATTACACTTCCAAAAAATTTGTCTGGTGATATTGAGAACATGAATGATGAATCCTTGAAAGCGAGTCTATAAGTTGTGGAACAGTGAAGTTATTCCCACTGATTCAAGGGCCTGATGGTCAGGGGTAACATCTGTTCCTGAACCTGGTAGAATGAGTCATGAGGCTTCTGTATTTTCTTCCTGAAGGCAACAGCAAGAAGAGAGCATGGCCCAGGTGGTGGGGGTTCCTGTTGATGGAACAGCGTTCCGTGTAGATATGCTCAATGGTGTTGAGGGGTTTACCAGTGATGGACTGGGCCCTATCCACAAATTTTTGTAGGATGTTCTGCTCAAAGGCATTGGTGCTTCCCTACCAGGCTGTGATGCAACCAGTCAATATATTCTCTACTGCATCTCTATAGAAGTTCATCAAAGTTTTAGATGTCATGCTGAATCTTCGCAATTTACTAAGGAAGTTCAGGCACTGCTGTGCTTTCTTCATAATTGCACTTATATGTTGGGCCCAGGACGAATCTCTAAAATGATAACAGTGAGGAATTTAATGTTGGTGACCCTCTCCACCTCTGGTCCCTCAATAAGGACTGGTTCATGGGCCTCTGGTCTCCTCCTCCTGAAGTCAATAATCAGCTCCTTGATCTTGCTGACATTGAGTGAGATGGCGTTGTGGCACCACTCAGCCAGATTTTCAATCTTCTTCCCAGATGCTATTCATTACCAGCTTTGATTCAGGCAATGACAGTAGTGCCATCAGCAAACTTAAATATAGCATTGGAGCTGTGCTCAGCTACACCATCATAAGGATAAAGCAGGTAGAACAGAGGGCTAAGCGCACAGCCCTGTGGTGCACCTTTGCTGGTGGAGATTGTGGAGGAGATGTTGTTGTCAATCCAAACTGGCTGGGATCTACAAGTGGGGCAATTGGGGATCCAATTGCACATGGAGGTGTTAGTAAAGCCCAGCGATTATTTCTCAGTGGCAAACAGACCAAAAAATACAACTATATACTTTATTAATAATACTTTCTGGTAAACGATGACTGCAAATGATGGAGAGGCAAGGTAGAGTCAAGGGTTAAGGCAAGTGGGTGCAAGGCAGAGTCAGGGCGAGCAGAGGCGAGACTCGTCCACCAAAGCCGAGAGCGAAGGAAGACCCAAGGTTTGAAAGATCTAAGCACCAGGCTGATTTGGAAAGGTTGAGTATGGGCCAAAACGTGGCTGTGGGGTGAAGTGATAGGGCCCGAGTCCAAGAATGAGGAATGACCCAATACTTAGATGATTTAAACGTCAGGCAAGATTGGAAAGGCAGAGTGTTGGGACCGGAGGCGAGGGCTGGGCTAGTTCTGCTCGCTGCTTACAACGTTTACTTGTCCCTACACTGCAAATGAGGCTGTGGCCTACTCTGGCTGCAGCGATGCCTGGCTTCATACCTGTGGTCTCACTTCCATTCTGAACACTACTTGTTTACTTTAATTGTTAGCATGATTTGATTTTTGTTTTTTTTCTTCTCTGCACATTTGGTGTTTGACAGTCTTTTATTAATGGTTCTTTTGGGTTTCTATGTTTTGTGACTGCCTGTAAGGAGGCAAATCTCAATGTTGTAAAATGTATACATATTTTGATAATGAACTTACTTTCAACTTTGAGGTATTGAGGTCAAGGTCTTGAAGCTTATTGATCAGTTTTGAGAAGATGATAGTGTTGAGTGCCAAGCTGTAGTCAATAAAGATAATCCTGATGTGTGCATCTTTGCTGTCCAGATGTTCCAGGGTTGAGTGAAGAGCCAATGAAACGGCATCTGCTGTGGACCTGTTGTGCCAGTGGGAAAACTGGAGTACATCGAAGTCACTTCAGGCAGGGTTTGATAAGATTCATCACCAGCCTCTCAAAACACTTCATCACAGTGGCTGTAAGTGCATCTGACCGATAGTTATTGAGGCAGGTTACCATGTTCTTCTTAGGTACAGGTATAATTGAAGCCTGCTTGAAGCAGGAGAGTACCACAGATTGCTGAAGTGAGAAGTTAAAGATATCAGTGAACACTCCAGCCAGTTGATCAGAACAGGTCTTTAGTACTTGGCCAGGTACCCCATCTGGGCCAGATGCCATCTTTGGGTTTACCCTCCTGAAGGATGTTGACCTTAGGAACTGAAATCACAGGGTCATTGGGGCTATAGGAGTTCATGAAGGTTCATCCATGTTTTGCCACAGATATCAAGCATCCTTCATTGATTCAAGTTTAGTCTGGAATTGCCACTTTGCCCATGAGGTGGCTATCTGGAGATCGTACCTGGACCTCTTGTATCTTATTTAGTCACCACACCTGAATGCCTCTGAACAGGCCCTCAGCAGACTGCAGATCTCATGATTCATCCAGAGATTCTAGTTCGGGAAGACCCTGAATGATTTTGTTGGAACACACTCACCTATCACTGTTTTTATAAAATCCGTGACAACTCTGGAGTATTCATTCAACAAAGGTCATAAGACATAGGTGCAGAATTATGCTATTTGGCCCATTGAGTCTACTATGCCATTTAATAATGGCTGATCCTTTTTCCCCCTCCTCAGCCCATCTCTCCGGCCTTCTCCCCGTAACCTTTGATGCTGTGTCCAATCATGAACCTATCAAGCTCTGCCTTAAATGCACCTAATGACCTGCTGCCTGTGGTAACAAATTCCACAAATTCACCACCCTCTGGTTAAAGAAATTTCTCCACATCTGTTTTAAAAGGATACCCCTTTATCCTGAGGCTGTACCCTCTTGTCCTAGACTCCCCCACCATGAGAAACATCCTTTCCTCATCTACTCTGTCTAGGCCTTTCAACATTCAAAATGTTTCAATGAGATCCCCCCCCCCCATCCTTTTAAATTTTAGGGAGAACATCCCTAAAATAACATCCCCAGAGCTATCAAATGTTCTTCATATGATAACTTTTCATTCCCATAAACATCCTTGTAAACCTCCTTAATTGCCAGCACATCTTTTCTTAGATGAAAAGCCCAAAACTGTTTACAATACTCAAGGTAAGGCCTCACCAGTGCCTTATAAAGCCTCAGCATCTTATCCATTCTCTTGTATTTCTAGACCTCTTGAAATAAATGCTAACATTACATTTGCCTTCCTCACTACTAACTCAACCTGCAAGTTAAATTTTAGAGAGTTCTGCACAAGGACTATCAAGTCCCTTTGCATCTCAGAGTTTTGGATTTTCTCCCTGATTAGAAAATAGTCTGTACATTTATTTTTACTAACAAAGTGCACGGCCATGCATTTTCCAACATTGTATTTCATTTGCCACTTTCATGCCCATTCTCCTAATCTGTGTAAGTCCTTCTGCAGCCTACCTGTTTCCTCAACACTACCTGCTCTTCCACCAATCTTCATATCATTAGCAATTTGGCAACAAAGTCATCTATTCCATCATAAATCATTGATATACAACATAAAAAGAGGTGATCCCAATACTGACCCCTGCGGAACACCTCTAGTCTCTGGCAGCCAACTAGAAAAGGATCCTTTTATTCCCGCTCACAGCCTCCTACTAATCAGCTAATGCCCTAACCATGTTAGTAACTTTCCTGTAGTACCATTGGCTCTTAGCTTTGTAAGCAGCCTCATGTTTGACACTACGTCAAAGGCCTTCTGAAAGCCCATATATACAACATCCACTACACCCCTTTACAGTGGCATGCAAAAGTTTGGGTAGCCCTGGTCAAAATTTTTGTTACTGTGAATAGCTAAGCAACTAAAAAATGACCTGATTTCCAAAAGGCATAAAGTTAAAGATGACACAGTTCTTTAATATTTCAAACAAGATTACTTTTTTATTTCCATCTTTTACATTTCAAAATAACAAAAAAGGAAAAGGGCCTGAAGTAAAAGTTTGGGAACCCTGCATTGTCAATACTTAGTAAAACTCCTTTGGCAAGTATCACAGTTTTTAAACGCTTTGTGTAGCCAGCTAACTGTCTTTCAATTCTTGTTTGGGGGATTTTTGCCCATGCTTCCATGCAAAAGGCTTCCAGTTCTGTGAGATTTTTGGGTCATCTTGAATGCACTGCTCTTTTGAGATCTATCCACAGATTTTCAATGATGTTTAGATTGGGGGACTGTGAGGGCCATGGCAAAACCTTCAGCTTGCACCTCTTGAGGTAGTCCATTGTGGATTTTGAGGTGTATTAGGATCATTATCCTGTTATAGAAGCCATCCTCTTTTCGTCTTCATCTTTTTTTACAGATGGTGTGATGTTTACTTCCAGAACTTGCTGGTACTTAACTGAATTCATTCTTCCATCTACCAGTAAAATGTTCTGCATGCCACTGCCTGCAACACAAGCCCAAAGCATGATCAATCCACCCCCCATGCTTAACAGTTGGAGAGGTGTTCTTTTCATGAAATTCTGCACTCTTTTTTCTCCAAACATACCTTTGCTTATTGTGGCCAAAAAGTTCTATTTTAACTTCATCAGTCCACAGGACTTGTTTGCAAACTGCATCAGGCTTGTTTAGATGTTCCTTTGCAAAGTTCCAACGCTGAATTTTGTGGTGAGGACGCAGGAAAGGTTTTTTCTGATGACTCTTCCATGAAGGTCATATTTGTGCAGGTGTCTCTGCTAGTAGAATAGTGCACCACCACTCCAGAGTCTGCTAAATCCTCCTGAAGGACTTTTGCATTCAAATGGGGGTTTTGATTTGCCTTTCTAGCAATCCTACAAGCAGTCCTCTTGGAAAGTTTTCTTAGTCTTCCAGACCTCAACTTGATCTCCACAGTTCCTGTTAACAGCCATTTCTTAATTACATTACGAACTGAGGAAACGGCTACCTGAGAATGCTTTGCTATCTTCTTATAGCTTTGTGGGCATCATTTATTTTAATTTTCAAAGTGCTAGGCAGCTGCTTAGAGGAGCCCCTGGCTGCTGATCATTGGGATAAGGTTTGAGGAGTCAGGGTATTTATAAAGCTTTGAAATTTGCATCACCTGGCCTTTCCTAACGATGACTGTGAACAAGCCATAGTCCTAACAAGCTAATTAAGGTCTGAGAACTTGGTAAAAGTTATCTGAGAGCTCAAATCTCTTGGGGTGCCCAAACTTTTGCATGGAGCTCCTTTCCTTTTTTTCACTCTAAAATTGTACAAAACAAAAATAATACACTAATCTTGCTTAAAATGTTGAAAAGAATGTTTCATCTTTAACTTAATGACTTTTGGAGATCAATTCATCTTCTACTCACTTAGCTATTGACAGTAACAGAAATTTTGACCAGTGGTGCCCAATCTTTTGTATGCCACTGTATCTATCCTACTTGTAATCTCCTCAAAGAATTCCAACAGGCTTGTCAGGCGAGACTTTCCCTTAAGGAAACTATTCTGACTTTGTACTATCTTGTCCTGTGTCACCAAGTACCCCATAATCTCATTCTTAACAATTGACTCCAACATCTTCCCAACCACTGAGGTCAGGCTAACTGGTCTATAATTTCCTTTCTGCTGCCTTCCTCCTTTCGTAAGTGCACTGATGAGGATTTGAATACAGCCCAGCCCACCATCTCAAAGCAATCCCATCTCTGGAGCCTTGCTCTTTAGTCTCTGCCTGTGCGCAGGTAGGACAGCCAAATGATCAGATTTCCTGAAATGCAGACATGGAACAGTAAGCATTCCTAATCCTAGTATAGCAGTGGTCTAATGTGTTGGGACCACTGGTGTGACAGGTTACATGCTGATGGTAATTGGGCAGAGATTTCTTCAAACAAACCTGACTGAAGTCCCCGATTATGATTTGGTTGCTGATTGCAGCACGCAGTATCTCAAATGCCTTATTAGAGTTGGCTGTTGGTGGTATGTAAACTGTGCTCAGGATGATGGAGGAGAACTCTCTTGGTTAATAGAAGGGTCAGGACTTGATGGTCAAGTGTTCCATGTCAGGATAACCAGAGGATGACAAAAGCACCACATTGGAGCACCACAAAGAGTTTATCATAAACCACACATCATCACCTTTTGTCTTTTCCGAATCTGTAGTTCTGTCCATCCTGTGTATTGGGAATCTGTGTATACAGTGCATATACATATACTTATATAGTTGTTTGTGTATATTCTATATAATCCGTAGTGTATTTTATGTATTACACTCTACTGCTACACCAAAACAACATAATCCATGACATAAGTCAGTAATAATAAATTTGATTTTCATTCTGAATAGGTACATTCTGAGAACTTGTCTTCAAAAGTACAGATCTGAAAGCTTTTCTTCAAAAGCCAAAATAAGCTTGGAGTAAGCTTTTCTCACAGAAGCTAAATTTAAAATTACTCCTGGTGTGCTTTTATCAAAGAAAGAACATGTTTTTTAGTTGATTTCACAGCCCAGAGGCACTAAAAGCCAGATGGTCTGTACTTGTTTTGATTTCTTAAGTTCTCTGTGTTCATCATGTGCTGTCTGTTGGCCTGAGTAATTTCCTTCCACTGCAAAGTGTATACTTTTTCAGACATTGCTGCATGTTTTCCATCTGTCTTCTCAGGATCCTGTCCTTCTTACAGTTCCAGCTTCAAGAGCTTTTGTGGGATCTTCTTCTGTTGTCCCAAAACTTATCGCCATAATCTGTGCACCTGAATTTGCATATATGTTATAGATATGTCTTTGCTTTTCTTGTGCTTGGGAACATCCAGGTCTCTCCACTGGAATCTCCAATAATTTTGTACTAATGAACTTTCAGACACATGTCATGATAATTCAGATACATAATTTGTCCAACTCTAATAGGAGTAAATGACAAACAGCTGGGGGATCGCAGCAGGTGAAGCAGCATTTGTGGAGGCAAAGTAAGGGCACAACCCAAAGCATCAGATATCTCTCTGTCTTCACAGATGCTGCATGACCCATTGCATTTCTCCAGCAGTTTTCTTACTGCTCAGATTGCCAGCACCTGCAGTCTCACGTGTCTCCAGCTCCAGTGGAGATAGATTGGCCTTGGTAATTTATTTAGGTAATACCAGACCCTTTGTTAGTGCCTTTTTGCACAATCACGTGGAAAAGTTTTCAGCCATAATCTGTGCACACGATAGATCACCAGGTTACGGTCTGGTTGCCTTATTATAGGAAGGATGTGGAAGGTTCAGAGAGTGTGTAGAGGAGATTTACCAGGATGCTGCCTAGATTACAGAGTCAGGTTGAGCAAGCTCGGCCATTTCTCGTTGGAGAGAACAAGTACGAGAGGTGACTTGTTTGAAATATATAAAATACTAAGACGCATAGATAGAGAACCAGGGACTTTTTCTCATGGTGGAAATGGTTTAAGAAGTTTGGAGGATAGGAAAGGGAGACTGTCAGTAAAAGGTTTTTTACACAAACTGGTACCTGGAACACACTTGCCAGGACTGGTGGTAGAGACAGATACATTCGGGATACTTAAGGGACTCTTATATAGACACAGGGATGAAAGAAAAATGGAGGAGAAAGTGAGAGGGAAGGGCTAGATTTGATCTTGGAGTAGGTTAAAGGTTGGCACAACATCATGGGCTGATGGGCCTGTATTGTGCTATGCTGGTCTATGATCTGCATTTTCAGAGAGAATGTGTTGGTGCACTTGGTGCGGCTGAGTTTATTAAGAAGGGTGGGTGGCTGAGAAGAAGGGTGGGTGGGGGGATCTCACTGAAATCTACTGATTACTGAAAGGTCTAGACAGAGTGGACGTGGAGAGAATAGTGGGAAGGTCTATGACCAGAGAGCACAGCATCAGAATACCTTTAGAACGGAGATGAGGAGGAATTTCTTTAGCCAGATGGTGGTGAATCTGGAGAATTCATTGTCACAGATGTCTGTGGAGGCCAAGACATGGAGTATATTTAAAGCAGAGCTTGATAGTTTCTTTGTTAGTAAGGGTGTAAAAAGATACAGAGATAAGACAAAAGAATGGGATGGAGAGGGAAAATAAATTAGCCATGATGGGGCAGCAGAGTTATGTAACAGTTAGTGTAATACTGTACAGTACCAGTGATCTAGATTCAATTCCTACTGCTTTCTGTAACGAGTTTATATACCCTCCCCATGATTGTCTGGATTTCATCCCGGTGCTCCAGTTTCTGCACAAGTTCCAAAGACATGCAGGTTATGCTTAGTAAGTTGTGGTCTTGCTCTGCTGGTGCCAGAAGCATGGTGACACTTGCAGACTGCCCTAGCACAATGTTGGACTGTGTTAGTCTTTGATGCAAATGACACATTTCACTGCATGTTTCATGTGACAGATAAAGTTGATCTCTTTTCAAAAGCTCTCGCAGATAAGACTCGATGGGCCAAATGACCTAATTCTACACCTACATCTTATGGCCTTTTGGTCTAAAATTGTCTTCTGATCTGGCCCAGTCAACGATTTATCATAAGCTGGATGCTGTGAAAATAAATGTGACCGATGGATCTAACCTGTACATTTAACGTAAAATGCCTTGTCCTTTGCACAACATGAACATTTTCCTTTGGTCTTATCAAAATACAACATTTTCTTGAGCTAAGTGCTTCTGTTTTACATATTCATGGAGTATTTTAGGTCTCCAGTTCATGGTCATCTTTTCCTGTAACATCCCTGATACATTACTGACTGCCCTCTTTACTGTAGAATGACATATGTCGCGAAATTCAATTTAAATTACTCAAATGTACTGTGTTCATCTGGTAGCCACGCTAATGTCTGTGTCATCTCCGGTAAACTTTAGTCTTCAAAACTACTGTCTCCAAAGTTAGACTCTTTCTGCTTTACCCTGCATTTTCTGCAAATATCAATGTCCTTCACTATTGCCCAGATACATTCCAAACATCCTACCATGCGTTGAACATAGAACAGTATAGCACAGGGCAGGAGCTTCTGCCCATGATGATATTCTGAACTAATTTGACCAGTGATTCTTAATTAATTTGACCACCCCCACCTTTCCATACATTGACTTTACCCCTCTCTTCTCTACATTTTAATGTGTCTGTCTAGATCTTTTTTAAACCCTCCTTTGCTATCTGTGACTATCACCTCCCCAGCAGTTCAATACAGACTCTCAGCACTCTAATAAAACAACTTGCCTCACACATCTTCTTTACACTTTCCTCTCTCACATTAAATACATGGAGAAAAAGATACTGGCTGTCTTGCCTTCTATCAAATTTTCCCTCAGCCTCTGCTGCTCAAGAGAAAACAGCCTCAACTCATCCAACTTCTCATAGCATGTGTCCTCCAGACTAGACAGCATCCTTGTAAACCTCCTCCACATCCTTCCTATAATGTGGCAACCAGCGATGAATGCACTAGTCTAATTGTAGCCTAATCAGAGCCTTATAAAGCTGTAACAACCTCTTGGCTTGTGAACTCAGTGCCTCAACTAACAACGACAAGCATATCAACCCATGTGTCCACTTTTACGGAGCCACTTCCCTGGACTCCAAGATCATTCTGTTTATCAGTGCCGGTAATGATCCTGCCATAAATTGTGTGCTTTCCATTTATGTTCGCTCTATAAAAGTGCAGCCCCTCATATTTAATAATAATAATAATAACTTATTTATAAAGCACTTGTCAAACAATGTAGTTCAAATTGCTTTACAATGGGATAAAGTGCAAACATAGAAATAAAAGACAAAATGATGTTAGTTAAAAGCAATGTTAAATGAAGAGGATTTGAACTGCCATTTATAAGTTTCAACTGAGTCTACATCCCTTATAGCTTTAGATATTGAGTTCCACAGTTTAGGAGCATAGTTCTAAAAAGCTGACTTGTCAATTCTCTTTTCAGGAAAATTGTTTAAATTTAAGAGACTGGCAGAGAAGACCTGAGAGCTTGAGCAGGGTTATTAAATGTAAACAATTCTGTAACGTACTCTGGTCCCAGACTATTCAGAGCTTCAAAATTAACCACGAGAACTTTAAAATCATTTTCTAAAGTTATTGTAGATTGTGTTGGTCCATTACCAAAGACAAAAACTGGTTATCAGATACATACAGGAAGCCAATACAGAGTGGTTGGGATGGGAGTGTAATGCTTCTTCATCCTGGTTTTAGTTAAAAATCTAGCAGCGGCATTATAATGAGTTTAAGATTGCCAATAGATTGCTTTGGAAGGCTGATTAAAAAATGCATTGCAGTAACCTAGTCCAGATTAAATGCATTTGCCACTTTTCCAGCCACGTCTGCAACTAGTCTATATCCTGCTGTGTCCTTGGGCAAACCTCTATGCAATTTACAATGCCACAAATATTTGTCATCTGTAAACCTTCTCACCTACCTTACCACATTTTCATTCAGTACAGATGTCAAACAACAGCGTACCCAGATTCACATGGAACACCACTCATCACAGATCTCCATCCAGAATAAGACCCATCCATTACTCCCCTTTGACTTCCATAGGAAATTAGCCTTTCTATGGCCTAGTTCACCAAGTCACCATGTATGCCCTGCATCCTAAATTTCTAGGAGAGCAGAACCTTGTCAAATACCTTAATAATATTGATGTATACAACATCTACTGCCCAAACTTCATCAGTCACCTCATCACTAAACACAAGTTCCTTCCTTTATCTTTGAGCAATCCTACCCCCTGACTAGTTATCCTCTTGGTCATGACATATGTGTAAAATGTCTTCTGATTCTCTTAAATGTTTTGCAGCAAAAGCTTTTCACCAACCTGTCTTGATCACTAAAGTTCCTTCTCAAGTTTACATCTGGCTCCTTTATAGACCTCAAGCAGCCTGTTCAATTCAAGCTTCTTAAGGCTTACATATGCTTCCTCTTTCTTGACTGAATTACCTACCTCTTTCATCATCCAAGGTCCATGTATTTTGCCATCCCTGTCTTTCCTTTTCACTGGAACAAACTGGTCCTGAACTCTGGGCAGCAGGTCTTGAAACAACCTTGACAGGTCAGATGGAATTGCCTGAAAACAAGTCTTTCCAGTTAACTCTCCCTGACTCCTATCTGATCCCCTCACTATTTGCCCTCCCCCAATTTAATCCTTTCCTGCAAGGTCCACTCTTATCCTTATTCATGGCCATCTTAAAGCAGAGTGGTGATCATTGTTCCCCAAGTGTTCACCCACTGTATGATCAGTCACCTGGCCAAGCTTAGGCGCCAGTAGAAGATCCGGTCTGGCCTCCCCTCAGCTGGACTATCCACAAATCATTTTGGACACAGCAAACAAATTCTGCCCCATTTATCGCAGAATTTGAAATTACACACAATGATAGGAATAGGCAGCTGTCGATCGCAGGGGATCATGGGTTTGCACCTCTGGTGGACTGGGATCTGCTGGGACTGCGGAGTCCAGTGCAGGAGTGACAGTCCTTACCACATTGTACAGCAGAATGCTGAGGCAGCTCTGATGTCTCGGGCAGCTTGGGCAGGTAGCTTTCAGCGGGCTCTCTTTTCCTCCACTTGCTGCATCAGAGTGGTCTTATACCTCGAGAGATCCTTTTTCACCTCCTACTTCCAGGCACACCTGTTTGAGGTGAGTGATTGCCATGTGTTGGGGTCTTCCTGTTGGCCTCTTTCCAGACTCCAGCTCCCCAAAGAGAAGGTTCTTCAGTATGCGCCCATCCGCCATACAGAAGAGGTGGCCAAGCCAGCGCATATGTCCCTGTTTGAGAAAGGTGAACGTGGAGGTGGAGCCTGCTCTCTTGAGCACAGTGTTGTCGGTAACTTTGTCTTCCCAGGTGATACCAAGTATGTGTCTGAGGCAGCGCATTTGGAAAGCGTTGAGTCACTGCTCTTGTTTTGAGCACAAGGTCCAAGTTTCGCTGGCGTAGAGCAAAGTGCTCAGTGCACAGGCTATGTACACCTGGACTTTCATGTTCATGGCGAGTCTGTCATTGGCCCAGATTCTCTTTGTCAACCTTGAGAAGGTTGTGGCCACTTTTCCAATGTGTGTATCGATCTCACTTTCGAGTGACTGGTTATCGGAGATTGTGGAGCCCAGCTATGTAAACTAATGGACAACTTCTAGCTCACAGTCGACAATGGTATAATGGATGGCTTGTCACCAGTGTTTTGCCCCATCTTCAGGCTAATAGTCAGGCCGAACTTTCTGCAGGCTTCCCCAAAGTGGGTCATGAGATCTTGTAACTCCTGCTGTGAGTGAGTTGCAACAGCTGCATCATCGGCAAACAGGAAGTCTCTGAGCAGCCTTCTCTGCTTTGGTCCACACTCTGAGTCTTGACAGTTTGAAGAGATTTCCATCTGATCATGAACAGAAATAAACACCTCAGTGGCATCCCCAAAGGCGGATTGAGCAGGACTGCAAAGAAGATGCTGAACAGCGTTGGAACGAGCACACGCCCCTGTTTTACCCATTGAGGATGTTAAAGGACTCTGATGTGGAGCCGTCAAATACTATTGTCATGAAACCACCTGATGATACTGATTCGGATCGAGGGGCAGCTAATCTTGGCAAGGATCTCAAAGAGGCCCTTCCTGCTCACAAGGTCAAACACCTTGGAAGATTGATTAAAAGGTAATTCCTCAGGAAGGCAGCATCCTTCATTAAAGAGGCTCACCATCCAGGGCATGCACCTTTCTAATTTCCACCGTCAGGGATGAAGTACAAAAGCCTGAAGGTGCACACTCAATGTTTTAGATTCCTGCGTGGTCCATGAATCCATGAATATTACCTCACTATGCTGCACTCTTTTTGCGCTATCTATCTATCTATCTATCTATATTTCATGCTGTAATGTATAATATTTTTAGAGAAAGCGCTGCAGGTTCTGCTGCCACAAAACAACAAATTCGAGAACATACATCATTAATAAATCTGATTCTGATTCTACGAAAGGCAACAAAAATACAGGTGCTGTAAGTCTGAAATAAACACAGAAAATGCAAGCAACTCTCGGCATGTCAGGCAGCATCTGTGTTATCATTTCAGATGAGTGACCTTTAACAGTCAGAACCTTGTTCAGTCCCATACATTGCTTGTCACTTATACTCTTCTGCTAGGATCAGAATATAATGTATTTTCGCTAATGAACCCTGAAATTATATGTATACACACCACCTTCCTCCCTTTTATCTCCAACATATAAATATTCTTTCAATGAGTGTGTAATAGCCCCTCTGCAATGTTTCACTGCTAATGTAATGGTTTCTCTGTAGCAGCAATGTTTGGATTATGACTGGAGCTTCAGAATGTATGTTATCTAATAGGAGAAATGTTCTTTCTTGTGAGTCTGGAAGAGAGATTTTTGCGGTGTCTTGTTGTCGAGAGGAGCAGAAGGAAGACGCGTGTGGGGAGAGCTGGTAGACAACTGGACGGAGCGGACTAGGAGTGAGGGTCCGAAGGTTGGCAACATTTGGAGGAGGTCGATGGTTGATGCATAGCCATAGCAGTGAGCTCCAACGTGCACTTCTGAATTTTTCCTTAAAATGGGCCCTTTTACTTTTTATTTTCTTTACTAACCCTCTATCCAGATTAAGATTTATAAAGTTCAATCATTTAATTGCATATGGTATACTGTCTGATATTTTGTGGTGTAGATTTGTAACTGGGTAACACATCACACAGCATCCACATGAACGAAATTTCTCAGTTTGGTCGGGTCAGAAGTTGTTTTCTCCTAGACAAACACGTGCTGGCCGAGCCTGAGGGTTACATGTGTGTGGTGTCTGGACCTGTACCTGTACCTGTCTGGACACGCCCCCTGCTGACTGCTCCCGTGGCTCCTCCCACAGACCCCTGTATAAAGGCAATCAAGGCCTGAGCCCAGCCTCAGTCTCCAGGATGTAGTATGGTGGTCAACTACTGCTTGTTCTTTCTTCCAGTCAATAAAAGCTGATATCTCGACTTCACATCTCAGAGACAGTTATTGATAGTGCATCAATTTTAGTGACTGGAAGTCTTAAAACATGGAAAGTGTTTTGCGTCCGGAAAGATTGGATTTGGACCCCCAAGACCCTGAAGCATCTCTTGCCTTTGAACTCTGGCTTGCATGCTTCCAATCATACTTGGAGGAGGTTAGTGCAACTGAACCCGCTATTATGCACCGAATTCTCCTCTCGAGGGTCACCCCGAAAGTTTACTCACTTATCAGGGGCCTGCCGACCTACGAAGGGGCACTGGACGCTCTCAAAAGACAGTACCTGCGGCTGGTGAACACCGTCTACACAAGACATCGCTTAGCTATGCAATGACAGTGGCCTGCAGAGTCGAGCGCCGGGTTTCTCCGAGCCCTACAGACACTCGTGCGGACTTGCAATTGCAAAACACTCACAGCAGAACAGCATGCGGTGCTCCTCATACGAGACGCCTTTGTTACAGGGATCAGGTCAGTGTATGTGCGCCAGCGGCTGCTGGAAAATGCCGATCTTACCTTACGCTCGATGATCGAGACAGCCGACATGCTGGAGGCTGCTCTGCACAGCGCTGATGCTGTCCAGCCGCACGATTCCCTGCTGGTTCCATGAACACCTCAGACCCCACCGCCGCTGGTTCCCGCGAGCGAATTCGCCAACGCCGCTTCCAGTCTCGATTCCACGAACTCCCCAAACCCGACCACAGCTGCTGCTAGTCGCAAGCCCACGCAGTGTTACTTCTGCGGACTCGAAAAGCACCCCCGAAAACGCTGCCCGGCCCGAGAAGCGACCTGCTCCAGCTGCGGGAAGAAGGGCCATTTCGCCAAGGTCTGTAAGTCTAAACCATGAGCGGAGTCAGGCAGTGCTGCGTGTGAGGCATGCGGGCCGCCATCTTGCCTGCCCGCCTCATGCGAGGTATGGGGGCCGCCATCTTGCCAACATGCCCCACCCCCTGCCCACCGGTGTTTACCGGGCACCAAGACGGCAGTTCAACTCTGGCCACCGCAACCCTCAACCAAAGCGCCCCACACCAGCTTGCAAGGTCAACGATGGACATCCTGGTGGAGGGGCACAGGACTAGCTGCCTGTTTGACATGGGCAGCACTGAGAGTTTTATTGACCTGGACACAGTGCAACGCTGCGGACTTGTGACACGGCCGGTAAGCCAGAGGGTCACCTTGGCTTCTGGGTCGCATTCCACAGACATCCGGGTGGGTTGTGTAGCGACATTGGTAGTGCAGGGCACAGAATATCGGGACTTTGCGCTACTGGTCATGCCTCAGCTGTGCGTGCCTGTGCTATTGGGGCTGGACTTCCAGAGCCACCTCGAAAGTACAACTATGATATCCTGTACCGGCCTGGAAGACTCAATGAGCCCCCTGATGCCCTATCCCGGGGAGCGTGTGCTAGCGCACAGCTCGACCAGCTATACGCCCTCCATGCACATCTTTGCCATCTGGGGGTCACCCGATTTTACCATTTCGTGAAAGCCCAGAACCTGCCGTACTCCCTTGAGGACATCAGAACGATGACCAGGGACTGCCAAGTCTGCGCTGAGTGCAAACCGCACTTCTACCATCCTGAAAAGGTGCAATTTATCAAGGCCACCCACCCCTTTGAGTGACTGAGTGTTGACTTTAAGGGCCCCCTTCCCTCCACCGATCGCAATGTCTACCTTCTCAATATTATCGATGAGTACTCACGATTCCCCTTTGCCATCCCTTGCCCCGACACCACTATCACGTCCGTCATAAAAGCCCTGCGTCAGCTCTTCACTCTGTTCGGATATCCCTGCTATATCCACAGTGATAGAGGGTCCTCCTTTATGAGTGGCGAGCTGAGTTAGTACCTGCTGGCTAGGGGCATTGCTACTAGTCGGACCACGAGTTATAATCCCCGGGGAAATGGACAGGTGGAGAGGGAGAATGCCACAGTGTGGAAGGCCACACTTTTGGCCCTTAAGTCAAAAGGGTTGCCGGTCTCTCGATGGCAGGAGGTCCTCCCCGAGGCACTCCACTCTATCCGCTCCCTGTTATGTTCGTCCACCAATGCCACCCCTCACGAGCACCTATTCTCTTTTCCCAGGAAGTCTGCCACTGGGACCACCCTACCAGCTTGGCTGACGTCCCCAGGGCCAGTGCTGCTCTGGAAACATGTGAGGAGCAATAAATACTCCCCGCTGGTCGAGAGGGTTCACCTTCTACAAGCGAACCCCCAGTATGCTTACGTGGTCTTACCTGATGGGCGGGAGGATACGGTCTCCATCCACGACCTGGCGCCCGCAGGAGCAGCAGACCACTACCCCGAAAACTCTACAGTAACTATGAACCCTGTACCCGAGGTGACACCGCACACACCGAGCCCTACACAGACTCCTCACGACACTCCTATACCGGGCGTCTCATACGTGCATATACCAGGTGCCTCGCACACGCGTGAGGGATCACTGATGCCTAGTGGGCTGAGACCTCCAGTTAGGCCGGAACCAGCACAACCACCGTCTCAGGTGCAATCACCACCGGCACCTGTGCAATCACAGCTGGTGCTACGGAGATCGCAGCGACAGATTCGACCACCTGGTAGACTTAACCTGTAAATATGCTTGTAAGAAACTTCGTCCCATGGGGACTCTCTTTTAAAACAAAGGGGGGGGGGTGAATGTGGTGAACTACATATACCTATCTGGACAAACCCCCTGCTGACTGCTGCTGTGGCTCCTCCCACAGACCCCGGTGTAGAGGCGATTGAGGCCTGAGCCCGGCCCTCAGTCTCAAGGATGTAGCATGGTGGTCAACTACAGCTTGTTCCTTCTTCCAGTCAATAAAAGCCGATATCTCAACTTCATGTTATTGATGGTGAGTTATTGATGGTGCAACAATATGTGAATATGCAAATTTGTGTATGGAAGATCTAGACTTTGATCTGTTCATTCTACATGGCATTATATCAACACTGTTGTATTTTTAATATTTCAGTAATATTTGAATAATCTTGTATATATATTGGTTAATTATGCATTCTTATTCAGTTAAATAATTAATTACGAGTTATGTGTGCAAATACATGAATTACATTTGTCATGACACTACCACATAATCTGTGCACACTTCCCTTAAGATAAACACAAAGTTAGATCCACAATCCCAGACTTTGAAGTCATCTTTTGAATTAATTTAAAGTTCTGAAGTCACAAAATGTAACAAATACCATGTTATATGAACAGATCAAAGTCAAGGCAGTTTGGAAGGAGCATTCAGTTTAGCACACTAAGGAAGGAATAAAGGGTACTGACTAGGGAGAAGGTGGAGATTTCAATCCCGAATACTGTCTTAGCTTGCAGTTACCCAAGAAGTGTGACTGGATTCCAGATAAACAAGAGACCTGGGGAATTCAGTGACTCCGGCAGCATCTGTGGAGAGTAATGGACAGCTGACATTTTGGATTGAGACCCTTCATTAGTCCTGATAGAGGGTCTCAGTCCAAAATGTGAGCTGGCCATTTCCCTCCACAGATGCTGCCCGAGCTTCTCCAGCACTTTGTTCTTTGCTCTGTATTTCAGCATCTTCAGCCTCTTTTGTCTCCATGCTGGACATAGTTGGGATAGCTGTTCTGCAGCTTTACTGGCAATCGCTGTCATTGTTTATACGTGAAGTGTGACCTCAGGAGGGATATGGATGACCTGACAATAATCACGGAATTTCACTCAATGTGCATCGATAGCTGGGAATGAAATGTAACCCATGTATAATCTTTAATATAAGTAGAGGTTTAAAGAGATTGGAAAGTTATGAACAAGGGATAAATAGAACTGTTTACTAAAGCCATATTTTAAAAGGACATGTCTTTGACAAATAATCAATTTATTTTACGGCTTTGTCAAGTAAAATTTATTCATCTTGGGTCAAAATGCATAATATCATTCTGGCTGTTCTTCATGTCCAGACATTAGGATGTTATCATTGATCAAAGTATCCATAACATTTTTAGGGCATTGATAAACAAAAGCAGAACAATAAAAGTAATTTTTTTCCTTGGATTACTTGATTTGAGAAAATAGAGCAATTTGAATGTAAAATTGGCTTAAGCTGATTCATATTTCAGCTACATTTTTTTCTAGAGCTGTGAAAAGTGCCCTATACTTGACAAGAACCAACACTTATTTCCTCCTCCATGTCTGTCTTCACCGAGAGGTGACTCCTGGTTCAGGGAAAGTCGTTCATGTTTTCAATGATCTGGACATGAACCTTTACTGTCAGGGGATGTTGTTGGAAGGTTGTAGATGCTGTGTGAAATGCACATTTTGACTTATTGTTTGCCAAGTGAGTTAACATTGTTTCTGAGCTCTGCCTCTGAATGTAAATGAAGAAAGCACTATAGATATATTGCACTTTGACTAGTGCCATTCAGGTGAATTAGTTTCTGGAGTTCAGTCCTGGAGTGCCTGTTGGTAGTGGGCTGTAATACTGCAATTTTAAAAAAATGAGGAAAATGTTTGGGCATTATACAATCTGTTTAACCCCAGAGATGACTGTGTCAGACAACAGAGAGATACCAGTTATTTAATCTAGTTGAAGTTGACTTCTTTCTGAAGATGGTCATGTTTAGAGCATCCCAGAAGTACCCTGCCATGGCCCCCCCCTTCCCAGTTATTGAGGATGAGATTTGTGACGAAAGATTTTCACTCTGATTTCAGTGGGAATACTATCTGCTCCCCAGCGACTCTCGACTTTTGGCTTTTCGGGAGTGACAGCAAGACTGGCTTGAACGGGCTGCTGTATGTATAGCCTGGGGGGTTGACATCAAGGACAGAGTCATAGTTCAGGAGGGCACTGACTGACTCTCCACCCCTGATTAGACACCATATGTAAAACTGCCTTTGACATTGTGAATTGTGACAATGTGAAAATGGGGTTGGGGGGGGGGGGGTTATTCATTTTCAGTTAATTATTTATTTTTGAGAGCCAGATTGTAAATATTGCTCTAGATGTGTTGGTCTTCATTTACTGCGTGCAAGGGCCAATCCTCCCAACTGGTTTCTAGATTGATTTCCAATAATTAGGGTTAGACTAGTGATTTTGCTGGTTTTCTCTAATTTTAGAATTGTATTTCCATACCTTCAGTCTGCTGGAACCGTGCAGAATGCCAAGACTGTGACTCATTATTAACCACCTCTCTTGTCTACCTTGTTCACAGTAATGTTATTCATTCTCATTGAGGTGTTCCCTGTTTTGAAGTCATTCTGCATTCTAATGTGATAAGTGGGATGGCAGATGGAGATCAGTTCCTTTCTCCCCAGAAAGGCAATGCACAGTATTGTTTCTGTTCATGAAGGTTTTGTGTTATCTTGATTTCTTGTACCCAGGCAACCAGACTTCCACCAGAGGTCACCAGTTAACTCCTGGGGAAATATTGTTTCCTTTCCTAAATATAAGAAACATGGTGAGCAGCCCTAGGGAGACAAATAATTAGAACAAACTGCAGATCAAAATTAAATCATAATCTAAATTAAAATCTCACCACCTCAGGATGTTTACCATAGTAAGTGATCTATGTGCAGCAGCTATTCAAACTTCTTTTTATTGGAAGTGCTTACAGTACATAAGTACAGCTACTAAGACATGTTCTAATGCTCTGCTTTCTTTAAACACAATACTCCCTATTCCTTTGTGTGAGCTTTTGTTGACCTCCTCGTGATATGGTTGTCCTCGATATTACCAACATCATATGAATGGGAAATTGGTCAGACCCCACTTGGAGTACTGTATTCAGTTCTGGTCACCACACCACAGGAAGGATATGGATACTATGGAAAGAGTGAAGAGGAGATTTACAAGGATGTTGCCTGGATTGGAGAGCATGCTGTATGAGAGTAGGTTGCGTGAACTTGGCCTTTTCTCCTTAGAGCAACGGAGGATGAGAGGTGACTTGATAGAGGTGTATAAGATGATGAGAGGCATTGATTGTGTGGATAGCTAGAAGCTTTTTCCCAGGGCTGAAATGGATAACACAAGGGGGCATAGGTTTAAGGTGCTTGGAAGTAGGTACAGAGGGATGTCTGCTTTTCACATAGAGTAGTGGGTGCATGGAACACACTGCCAGCGACAATGGTAGAGGCAGATACGATAGGGTCTTTTAAGAGACTCTTCGATAGGTACATGGAGCTTGGAAAAATAGAGGGCTATTTGGTAGGATAATCCTGGGCAGTTTCTAGAGTAGGTTACGTGGTCGGCACAATATAATGGGCCAAAGAGCCTGTAATGTGCTGTAGATTTCTATGTTCTCTGGAATGCTTGGTGCTTACCAGTGTATTTCCATGAGAATGTTCCCTGTTTTTTTTAGAGATTTCAGTATTCAATGTTTATAGAGTCCACACTCCTAGTGTTTCAAAACTGATGACAACTATACAGGAAATCCTTTGGATAAGACGACAGTTCTCTTCAAGAGCAGCAAACTCTGCTTTATACATTTCATTCTTTGAGATGATTTCATTTTAATCATGCGTTTGCCTGGCAGTGCCGCATTATATATTATAGCAACACACACGAAATGCTGGAGGAACTCAGCAGGTCAGGTGGCATCTATGGAAAAAAAGTAAAGTCGATGTTTTGAGTCCTTGTTTTGTCTGCACACTTTCTTACTGATGTCACACTGTTACCTATAACTCCATTATCTCCCTAGAACTGTGCTTTTCTTCATTCTTGTACTTCCCACTTCTTGTGTTTCCAAGATCTCTGACATTGAGTATCTGGCTGCTCTATTCCTTTAGTGACTTTGCAGTTGTGGTCTCCCTCAGAGATCTTATAGAAACGTTTATCAGTTTGTTTGACCCTGTTAACTAGCCTTGCCCCTTTATTGTTATTCCTCTTGCTACAAATCTTCACTCTACCTTTTGTAGTTGTGACATTGCTTCCTAATAGCTAACAAGTTGTCTTCTGCCATTTCTTTTCTTTCACAATCGATAACATCGGCGTATTTCAAACCAGTGCTGTTGTTTCTCTCTGTGATTGCATGGACGGAACTAGGCTTTGTGCCATCCAGATCATCGATTCTGCCTTTGGACGGGTCTGCAGTATTGAACACACTTTGCTGGGAGTAAGTCTGTTTCTCTCAACAGATGCTTCTCTCTCAAACATCTGATTGCCTAGTTCTTTCCAAACAGAATTATAAGTGGAACTCTGGGCATCTGAAATCAAATTTCCATCCAGCAATCTCGGTCTACCCATTCACCCGATATTTTAAAAATGCTTGAAACTGAGACTTCTAAAACACCAGAGAGCAATTTATTAGTAGGCATGATTATTTATTAGAGAGTTCAGTCTCAGTGACCAACCTGTTACAACAAAATCTTCATTTTACTTTCACTTTATTAGTCATTTTCAGCTGGATGTATAGGGGAGAATTTGCTTCCATATATTGGCAATTTGCTAGCCTTGGGCAGAATTGCTCTAGGCTGTCCTTCGCATGCAGGTCCGTGGTGTACCGTCAAATGGAGACAAGGCAAGTCTGGCGATTCCACTCATGGATCAGGTAATACTTCAACCAGGCTATTTCTGTCTAGTACTAAGTCTTTCCTGAAAAGCAGGTCAGTGAGCCATGTAAAGCCACCTAAAAGATGTTATAATATTGTGGCACTCCGAGGGCGTCGACAGCTTACCCCAGCATTCCTAGCGGCCAGCTTGTGTGCTTGTGGGTCGCCCTGACTGTAATGGGGGTGTGTGATAATCACCCCTCTGTCTCTACGTGACGCGGTTGGTTCCCACTGAGCAATGGCACTCGGTCTGTTATTGTGCTTGTCGCAATAAAACCAGCAGTCGAGATATATTAGCTCTTCCCTTTGTCATTATGGACCGAATGTTCACCATGTTGGTGTCACGACTGGGACTAGAAATTGACAGCAAGGTTGAAGAGCTACAACATTGGATGAAGAGCCTCAAATCCCAAGGAATAAGTCGAGCTGTCTGCTTCTCTCACACCCCTAGGCTAAGCTCCCGAAGACGGGACGCCGACCCAGAGGGAGAACCGGGGAACCGAGCATTGTGCCTTCCCAAAGGGACGAGCGTACCCAGGGTACAAGGTGCTACCCTCGCGGCCTGCACCAGGGGACCCGAGGTGCTGTAGCATTGGGAGGACGGACAACGTGGCAGGCACCACCGATACCACCAGCGTAAGAGGTGGACCAACGAGTCCCAGCAATTAACGTCAGAAGATCCTCCCTGAAGCTCCCCAGAACACACAATGGTACCAGCTGCCTTGAGCCTTACCAGGCGTAAGTCAAACTTGCTGCATGGCATAACAGATGCAGCCCTACGGAGACGGCGGTGAATCGTTCCCTGGCGCTGGAGGCCAATGCCCTATGGGCCCTCCTCAACATAATGCATTCATGATAGATCTCTGCCACTATGCTCAGTGTGGCTACCCACCACACACTCCTGTTCCCTCCCGCGACCCCGAAGAGCTTGCCCTCCACGCCTTTGTAAAGGTGCTGATGCCAGAGCACCCTCAGCAGCATGTTCACCTGACAATCACCATCATTGCTGTCATTGCTGGCTAAGGTGCTGACTGAGGCAGAGAGGGCAGAAGCAACTTTAATCCACCGAGGCATTCCAGCATCACCACGCACGCCACGGGCCTGGGCTTGTGTCACCGACTTGGGAGGAAACTGAGAAGGAGGAGCCGATGAGACAGGTCTGACCAGCTCCGCGCCTGGCCCCTACTACCAATGTGCCCCACACCACAGCCCAGCACAGCCATCGGGAAATGCCAAGAGGGTAGCACTGTCTGAAACCTCCAGCAGAATCCCTTCATTGTCGCCTCTCCAGGTGGGCCATTAGGATGAAGAGCAAGGCTTAGGCCTGGATTGCATGGAGGAGAGCAGCAGGTGCTGTGCGTTGGTGGGGTCAACAATCACCCTCATCCATCCGGGTGTCCTCCCTAACACGGAGCAGCCATCCCTGCCTGGGTGGGCAACAATGGCAATCCAGCTGGCTGCTGTCACCGGCGACTGTGCGGCAATAAGAGGAAAGAGCTGGCTGCGCATGACAGTGGGGGAAAGTGCAGTGGAGCACGAGCTGTGGCTGGCCGACATCCGGGACTCCTGCATCATTGGCCTGGACCTGCTGTTCCACTGGGGGGTCCATGTGGATGTGCTGGGGGCAACATTCTACCTCGGTGCTGAGGCTGTGGCTCAGCCCCAGGAAGTGGACTAGGTGGGCATAGCAACCACCATCACCGGTCTTGCTGAGCAGTGGCCCAATGCAATACTGGGGGACCGGGGCAAGTGGCGGTGGTGGTACTTCCGGTAAACCTCCCCACCATTGACCACCAGAAGCTGTGCAGCAAGCAGGAGAGTGATCCCGTGCTGGCTCAGATGAGGGGAATGGCTGAAGTGGGCAGAGGTCTCTGCCCGGGATCCGGTGGTGCGCAACGGGTGGTTGTTCCAGCAGTGACAGCCTTCTGACAGTGACTGGCATCTCCTGGAGCAGGGTGGCCCCTGGGCTCCACGCCACGTAGCTGCGGTCAATGGAAGGGCCGTTAGGGGCCAGCCATTTTGGGGTCGCAAAGATTGGCCCTTAGCCACCACTGACCCAGCGAGGCTGAAGGAAGGAAGTGACACTCCAGATGCCCTGCTGCTTCCCACACCAAACAGTGCCTCCCCTGGGGTGGGGCACAGACATCCCCCAGCACCCCGGGCAGTGGTGTCAACCATCAATGGGACTCTTGGACTTTGTTGTGGACTGTGTGGTTGCCGGGGATGGCTGACCCATCCGGTGGGGGCAGTGTAGCACTCCCGGGGTGTTCCTTGTGACCAGCGCCTTATGGTCTTGTTTTAAAAAGTGTTTATGGAATTATGGTGAAATGTTCAAATTCATTTACTGTTACATTTTAGCTCGGCTTATACAGTTACTCGCTTGTGCGTTTGTGGGTCACCCTGACTGAAACTGGTGTGTGTAATAATCACTTCCCCATCTGTACATGCCTGAGTGGGTTTTCACCGAGTGGTGGTGTTCTGAGTGCTATTGGCTTGTCACAATGAAACCAGCAGTTGAGATAAATTAGATCCTCTGGTCTGTCATCATGGACTGAATGCTTGCCACGATATTCTCAAACTACTTCTTTCTACCATGTCTTGAATGGCTAGTCATTCTTCAAATAAAGAATGTCTTGTTAGATATGGCCCTTGTGGCTAAAGGGATCGGGGGTATGGAGAGAAAGCAGGTACAGGGTTCTGAGTTGGATGATCAGCCATGATCATTCTGAATGGCGGAGCAGTCTCAAAGGGCCGAATGGCCTACTCCTGCACCTATTTTTTTATGTTTCTATGTTTTATGTGATATGGTTCTTAGTGAGTTACGTTGTAGAGTGTGTTTTTTGGCTACACCATCTAACTTGGAAATGCTTGCTGCTTAGAGTGGTTTTACAATAGGATGGAACTAGATGGCACAATGTCTCTTCCAGATGAGAATCCCTCTGAGTCTACAGTAATGTGTTTTGAATCAGTTTTAAGAAAGCTAAATTGGAACTTGTGCGATTTCACAGTACCAATATATTGAGTAGGTGACACAATGAAGAAAATGATCCTTGTGTTTGCAGAGTAAGTGAGTGAGAGTTAGGTTATGAGAAAATAAAGGAAGTAAAGAGCATCAATTCAGCTTCAGCACAGGCACTTTTCCTTGTGAGTGGCACAAAGGAGACAAATTTCCTCGGAGGTAACTGTGGTGAACTACATATACCTGTCTGGACAAGCCCCTCTGCTGACTGCTCCTGTGGCTCCTACCACAGACCCCTGTATAAAGGCGATTGGAGGCACTGCTCCCCCCGCAGTCTCCAGGATGTTGTGTGGTGGTCTCTTGCAGCTAATAAAAGCCTGTTATTCGCCTCCTGTCTCCGAGAGTTATTCATGGTGCATCAGTAACAAAAATAAATCTATTCATTTGACAGTGTATTATACTAGAAATGGAGGGGCAGTTTTAATTGGACTGCAAAGCGATTGGAATGTATGGTAAACTATGTATACCTGTCTGGACACGCTCCTTTGCTGACTGCTCCTGTGGCTCCTCCCACAGGCCTCTGGATAAAGTTTTAATGTGAAGTACATTGGACTGCAAAGCAATTGGAATGCCCTTTTACTGTCACCAGAGGGGGGTTGTCCTGCGCAGCTTGTTAGTTGGGAGTTTGTTTTTTTTGCATTACAGAGAGAAAATTCCAGAGTGATCTACCTTTGTTAGCAAGAGAGAGGAATTCAGCTCTCTGCCTGTGAATCAAAGGATTCAAACACCACAGTGATCCAGAAAATGAAGGACAGAAAGCAACACTGACTGTGATGCTGCAAAAGGTGCTGATTCGAATCATTTAGCTGTGCAGAGGAGAGTAACAATCTCCAACACCAGAGAAACATTGTGATAATACCCAGTTAACAGAAAAAGCATTGCTCACCTGTTTTGCATTAGATTGATGGCTGCTGAATTTTTCCCTTTGGAAGGTGGCACTGGGGTCTGCTGTGGATGGTAACATTTTTATTGATTTTAATTTCTCCGGAAACTGTGTGGTAGAATGTTTAACCCATGCCCATTGTATGAAAGGTAAATGTAACATTGACATGACCATACATGATTCAAACATAAATTATGTCAGATTAATGGAAATATCAGGAGGATGAAAGTAAATTATAAAGTTGTATAATCAAGAATATTTAGGCTTCCTATATTATTATTTTAATCAACTCACATCTACAATTAAATGCTTTTATGAGATAAAATAGATGAGGTAGGTTTATCACCACCCACACGTCATAACAAGTAATGAAGAGACTGGAAAATACATTTTATTAAACACTTAGGGATTTTAAACTCATCGACGAATTGAGATCACAACTTTCTTTCATTCTGAGACAAAATTGTCAAAGGCTTTAGATTTGCTCAAACCTCAAAATTATTTTCAGGTCCAACCATTGTCAAGAAAGCCTTCATTGAGCACGACAACAAATCCTACGTGGATTTTGCCAGCTCAGCCACCTAGAAGGCAGGCCCAGAAAGTCTGTTGCATTCTGCAAAAGGGAATTTTTTGAAGACTTGACCATTAAAGTTTTGATATTTTATTGACTGCGATGTTCATTTTAAAAGCACTGTGCGGATGAGCCAGTGTACAACAGGTGGTTGGTGAATGGTTCGGAACCAGGTCGAGGGCTCTCATTGCTCGCAGAGGAATAGGAGTGCTTCACCTGGCCAGCACCTAGATTTTTCTTCTCTAGCCATATCCGCTCCAGAAGTAAGTATTTAGATCAGAAAGCAGTCTGATTCCTGAATTGATTCTGGATGAACTGAAAAAGGGATGCTCTTTCCTTGTGAGGTGCATTTTTTCCTGCCAATAGTGCAGAGGCCCAATTATTTTCCAGACAGGTTTGCAGTGCAAAGGGAGTAACAAGTCTCGATTTGGAAACAAGTAAAGTGCGTTTGTGTTAGGGATGGATAGGGATAGTTTCACTTTGACCTATAGTTAGAATATTAGGTTAAAAGGAATGATAAAATACCCTTGGGGATGAAGCCCAACCCAAGATTCCCACCATGAGAAGTGTCAACAGGTAAGTCTGGCCAGCAGGACTCTGGTGGAGCTGCAGAGGTCAATCCCCTGCACAGTGGGTACAATGAATTACAGAAACATTGATGAACTCCAACCATAGCATCGACTTTGTGAGAAGAGGCTCATCACTGAGTGAGCGAATGACGCGGCACAGGGAAAGTCATCAGGATTCTGCGCAGCTGCCGTCTCCTATCTCATCAAAGTCCACATCAGCCTTGGGTATCGGGGCAACGCCGCAATCTCAGAGCAGATGAGGCAGATTTCAATTGTTTGTTGCGCTGAGACTTGGTTATCAGTGAACACACCGGATGCAGCAATCCGACCAGAAGGCTATACAATCTTCAGAATGGATCGAACCATGAACCCTGGTAAGGAAAAAGGTCGCAGTGTGTGCTTTTCAGTCAATTGGTGTTCCGACATGATGGTTATGTCAACTTCTTGCTCCCCTGCCTGAGAACACCTACGAATCAAATGTAGACCATTATCTTTTCCTCGGGAGTTGTTATCTGAATCCTGACCTCAGGTCATATACCACCAGTGGCCAGTTATAAACAAGCACTCGCAAATCTCCACAATGTTGTCTGCAAGCAAGAAATAGCCCATCTCAATACACTTCAAATGATAGCTGGTGACTTTAACCAGGCCTGTTTGAAGAAAACCCTGCCCAATTATTACCAACACATAACCTGTTGCACCAGGTCCTAACAGAGGAGACTACTGCTACACTACGATAAGGATTGCCTATCGTTCCTTTCCAAGACTGCATTTTGGCAAGTACTGCTACTACCTGCATACAGACAGAGCATAAAAAGCAAGGCTCCAGAGATCAAGACAACTAAGAGGTGGTCCCAGGAGACACAGAAAAGGTTACAGGATTGCCCTGACTGAGTGGACTGAGCCTTGTTCAAGCATTCATCTGAGGGTCTGAATGACTACACAGACTTTATTAAAACATCTGTAGATGATTGTGTCCCCACGAAGTCATTCAGAGTTTACCCCAATCAGAAGCCCTGGATGAAACCTGAAAGCTGGATTTGCTGAGACCCAGATCAGAGGTTTTCAAATCTGGAGATGAAGAATGCTACAAGGTGCAGGAATGATCTCTGGAAAGCTATCTCATGAATGAAATGGAGATTCTGGACTAGACCAGAATCAACAAGGGATGCCCAACAGCTGTGGTAGAGTTTGAATAAAATCACCTCCTACAAAGTTAAATCTAGAGGCATGGAGGACAGCAGACTTTTGCTTCCAGATGAGCTCAATGCTATCTATGCTCGCTTTGACCACCAGAACAGGGAGAAACCATCATGCATGCCCATGTCTCAATGATCCTTTGATCTCAGTATCTGAAGATGATGTACAGGCCATCTTCAATAGAGTGATTCTAAGGAAAGCACCCAATCTGGATGAAGTACCTGGTCAAATGCTGAAGACCTGTGGTGACCAACTGGCTATGTGTTCACGGATATCTTAAACATCTCACTTTGGAAGTGTGTGGTACCTACCTCCTTCAAGTGGGCTTCAATCATACCAAGAAAAACGCAGTAACTTACTTCTATGACTATCACCCAGTGGCAGTTAGATCCACAGTGGTTAAGTGTTTTGAGACGTATCAGCTCCTGTCTGAGTGGTGAATTGGATCCAATCCAATTTGTCTACCAAAGCCAAAGTTCCATCTCGTTGGCTCTTCCCACAACTCTGGAACATCTGGACAGGAAAGATGCATATATATCAGGATGCTCTTTATCGATTACAGCTCTACATTTAATACCAGCGTCCACTCAAAACTAGTCAGTAAGCTCCGAGACCCAAGCCTGAATGCCCCTTTGTGCAATTAGATCCCAGATTTCCTCACTTGCAGACCCCAGTCAGTTTGGATTGGCAAAGACATCTGAGACACAGGAGCATAACGAGGATGTGTGCTTAGCCCTCAGTTCTACTCACATGACACCTAAGTCTGTGTGGCTAAGTACAGCTTGAACATCATAAAAGTTCGCTGATGACACCAGTGTAGTGGGTCATAACAAAGGTGGTGATGAATCAGCATATGGGAGGGAAATTGAAAACTTGGCTGTAACCTTTCACTCAATGTCAGCAAGGCCAAGGAAAGTATTGCAGACTACAGGTGAGGGAATCCAGAGATCCATGAACCAGTACTCAGGGGGGGATCAGAGGTGGAGAGGGTTAGTAACTTTATGTTCCTCGGTGTCACTATCTCAGATGGCCTGTCCTGGTCACATCATATAAATGTAATTGCAAATAAAATATGACAGTGCCTCTACTTCCTTAGGAGTCTGTGGAGATTTGGCATGTCATCAAAAACCTTGACAAACTTCTATAGAAGTGTGGTGGAAAATGTATTGAATTGGCTGTGTTACGGCCTGGTATGGGAACACCAATGCCTCTAAATGGAAAATCTTACAAAAAGTAGTGGATTTGTCCCAGTCTCTGACAGGTAAAGTCGTCCTAACCACTGAGCATATCTACATGAAATGTTACCATAGCAAAGTGCCTCAGGACTCACATCACCAAATTCTTTCTTTCTTTTTCAATCTTTTTATTGATTTTCATATATACACAAAAAAAATAACATAATATTAAGTAAATTATGAATACAATAGACTTGAAATCACATTGATAATAAGATAACAATATCCTATTAAACATCAACAGAAGAAAATACCTTAATCAATCAAGTCCATATGATTATATGAAAAAAAAACAAAAATAACCATTAAAAAAGAAAAAAAAATTGAAAATATGTGAAAAAAAGTATATATAAAAAAAAATAAAACACTAAACTAAACTAACATGGGCAATAATAACAGTTTACAAGTATATGATAGTGTCAAAGAACTCCGGAACTCCATACCTGAACATGAATAAGCAGAAAGAAGGTCTGGAAAAGGCCAAATTAATTCATATGAAAATGTCGAATAAACGGTCTCCAAGTTTCTTCAAATTTAATTGATGAGTCAAAAATAGTGCTTCTAATTTTTTCCAAACTCAGATAAGAAATAGTTTGAGAAAGCCATTGAAATGTGGTAGGAGGATTTACTTCTTTCCAATTTTGTAATATAGACCTTCTGGCCATTAATGTTACAAAAGCAATCATTCGTCTGATTGAAGGGGAAAACTGATTACCATCTTCATTTGTTATGCCAAAAATTGCAGTAATAAAATGAGGTTGTAAATCTATATTCCACATTGAGGAAATAGTAGTAAATATGTCCTTCCAGTAATTATGTAAAGTGGGACATGACCAGAACATATGGGTCAATGAGGCCACTTCTGAATGAGATCTGTCACATTGAGGGTTAATATGAGAATAGAATCGAGCAAGTTTATCTTTAGACATATGAGCTCTATGTACAATTTTAAATTGTATTAAAGCATGTTTAGCACATATAGAAGAAGAATTAACCATTTGCAAAAATTTTTCCCATTTATCTGTTGATATATTATATCTAAGTTCTTTTTCCCATTCTTGTTTAATTCTAACTGATATTTCTGGTTGTATCTTCATAATCATATTATAAATAAAAGCTACTAATCCCTTCTGACAAGGATTTAAGGTAAAAATCAAATCTGTAATGTCCACCAAAGTTGAATTAGGAAAAGATGGTAAAACTTTATGTAAGAAATTTCTAATTTGTAAATATCTGAAAAAATTAGATTTAGGTAATTCAAATTTGTTGGAAAGTTGATCAAATGACATCAAAGTATCTTCAAAAAAGAGATCACGAAAACATTTTATACCTTTCCTTTTCCATATGTTAAAAGCTTGATCTGTCCAAGAGGGTTTGAAAAAGAAATTAAGTAAGATAGGGCTATCAAGAACAAAGTTTTTCAAAGTAAAAAACTTACGAAATTGAAACCAAATTCGTAATGTATGTTTAATAACAGGATTAGATATTTGTTTATTAAATTTAACTAAATCCGCAGGAAGACAAGAACCAAGAACAGAGAATAGAGAATATCCCTTTACCTCATTACATTCCAAATTTACCCACTGTGGGCACAGTGGTGAATCCAAATCTAGTTTCCAATACAATAAATTACGAATATTATTTGTCCAATAATAAAATCTAAAATTGGGTAAAGCTAAACCACCATCTTTTTTTGATTTTTGTAATTGCTTTTTACTTAACCTAGGGTTTTTATTTTGCCACACAAATGAGGAAATTTTTGAATCAATGTTATCAAAAAAAGATTTAGGAATAAAAACTGGTAGGGCTTGAAATAAGTATAAAAATTTTGGTAAAATCATCATTTTAATAGCATTAATCCGACCAATTAATGATAAAAACAAAGGAGACCATCTTGTAGTAAGTTGATGAATTTGATGAAGCATAGGTAAAAAATTCAGTCTAAATAAATCTTTATATTTCTTGGTAATTTTTATACCTAAATAGGTAAAGTTATCAGTAACAACTTTAAATGGTATCCTATCACTCAATAAAGTTTGTGCATTTAAACGAAATAATTCACTCTTATCTAAATTTAGTTTATAACCAGAAAAAGAACCAAATTGAACCAACAAGGATAAAATAACGGGAATAGACTTATCAGGGTCAGAAATATATAACAGCAAATCATCAGCATAAAGTGATAATTTGTATAACTTCTCATTACGGGTAATACCAAAAATATTAGGAGATTCACGAATAGCAATAGCTAAAGGTTCTAATGCAATATTAAATAATAAAGGACTTAAGGGACAGCCTTGTCTCGTACCACGAGATAATTGAAAAAAAGAGGATCTATAGTTATTTGTAAAAACAGAAGCAACAGATTTATGATATATTAATTTAATCCATGATATAAAGTTAGGACTAAAATTAAAATTTCTCAATGTATTAAATAAATATATCCATTCAACTCTATCAAAAGCTTTTTCAGCATCTAATGAGATAACACATTCTGGGATTGTGGGTGGTGAAGTATGAATTATATTAATCAATTTTCTAACATTAAAAAAGGAATACCGATTCCTCATAAAACCAGTTTGATCTTCTGAAATAATCTGAGATAGTACTTTTTCTAATCTAATAGCTAAAATTTTTGTAAGAATCTTAGAATCTACATTTAATAGTGATATAGGGCGATAAGATGTACATAAAGTAGGATCTTTATCTTTTTTAAGAATTAGAGAAATATTAGCTTCATAAAAAGATTGAGGTAATCTCTTCTTAGCAAACGCATCATTAAAAATTTCACATAACCAAAGAGAGAGCAAAGAAGAAAAAGTTTTAAAAAATTCTACTATATAACCATCAGGACCAGGAGCTTTCCCTGAATTCATTGATGAGATAGCCTCTCCTATTTCCACCATAGAAATAGGAGCATCTAACAGGCTATGGTCTTCATCAATCAGTTTAGGAATATTCAAATTGTTAAAAAAATTATCTATCATGGACTGGTCACCATCAAATTCTGAATGATATAAAGATTTATAAAAATCTTGAAAGGTATTATTAATTTCTTTATGATCAGTAGTTAAATTACCGTCTTGTTTGCGAATTTTAATAATTTGTCGCTTAGTCGAGATAGCCTTTAATTGATTAGCTAACAGTTTACCAGTACGATCACTATGAATATAAAATTGAGCCCTGGTCCTAATTAATTGATTTTCAATTGAAGAAGATAATAGTAAACTATGTTCCATTTGAAGCTCAACTCTCTTCTTATAAAGTTCTTTGGTAGGAGTCACGGAATAAATCTTATCAATTTCCTTGATTTTATCCACCAATAAAGCAATATCTAAATATCTTTGTTTTCTTTTACCAACAGAATATGAGATAATTTGACCACGAATAAAAGCCTTAAAAGAGTCCCAAAGTATTCCTCTGTCAATTTCTTCAGTACAGTTTGTAGAGAAGAACAAGTCAATTTGCTGTTTTATATAAGTAATAAATTCTGGGTCTTGAAGCAAAGTAGCGTTAAGCCTCCAAGATCTGATATTATTGGAATAGTCCGAAATCTTAATAGATAACTTCACCAAATTCAAGAACAGTTAATACCACTCAACCATCAGACTCTTGAACAAAAGAGGATAATTACACTCATTTATTTATGATTTTACTCCAACCAATGATCTCACTTTAAGGATTCTTTATCATTATTTATTAATATTTGCATATGCACAGTTTGTTGTCCATTGATCCTGCTTACAGTTTCTCAAGATTGTATGTGGTGACATGTATGTACTCTGATAATAAATTTTACTTTGAACTTTGAATTTTTCAATGTGAGGACCATGTACCAGCCAGGAAGATGCACCATCATAGCAAGTAAGATGTAAAGTTACAAACAGTTAATTCTTGGGCTGAGTAAGACAAGATGGATGTCATCTGGAGAGACCCGACTGACAGTGGGGTTACATATCATCTACTCAGGCCATCAGAGCAATGATGCACCACAAGCAGAGGATGTAGCCTTCATGATGATACCAGAAGCATGTAGAGCCATGACTATGTGGGAAGCCACCAGTTCCAGAATCATCACTGGTGGCTTCAAAACCAAGCAGCAGAAGATAACAGCTGAAGTTATCCAATGTTACCCACCAACAAGCAATGCCAGTGAAGGAGACAAAGATGAGTTCTACAACACTCAGTGGAGTCATCAGCAGAGGGAAGGAAAAAGACCTGACCATTGGCATGGGAGATTTAATGACAAAGTAGGCAGGGATAATACTGGATATGAACAGGTAATGGGAAACATGGTCTTGGAGAAATGAATGAAAATGGGGAATGATTTGCTGAAGCTTGTCCTATCTTCAAGCTAGTTATTGGAGGAAATTTTTTTTCCCCACACAAGGAAATACACAAGGCAACATGGATGTCACCAAACAAGGTCACAGAGAACCAGATCAACTATGCAGGTATCTCAAAGAAGTTTCGAAGATCACTCCATAGTGTCAGAGTGAAACGTGGTGTAGATCCAGGGTCAGACCACCAATCTTCTGATCGCCAAAGAACAGATGAAGCTAAAAAGAAACTATGCACTACCCAATCAGTGACTGAAGACAATGTGCACTACCCAATCAGTGACTGAGGACAATGTGCGCTACCCAACCAGTGACTGAGGACAATGTGCACTACCCAATCAGTGACTGAGGACAATGTGTGCTACCTGAAAGACAAAGAAACAGCTCAGAGATTTGCCTTCACACTTTCCAACAGGTTCCAGGCACTTGAGGACCTTGATATCGAAGACGAATGGACTGCCGTCAAAGAGACAATAAATGAAGCTTGTGAGGAAGTGCTGGGAATAAGGACATTTGAGTATAAGTAGTGGATTACACCAGGAACAATGGAAACAATCAACAAGAGGAGAACACTAAAAGCAGAGGCACAGAGGGAATATGACAGAGTGCACAAGGAAGAGAGGAGAAACATCACCAGGGACAGGAGAGAGTGTCCCAAGCAGAAGAAGCCACAGCAAATGGGAATATGAAAGAACTATACAATACTACCAAGAAACTAGCTCACAAATTCAACCATATCAACATCCAAGTGAAGGATAAAGATTGAAATATCCTAACTAAAGAAGACAAGCATTACTTCAAAGAGATTCTGAGCAGACCACCTCTTCCAAAATCTCCTTTAATTCCAGAAGCACTGCCAGACCTTGATGTCAACTGTGCCAAGCCATCAAAGAAGGAAATCAAGCAGGCAATCAAGAGGCTAAAGTCAGGAAAAGCACTTGGCCAGACAGGATCCCACCAGATGCATTGAATGCAGACTACATTTTTGGAAGATATCCTATGCATTTTGCTTTGCAAGATCTGGGACAAAGAAGAGATGCTACAAGAGTAAAAGGAAAGTCATAAAATCAAGCTTCCAAAGAAAGGTGATCTATGAGACTGTAAAAACTACAGAGGAATATACTTAATGTTGGAAAGGTGCTAAACAGAATTGTTCTACAACACTTTTGACAAATTATTGACACAACAGGCTTTAAGAAAGATTGCTCCAGCACAGACCTGATAGTTGCCTTCAGAATAACCATAGACTAGTCCAGAGGTGGGCAAACTTTTTGACTTGTGGGCCACAAAGGGTTCTAAAATTTGACAGGGGGGCCGGACCAAGAGCAGATGGACGGAGTGTTTTGGTAATACACCTCATAAGAGAAAATAAAATATCATGGGATATGTAGAAAACATGTGCTTTAATTTCAATTGAAAATGAACAAATGCTTTACAACAAAATATCTGTCTCTGAAGTCCCATGGTATTTAGCTATTTATTGAAATGACTTTTAAAACACTGAAAATTAAATGAATAAAATACAGCTATTTTAATAGTAACAGTTATTATTTTAAAGCACTGAAAATTCTGTTATCCTTCAAGATATTATCATCATCACTCTCCTCCTGACTGTCTTTATTTCAAAAACGGTAGGAGATGCAGGTCTACTTGTCCTGCTCCTTCTTATTCAATTGTCCCCTGTGCCAAAACTCAACAACGACCAGCTCAAGGACAGAACAGTGACAGCGCGCCAGTATGCGGAGCGCGTTATTTGATCTGGAGCGCATATTTATTTTGAGAACGTACGTACTATTCATGTCCATCACTTAACAGAAATGACATGTAACATGTAAGGCTTATTGAAAAAAATATTTTCAAATGCATTTTTTACATAACACAATGAAGAAACTTATTTTTAATTTCAGTGGGAACAGTGTTGTTGGTCTCCCTTTTTAGCCAGCGTATCAAAGTCTGGATTTAGTTTTGTTGTGGCGATTCTCAGGATGGATCTGAGGTGTTGGTCAGTTAACTTGGATCTGTGGCTGGCTTTGTTGATGTTCATGACGCTGAACGGCTGTTCACACAAATAGGTCGAGCCGAACAAAGAGTAAAGCGCAAATGTGGAGTAATACGCTGCACCTCAACAAAGGTCAATGTATATAGAGTGCGTCATCTATTGGGAAAACGCCAGAATTGCGGGGAAAAAACGTTAACAAGGTTTATTAATATAATTTCATCGTTCTGCGGGCCGGATTAAAAAGCTTAACGGGCCGCATATGGCCCCCGGGACGTAGTTTGCCCATGCCTGGACTAGTCAATCGAATGGAATACTTCGCCCTACATCAACTTCATCGTCAACAAGAAAGCTTTTGATAGCTTAGACAGAAACACCTTATGGAAACTTATGATACGTTACGGAATAGTGCAGAAATTTATCAATATCATTGGACTTCTACAACAACATGTCCTACAAAGTCATACATGTGGGAAAACTATCAGAAAGCATCAACATCAACCCTGGGGTGAAGCGGGGATGTTTGATGGCTCCTTTCCTGTTCCTGTTGGCAATAGACTGGATTATAAAATGGACGGGTGAAAAATGAAATTGAATCCAATGGCCTATGCGGGAGCAAATTGATGACTGAAGGTTTGCAGATGACATCACCTTACTGTCTAGTTTTAACCAACAGATGCAAAAGAAATCAACACTCTTGACAGCTAACTCTACAATGCTGGGTCTAAGACCAAATGTAAATAAAATGCAAGTTATGAAGGTAAACTGTACCGGCAATAAACCCATAGTGATGAGAGATACCACCCTGGAAGAAGTGACTTCCTTTGTCTATCTTGGAAGCATTGCACGTATGAGCAGATAAGGATGTAAAATCCAGGATCAACAAGGCCAGACTAGTATTCAACATCTTGAAAAAAATATGGGCATCCAGAGTCATATCAAGGAAACCCAAAGTCAGAATCTTCAAATTTTAAACAGTGCTCCTGTACGGCTCTGAAACTTAGAGAACAACAAAGGAGACACGACATAAACTGTAGGCTTTCATCAATCAGTGCCTGAGAAGGATCCTAAACATCAGATGGACTGACAAAGTAACCAACCAGACACTGTGGCAAGCACCAACAAGGAATCCATAGAGATATAAATATGCAAACTGAAATGGAGGTGGGTTCTCAATGCCTAGAAAAAGTCAACCAACTTTACTAGGCAGGCATTCAAATGGAATCGCCAAGGAAGGGGGAAGAAGGGATGTCCAAAGAACACAAGCAGGAGAGACATCAAAGCTGAAACTAGATGATGGGGACACTCTGCTCCACCCCTCGGAAACTGGCTCAGACGAGGGATGGTGGAACCTGGAGGTTATCGATGGCCTATGCTCTGTTGGAAGCTACTGGCCCAAAAAGAAGTTGGGCTTCGATGGATGATGGCAAGTACATACTCATCCTCAGGGAACAAGTTAGCACTTCTGCTCCTTTACAAAAGAAGTATTCCATTAAGGTAGCCTCCAACCTAATGACATGAGCCTTGATTTCTCCAATTTCCAATAACATTCTCCCTCTCTCTTCACTCTTCTTCAATTCCCCACTCTAGCTCCCTTCTTATTTCATCTCACCAGCTGGATCATGTCCCTGTGATGCCCATCCCCTTTCTCTTTCTCTCGTGACCAATTCTCCTCTCCTATCAGATTCCTTTTTTTCCAGCCCTTTACCTCTTCCATTTATCTCCCAGCTTCTCACTTCATTCCCCCATCCCCCACGTACCATGTTTCACCTATCACCTTCTAGCTGATACTCCAGCCCTCCCTCACTTTCTTATTCTGGCCTCTTCTCTCTTCCTTTCCAGTCCTGATGAAGGGTCTCAGCCCAAAGTGTGTTTATTCATTTACATAGATGCTGCCTGACTGGCTGAGTTTCTTCAGCACTTCATGTGTTTTATCTGGATTTCCAGCACCTGCAGAATCTCTTTAGGTGTTTAGGAGGAATGAGAGAACTTGAGAGTATGTAGGAATTAGAGGAGCAGAGATGGAGAAGATCAGTAGCTCTAAATTCCTCAACATCAATATAATCAGACGATCTTTCCTGTGACCAGCACAAGTGTCATCGCAAAGGAGGCATAACAGCACCTCTACTTTCTTGGAAGTTTATGTAGCTTTGGCACATCTCCAAAAACTGACCAACTTCTATAGATGGACAGTGGAGAGTATTCTAGCCAGTTCTATCATGGCCTGGTATGGAAATGCCAATGCCCAGGAAAGAAAATGGAGTATACAGTCCAGTTATCACAACATTGAGTGCACAGAGTGCTGCTACAAGAAAGTTCAAAGTAAATTTACTATCAAAGTACTTACACATCATCATATACTGCCCTGAGATTCATTTTTGTGGGCATACTCAATAAATCCAGAAAAGAATAATAACCATAATAGAATCAATGAAAGACCACATCAACTTGGGCAATCAGCCAGAGGAAAGAAGTAATAATAATAAATAAGAAATAAATATTGAGAACATGCAATGAAGAATCCTTGAAAGTGAGTCCACAGTTTGTGGGGACCTTTCAATGATGAAGTGAAGTTTGGTGAAGTTATCTCCTTTGGTTCAAAAACCTGATGATCAAGGGGTAATACCTGTTCCTGATCCTGGTGGTGTGGGTACTGAGACTCCTGTACCTTCTTCCTGATGGCAGCAGCAAGAACAGAGCATGTCCAGGGTGGTGGGTGTCCCTGAAGATAGATGTTGCTTTCTTGTGACAATGTTTTGTGTAGATGTGCTCAATGGTGGGAAGGGCTTTACCCATGATAGAATGATCCACATCCACTACTTCTTGTAGGATTTTCCATTCAAGGGCGTTAGTGCTTCCATACCAGGCTGTGATGCAGCCAATTAATATACTCTCCACTACACATCTGTAGAAGTTTGTCAAAGCGTTAGATGTCATGCCAAATCTTCGCAAACTCCTAAGGAAGTAAAGGCATTGCCATGTTTTCTTTGTAATTGGACTTGCGTGCTGGTCCCAGGACAGGTCCTTCGAATTTAAAGTTGCTGACCCTCTCCACATCCAAACCTGCAAATACATCTGAATGCTGATATGAGTTGGGAGGTCATGTTTAATTGCCCCTATTATATCCTGTTTCTTAATCAGTCATCTGAGGCAGTTTACTGGATATTACATTATGAATTCCCAGATTTTTCTGCTTTCTCTCATTCTTAGTCACAAATCTCTCAAAAGCACATGAACATTTATAGTAGTATTCCATCCATCATTAGTAGGACAAGTTTTTTTTATCATCTGTTGATAGTATGTTACTTTAGAGAGTCAAATTAAATGGCCAATTGAATCGGTATTTTTATCAACAGAACGAAGAGGGGAAAATTCACACAACAGTTGAAACGAAGCATTGACAACGTAGAGATTCTAATTTTTTGTTATTTACATACAGTATTCATGTAATTTATTTTGCCATAAAACAGCAAGGGAAAGCAATCATTCCAGCATTTTGTGTGACATACCGGGTTTGCTGTGATCATGCCATTACATTAATTCATGCAATGATTGGGGGTGGTTAGTCTTTATTCTGCTGCACTTGCAAGAATGTCTTCTTGCCTTATCTCTTTGTTCTCATTAAATGGGAAATTTGATGAAATAAAATTTTCTGGTATTTATTTACTGCAGCTTTGCTGGTATATCTAGTTTTCTTAAGTAAAACTTTTTTTTTTAAATTTTGCATCTTTATTTTAACTCACAATGAAGCCCTGACAATTAAGATTTATCTAGCAAATCCTAGTCACTACTACACTTCCCCACAAATTCAATATCCAAATCTCTGAGGCTGCCGGCAGTCATCGTCCAGAAGGCATCAAGTGTTCAGCTCCAGATGGAAAGGCAGATTGAAGCCGTATGAGTGGGAGGAGTAAATGATGCATCTGTCACAGAATAGGTCCCTCACATGGTCTTAAGCATGACTACTGTAGCTTGTTGATTAATTCAAAGGCAAGACTTTACAAAGCAGTTCCATGCCAGGTTTTTTTTCTGTGTTTGCATGATGGTAATATGAAGAATTACATTTATGTGATGCCTGAGAATGTTCCTGCTTGCTATAGCTCAACTACAGTAAATCATGAATTATAAACTCTTGATAAAGATATGAAGCCAGAACAAGATTACAACGTTCACAGGTTTTGAAGATGATATTGACAATTGTTTGGGCTCCATGTGCATTAGTAAGTTGGTTTATTGTTGTCATATGTACTAAGGTAGACTAGAAAAACCTGTCTTCCATATCATTCATTACAAAAGTGCAATGAAGAACTGCAATGTCAAAAAATAGCAGTGCAGATTGAAGTGTTACTCTTACAGAGTGCATTTTAGTTAGACAATAAGCTACAAAACCATAATGAGGTAGATTGTGAGGCCAAGAGTGATTTTATCATGCCAAGGTACTTTTCAATTGTCCTACTGCAGTGGGATAGAAAATGTCTGTTAGCCTGGTGGTCTCTATTTCCAGGATTTTATTTCCACCTGATGGAGTAGGAGAGAAGAGAGATCATCTGACATCTGATTATCCTGGCTGTTTTCCTGAGGCAGTGAGAAGTAGGGACAGAGTCCCTGGCTTCTATGGTGTGCTCAGCTGTGTCCATACCTCTCTGTAGTATCTCACAGTACAGGCAAAGCAGTTGACATACAAAGCTGTGATACAACCACAAAGTGTCCCAATAAAACTGGTGAGGCGAAAAGGGGACATGCCAACTTTAGCTTCCTGAGGAATATACAGGTACTGGTGCAATTTCTTGATTGTGGTGTCAAGGTGGTTGGTCCAGGATGGGCTATTGGAGATGTTCACTCCTTGAAACTTGAAGCTCCTAACACTATAGATGTAAACAGGGGCATGTGCACTGCCCCCTTTCTGAAGGGACCAGCCCCTTTGTTTTGCTGACAATGAGGGAAAGGTTGCTGTTATGACTCCATGTCACTAGGCTCTTTATCTCCTTGCTGAATTCCAAGTCGGTCATTGTTTATGAATTGGTGCTTTAATGTGGAGTTATCTGAATGCTTGTAGTTGAAGTTAGAGCCGAATCTGGCCATGCAGATGTGAACGTACAGCGAATGAGGATGCAGCTTTGTGGGGCACCAGTGTAGAGAATAATTATGGCTGAGGTGTTACTGCCTGTTCAGACCTACTACGGTCTGTCGGTCAGGAAGTCAGAATCCAGTCACAAAGGGAGGTGCTGAGTGCACTCAATCTTTTGTCTTATACTGGAACCTCAGTAAATAATGGCTCAACAAGCTCAGTCTCATCCTCTTCCTTGGTGGTACCAGTTGGTGTGAATTAACCAGCCTCCCTCCCTGTCATATGGGAAGCTTCACCATGTCAATGATGTCATTTTTGAAGTCTGGGGAGTTTCTGAAGTCAGCTGCAATCTCGAATCAAGAGTTCTTGTTAACAGGTATTAAACACTGAATAACTGACTGGATAATATTGATGCAATCTGATATGTTACATTGCTTCCAAAACTGTACCAGATTTTCCATTCCTCTTTGATCAATTGTATGTGAAACTTGGTATATAAGATTTAACAGCTTTAATAACACCCTAGTCTATAGATTATAAAATTAAATTGGTTTATTACAAGACATAGAAGCAGAATTAGGCCATTTGGCACATCAAGTCTGCTCTGTCATTCCATCATGGCTGATTTATTTTCATTTTCACCCCCATTCTCCTGCATTCTCTCTGTAACCTTTGACACTCTTACTAATCAAGAACCTATCAAACTCCACTTTAAATATACCCATTGTCTTCAAATGTACTCAGTGAATTCCGCAGATTCACCACACTTCTCCTCATCTCTTTTCTAAAGGGATGTATTTGTATTCTGGGGCTGCACCTTCAGGAAACATCCTCTCCAAGTCCACTATCTAGGCAGTCAAATGTTCCTCATATGTTAACCCTTTTATTCCTAGGATCATTCTCATAAACCACCTCTGCATTCTCTCCAATGCCAGTACATCCTTTCTTAGATACTAGCCCTAAAGCTGCTCTAAATACTCCTCTCCACCTCTGATCCTTCTCTGACTCATGGTACTGACTCATAGACCTCGGGTTTCTCTCTCCTAAAGTGTACAATCAGTTCCTTGGTCTTATTGACATTGAGTGAGAGAATTGACACTGCCATTTTTTCCTTACCGGAATTCAAAGTTCCAACAATTCTGAAAATCATAAAACTAGTTATCGGCAGCCAACCTGAAAAGGTGACCTTTATTCCCACTTCTTTTACTCCTTTCAGTCATACAATCTTCTATCCATGCTATTATCTTTCCTATAATACCATGGGCTTGTGTTTACAGCCTCATATGTAGCACTTTGTTAAGGACCTTCCGAAAATCCAAGTATGCTACATCGACGGATAGACACAAAATGCTGAAGGGTCTCGGCCTGAAACATCGACTGTGCTCTTTCCCATGGATGCTGCCTGGCCTGCTGAGTTCCTCCAGCATTTTGTGTATGTTGCTCGGATTTCCAGCATCTGCAGACTTTCTCCTGTTTGTACATCAACCAAGTCTCCTTTGTCTTTCCTCCCTGTTATTTCCACAAATAATTCACCGATTTATCAGGCAAAATTTCCCCTGAAGGATACGTGCTGACTTCCTTCTATTTTATCATATGCCTCCCTTCTATTTATCATGTGCCTCAAAACCTCATCCTTAACAATGCACTCTAACAGCTTGCCAAACACTGAAGTCAGGCTAACCGGCCTATAACTTCCTGTTTTTTGCCTGCTTTATATAGAACGTGATGCCATAGCGATTTGTGGAATGAAATGCAAGCGTTATACATAAGAGGCATTTAGACAGTCACGTAAACAAGTGAGGCATAAAAGGAAGTGGACCTAACACAGGCGAATAGATCAGTACTGAAGAGCAACACACTCAACATGGGTGTTGTTGGCTAAAGGGCCTGAGCCGGTGGGGTACAGCTCTGACTACAACGCAGCTAGCCATTTTTGATATTTTCTTATTTCCGCAGCCTGTAAGGAGTTTGCACATTCTCCCATGTCTGCATGTGTTTCCTCTGGGTGCTCTGGTTTCCTCCCACAGTCCAAAGATGCACTGGTTGACAGGTTAAGTAGTCATTGCAAATTGGCCCATGATTAGGCAAGGATTAAATTGGGGGATTAATGTGCGGTTCAGCTCAAAGGACACTACTTCTCAATAATAAATTGTAAAGTTTTTATTTGTAACAAACAGATTTAAATAAATTATATAAAAACAGTTGTATCAATTTGATGTTTGATAGTGAATATTAACTCAGCGACTGAAAACATACAGGAAGTGTACTATGCATTCTGGAGAGCAGGATACTGCAGTAGAGAATGAAAGAGAGATTCCTTTCAACAAAATGCTGGAGGTACTCAGCAGGTCAGACAGCATCTATGAAAAAGAATGCTTTCTGGGCCGAGACCTGTCATCTGGATGGGAAAAGAAGGGGGAAGATGCCAGAATAAGAAGGTGGGAGGAGAAGCTAAAAGGTGATAGGTGAAGCCAGGTGGGTGGGGAGGGGGGGAATGAAGTAAAAAGCTGGGAGATGAGTAGAAAAGGTCAAGGATTAGAGAAGAAGGAATGTACAATCGTAATTGGAGAGGAGAGTGGATTATGGGAGGAAGGGAAGGAGGAGAGTCATCACTCGGAGGTGATAGGCTGGTGAGGAGAAGAGGTAAGATGTGTGAGTGGGGAAATGAAGAAAGTGAAAAAAAGGAATGAAAAGAAACTCAAAGCTGGAGAAATTGATGTTCATGCCTAGGTGGAATATGAGGTGTTGCTCCTCCAACCAATGGAAGAGTCACTGGAACCAGATTAATGAGTAACTGTATTTTTTTATATAATGTGTCCCATGCTTTTAGAGGAGTGCAGCAGATGATGTAACTGAAAATACTTATGAAAAGGCGAAGTAGAAGGAAATGTTTGTGCAGCAATAATCAGTGAATCCTCATGCCTATCCTCTGGCTTTATGCATTGTGTCCAGTGCTCCTAATGTGGTGACTGGGTACACACTGAGTAACTGCTGTGCTGCACTCCATCTGACTGAGTGGAGGCAATCAACTTGTATGTTTCAGAAATGCAATAAAGCTCCAAAAGGCAAGTGAAGACATAGAAGTAGCTTTCTTGACTATTGAAGCTTTCATGTTTGAGGAAGAAGGTTTTTTAAAAATCTGATGCATGAACGTTCTTGATGTATGTACAACATGTTAGTGAATGTTAGTGTACAATAATTAAAAATTGAGACAGAAGCAGTCTGGTTGTTAGTCATTAAACCTATTCCCCTAGTTTTAGTCTTCCATACACTGATGAAGACTTATGCCTCTCAATTTTAAGCATTCTACAAAGATACCCCTCTTTCTCCTCAATTCCAAGAGCAGAGGCCTAGCCTGGCCAACCACCCTGCAATTCAGGTCCTCCATTCTGGTAATAACCCTCAAATCTTCTTTGCCCTCATTTCAGTTTAACTACAACTTTCCTACAACAGGGTGACCAAAACTGTACACAATACTGCAAGTGTAGTCTTACCAATAACTTAGAATTGCAACGTAATATCCAGACTACTAATAATTCAGTGCACTAACAGAAGGCCAGTGTGGTAAACATCCTTTTCACCACCTGTGATGCCGATTTCAACAAACTATTTTCTTGTCCTTCAAGGTCCCTCTGTTCCATTACACTCCCTCGTGCACTACTATTCATAGTACACATCCTGTGCAGGTTCACCTTTTCAAAAAACATCACCTCACACTTAACTACTGAAATCCATTTGGCATTCACTAGCCTACTTCTCTAACTGATCTAGATTCTCCTGTAATCTATGGTAGCATCCTTCTCTATCAACTCTTAATATTGTGTCATCCGCAAACTTGATCAAGCTTTATGCATTCACATCAAAATCATTAACATAAACAATGACAAACTGACACCCATGGTACACCACTACTCACTGGCCTCTTTTCAGAGTAATAACCTTCAACCTCTGTCCTTTGGTTCTTAATTCAACTACTACTACTATTACTCTGACTCCAGCTAATTTTTTAATTCATCAAACTAACTCTTCCTGGCTTCTGCGGGACAAAACTTTCAAATTAGTCTATCGTGCAGGACATTGAAAGCCTTCTTAAAGTCCAAACTGATTATATCCAATGCCCTACCCTCATCTACATTTTTGATACTTCAACGGCTCTAGAATGTTAAACAAGCATGACTTCCTACATACAAAGTGTTGTTGTCTCCTTCTAATCAGACTGTCTATCCAAATGCTGGTTAGATTCTGTCCCTCAGAAAGCCCTCCAAAAACTTCTGTGCTACTAATGTCTGCCTGACCAAACTGTAGTTTCAGGTTTTTCCTTGTTATTCTTAAACAATGGAATGACACAAGCCACCTTCCAGTCTTCAGGAACTTCACCAGTGACAAATGATGAATCAACTATCTCTGAGGGCCCATTGCAATTTTCTCTCTAGCCTCCCATAAATTCTGAGGATACACTTGGTTAAGCACTAATGATTTATCCACCTTAATGCACTGTAAGATGGCAAATATCTCCTCTCTGGTGATATGAGTGTCCTTCAAAACATCTCCTTTTGTTTCCCTTGTCTCTTGAGCAACCATGATTTTCTCCTCAAAAAAATACTTAAACTTGTTAAAAATGCTCCATCTCCTGCAGTTCAAGTCATAGCAGACCTACTGACCTTGCAGGGGACCTATTCTCTCCCTAACAATCATTTTACTCTTGATATATCTAAGTAAAGTCTTAACTTTACCTGCTAGATCCACCTCATATCTCACTTTATCCTCCTGATTTCCCTCATTCTATTTCTTCAGTCAAAAAGGCACAATGTATGCTTCCTTTAGCACACACAAAACGTTGGAGGAACTCTACAGGTCAGGCAGCATCAACAGAAATGAATAAACAGTCAACATTTCAGGCTGAGACCCTTCATCAGGACAGTGATCTTCAGTATGCTTCCTTGCTTTCCTTGACCAGAGGCACAATCTTCCTCATCAGCCAAGGTTCCCTAAACTTGCTGGACTGACCCTTCACCTTAACAGGAACCTGCTGCTCCTGGACTCTTGATATCACACTTAAGTCTCCCACCTGCCATTTGCTCCTTTTCTTCTAAGCAGGCTCATCCAATTGATCTCTCCTTTGATCCTGCCTGAATTCCCCAACATTTCTCCCTACTCCAATTTAGTACCTGTGGACCTGTCCTATCCTTTCCCATCACGACCTTAAAACTAATAGGATTATGGCCATGAGAGCCAATGTGCTCACTGCCTGTCTGCCAATTCAGTTACCTGCCCTGCTTCATCTCCTAAGGAAGATCCAGTATTGCACCCTCTTGAATAGCGCCTTCTAAATATTGATTGAAGAAGACGTATTATTCAAATTACACCCCATCCAAATCCTTAACACTATGGGTGGCCCAGTCAATATCAGTGAGATTAAGATCTCCCACTAATACAATCATATTATTCTTACAACTGACCAACCTCTCTACACATATGTTCCTCATGTTCCCACTGCCTACTTGGGGAAGCATCTCTAATATAACTACAATAGAGTGACCCTCTCCTTGTTTTTAAGTTCTACCTATCTGGCCTCACTGGACAATCTCCTACTCTAAGTATTGCTACTACATCCCATCTTAACAAAAGGGCAACATCTGCTCTTCACTAATCTATAATTCTGTCATTCCTGTAGCATCTGTATCTTGGAATATTAAGCTGCTTGTCCTGCCTTTCTCTCAGTAATGTTTCTGTTATATCTATAACATCCCTGTACCCAGAGCCAGTACACACAGAGTTCATCTTTCTACCTGTTAAACCTCAAGTATTGAATTAGATACCATTGATCCAAGAATAACTTGCCCCAACATGGGTTCTCTTCCTTAGAGACAGAATCTCTTGTCTGTTTCTCTCATGATTAAATATCTTATTGCTATTGCTCTATCTGACTGCACACTCTTCCTCTGAGCGTCAGATTCAGTCACAATGCCAGAGACCTGAATATTACTGCTAGTCGCAAAAAAAGCAATCCTCATCAGATCCAGTTGAGTTGGTGAGGGGAATGTCTACAAGGGAAACCTGCACTGACTGCAGAACTGTATACTGCTGCTGTAAAGTTAACAAATTTCACAACATATGCCAGAGATACTAAATCTGATTCTGACAGCCTACACCCCTTATTTTTCCATGTGATTGACCCATTTATCCAAAGCCTATAGCTCATTTACTACCTCAATAAAAACCTTAACCATGAGCTTCTCTGTCTCCCAATCCCAAGTACATCCAAATCTTGCTCCAGTTCCTTGACCTAGTTTAACCAGAGCTGTACTTCCCTTGGATGTAAGCAATAAGGAGACTCTGAAGTTCTCTAAATTCTTGCAGGAGAAGTATTCCACTGCCCTAACTGCCAGCCTGCTTACAGTGACTCAAGTTGTGAGGATAAACTGCAGAATGAAATCTTACCTGTTCATACCAAAACCTCTTGAACAAAGGCCTCAACTCCCAAATCTCAGGTATAACATTCCAAAAGGCACTCCGCTTAATCTAACCTTCCATCTATTGGATGAAGTTCCCCTCACCCAAACAACCAATCAATGAGACTTTCCTTTTTAATGTTCCTGCTCTTACTCCAAGCACCTGGGTCACTTACTCATCTTTTTCGTACCAAGGCCTCCCCTGCTGTTGTAACCAAATGCTAGCAGCTTCACTGAAGGCACAGCTAGTTCTATAATGCAAGTCTTTAAGCACTAATCAGGGATGTTGTCTGGTCTCATAGATTTTGCTGTGCTCAGTGCTCACAATCATTGGTTGACTGAGGTGGGATGCATCAAATCAACTGAAAGTGGCTCCTGAGATGGTGGGGCTGTCAGCAGAAAATCACGATGGATCATTCATTTGGTGCTTCTGGCTGAAAGTGTTGCTTTTTTGCTTGTCCACCACCACTGCCAACTGGACGCAATAGAACTACAGAGCTTTGATCTGATTTGTTGGTTCTATCATATCTAATAGAACTTGTAATGCCATATAAGCAGCTTCACCAATTTTTGATAATTGACTTTGTTGACAGAGCTTGGCCACTTAACCCATATATACTGTTCATATTCTATACCTTCACAGTATGGTCCGGGTCAGTTCTGACCTAGCCCAAGAATCCCCTCATAACATGTGTCTATACCAAATTTTGAACTACAGATTCATTTAGAATGCATAAATAGCCTATCTGACATTAATAAATGGGTGATTAATCCTTAATGTTTCAGAGAGCAGGGAGAGTGTCTTTTTTTAGGTTTTACACCACTCGTTTATAGAGAAAAAACATCTACTATCACATAATATCATGTCCTATTTTACCTAAGACATGAAAACATAACAGCCATAATGATTTAAATATATTTTATTGAAACTGAAAATGACAATAACATTCTGGAACTGTGGGGTTTATTATATAACCATTTACTGTATAACAATTACAACCATCAAACACTGTCCTCATTGCTATATCATAAAAAAAATTCCTCACAACTACTATCTAATTATAACTATTAACTATTAATTCAACATTAACTAACATTTAACCAACAAACAAAACAAAAATAACTGCTATTTGCAAACTAGTCATCGCATTCAAAGCAGTGGTAGGAAACCTTGCGTGTGTGGCCCTTGCATATGTGGTTCTCACATTTGCAGCAAGTTGTCCCTGATTTGCAGAGCAGAAGTTGCATCTCCTTCTCTACTGGTCCCTTGCGTTGGCTTCTTGTGGGACTTGCTGTTGATCAGGGCCAGGCTCGGATCGCTGCTCTGCCCTTTCCAGTGCTGCTGAGGCCGCTGTGCGGGGAAGGCGGTGTCGCCTTCGCATGAAAGGAGTCACAAGGGCCTTTCCAAGCTCCTCCAATATGAACCTCCTCCAGTTCCTCTTGCTTGCCCTCCAGGTAGGGTTCAGCTCACTCCTTATGACAAAGGCATTGTAGGTTGATATGTCAATGATGTTATGGAATTCGGCGAGAGGGAAGCGGGCTGTTCTCCTCTTGCAGCTGTATGTGCCTGTTACTTTGTCAAGGTTGTCCACCCCGCTGTTGGCATTGTAGTCAAGGATGATGGCCGGTTTTCTGCTCTCCTGAGTGCAACCTTATGTAATGTGCTCATAAGGATGACATTCTTGTTCTTCTTTTGCATATCCGAGACGACTGTGGTGTCACGGGTGAAAGCGAACTTAGAAGAGAAGATGTCTCTCCCCCTTGCTGCAATCAGAGCAGGTGGCAGCTCAGGCTTGTTCTGCCTCACAGTGCCCACCATTGTGATTTTCTTCTTCAGGAGCCCCTGACCAAGTTCATGAGATGTGAAGAAGTTGTCACAGGTCACATTGTGTCCCCTTAGCCCTTCGTCATCTGCAACACGAAGCGCATGCCTTGTTTTCTCTCCGGGGCTCCTCCAGCTGGCTTCCTAGTATATACTTGCATGTTCCAAGCAGAACTGGAACGTGCATCACAGGCTGCCCATAACTTTATTCCATATTGTCCTGGCTTGCTAGGCATGTACTGGTGGAAAGGACAGTGACCTGAAAAAACACAAGAAGGGGGAAAATCATTTGCTAACACAACCAATAGCATTTGTATATTGAAGCAGTGATTAACTAGTCTAACAATAAAAGGGCAGGCACTTATTACTTCTGAATGGAACCAGTCTTTCATCCACTGTGACCTCAGGACCAGGGTTGTACATGAGAGGCGGCCGTTCCACCCACTTGTCCCAGACATCCCTGATGGCTGCCAGTTTGTCAGTGACACACCGCGCAGGTCCTGTCTCACGGTTGTGAAATCTGAGCACAACTGGCACAAATCTGTCAGATCTGGCACAACTGGAGCATTTCCAGGGACATGGTGGCACGAAAAATTGGTCTTCCCATCTCAGCATTCCAAAGACTAGAAGCAGCCACACCTCAGGACCTATACACACCAGATAGTATTAGAAGCCCCATGTAGGTCAGTCACATCCATTTTTGACCATACTGTTTAATCCCGTCAATGTTTGTCATTTCAATAATAATTTTTTCAATGGCTGGAGGGAGGAAGAGCTGGAAAGTTGATAAAATGTCAGATGCATGGGAAGTAGCCGGTCTTGTGGGTCCTGGAGTCATTTGAATGACATTTTCCGCTGCCACCCTGCCTGCAACCTGATATGGAAATGAGGACCAACTGATTGTGTTATCCTTGGACAGAAATGTCTCCCTTGCTGCCTGCTTCTCTCTCTCAGAGTCATCTTCATCTGAGGGGTTGTAATCAGAGTTTTCCTCCGTGTTGTCCTCCTGTTCTGACACTTCCTCCTCCAAATCACTGTCTGCTTGCTCATCTTGGAAGACCGGATGAATGACCTGTTGGACACTAAGTCTTGCTGCCATAACCTCAGTCACTGAAATGGCAGCTCAGGTACCTCGTGACAGTGTCTGTGAACTCTGTCACTACTGTCCCATAAAAAATATACACAGACATGGCATGTACAGTTTCACAGTTTCAAGATTTCCTAAAACCACCATTTTCTTTGATTTGACCCACACTGGGACCTGTATCTATTGAAAATCTATTTCAATAGATACGGGTCAAATTTGACCCAGAACACCCTCAATGTACAAAAATTTGTAGCACCTATACAAAAGTACAACATTTTTAAATATTTTCATTTTTGCACATTTTGGGTCACTTTAGGAAAAGTCATCAAATTTTGTCTAAAAAATTGGCACTAGGGGTGTTTTTTACTGCTGTCAAATGTCAAAACGAGTCAAATTTGACCTGAACGGGTTAAATAAAATTGATTTAATTGATTAAACCTAATGGTCTTGTTATTCAAAACTAATTTTAAAAAATGAAAGGTCAGAACAGTTCACAAGAGTATTGATATATTTTGGGTGAACAGACAGAATTCAAATAAGGGTAAGGCTCTGTTCATTAAAAATGGGTATAGCTCACAGATGTGTTTGACACTCCTGGACTGAAACCTCCCCCACCAATTTGTTCAAAGGTACAAAAGTATAACAATTTATAAAATCAAAATAATAATTTATCCAACCAATGTCATTCAACCAAGAATCAAGCTGCCTTAGTCATTCTGTCTGATGTTGATGCCAACAAATCAAAGCAAGATTTGAAAATATAAATGGCACTACTGCAAATTTTGTAGTTGATATATTACTGTTCTTTATTGCATAATTCATTGAGCCTACAATGTCCTTGTTAGAATTATGAAATGTTCTCCACAGTCCTAAGATTGAAAGTGGAATGCATGATATACTAATGAGAATGTAGGCCAGAAGAGGTTCATCAATCTTTGTATATTCATTAAGCTGTTTGAGGAGAATTGGTGTACCACTAAAGATACAAACAAATTTCTATTGATGTGTCATAGAGGGCATTCTAACTGGTTGCATCACAGTCTGGTTTGGAGAGGGTGCTGCACAGGGTCTTATAAAGCTGCTGAAATATGCAAACTCAGCCTCCACAGCATGGAGGAGATCTTCAAAAGGAGGCATCCATCAACAAAGCCACCCATCACTCAGGACATGCCCTCTTCTCATTACTACCATCAAGGAGAAGGCACAGGAGCCTGAAGACACACACTCAATGTTTTAGGAACAGCTTCTTCGCTTAGCCTTCAGGTTCCTGAATGGGCAATCTTTCTTTTGGTCTCTTTTTGCACTACTTACTTAATTTATATATATTTTGTATTGTAATTTTTGTTATTATGTATTGCTTTGTCCTGCTGGCACAAAGCAACACATTTCATGACATATGCCAGTGGTATTAAGACTGATTCTGACTCTATTTCTGAATACTGGGGAAAACATGCAACTTTGAATGATTCATTTTACTGAACAATAATTTCTGCAATGGATCATTTGTGAAAACCAAGTGGTAGAAGTTCATTTAGTTAAGGTTATACAGTTTGAATGAATTTATAAAAGGGAAGAAATCACACTCTTTTCATGAATCAGAATCAGGTTTATTATCATTGGCATGTGACGTGAAATTTGTTAACTTAGCAGCAGCAGCAGTTCAATGCAATACATAATCTAGCAGAGAGAAAAAACAATAAATAAAATAAAACATAATAATAATAAATAAGTAAATCAATTACTTATATTGAATAGATTTAAAAAAGAATGCAAAAACAGAAATACTGTATATTAAAAAAAAAGTGAGGTAGTGTCCAAAGCTTCAATGTCCATTTAGGAATCGGATGGCAGAGGGGAAGAAGCTGTTCCTGAATCACTGAGTGTGTGCCTTCAGGCTTCTGTACCTCCTACCTGATGGTAACAGTGGGAAAAGGGCATGCCCTGGGTGCTGGAGGTCCTTAATAATGGACGCTGCCTTACTGAGACACGGCTCCCTAAAGATGTCCCGGGTACTTTGTAGGCTAGTACCCAAGATGGAGCCGACTAAATTTACAACCCTCTGCAGCTTCTTTCATTCCTGTGCAGTAGCCCCTCCATACCAGACAATGATGCAGCCTGTCAGAATACTCTCCATGGTACAACTGTAAAAGTTTTTGAGTGTGTTTGTTAACATGCCAAATCTCTTCAAACTCCTAATAATGTATAGCCACTTCAAGACATACAAAAAAGCTGGATGAACTCAGCAGATAGGGCAGCATCCATTGATAGAAGCAGTCAACTCGACGTATAGCCACTGTCTTGCCTTCTCTATAACTACATTGATATGTTGGGTCCATATTAGATCCTCAGAGATCTTGACACCCAGGAACTCTCTCCACTTCTGATCCTTCTTTGAGGATTGGTATGTGTTCCTTCATCTTACCCTTCCTGAAGTTCACAATCAGCTCTTTCATCTTACTGACATTGAGTACCAAGTTGTTGCTGCGGCACCACTCCACTAGTTGGCATATCTCACTCCTGTACGCCCTCTCATCACCATCGGAGATTCTACCAACAATGGTTCTATCGTCAGCAAATTTTTAGATGGTATTTGAGCTATGCCTAGCCACACAGTCATGTGTATATAGAGAGTAGAGCAGTGGGCTAAGCACACACCCCTGAGGTGTGCCAGTGTTGATCATCAGTGAGGAGGATATGTTATCACTGATTCATACAGACTGTGGTCTTCCAGTTAGGAAGTTGAGGATCTAATTGCAGAGGGAGGTTCAGAGGCCCAGGTTCTGCAACTTCTCAGTCAGGATTGTGGGAATGATGGTATTAAATGCTGAGCTATAGTCGATGAACAGCTTCCTGACGTAGGTATTTGTGTTGTCCAGGTGGTCTAAAGCCGTGTGGAGAGCCATTGAGATTGCATCTGCCGTTGACCTATTGTGGTGGTAGGCAAATTGCAATGGATCCAGGTCCTTGATGAGGTTGGAGTTCAATCTAGTTATGACCAACCTCTCAAAGCATTTTATCACTGTTGATGTGAGTGCTACCGGGTGATTGTCATTTAGGCAGCTCACATTATTCTTCTTAGGCACTGGCATAATTGTTGCCTTTTTGAAGCAAGTGGGAACTTCTGCCCAGCAGTGAGAGGTTGAAAATGCCCTTGAATACTCCCGCCAGTTGGTTGGCACAGGCTTTCAAAACTCAGAATACTTATTTTCCTCCCTGGGCATCTCAGCAAAATTTTGAAAAAAACTACTTCATCTGCTTACAACAACACACACAAAATGCTGATGGAACACAGCAGGCCAGGCAGCATCTATAGGAGAAGCACTGTTGACGTTTTGGGCTGAGACCCTTCATCAGGAGTAACTGAAAGGAAAGATAGTAAGAGATTTGAAAGTAGTGGGGGGAGGGGGAAATGCAAAATGATAGGAGAAGACCGGAGGGGGTGGGATGAAGCTAAGAGCTGGAAAGGTGATTTGCGAAAGTGATACAGAGCTGGAGAAGGGAAAGGATCATGGGATGGGAGGCCTTGGGAGAAAGAAAGGTGGGGGGGTGGGGAAGCACCAGAGGGAAATGGAGAACAGGCAAACAACTAAATATGTCAGGGATGGGGTAAGAAGGGGAGGAGGAGCATTAATGGAAGTTAGAGAAGTCAATGTTCATGCCATCAGGTTGGAGGCTACCCAGCTGGTATATAAGGTGTTGTTCTTCCAACCTGAGTTTGGATTCATTTTGACAGTAGAGGAGGCCATGGATAGACATATCAGAATGGGAAAGGGACGTGGAATTAAAATGTGTGGCCACTGGGAGATCTTGCCTCTTCTGGCGGACCGAGCGTAGGTGTTCAGCAAAACAGTCTCACAGTCTGCATCAGGTCTCACCAATATATAAAAGGCCACATCAGGAGCACCGGACGCAGTATACCACACCAGCCCCAGACAGTTCTTCCAGGTGCCGACTCACTTCACCTGTGAGTCGGCTGGTGTGGTATACTGTGTCCGGTGCTCCCGGTGTGGTTCATAATTTTCATTTCTCCCTTTGATATGTTTACTTTCTGTCATGCTTAAACTTACAGCAAGAAAGCTATTCTAGTGCAAAGATGCTTCAAAAGAAAATGAAACCTCCTGTTAAGATGGACGATATCTTAAATGCTTGGCAAATCAAATGACATCACCTACAAAGTATGTTTCATGTCCATGTTGAACATTCATTACTAAAGGTGTAGAGTTCAGGATTTTGAAAGTAAAATGTATATTGTGAAACATGAAAACTAAATTTTAAAAAAATCATGAATAATCTTGTAAATTTGCTAATAGAGGTAGATTAGATTCATGCAAGAATTTTGGAGAACTTTCCATCTCAAAATGTCAGTTATTTGGGCAGAATGGTGCCTGATCTATCAGTGGCATTGCACGCTATGTCTGTAAAAAGACGTAAGATGGATATGGGATTATGGTAAGGGACGGACATCTGTGTGTAAGTTGTGTGCATATGAATCAAATGATGGGCAAAGAAGAAATGTGCATGTGTTTTCCAGATGAAGGCTTAAAAGTGTGTTTTGTTTTAACATGCTGCATGTGGGTTATATACATTTCTGTAAAGACTACCAGGAGCAAGTTCCTAACACATATTGCATGTAATGTGCTGCTTATTTCGAATCACAGATCCAAAAGTCTGATTATGCACATGATGTACAATGTTGCATATGAAGCATGCCATGTGAAGTGCTACCTCAGGTCACTGGAAGGAGATCAGGTAAAAAGCTTCCCTTTGGCAGCTGCTCTTTCAAATCGTGATGGAAGAGGAGAGGAAATGGGATGTTAGCTGAGTTGGTGGTGAAAAGGGACAACTCTAAAAACATTCTTCACCCTTCTCTGAAAGCTGAGGCCCACAACATGTTTTCAAGCTAAAATCATGCAACTGTAATATTGAGTATTGCACATCCACTATGTGGCAGCAGCTTCCGTACATAAGTGCAACAACCATGTTACAGTTCCAAGTATCTGAAGCAATTGGTTTGCGTATAAAATACTATTGTGCAATGCAGTACAACCCTGTGAACCAAGCAACAGAATTTCTAGCACAAGGTTCTATTAAAATTAGCATAAGCATTAATATATGAGAGATGGGCAAAAGCTCTTGAGCTGTGGGTCGGTTGGTCTGAATGTGCTACTAAATCTGTGCTAAAGCACATCTGTATATAAAACAAAAAAGAATAATGTAGTTCTGATGTACTTTGAATTCCCCATTCTAACTTTCTGACAGCATGAGCAGTTCCATGCTTCATATTTGTAGCAGCATGATAGCAGTTCCCTTGCAGGTTACACAGGATATAAGAAGCTTATTATCCAATTGCCAATTTGTTTTCTCACTCTGGTTTCCAATGTCCTCATCATTCTTGCACCTCATTTATTTTTTGTTGCTTTTTGCATATACTGTACCACTACTTGTTTTCTAAACTATCTGAGTATGTTGTCCATACCTAGGATCAACAAAACATAAAATTAGCAAGGATTGCCTGTCTCTTTTTACATATTTGAAATAAAATATCATCACCCCAATATAGAGCTGGCAAAACTAAAAAAGAATTAATATATGTGAAATACAATCACAGCATTGCCCTCTATCAGTCTACTAAATTGTAGGTGTACAGATATTCATTTGATTGCACTGGAGAAAAGGCACCATGACTGAAAAGAAAACAATATAGGGGGGGGAGGGGAGAAGGGAGGGAGAGGGACAGCGGGAGAGAGGGAGGGAGAGAGAGAGAGAGAGAGTGTCAAAGAACCATTCATGAAAAATGGTAGTTTGCAGATGTATTCATATTCATCAGATGGTCCATTTGCAGGCCCACCGAACCAGCTGCTGATGGAAAATTGGCACAAAATATTGGAGTGATATGCAAGTTCACTGGGACATCTGTAAAGCCAGTAGTAGCTGGAAATGGCAGATAAGCAAGACACTCAAAGCAGCTACACAGGTTGACTCTGTGGTTCAGAAGGTGTACGGTGTATTGACCTTCACCAATTGTGGGATTGAGTTTAGGAGCTGAGAGGTAATGGTGCAGCTATATAGGACCCTGGTCACACCCCACTTGGAGTACTGTGCTCAGTTCTGGTCACCTCACTATTGGAAGGATGTGGAAACTATAGAAAGGGTGTAGAGGAGATTTACAAGGATGTTGCCTGGATTGGGGAGCATACCTTATGAGAATAGGTTGAGTGAACTCGGCCTTTATTCCTTGGAGCGACGGAGGATGAGAGATGACCTGATAGAGGTGTATAAAATGATGAGAGGCATTGATTGTGTGGATAGTCAGAGGCTTTTTCCCAGGGCTGAAATGGCTAGCACAAGAGGGCATAGTTTTAAGGTGCTTGGAAGTAGGTACAGAAGAGATATCAGGGGTAAGTTTTTACACAGAGAGTGGTGAGTGCGTGGAATGGGCTCCTGGTGGCGGTGGTGAAGGCGGATACGATAGGGTCTTTTAACAGACTCCTGGACAGGTACATAGAACTCAGAAAAATAGAGGGCTATGGGTAACCCAAGGTAATTTCTAAAGTAAGGACATGTTGGGCACAGCTTTGTGGGCCAAAGGGCCTGTATTTTGCTGTAGGCTTTCTATGTTTCTGTTACTGGGCCTATTGAGCTAACCATGAGCAAGTCTACATGGATGTAGCAAGTCTTATCAGAATCAGGTTTATTATCACCAGTATGTGTCATGAAATTTGTTAATTTAGCAGCAGCAGCTCAATACAATATATGATGATGTAGAAAAAATAAGGAAGTAACTTAATTAAAGTATATATATATATAGTATGTATATTAAATAGCTTGATTAAAAGTAGTGCAAAACAGAAAAAATATTAAAAAGTGGGGTAATGTTTATGGGTTCAATGTCCAATTAGGAATCGCATTGCAGAGGGGAAAAAGCCATTTCTGAATCACTGAGTGTGTGCCTTCAGACTTCTGTACCTCCTTCATTAATATGAATATATTAATGTCACTTTCTGAAATAGTCTAACACAGTCAAACCTCACAGAGGCAAGCAAGGGAAGCAATGGGCAACAAAATAATGCAAAGAAAATGTTACGATTCTCTGAGCCCAACTCGCAAGTATTACCCAATAAACATAGGAGAAACAGACTTTACCAAAATGATGGAAAGATGTTCCACTTCTGTTTTGTGCCAGCTCACTCAGCTCTATATTCATAAACCAATACTGTAAATCAAAAATGCCCTCACCAAAACCAACAAAATAACCTCTTGACCATATTATTTTCCTTCTGTGAATACCCAAACATGTCTTATGTTCAAAATTGATCAACTGAACAGATGACCTTCATTTTGTACATTCATCCGAGTGGTAATGTACAGTTTTTTGTTCTTATAACTCACATTTCATTTGAGTAGATTGATATAATGGAAGAATTTTGATGGGACCAACAGCCTTAACAGTGATTGCCTTTAAATTAGCCAACAGTGTTGCTGCTCTCATTTGGAAGGAGCCACTCACATTTTCTGGATGTGGATCGTTTACCTGATGTGCACAGTTAAGTTCCTACTCTCCTCACCTAACACATCAACATCCTTAATGTAATCTCAACTCTTACTTCCCACATCTTCTAAAGCCTTGAGTGTCCTGCCTGCAGTCTGTAACCATCTTGAAAGTTGTAGCAGTTACAACACAAGCAAAAAGACTTTAAAGCTGTGGTTTCCAAAGTGGGGGTGGTGAAAGTCTCTAAGGAGCAATAAACATAAAGGGAGTAGTGGTGCAGGGTGCTCAGTATCAAGGGGGGACAAATGAGAGATTACAGGTTTAATTTTAGAAATTAATTGCTTATCATAAGCATTTGATCCACTTTGACTCATAATTGATTACAATGATCATGTAAACATTTCATCTCTTGCTAACCTACCATTCTCTTAGACTTTGCTGGAAGCACATTATAGCTGTTGAAAAGGAAAGTGACACTTCTGTATGTAGCACATCATGAGAAATCAGGACTGAAGAAATCATTTTATTTCTGGGCATGGTCAGCACATTATTGCCATTTACCGCTGTAGTACAGTGTTAGCCAGTATGATTCACATACTCTAACCATGTAGAGACACAATTCTTCTGAAATAGGGTATGGCATTCAATGGGGGCAAAGTTCAGAATCTGCTTTGTTGAATAGTCTTGACAGCATTTCTCTAGCCCATGGCCCAACTGAGATATTGGTGCCCCGCTTTATGTACTTCAGGCAGAGGGTTAGGTTTTGCTTGAGCTATTATGAAATCAAAACTTTCACCTTTATTCATCGCACTGTTTGTAATTGGACTTAATCTATAGGTAATTGTTCATGGTTGTTAGTCCATAACAAATATGGCAAAAGCAGATCAAATGAAAAAGAAGTGAAGACATTCTGGTGCACAGTATCAGAAATAATGGATTTATACCAGCACCAGGCAACCAACAGCAGCCAATGTGTTTGATGTGTGAAATGGGTTTCTCAAATGAGGCAATGAAACCATCCAGGCTCCTTGAAGTTTTGGAGAGAATACACTCTGAGAAAAACAAACAAGAACTTCATTTATCTTCAGTTACTTTGTGAAAATGTTCAGAAATGCAAAACACTTCCAAACTTGTTTTATAAGCACAAAGTACACTGCAGATGCTGGGGTCAAGGCAACACATAGAAACATAGAAAATAGGTGCATGAATAGGCCATTAGATCATTGCTGATCATCCAACTCAGAACCCTGTACCTGCTTTCTCTCCATACCCCTGATCCCTTTAGCCACAAGGGCCATATCTAACTTCCTCTTAAATATAGCCAATGAACCGGCCTCAACTGTTTCCTGTGGCAGAGAATTCCACAAATTCACCACTCTCTGTGTGAAGAAGTTTTTCCTCATCTCGGTCCTAAAAGACTTCCCCTTTATCCTTAAACTGTGACCCCTCGTTCTGGACTTCCCCAACATCGGAAACAATCTTCCTGCATCTAGCCTATCCAATTCTTTTAGAATTTTATACGTTTCAATAAGATCCCCCCTCAATCTTCTAAACTCCAGTAAGTATAAGCCTAGTCGATCCAGTCTTTCTTCATATGAAAGTCCTGCCATCCCAGGAATCAATCTGGTGAACCTTCTCTGTACTCCCTCTATGGCAAGAATGTCTTTCCTCAGATTAGGGGGCCAAAACTGCACACAATACTCTAGGTGTGGTCTCACCAAGGCCTTGTACAACTGCAGTAGAACCTCCCTGCTCCTGTACTCAAATCCTTTTGCTATGAATGCCAAGATACCATTTGCCTTTTTCACCGCCTGCTGTACCTGCATGCCCACCTTCAATGACTGGTGTACAATGACACCCAGGTCTTGTTGCACCTCCCCTTTTCCTAATTGGCCACCGTTCAGATAATAATCTGTTCCTATTCTTGCAACCACAGTGGATAACCTCACATTTATCCACATTAAATTGCATCTGCCATGAATTTGCCCACTCACCTAACCTATCCAAGTCACCCTGCATCCTCTTAGCATCCTCCTCACAGCTAACACCGCCGCCCAGCTTTGTGTCATCTGCAAACTTGGAGATGCTGCATTTAATTTCTTGTCTAAATCATTAATATATATTGTAAACAACTGGGGTCCCAGCACTGAGCCCTGCGGTACCCCAATAGTCACTGCCTGCCATTCTGAAAAGGTCCCGTTTACTCCCACTCTTTGCTTCCTGTCTGCCAACCAATTCTCTATCCACATCAATACCATACCCCCAATACCATGTGCTTTAAGTTTGCACACTAATCTCCTGTGTGGGACCTTGTCAAAAGCCTTTTGAAAATCTAAATATACCACATCCACTGGCTCTCCCCTATCCACTCTAATAGTTACATCTTCAAAAAATTCTATAAGATTCGTCAGACATGATTTTCTTTTCACAAATCCATGCTGACTTTGTCCGATGATTTCACCTCTTTCCAAATGTGCTGTTATCACATCTTTGATAACCGACTCTAGCATTTTCCCCACCACCGATGTCAGACTCTCCGGTCTATAATTCCCCAGTTTTTCTTTCTTTTTTTTACATCAATTGTATACTTTATTTGCTAATGAAAATATACATAAACCAAGTAATTTTATAAAGAAATATATTAATGTACAAAATTGAGAATTTTACAGAAATTATGATCATGATGACCAGTGTTATAACTTTGTTTGAATTTAAAATCAATTCCATAATCACACACTGAATGCCAAAAAAATCAGTTATTTAGCTTCAAATAATGCATCATATTCCAGCATATCGAGCCTCAAAAATACATTTCTTCACATACCTAACTGCGCTTTAAAGTAATTATTTGATCTACCTTTGCAACACGTACAACACTCTGGAGGAACTCAGCAAGTTGGGCAGCATCTGTGGAAAGCAGTCTCGGCCCAAAACGTTGACTGCTCATTTCCACAGATGCTGCCTGACCTGCTGAGTTCCTCCAGCGTGTTGTACATGTTGCTCCAAACTTGTTTCCCAGCATTTCACAACAAAACAGTGGTGATCTGCATGCTTCATACAACATTTCATTGCTCATTGCTAAATTTGGAAAGCCCCATACAATTGGAGAAGAACTGATTCTGCCAGCAGTAAGGGGGGTTCTGGGTATAGCTTTGCATCAGTCATCAGACCAAATAATTAAAGTGATTTTGCTCAGAGATAACTCTGTTCAAAGATGAATAGATGAAATGTCTGAAAATGTTGACCACACATTGTGCAACATACTGTACCTGTGACAACAGAATTTATTCTGCATTTGGATGAGTCAATTTTGCCAGTTAACAAATCTTTGCTTTTTGGTTATGCTCTGTTCACAAAAGATGAAGAGATGTTATTTGCAAGAGAAGTAGAAACAGATACAAAGGGGGAGTCAAATTTTTAGATTGTTGAGCAATTTTTCAAAGAGGAGGACATTCCAATCACCAACATTCTTGCTTGTGCAACCAACAGGACATCATCAATGACATGACAGCACCCTAGAATTATTACCTTCTTGAAAAAAACATTGTACCTAAAATATTTACTGTTCACTGTAATTCATAGACCACATTTTGTCACCAAAAACCTAAGTGATTAGTTGCACAAATCATTAAATACTGTAATGACAGCGGTAGATAAATTCAAGTCTCATGCTCTCAATTCCTGACTGTTTTGAGAGTTTTGAGTTGTGAATGATGAACAATTTGAGCACTTGCTGTTGCACACAGAAGTCAGGTGGCTCTCAAAATGAAAAGGTTGAGGAAATTTATGTGCTTTTTGAAACCATGATAAAATCTTTGAGAACTCAAATGCTTCATTCAGTAATCAACTTAAGAATGTTAGGCATGACATTGTTTCTTTGTCAGAATTATTCACAAAGTTTAATAAAGTCAATCTTCTGCAAGGAAATGATTTGAAACTTACCAAAGTCAAATCAGTCATCTCTGCATTTCTGTCCATGTTAACCCTATTTAAGGGCAACATTGGCTGTCACAACCTTTTCCAATTTCAAAGCCTTTGAGTTGGAAGAGAATGAAAGAATTCTAGATGATAACCTTCAAGTCTACTGCGCCCGCCTAAGAGAGCTGCATAACAATAAGTCAAAGGGATTTCAGGATCTTCTCTCAGTCCAAATGCCAGAGAAGGTAATAAATTGATCCCTGAACACTGAAGCTGAAGTTCAAAAAGTCATATTAAGATTTTTGGTTGCAGAAAGAAATCTCTGAAAGCTACCCTGAACTGTGGAAAAAGGTCACGATGCTCTTTATTTCCTTTCCAACATAATATTTTGTAGAGCGCAGTTTCAGTGCAGTCATCCAACTTCTTTCAAAGCAATAAAACAAACCATAAATTACTGAACATGGGGATCTGAGCCTCCTTCTGAGTGATATTCAGCCTGATGTTAAGAAGCTGATATCACTGCACATCTCACTGAAGTGAAAAGGCAACGAGGTAATGAATGCTAATGTACGCTCCAAAATTGTTGATGAAAATTGTTTTTACTGCAATTAAATAAATATTTTTATTTGTAGCTATAAATAGATCTGAGTAATTGTTGCAAATTATTTGCACTGCTTTGAACTTTTAGTTCCTGTTTTCTTTTGCTGTGCATCATAAATCAAGATTCTTTATAGTTGTTATGTACTCACAGGAAAGGGAGAGGGAAGCACTGGGGATGTGGTTTGGGAGTCAAGGGGGCGGTAACCCAAAAAATGCTTGGGAACAACTGCTTTAAAGCACTGATGTACACTCAGTGGCCATTTTATTAGGAACATCATACATCTGCTTGTTAATGCAAATATCCATCAATGTGGCAGCAACACAATGCATAAAAGCATGCAGACATGGTCAAGAAGTTCAGTTGTTGTTCAGACCAAATATCAGAATAGGGAAGAAATGTGATCTAAGTGATTCCAGACAGGGTGGATTCAGTATCTCAGAAACTGCTGATTTCTTGGGATTTTCATACACAATAGACTTGAATTTACAGATAATAGTGCATAGAATGAAAAAAAAACACCAGTGAGTGACAGTTCTATGGGCGAAAATGCTTTATTAATGAGCGAGACCAGAGGAGAATGGCCAGCCTAGTTCAAGCTGACAGGAAGGCAATAGTAACTCAAATAACCACATGTTACAACAGTGGTGTGCAGAAGAGCATCTCTGAATGTACAAGACGTTGAACCTTGAAGTGGATGGGCTACAGCAGCAGAAGAGCACAGACATATACTGAGTGGTCACTTCATTATGGACAGGAGCTACCTAATGAGGTGGAAGTCACTGAGTGTCGATGTCATTGATTTTGATACAAGAAAATACAGTTCCAACATTCTAGCATCAAATTTGAATGGTTCTCATCAACAAGCTTCTCCACTCTCTATTCTCAGAACATAAATTAACACATCAAACCTGCTCTGTTATCATTCATTCTTAGAAGGCCAGATCTGCAGTCCTTTATTCTTCTCGTTTTCCTTTCCTCATGCTATCACTAGTTGTTTTTATTCAAAACTTCAAGGGTGTTTCTTCATAGTGACAATGCCTGAATCTTCTCAATTTCTCATTTTTTTAGCACATTATTCTGTGGGCTTTGGTTCTTCATCCATCTTTCTCAAACTCAGAGCAATTCTTCGAGATGTAACAGGTCACTTTAATCTATCCCAGATAGAGAAGTCTCCTCCATTTATCCTGAAATGCTATTACTCTCCTCATGAGGGTTCAGTAACCTGGCTTCTACCACATTACATACAGCCTGATTTTACTCCACTGTGAAGAGTTCAAAGTAAAATCGATGAAGAGCAGGGGCATGGGCTTAAAATATAATGACTAGCAAATCCACCTACTCTCCCATATGGTGGATTAGGTTAAATCTGGAATTGTAATGCCTGGCAATGTGATAAGGTGAAACAAAAATGATTACAGCAGGGGTACACGGGGATTCTAGGATGATTACTCTGAATCGTACTTACTTCTGATGTTTTATGCTGTGTCTTGCCAATGGTTCCACACAGAAACGTAAGTACGTTATTTGTCTTGTGTAAGTGGCAGCACATTTCAGAACTCTCACAAAAACAGGGAAGTCTTGATATGGTTGAGCTTTACTGACAATTACCCTCTTGCACTCGGCTACTGGAGTCCAGGAAAGGAGCAGAATTAGACTGAGATTCCCCAGCACCTATACTGAGGAATCTATTCTCAAATTCTGCACCAAGTTGTATAGTTAAACTGGAAATGCGGTGCTGCAGGGAAAAATAACCAGAGTAACTTACCAAAAATTATCTGTGTTTTATTTAATGCTGTTCAAGGTTTATTGTTAGGCATTTTAATTGTTTAACTATTTTTAAAGACATTTTACATAACTTTGGCTTTAGTTTATATTTCATTTGTAATAGTTTTAAAATATTTCTCAATATCTGATTCACAAAGTACATTGTAACACTATTAACAATAGATGATCTTATGGCCTTATAGAATACACCTCTCTCTCTCTCTCTCTCTCTCTCTCTCTCTCTCTAGTGATCCGGGGAATTTAATAGTTACTATTAACCAACAATTGCGCTGAAGTTTTTCTGAGATCTTCTAAGTCTCTGCTCTTTTACTTTGATAAATCCTTACCTCGTCCTTCAACCCATAAAATTTAATTACGTATTTTTCTGAATTTAGTTTATATCAGTTTGCATTTGGCCAATTTATTAAATAGACTATGTTCTCCTGAAGTCATATCTAATCATTGTCACTATTAACTGCACTCCATGATTTTTATAATGTTGTATGGCATAACATTGTACCAGATACCAAAGACCAAATAATATATACTCTAGGTTAGTAGGTTTCACTCTATGCTATTGCAGTTTATGATCAACAGTTAGACAAACGTTCCTACAGGAGAAGAAAAAGTATTACACTCAATTGCTTTAAGGCCTTTTCATCCACTTTGTGATTACTGGGATAATTCTACCTCCCTTAAACTCTTTAAACACTTTGCATTCCATCTGGGTAGCCTCCAATCTGATGGCATGAACATCGATTTATTGAACTTCCAGTAATAGCCTTCCCCCTCCCCTTTGCCATTCCCTATCCCCTTTTCCCTCTCTCACCTTTTCTCCTTGCCTGCCTATTGCCTCCCTCCGATGCTTCCCTCCCCTTTTCTTTCTTCCATAGCCTACTGTTCTCCTATCGGACTTCCCCTCCTCCGGCCCTGTATCTCTTTCACCAATCAACTTCCCAGCTCTTGACTTCATCCCTCCCCCTCCCACTTTTACCTATCACCTTGTGTTTCTCTCTCCCCTCCCCACCTTTTAAATCTACTCCTCAACTTTTTTTCTCCAGTCCTGCTCAAAGGAAGGGTCTCAGCCCAAAAAGTTGACTGTACTCTTTTCCATAGATGCTGCCCGGCCTGCTCAGTTCCTGCAGCATTTTCTTTAAACTTCTAGTAATTTCCCTCGCCCTCTTTTTTCTCCCCATCCTCGTTTCTGGTTCCTCTCTCTTCCTTTCTCATCTCCTTATCTTACCATTACCTCATCTTGGTGCCTCTCCTCCTCCTTTTTCTCCCATGGTCCACTGTTCTCACCTACCAGATTCCTTCTTTATCCCTTTATCTCGTTCTCCTATTGCCTCCCAGCTTAGTACTTCATTTTCCTTCCCCTCACCTGCCAACTTGTGCAACTTCCCCTCTTGCCCCCCAACTTATTCTGACAAGTTCCGCCTTGTATTCCAGTTCTGGTGAAGGGTCTCAGCCTGAAATGCCAATAGGTTGTTCCCCTCTATAGCTGCTGTCTGTCTTGCTGAGCTCCTCCAGCACTTTGTATGTGTCACAAAGAAATAAGAGCAGAACTGAAGATAAATTTGGTCCAGCGACCATAGGAAAACATGATGCAAATGAAGATACAAAGCCATGTGAAGTATTTGTACTGAGAAAGCCAGGTAGAGCAGAGGATGACTGCATTCAGCACCTACCTTGCTGATCAAATTTGTAAATTAAATATATATTATTTATACCTGTATTTCCTTAATTGACAGGAGTTTTTGCCAATGCACAAGCTTAAAAATTTTCAAGGTTCCAGATAAGTGCATTTTAGAGAAAAACATTATTGATTTCAACACAAATGTATTCAAAGGTTAGGTGGCAATGCAAACTGAATTATTATGGAGAAACAGAAGACGGAATGCTCCAAAAGATCTGTCTGTGTTTATTCAGTAGGAGACATATGTGTCAGTCAGCTGTCAATATTCTCTCTTTATGTACGTTCATGCATACACTCTAATTAATTCAGTTTCCCACTGTGTCCTACCATTATGAATTTTCCCACACAAATTCCTGCTGCTTCATCTGCTTATGCTGATTCTTTTACCCTTTATATCGGGTTCCTTCATGGCACATTATTTTCAAGTTTTTCGCTAAGCAGTTTGGGAGGATTTTTTTTCTCCATGATCCTTCTGGGGATAATTGTTTATGATGTGACGTCAGTGGGATTGATCTCTTTTCAATGGCACAGAGAGCGAGAGGAGAGAGGGAGGGAGAGAGAGAGAGAGAGAAGGGGAGGAACAAGCAGAAATGTGCAGCAGCTTTCTGACAAAAGGACACAAGCATTAACTGGCTGATTAACACGAGAACAACACTATAGCTTAATTATTGATACTCAGCTTTGGGAATGATATAAATGCTGAAGGGAAGAGGCTCTTTACTTGCATATTTTTGGATGCTCAGCTGATAGTGAAGGCTTCTACATGCGTCTAACAGTGCTGATTATTAATCTGATCTGCCTGGCGACCCAAGTAGGATTATAAAACGGTGAAGTGCGTCACAAGGTATATGGACTCTGTGTGTGTGTGTGTGTGTGTGTGTGTGTGTGTGTGTGTGTGTCTGTCTGTCTGTCTGTCTGCTGGATGTTTGTGTCGGTGTGTGTGTGTGTGTGCGTGTCTGTCTGCTGGATGTTTGTGTCGGTGTGTGCAAATCAGAGAAAGGTGGGGAGGTGGCTTTTTCCTGTGTTCCCAAAAGGTATTGTGTCAGTTGATGGCAACCATGTGATTAGCAACAGAGCTACAGCAATTGGCTGAACCCAGCAGTTGTGTAGAGCACAGCAAGCTTCCTCTCCCTGTCTTTTATCAGCATCATTCTGTGAACCTGCTGCTGACAGCATTTGTGGCATCCATGGCCTGTACACGCACCATTTCAGTTCCATTTTGGCATCCGCAATAGCTAGGAGTTGATGCTGATCTTCATTCATTCCTGTTGAATTCATATGTGATAACTGGCTGCTGCTTTCCTGTGTCTTTCAGGACCTTTGGAGATTAAGGAATGCAATTCTGCCACCATGATGGAAGGTAAGCTTCAATCCTATGTAATATTTTAAGCCTGCCTTGTGAATTAGCTGAGCAGAAGTAAGCAAACGAAGGGCTTTCATTCAAACAGACAATGCCACGAGAGATCGTGCATTCATATTTCTAATTCATTCCGTGGCTATGCACTGCTTTCTATTGTGCTTTAGGCAGCAACTAAAAGCAAATGACCCTTATGGGTCCTTGAAACACTTGATGTCCTCCAGTTATCTTTTATGTACCCATTTCTGAGGGATTTTTATTGCCTATAAGGAAATTTAACAAGGTTGCTTTAGCAGTGACATCATTAAAGCTTCAAGATTATCGAGATTATTGTGGACAAATACATTACTGGATGAAAATAATTGATGAATTATGATTAATTATAAATTGTACCTCTGATTTAAACAAAGAGCATGATAGTTCCAAATTTAAGTACATCTTGCAATGAATTAGAAGTTGTGTAAGCACTTAATGTAGTGATACTTGCATTAAGGCATAGTACATTTGTATATTATGAGTGGAGAAAATCACTCTTGTGTGGCAATGATAAGATTCATTGCATAAGATGAAGTATCTGCAACCATTATATTCAGTCTGCCCACTGTCCAAAATCATACTTTTTATATTAATCTAAACTCTCTGACCATATTAATTTGAATGATGCAACCAATAAGATTACTTTTTCATCAGTCATGCTCATTTTCAGCCTGATTCCGGTTAACCATGGCAACAGTGAATTAACAGAAATGAAGGTTCTCCAAACCTTTCGTTAGGACTGTTTGAATATTGAAAATTTAGTGGCCATGTCTGTGCGATGCATCGAGGGTTCGGTGTACATAATAGCTTTAACTTTTATTTGTGGAGTAGCAGAGATTAGCTAGATTGGTGCTGTGGTATGTTATAAACAGGAAATTAATATCTTCTGCAGCCCTTAATAACTAGCTTCGTTTATTTTGATCAGATTCAATATAAAGCAGCTGCTGATAAAAATAGAAGAAGCTGTGGTTTGATTTTCTGTCCATTCTTTTGTTTTATGCAGGCAAATATTCAACATTTTACTTGGATTTTTAAACATGAATTTTAAATTTAATCATTGGTAAAAATATCAAACATATATTACTGGAAGGGTAAACATGTTGAAGTAAAGTTAATTAATAGAGCATTGAAAAATACGGACTGAGATTGCTCACCACATTTTGAAATGAAATATCATTAATGTGACAAAACATTCTGGTCCTTTTGGAAATTGAACTTCTAAGGAGCCCTGAAGAAAATATCCTGTAGCATGTCAGACCAGATGATATCTCATTTGGCATAAGGCATCAGTTGCAAAATGCTGGTTTATTTGAAGAGCTCTGTGTAAAATTGATGTAAATCTACGTAACCCATTCATTACTGTATTATGTGCTTTTCATTCAAATGGATGAAAAGTACCAATACCAACTATCAATGGTTTGGTGAGGAAAATGGATTCATACCACAGCTTTACTTTTTCTGCCTAAAATTAAACTCAAAATAACTTCTAAAGAAAGAGTTGTGGGAGGGAAATTCTGAACTTTCAATAGATGGTTAATTAACTAGCTGAGATTGATAGCTGTTCTTATAGAGTGGGATCTAGGTTACAGGGCCACGTTTCCTGTAACTCCCCATAAGCTGAACCACTGCACGGTTTGAGTCTTTTTCTCAAGTTTTAATTTACAGTAAATGTAGCTGCCTGTTTTGTTTGATAACACGTTCTACAATTTTTTTTCAATTAAACAAAAAAATAGTTAAAACATCTGCATGTAACTTTTGTCCATTTCCTGGACAGTGTTATGGTGGAATGAATCAGTCACTCACCAATTTTCACAGGGTTCTGCTGCACATGAGTGATCAGCTTTAAAAGATCACCACCCAGCTGGTAAAACTGCAGAAAGGCACATTCTCTGATATACTGCAGTCATATGCCAAGACATTCAATTTAAAATCAGCCATTTTCAATGTGTTCATGATCTATTCATGTTCATGAACTCTAGGCTTCTCGGGGATTTCATTTGGAACATGAAACATTTATTGAATAGGTCAACACTTAAAATTGCATTTCTTCTTTCTATGAACTTTTTGTTGGATATCTTGGTGGAATGAACATACAGGTATATCCATCATGTCAAGGCAGCCAGGTCATTGGTCCTGTAGGTATGTCTGATATGACTAAAGAGACAGGCCATTCATCAGCATGTCTTTTCTACCACTTGATGTATTATGATTTTGCCATTAAATTTGGCATTACAATCCTTTCATATCAACGCTTGTAAAAATTAGTTGACTGCAGTTTTAGATTTATTAATTGATGCAGCATCTACAGTTTTTGTGAGAAGATTTCCACTCCTCTACCATCTTTTGAGTAAAGTATAACACATTGAAGCACTTAATAAGTGCTGAATGTTCCTTTTTATCCTGAGCCTGAGTCTGAGGCCTCTGCGGTCAGAGTTCACCATAAATATTGCGTCCTAACTGTATAGACATGCAAGCCTCCGCAGTACGATATGGAGAGTAAGCCATATTATCCATTGCTGTGATAAAGCAGCATCTCCACAATAGATACACACTGATAACAGGAAAAAGAGGAGGCCACTGAGACCCTAGAGATGAGATTGTGTCTGTAGCTACCTCCATTTGCCTGCCTTATCTCCAAGTCCTTAATATCATTGTGTTCCAAAGGAAAATACAATCATCATACATGAAGTTATTAATTAGACTGGACAACAGCACCTATTTGTAGAGAAAAAAGTGCCATGCTTCCATGATTTCTTATATAGGGAAATACTAAGTTTGTGATTATGTCCATTTGAATCTTCACCAATAGAAAAAGACAGAAATCCATTCTTTGGATAAGAACCTTCTTAAATCACCTCATGCACTTTACTTCTGGGAACGCAATCCTAGTTTACATATCCTTTCTTGGAGCCCTGATCACATTTCGTTGTGACGTTGCTGAACGTTTCCCAAGGCTCTTCAATGAGTTTAATGCAGAGATTCCCATGTCTTTTCACACCAGGCAATAAAGCAGAATTGTCATTTAGTGCGAGCGCTGAATGGCTTTGTGTTTCATGGCAGTTTTCAGCAGCTTGGTTCTGGATTGAAAAATGCCAGAGCATGGAATCAACAGGGAAACATGTTCCATCTGGCAAATGGAGTCACCACTGAACCGTTAGATGAGGAGTATTCAAAGGATGGGCAATCTGCTCTCCTGGTTTATAAGGGAGATTAAAGACAAAATCATTTTGATACTTCCATTTTAAAGAAACGTGCCTAAAATTTGGACTTCACTCTTTTTTGATGCACTGAATGCTTTTTTTACACTAAGTAATAGCCATTTAGGACTCTATTCTACAATAAAACACAACACTGATACAATTCACCTTTATAGAATCATTAAGGTGGTTTGCATCTTTTTATGGTAACTGTGTCTGCACACGTGCTGATGGCAGCACACTGCATGCAGCCACCACATCATTCCTGCTGGGTAATAAGTCAATGCCATGAAGTACACTCTTCAAGGCAGCCACAGGGCAGCTATGTACTGTAGGTAAGGGAAAACGGGGTGACTGGAGGGCGGAACTCATCTTCAGACTGCCTGACCGCAGCTAGATCTCACCCACTATGATCCTTCCCACACATTTCTTTCTCTGCCCTAAGCATTGCCAAAGTTACTACTGGACATAGACAGAGAGAAGAAGCACTGATCTGTGCAGTTTAAAGATGCTGCAAGCTCGCACGCACAAGCAACTGATCTGCCACTGAAGCAGACCTGTCATCACGACACAGGCAAAAAGGAAGGGAAGAACATCTTTGTTCCATCAGGGACACCTCAATTTTCATGTAGTGGGCAAGTTAGAGTGTGCTTTGCTCATTTTTTAAACAATGAGTGAAAAGTACGAATTAGAAGTTACATTTTTGCACCAGTTTCAGTCATTATTGAGCAATTTATTTTATATGCCTTGAGAAAGTCATCTCATGCATGAATTATGCTGAGGGAATAACATGAACATTGAGATGAATCAGAATTTCTCAATCTAATTTCCCAATGTTGGGATCAGAAATAGCTGCAATCCTATTAAGGTTTGTGTAAATGATTATTATGCACATTTCACATTTAAAAAGCTAGCATAAGTAGCCCAGGTTCTAAACAAAAATATTTACTCAGAACAAGTTTCAAGGCAAAAATTAAAGTCAGGGTAAATATTAAACATGGTTATCTAACTTCAAATTTATTATAAATAATTGGAACAAGTCTGAGAAATTTGTCAACTACTTTTGTCATATTGTTTAAGTGTGTTAGTTCAGCTAAAATTTTTCAAGTTAGCAAAAAATTATTTAAATCTTTTACTGACATTAACATCACAAGGGGCTAATTCTAATTTTTAGTTTGCAGAATATTGAAACATCGTTGATCTAGATGCTATGAAGGCTTGTGGAATTGAAACATTTCTGGAACATAAAAAGGTTTTACTTTTTAAATAGCTTCTTTCCTCCCAATGACTAACTTCTTCCAGCTCTATAATTCATCTGCCCACCCACCTGTAAACTTTTTCTCCTCCATTCTGCATATCTGCACACCACTGATTTCAGAGAATCTTAAATCATAGAACCTTACAGCACATGAACTGGCTCTTTAGGTCTGATTCATTCATGCAAATCATGATGCTTTTCTATGCTAATCTTATTTGCCTTCTGTCTGACTTTCCTTTCAATTCTTTTTAGACAACGTATTTATGTCTGTCTCCTCCATCTCCTCTGACTGCTCATCCCAGATATACGGCACATTCCAAATGCACAGCACACTTTGTGTGTAAAATGTACCCCTCAGATCTCCTTAAAATTCTCCCTTTCTGCCTTAAACTTGTATCTTCTTGTTCTAGACTTCCCTGCCCTTGGGAAAACACTCTGAGCCTCTGTCCTATCTATGCACCTTCTAACTGTTTAAACCTTCACAAAGTGACTTCTCAGCCTTCTCCATTCTTGGGGAATAAACTCAGCCTATCCAAATTCCCCTTCTAACTATTATCCTCCATTTTAGGTAATGTCCTAGTGAATCTCCACAGCTACCAGAAGCAGAATCAAATGTATTATTAGTTACATATATCATGGCATCAGTACAGTACAAGATGACTGTTAATTACGATACAATATAAAATGAATAAATAGTGTTAAAGGGTAATAGTGAGGTAGTGTTCATGGGTGCATTGACCATTCAGAAATCTGATGGTGGAGGGGAAGAAGCTGTCCCTAAGTTGTTGAGTGTGTATCTGCAGCCTTCTCCTGGAGGTAGTAATGACAAGAGGGCATGTCCTGGGTGGTGAGAACACTTAATGGTGGATGTTGCATTCTTGAGACACAACCTTTTGCAGATTTCCTCAGCGATGGGGAGGCTTGTTCCCATGATGGATCTGGCCAAGTCTACAAACCTCTGCAGCCTCTTACGATCCTGTGCATCAGATCATCAGACCAGCACACCATTTCCTTTTTGTAAAGTGGTGACCAGAATTGTACAAAATACTCCATGTGCCATGTAACCAATATTTTGTACACTACAACATGATGTCCCAACTCGTATACATTCTGCTTTACCCCATGAAGGCAAGGACACAGAATGCCCCTTCCACCTCTTTCAAAGAGTTATGGACTTATACTCCAATGTATCTGTGACATCAGTACTCATAAGGTCCCTGCCATGTACTTTATACGTCCTATCATAATTTCACCTGCCAAAGTGTCTTGCCAGTGGTGACTGTGCGTTCACTCATCTGACTCCCGAGAATCACCAACATAAACCTTTCACTTGTCTCTACTTCCTTGGATGATGGGCTTTAAATTCCTCCCATTTAGTCAAACATCTAGCTAGCTTTCCAAATGGATTGTGTCAATTTATGCTAGATTACACTCTTGTGATGAACCTTAAAACAGCTCGCTGTGTTAAAGGTGCAACAAAAATGCAATGTGTTCATCTCATCAGGATTCTACATCACTCTGTAGAAATTTGAACATAAAAATGAGACACTCTGAGTAAATGATGCAACAATCCTTAAGTAACGTTTTTGTTTACATAGTTCATTATTCCTCCTTTCCTCAAATACTCATTTAAAAGGTTACATAGGTCTCTATATCAATCACTAACTCCAGCAGAGCAGTTCACATCTCACGTCCCTCTCTCCTCTGTACTAAGTATCCTGCATTTAATCTTCTACATTCCACCGTTCTAAAATCTTTCAACTGCAGGCAGAATTTCATATTTTTTAGCATGTCCCATTCATTCATAATCTGAAACACCTTTAAAAGACTATTTCATGATTTTCCTCTTGCTCGTTATCAGTTCTTCCTGATAAGTTGCATTACCAGAAAGCTGTTAGGTTTACGGGGATAGATGGAATTGCTGAAAGGTTTCTGCTCTCAATGCAGTTATTTGTTATGCTAACTGGATCTAGAATTTATTTGGTTAGGGGTATTTTTAGACGAGGAATTAGTTTAGTGAAGCTTTTTATTAGTTGAGGTTAGGAAGAACGGAAGAGCCAAGCACCCTTCTTGTTGCATGCTAGTAATTCTCTGCTGACTGCTGTATGATATTCCACTCCATTCTGTGTCAGAAAACAAAACTGAAGAGCTTACCAAGCACTCGTGCAAACTAATTCTTTTGAAATACAATTGGAATTACTGTAAAGACTTTTCAGTTTGTGCTTCAGTACAGAACCCATTAAACATAGAAAGTTCATCTAAAATATCTAAAGGTAACTGCAATACATCACAGAAACCAGATGCTGAGGGGCAAAAACAAATAACAGGCAGCTGTTATAAAATGAAAAAGGTTAACTAGTTGCATTACAACAATCTTTGCAAGGAGTTTGACTGTATAACTCTTTGGAACACAGATATGTGAGGATGTCAAAGCTAATGTTCACTTTCGAATCATTCACACACACACTTTAAGATTCAGGAGCTTGATCGTGATTGCACTGTATGTGATAGCCAAGAGCTTCTTGTACTCAAGTACAAAATGCTGAAAACACTCAGCAGGTCAGGCTGCACTTGTGGGAAGAGTAACACAATGAACGTAACACAATGGGCATATTAGGTGAAAGACCCTTTGTCAAAACAGGGAATGAGACAAAAGATAAGACGTCTCTGATACGGTAAAGCAGGGAAAAGGCTGTAAGCAGGGTTACACTGTCGATGAGTGATTGTGAGCTGTCAGAGAGTGAGTCGGACACAAAAGGAATATGAAATGTAGAGCAAGAGCAAGAAAACATGCCCAGCAGATGAGGATGTGCATTCCCTCCACTCTCAGAAGAAAACAGGAAAATAAAATACAATAACAAACAGCTCTGATGATATTACAGAGTGACAATTGATCATGACAGAAATCAAACTGTAAAATTCCATATTAAGTTGAGAAGTTAAGCTACAACATGCCGATATAGAAGATGAGGTGTTGTTCCTCAAGCTCGTTGGAACAGTTCAGGAGACCACAGACCAATAGGTTGGAGTGGGAGGGTTAATTACAGTGAAAGGCTTTGGAAAGCTCATAACAAACAAACTGAACACAGGTTTTGCACAGAAGGATCACCCAGTTTATTTCTTGTACTGCTCTAGAGCAAACAGAGGAGAAAGCAAAATCTGGCCAGGCTTTGGTGAGCAGGTTGCAGGAAAGAGAGAAAAAAATAACTTTACAGTGCAATTTTCTCTTGGGAGCACAAGGCAACAGTTTAAAATATTTCATTTAAAAAGCTTTATCAGTGTGCGGATCACAATCAAGAGAAAACCTGTAGACGCTGGAAATCCAAGCAACATAGATAAGATGCTGGAGGAACTCAGCAGGCCAGGCAGCATCTCTGGAAAAGAGTGCAGTTGACATTTCGGACCAAGACCTTTCACCAGGACTTGGCCCAAAACGTCAGCAGTTCTCTTTTCCATCGATGCTGCCAGGCCTGCTGAGTCCCTCCAGCATTCTGCTTGTGTTGCTCGGAATGCATATATTAGCTACTCTACCAAGCCAACAGAGTATGTCAAGTGAGTCTATTGAAATCATTGTCACCTTTTCCCAGTATTACCAAATTCCTGCTTACTGTATATCACACTCAACTGAGATGTCTTTGGTTCTTCCTATATCAAGATAAAAGAGATTTCTGATGCAAATAGCCTGCGTCATGTCTCTGTGCTTGGTTTATAATAAGTAAGACAATTTCTGTGTACTAGTGAATGACAATTCCATTCCACAAACTTTAATCATAACCTATTTCTTCATTTGTCTTTTATGAATAGTTGTCATGTTTTTCCTGTTTCCTAAATTCAAACAAATCATCTGTGAATATAATTTCTCCCTCTTAACCTAACTTCACTTTGGATCTTAAAATCTTCCTTTGTTTTTCATTCCTTTTTACAATACTTAAGTATTTACGGTATAAAACTATATAGAGTTTTACTTAGAATCCACATCATGTAAACTGGTATCTGATCAATATAGACATGACATGGGGCTCTTCCAATTCTCCTCATATATGAACGCTTCCAATAATTAAATATAAAAGAATTGTTTGTTTTAAACATGTGGTTCCAAAGTATTAGACATTTTTAAAAATCATTTAAAATTTTAAAATATATATATATGTTAATCACTTAAAACATTAGGAGTTTAAACAATTAGGAGATCTGGGCATTATATCTGAAACTTTGACTAATTTCTATAGATGTGTGGTGGAGAATATTTTAACTACCTTCATCACAGCCTGGTATGGAAGCATCATTGCCCTTGAATGGAAAATCTTCCAAAAAGTGGTGGATGTGGCACAGTCCATCACAGGTAATACCCTCCCCAGCATTGAGCGCATCTACACAAAACGGTATCGCAGTAAAGCAGCATCCACCAGCAGGGACCCCTGCACCCTAGACAGGCTGTCTTCTCACTGTTCAGGAAGAAGGTACAGTAGGCTCAGGACTCACACCACCCGGTTCAGGAACAGTTATTACTCCTCAACCATCAGGGTCTCGAACCACAGGAGATAACTTTACTTGATTCCATTTGCTCCATCATTGAAATGTTCCCACAACCTTTGGATTCACTTTCAAGGACTCCTCATCTCATGTCTGCGATATTATTTATTTATTTATCTATCTATCTATCTATTTATTTATTACCCTTTCTTTCTTTTTTATTTATTTGCTGTTTGTTGTCTTTTGCACATTGGTTGAATGCCAAAGTTGGTGTGGTCTTTCATTGAAATAGCTGGTATTTCCTAGAAATTTCAGACTAGTAACTTTTGGTTACAGAAATGTATTAACAATTTTCTAAACAAGAAAGGTTTTTGCTGAGAAGACTGCCAATATTCTTTCAGCTTTATGATGAAGCTTATCTTGCAAGTTAAGCACCCACATGAAGTACTTGAGTCACAGCAGGATCTCACTGCAACAGATGGAACCAGTGTCTCCTTGCAGTTTACAAAATGGTTCAGTTTTGAGCAAAAGGAAAATGTAATGGTATTAAGAAAGTTGGTTAAGACTGTTCCTAATGATTTTAAACTGAAGTAAAACTTATATTGTAGGTGTAATTGGCCAATTGTGTAATGGCCGAACTTGAAATGCTGGCCACCAGGTTCAGGAACAATTATTACCCCTTAACCATCAGGCTCTTGAACCAGAAGAAATAACTTCATTCAACTTCACTCGTCCTAAAACTGACCTGTTCTCACAACCTATAGACTTACTTCAAGGACCTTTCATCTCACGTTCTTGATATTTATTGATTATTTATTTATTATTATGTTTTCTGCTTGTATTTGCACTTTGTTGTCTATTGTACCTTGGTTATGCGTCTGTCTTGTTATGGGCAATCTTTCATTTGGTCTACCGTGTTTCTTTGTATTTACTGTGAATGCCCACAAGAAAATGATTCTCTGAGTCATATATGATGACATATATGTACTTTGATTATAAATTTACTTCAAACTTTAAACATTGAAACCTGTCCCACACAATCTCAGATAAGATCTGTAGAACCCAGTGTGCCTGTGCCTCTTCAAGGCAGTATGAATGTGTATGGGCCACTGGCAACATTAAGACATGAAAATTCCACATCCTACCTCATCATGGCCTTGCACATTATTGTCTACCTATGCTGAACCCTCCCTGCAATGGTGACACTCTATTCTGCATTCTGTTATTCCTTTTCTCTTATACTTCCTCAGTTTACTGATGTGATGAAATGATCTGTAAGGATGGCATTCAAAGCAGTTTTTCTCTGTACTTTGGTACATACGACAATAATAAACCAGTTCCCATTCCATTGCCATTTAAGGGAACCGAGTACCTGACTGGAACTCTTAAACCATTGCTTCAGTGGTATCCCAAAGGTACAGCAATGAGAGCAGCTAATTTCTTAGGGTCGCATTGGTTGTACTATTGGTCCAGACTTTTGAGAACTGACGGGTGAAACTGGCAGCAGCATTAGGATTTTCTACACTTGCATGGTATAAAGTGTCAATCACAAAGTTGCTATGAGAAATTCAGTTCTCCTCTACAGATACACTGCTTATGGTTTTCTCCAACAAAAACAGGAAAAGGCAGTCAATGACATGAACAAGTTTATCTCATTGTAAAATATCTCAGAAATCATATCTGATGTTGTATGAGATCTAAGTTTTAGTATCAAGCAATAATTACTGCTTAACAAGTTCTCCAGTTTAAAAAAAGAAACATGTTTTGTAATACCCTTAGGCAAATATTTCAAATGACTTTATAAGGTACATTAATTTTACATCTCATAAAGTAAAAATCATTATAGTTTTAATAGGTTTAGGACAAATTGGCTTATTGCTCAATCATATGTGTGTTATTCCTCAATCATAGCAATCTTTATTTGCTATTCAGTAAAATGTTTAAATAGTTGCTTAAAAAGCCGCATGATAACATCACAGCTGCAGACAGCAGGGAACTCTTCTAACTTCTGCTTTTCAGAAGCAGATGTCAGAAAAGGGAAGTTCTAAAGTTTGGCTCTATTGAGCACAATGCCTAGATTTTGAGTACCTCAATGGTATATACAAAATGAGAAAAGTTCTTCCTCTTCATTTAAGATATAATCAAATGTTTTGTCATTTATTTTGAACGCTCCTCCTTCAATGTAAATTTTATCTCATTATAATCCTGTGATGTAAAGTAGGACCCATTTTACAAAGTCAAAGGTACAGTCTCATTGTAAGTTGTTGAAAATAAAACTCAATAGTCTAAACTGAATAAGTATTTTGCATTGGTCTTCATTATGGAAGACACTAGCAGTATGGTGGAAGTTCCAAGTGTCAAGGGTCACAAAGTGTGTGAAGTTACCATAACTAGAGAGAAGGTTGTTGAGAAACTGAAAGGTCTGAAGGAAGGTAACTCACCTGGACCAATGGTGTACACCCCAGGGTCCTGAAAGTGGCTGAAGAGATCATGGAGGCATTACTCTTCAAGAAAAGAGAGAGGCAGAAGGCCAGTTACTCTGACCTTAGTGTTTGGAAAGATGTTGGAGTCGATTACTGAGATTGAAGTCTCAGGATACTTGGAAGTTAATGATAAAATAGGCCAAAGTCAGCATAGTTTCCTCAAGGGAAAATCTTCTCTGACAAATCTGTTGAAATTCATTGAAGAAATAACAATCAGGGTAGACAAAGGAGAATTGGTTGATGTTGTGTATGTTGCCTATAAAAAGTATTCCCCCAACCCATCCCTGGAAGTTTACATGTTGTATTGTTTTACAACATTGAATCACAATGGATTTAAATTTGGTCTTTTTGGCACTGATCAACAGAAAAATATTCCTTTATATCAAAGTGAAAACAGATCTCTACAAAGTGATCTAAATTAATTACGAATAATTACACAAAATATCTGATTGAATAAGTATTCACCCCCTTTCAGTCAGTATTTAGTAGATGCAGCTTTGACAGCAATTACAGCCTTGAGTCTGTGTGGATAGGTTTCTAACAGCTTTGCACATCTGGACTCTGCAATTTTTCTCCATTCTTCTTTATAAAACTGCTCAAACTCTATCAGATTGCATGGGATTGTGAGTGAACAGCTCTTTTCAAGTCCAGCCACAAATTCTCAATTGGATTAAGGTCTGGACTCTGACTTGGCCACTCCAGGACATTAACTTTGTTGTTTTTAAGCCATTCCTGTATAACTTTGGCTTTATGCTTGTGGTCATTATCTTGCTGGAAAACAAACCTCCAATTTCCCACTAGTTTGCTGCATTCATTTTACCCTCTACCTTCACAAGCCTTCCAGGGCCTGCTGCAGTGTAGCAGCCACCACCGTGCTTCATGGTAGGGATGGTGTGCAGTGTTAGGCTTACGCCAAACATAGCGTTTAGTCTGATGGCCAAAGAGCTCAATGTTGGTTTTCTCGGACCATTGAACCTTCTTCCAGCTGACTTCAGCATCTCCCTCATGCTTTTTGGGAACTCTAGCCAAGATTTCATGTGAGTTTTTCCAACCGTGGCTTTTTCTTTGCCACTCTCCCATAAAGCTACAACTGGTGAAGCACCTGGGCAACAGTTGTTGTTTGCGTAGTCTCTCCCATCTCAGCCACTGAAGCTTGTAGCTCGTCCAGAGCTGTCATAGCTCTCTTGGCAGCCTCCATCACCAGTCCCTTTCTTGCACGGTCACTTGGTTTTTGAGGATGGCCTATTCTAGGCAGATTTACAGCTTTGCTGTATTCTTGATGACTGACTTAACTGTACACCTTATTCAATGACATGGAAATTTTCTATCCATCTCCTGACTTGTGATTTTCACTAACTTTTTGTGGAGTTGCTTCGAGTGTTCTTTTGTCTTCATGGTGTAGTTTTTGTCAGGATACTGACTCACCAGCAATTGACCCTTCCAGATACAGCTGTATTTTTACCAGTCAATTGAAACACCTTGACTGCACACAGGTCTCCAAAAACAGATCTCCATTTAACTAATTATGCGACTTCTAAAGCCAATTGCCTGCACCAGATTTGGTGTGTCATATTAAAGGGGTGAATGTTTATGCAAACAATTATTTTGTGTTTTATATTTATAATTAATTTAGATCACTTTATAGAGCTCTGTTTTCACTTTGACTTTTTCTGTTGATTGGTGTCAAAAAAACATGAAAACTTCCAACGGGGTGAATACTTCTTATAGGCACTGTACTTGAATTTTCAGAAGGCCTTTGACAAGGTGCCACACTGAGGATGCTTAACAAGCTATGAGCCCATGGTATTACAGTAAAGATTGTAGCTTGGATAAAGCAGTGGCTGATTGGCAGGATGCAAAGAGTGGGAATAAAGGGAGCCTGCTTTGGTTGGCTGTCCACAGTGGTGGACAGTGGTGTTCCACACAGATCTGTTTTAGGACTGATTCTTTTTATGCTATACGTCAATGATTTGGATGAAGGAATTGATGGGTTTGTTTCAAAGTTTGCATACGATGTGAAGGTAGAGGAGGGGCAGGTAGTTTTAAGGAAGTAGAGAGGCTACAGAAGGACAGATTAAGAGAATGGGCAAAAAAAAAATGCACACAGTGTCAGGAAGTGTATGGTCATGCACTTTAGTAGAAGAAATGAAACCGGTGACTGTTTTATAAATGGAGAGGAAATATAAAAACGGAGGTGCTAGGGGACTTGTGCAGAATTTGCAGGTTGAGTCTGTGGTGAGGAAGGCAAATGCAATGTTAGCATTAATTTCAAGATGACGAGAATATAAAAGCAGAGATGTAATGTTGAGACTCTTTAAAGCAATGGTGAGGTCTCATTTGGAGTATGGTGAGCAGTTTTGTACTCCTTAGAAAAGATGTGCTGAAACTGGAGAGGATTGAAATGATTGTAGGATTGAATATTTTTCATATGAAGAGTGTTTGATAGCTCTGGGCCTATATTCACTAGAATTCATAAGAATGAGGGGTGACCATATCAAATGGTGAAAGGCCTTGATAGAGTAAATGTGGAGATGATATTTCCTGTGGTGGGAGACCAGAGGACGCCCTCATAATAGAGAGGTGTCTTTTTAGAACAGAAATAAGGAGAAATTTCTTTAGTCAGAGAGTGTTGAATCTGTGGAAATTTTTTTGCCACAAGCAGCTGTGCAGACCTAATCTTTATGTATATTTAAGGTAGAGGTTGATCCTTGACTGGACAGAGCAAGAAGGGATATAAGGGAAAGGCAGGAGATTGGGGCTGAGAGGAAAATTGGATCAGCCATAATGAAATGATCTAGACTAGATGGACCAAATGGCCTAATTCTGCTCCTATAGCTTGTGGACTTATGGTTTAAACTTGGCACTAATGTAAATATATATTTTCTCATTCTTTTTCAAGCCAAGTTGAATAGAAAGTAGGTTTGGCACATTATATCAAAGGATAATGGGATTCATATATTATGAAAGATGGGAAGAAAATATACGTTGAATCATAGTTCATAAAGGGCATAAGACACAGGAACAGAATTAGGCCATTTGGCCCATCGAGTCTGCTCCACCATTTCATCATTTTCCCTCTCAAACATACTCAAGCATTAGTTAAGACACTAAAGACAAATTTGGAATAATTTTGACTTCGAGTTCAAGCAGTAAAATGATTCAGCTTTTATATCTCCGGTATGTAATACTTACTTTAGAGCAGTGGATAAGTCAGAGGTTAAACTTAATAGAAAAGTTGAATGTGTCTGTAGTTTTAGAAGAGTGTAAGCAAAAGAAGAATGCTTATATTTGATGACAGGTTTTCTTCCCAATTAGATTGTTAACGAAACTGGAGCAAAATTAGTCTCCGATGTCTCAGTGTCAGCATAGCTCCCAAGTACCGAATATGCATGTCCTTAAAAGTAATCCCTCGAACGGATGTGATTTTACCTGTCAACGCAGACACTGCTAAGACTGATGAGAGTTATACCTGATATCCTGCTATTAATATCGGGCCACTGCTGCACAATTATGTATGATCAGAGCAGCCCTACTGAGTCATTAGTTTAACTAAGGCAAGCTCTACAGGTCTCAGTGGTCTCCCAGAGAGAGGTTTCTGAATTCTCCTCAGGCACCAATGCAAATATTGCACTGAAAGTTTATAGGAGTTGAATTGGAAAAGTTACAATTCTTTTGAGACAGTCACTCCTATAATGAGAGTACAGAATACAGTGGATTCCAGTTAATTGGGCCATTGATTAAATGGGTCAGCTGCTTATTAGGGACAACTCTTAAAGAACAAAATCAAATCAAGAAAATTGCAGGAATTCCCTTTGTTTATTTGAGACACTATGCTGCTTAATTGGGACAGGAGACTGCTGCCAAACAGTTTGCAACTAGCATCAGATGCATACACTTGTGTGACGGTTAAACACTACATCATGTTTGGAGCAAACAGTTTTTAAACAGCACCAGTTGTGTGTTTTTTTCATAAGCAGTGATTTTTGTCATTGATAGTTGGTGAGAAATAAGAAGTAAAGCTCTTTGGAAGTGTTTTACTCACAGCAGTTTCAAGCTTTCAGGTTTGGAGTTGCCTGGAATGGTCAGGAGTGAAAATGGAATGATTTCACTACTTCAACAAGTTAGGAACTATGGAAAATTTGCAAGTATCGACCATCAACTTGAACATTACAGTAAAAATGAAAATTTGAAGATTTGCAGTTGTCAATAGTATTGTATGAAGGCTGTCCATTATCTACACTAGGTGTCTGTACTGATTTTGTTCATTATATACACTGGATACAGTGATAACTATCAGGGACTAATACACAGTTTTATAGTACTGTAGTACTATTGGTAGTGTTCTAATTCATTCTGCATTTCATTTTAACATGTAATTTGTTACACAGCTTGTCTTTTTTTAGTATTTGTTAACTCTTTCCATGAAACTTCGGCTAATTAAGGCAGCCGCTTAATTGGGCCAAAATGTACCTGTCCCAATGTGTCCTAATTAACTGGAATCTACTGTAATTCCAAAAGTTTATCAAGATGTATGTATTTTTAAAAAGGCTCATTTAACACATTCAGTTGAAGCATCAATAAAATTGGTAGATTGAATTCAGAATTGGCTTGGCCATGGAAGACAAAGTGTAGTGGTTGACAGATGTTATTCTGATGGGAGATCTTCGACCAGCGGTATTCCACGTTGATCTGAGCTGGGACCATTTATGCTAATGACATGTGTAAGTGATTTGAATGAAAATGTAGTATAGTAAGCCTAGAGTTGATACAATAATTGGCTGGGTTGTGGAGAGTAAAGAAGTTTACGAAGGGATACAGCAGGATAGAGATCACAAACAAGAACAAATCTGCAGATGCCAGGAATCAATGTAACATACACAAAATGATGGAGGAACATAGCATGGCCGGGCAGCATCTATGGAAAAGAGTAAACTGTCAGCAGTTTGGGCCGAGACCCTTCATCAGGACTGTAGAAATAAAGATGAGGAGTCAGAGTAAGAAGGTGGGGCGAGGGAAGGAAGAAGTACAAAGTGGTAGGTGATAGGTGAGACCAGGGGACGGAAAGTGGTGAAGTAAAGAGCTGTGATGTTGATTGTTGAAAGAGTTAAAGGGCTGGAGAAGAGGGAATCTGATAGGAGAGGACAGAAAGCCATGGAAGAAAGGGAAGGGGGAGGAGCACCTGAGGAAAGTGATGGACAGGCAATGAGAGTGGGAAATGGGAATGGGGAATGGTGAAGGAGAAGGGAATGGGGGGGCAATTACTGGAAGTTTGAGAAATCAATGTTCATGCCATCAGGTTGGAGGCTAACCAGATGGAAGATAAAGTGTTGCTCCTTCAACCTGAGTGAAGCCTCATTATGACAGTAGAGGAAGCCATGGACTGACTTGTTGGAATGGGAAAGGGAAGTAGAATTAAAATGGGTGGCCACAGGAATATCCCACTTTTTCTGGCAGACAGAGCATAGGTGCTCGGCAAAGCAGTCTCCCAATCCATATTGGGTTTCACCGATATACAGGAGGTTGCACCGAGAGCAACAGATACAGTAGATGACCCAATAGACTCGTAGGTGAATTGTTGCCTCACCTGGAAGGACTATTCAGGGCCCTGAATGATAGTGAAGGAGGAGGTACAGGGACAGGTGTGGCATTTGTCCCACTTGCAAGGGTAAGTACCAGGAGGGAGATCAGTGGGGAGAGACGAGTGGACAATGGAGTCATGTAGGGAATGATCCTTGTGGAAACTGGGGGACAGGGAAAGATGTGCTTGGTTGTGGGATCCAGTTGGAGATGGTGGAAGTTACAGAGAATTATGTGCTGGATGCAGAGGCTAGTGGGGAGATAGGTGAGAACAAGAGGAATCCTGTCACTGGTGGAGTGGTGGGTGGATGGGGAGAAGGCAGACATGCATGAAATGGAAGAGACGCGGGTGAGGGGAGCATTCATGGTGGAGGAAGGGAAGCCCCTTTCTTTGAAGAAAAGGGATATCTCTTTCATACTGGAATGAAAAGCCTCACCCTGAGAACAGATGCGGTGGAGGTGGAGGAATTGAGAGAAGGGGATGGCATTTTTACAAGTACAGGGTGGGAAGAGGTATAGTCCAGGTAGCTGTGAGAAACAGTGGGTTTATAAAAGACATCGGCGGATAAACTGTCTCCAGAGATAGAGGCCGAAAATTGAGAAAGAGGAGTGAGGTGTCAGAAATAGACCAGGTAAATTGTGGGCAGGGTGGAAGTTGGAGGCAAAGTTAATGAAGTTGACTAGCTCAGCATGGGTACAGGAAGCAGCACCAGTGCAGTTGTACTGTAGTGTAGGAAAAGTGGGGAGTGATACTAGTGTAGGCTTGGAACATAGACTGTTCCACGTAGCTGACAAAAAGGCAGACATAGCTGAGACCACATGAGCGCTCACGGCTACAGCTTTTGTTTGAAGTGGGAGGAGCCAAAGGAGAAATTATTGAGAGTGAGGAGCAGTTTCCCCAGACAGACAAGAATGTCAATCTTATAGATACAGATCAGCTGGAAGTAATGGCAGGGAAATGACAGAAGGGGTTTCATCTTGACAGTCTTAAGATGTTATACTTTACAGCTGGAGTATTTAGCAAACAGCAGGACCCTTAGAAGCATTGATGTAAATAGGGATCCTAGGGAGTAGGTCCACAGATCTCTAAAAATGACGATACAAGTAGATAGGCTGTTAAGAAGACACACGGCATACTTGCCTTTATTGGTCAGGGCATTCAGTATAAGTATCAGAGAGTCATATTGCAACTGTAGAAATTTTTGATTGGGCCATATTCAGAGCATTGTGTTCAGTTCTGCTTGCCACAATACAGAAAGGGTGAGGAGGTTCTGGAGAGAGCGTAGAGGAGGTTCACCAGGATATTCCATGTATGGGAGACTATGAGCTGTAAGTAAAGGTCGAACAGAATTAGAATGCTTTCCCTCAGAGTGTTGGAGGGTTGCTAAGGGGAGATTTGAAGTGTGTGTATTTTAGTATTTGGAGTATTATGAGTAAGGGTATGAACTTAAAGTCGGTATCAGTACATGGCACTATGATATGGCCATAACAGAGATTTGGTTGAGAAAGGGACAGGAATGGATGCTTAATATTCTGGGTTTTGAGGTTGAGAAAAATAGAGAGGAGGTGAAAGTCAGGGGAAGGTGTGCTATTAATGTGTGGGGGGAGTTGTGCTATTAACCAGGAACAAATTCTCAGAGGAGAAATAATGGAGGACATATCCACTGAGTAGAACTCAAGAATAAGAAAGGTGCAATCGCTCTGATGGGATTGTAATACAAACATTCCAATAGTCACCAGGACATTGAGGAAGAGACCCATTACGGAAACCAACAGGGTTGTGACTTCAACTTCCCTGATGTAGATTGCAATCTGTGCAAGAGGTTTAGAGAGGGCAGAATGTGTTAAGTATATCCTGAAGGGTTTCTTAAAAGAAGATGAGAGGCCATACTGGATCTGTTGTTGGGAAGTGAGCCTGGCCAGATGATTGACCTTTCAGTGGAACAGCAAATGTAGTGTATATAGCAAATGGCTGGGAGCAGTAATTACAACTCCTTAAAATTTAAGATAGCTAAAGATATCGATAATAATGGCCCTTGCATGGAAGTATTAAATTGGAGCAAGACAAGTTGAGAAGGAAAGACAAAGATGGCAAGGCAAGGGATCGTTGGATGTTGAGAGAAGTGGTGAATTTAGTCAAGGAGAAAAGAGCGAGAGTATAACGGGAGTGAGTAGGATCAGTCAAGGACAAAGGAGGAACATATGTTTGAAGGCAGAGGATATGAATGAGCTCCCAAGTGTGTATCTTGCATCAGTATTTACCAAGGTGAATGACTGGGAGGATAGGAAGTTCAGAGTGGAGGGTGCTAATATATTTACAGAAGGAGGTAGTGCTGGGTCTTTTAAAGAACTAGTGGAGTGGTTATGGAGGGCTATGGTCCAGGTGAAAGTCGATAGAACTAGGACGAATAACGTTTCAGCATGGACTAGATGGGCTGAAGGGCCTGTTTCTTTGTTGTAGTGCTCTTTCACTCTATGTAAGTACTGGTTGTGGTCAAGGTCACGACTACAATAAGGTGCACAATCGGCACCAGGGTAGGGGCTAGAAGGGCTGAAAAAAGAGCCACCCATAGGTGGGAGTTTTTATTAAAAGAGGAATTTACTGAAGTTGATTCTCAGCCACAGGTTCCATGGGATATGATTTGCTCTGATAGTTCTCTTTTGAAATTGTGAAAAGGAGCTTTTGCTGCATGATTGGCCTGTACTACCCAGCAACAGGAAGCAGGAAGAATGGGGAAACATTGCATATCATTGGTAGTCACTACACACCTTCATATTGCTACTGTGTCAGATACATAGAGGAACTGGAAAGAAGTTGGAACACACAATGAACAGTTTTCCAAAGTAAAAGTAATGTACAGTGAATAAAAATACTCTACTCTAGTGTTGCATTTCTTGGCTATTACCTACATCCAGAACTTGCATTATGTAACTTTTTATAAAGCCTGGGTAGGTGTTATGAACTGTATATTATTAAAGTTAAATTTAGTTATTAACTTTAATATTTATTTGTTAATTACCCATACAGTTGATTGAATTATAAGTTTCTGGATTGGCAAATATGCTTTCTGTCATTTGAACTACTGCAGTGAGAACTTTGGTGGGTATAGTTTTTGGTGATGCAGGTATTATCAAGATTGGTGCAGTTTGAAGGTATAGCTTCTGTGTGGTAAGCAGTGATTAGAGATTAATTTTGTAATATACCCCCTTTGACAATTAGCATCAAAGATTTTAAAATGCTCTACTGTAAAATACAGTAACCATGGACATAAAAAACTACAGATGCTGTAAACCTGAAATAAAATAGAAAATTCTTTTTATCACTCAGTCGGTCTGGCAGCTGCTCTGGGAAGGGAAACTGGCTTAATATTTCAGGTCTGCAAATAGAATAAGAAAAATAGAGCTGAAATGATAAAAGTAGAAACGGCCAATTCTGGTAACCCGAGCTTGCAATACCAGTGACGATGAAAAGGGATCCTGTAACATCGGTTTAGGGTGTTAGGCAGTCATCTAAAGAGCAAGAATTCATAGGTTGACATCCTCGAGTTTCTTCTGATGCCAAAAGCAAGTATAGCTTTACTTGTTTACATCGAAACATCAAAACATGCAGGGAAAAGTACCATTTCAGACATTGACCAACACAGTCGGAGGATGTGCTGGAACAGCCAATAAGTGCCACCATGCTTCCAGTGCCAACGTAGCCTGCAACTCACTAACCTGTACATCTTTGGAATGTGGGAGGAAAGCAGAGGAAACACAGTCGCGGTGATACTGTACAAACTCCTTACAGACAGCAGCAGGTACTAAACCCAGATCGCTGGTGCTGTGAAGTGTTACATTAACCGTTACACTACCGTGCCACCTCATAGTGCTGGAATAAAAGGACAGGTTGGATAAATGTGTGACTGATGGGATGCTGCAGCGGGGTAGGCTTTAGATTTCTAGATCATTGAGATTGCTTCTGGGTGAAGCGGAACCGGTACAAGTGTCAGGTTGCATCTCACGTAACCAGATCAGGATCCACATCATGAAGTGCACTCACTCTGGTCGGTAATGTTTAATGTACGTTGACTGTGAAAGGGGGTTCAGAGCAGTTGTACTGATGAAGAGATACAAGATACAATCACCTTAAGGAAAAATTAATGTCCGTTAGGAAGAACAAGCGAGTTAGAGAACATCAGAGGAATCCAAAGCTAAATTGTAATACAAGGTGCTTAACAAGTAAAGTAGAAGATCTCAAACCTATAACTAAAATGGGAATCTATGATATTGTTGCCCTCACTGGGACATGATCGAAGGATAGCCGAGACTGGTAACTCAATTTCGTAGAAGGCCTCTCAAACAAGACTATCTGGATAGATTGATATTAGAAATGGAAAAAGTATTATCCAAAGAGGGAAGGACCATTACTGGCCCTCATGGATACACAGGACATACTCTTTGTTGGGCTTAAAGGTGGATTGGTCCTCAGGACCAGATATGATTTCTTGAAAGCTGTGACTAGAGACAATGAAAAAGATTACTGCAGGTGTGGCCGAGATTTTTAAATCTACCTTGGGCATAAGTGAGGTAACAGATCACTAAAGGACAGCAAATGTGATTCCCGCCTTACAAGTAAGGCATTAGGGAAATACTTGGTAACTATAGATCTATGAGCATAACATCACTGGTAGAGGAGATGATGGAAAACATTCTCAAGTCGGGGATTAATGATCACTTGGAAAGGAGTGGATGAGTCAGAGAGAGGGACCACATGGCTTTGTCAAGGGCAAATCCTCCTTGATTAATTTCATTAAATTCTTTGAAGAGGTATCAAGATATATTGATATTCTGCAGGACAATATTTGTAATTTATGCAGGCTTCAGTAAAGCCCTTTACAAGGTCGCACACAGAGATTAGTTGAAAAGATTAGGGCCGGTGGGATTCAAGATAAATTGTTACAAGGGATCCAAAATTTTCTTGACAGAGTGAAGTGGCAGAGAGCCTTTGTGATTGGAATGCCTGTGACTTACCTGTATACTACAAGATCAGAGTGGTACACTACAAGGGATCGGAGTGGTACACTACAAGGGATCAGAGTGGTATACTACAAGGGATCGGAGTGGTATACTACAAGGATTGGAGAGGTACACTACAAGGATTGGAGAGGTACACTACAAGGTATACACAAGCGGTATACTACAAGGGATCGGAGTGGTATACTACAAGGGATCGGAGTGGTATACTACAAGGGATCAGAGTGGTATACTACAAGGGATCGGAGTGGTATACTACAAGGGATCGGAGTGGTATACTACAAGATCGGAGTGGTACACTACAAGGGATCGGAGTGGTATACTACAAGATCGGAGTGGTACACTACAAGGGATCAGAGTGGTACACTACAAGGGATCGGAGTGGTATACTACAAGGGATCGGAGTGGTACACTACAAGATCGGAGTGGTACACTACAAGGGATCAGAGTGGTATACTACAAGGGATCAGAGCGGTATACTACAAGGGATCGGAGTGGTACACTACAAGGGATCAGAGTGGTATACTACAAGGGATCAGAGTGGTATACTACAAGGGATTGGAGTGGTATACTACAAGATCGGAGTGGTACACTACAAGGGATCAGAGTGGTATACTACAAGGGATCAGAGTGGTATACTACAAGGGATTGGAGTGGTATACTACAAGATCGGAGTGGTACACTACAAGGGATCAGAGTGGTACACTACAAGGGATCAGAGTGGTATACTACAAGATCGGAGTGGTACACTACAAGATCGGAGAGGTACACTACAAGATCGGAGAGGTATACTACAGGGATCAGAGCGGTATACTACAAGGGATCGGAGTGGTACACTACAAGATCGGAGTGGTACACTACAAGATCGGAGTGGTACACTACAAGGGATCAGAGTGGTATACTACAAGGGATCGGAGTGGTATACTTCAAGATCAGAGTGGCATACTACAAGGGTTGGAGTTTTATACTACAAGATCGGAGTGGTATACTACAAGGGATCGGAGTGGTATACTACAAGGGATCGGAGTGGTATACTACAAAGGATTGGAGTGGTACACTACAAAGGATTGGAGAGGTACACTACAAGGGATCAGAGTGGTATACTACAAGGGATCGGAGTGGTATACTACAAAGGATTGGAGTGGTATACTACAAAGGATTGGAGTGGTACACTACAAAGGATTGGAGAGGTACACTACAAGGGATCAGAGTGGTATACTACAAGGGATTGGAGTGGTATACTACAAGATCGGAGAGATACACTACAAGGGATCAGAGTGGTATACTACAAGGGATCGGAGTGGTATACTACAAAGGATTGGAGTGGTACACTACAAAGGATTGGAGAGGTACACTACAAGGATTGGAGAGGTATACCAGGGATCAGAGTGGTACACTACAAGGATCGGAGAGGTATACTACAAGGATTGGAGTGGTATACTACAAGGATTGGAGAGATACACTACAAGATCGGAGAGGTATATTTCAGGGATCAGAGTGGTACACTATAAGGATCAGAGAGGTACACTGCAAGGATTGGCGAGGTATACTACAAGGATTGGAGAGGTATACTACAAGGATTGGCGAGGTATACTACAAGATTGGAGAGGTACACTACAAGGATTGGCGAGGTACACTACAAGGATTGGAGTGGTATACTTCAGGGATCAGAGTGGTATACTACAAGGATTGGAGAGGTACACTACAAGGATTGGACAATAGACAATAGACAATAGGTGCAGAAGTAGACCATTCGGCCCCTCGAGTCTGCACCGCCATTCTGAGATCATGGCTGATCATTCACTATCAATACCCAGTCCCTGCCTTGTCCCCATATCCCTTGATTCCCCTATCCATCAGAAATCTATCCAGCTCCTTCTTGAAAGCATCCAGAGAATTGGCCTCCACCATCTTCCGAGGCAGTGCATTCCACACCTCCACAACTCTCTGGGAGAAGAAGCTCTTCCTCAACTCTGTTTTAAATAACTGACCTCTTATTCTCAATCCATGCCCTCTGGTACTGGACTCTCCCAACATCTGGAACATATTTCCTGCCTCAATCCTATAAAATCCTTTAATTATCTTAAACGTTTCAATCAGATCCCCTCTCAATCTCCTCAATTCCAGCGTGTACAAGCCTAATCTCTCCAATCTCTCTGCGTAAGACAGCCCTGCCATCCCAGGAATCAACCTAGTGAATCTACGCTGCACTTCCTCAATTGCCAGAATGTCCTTCCTTAAACCTGGAGACCAAAACTGTACACAATATTCCAGGTGTGGTCTCACCAGGGCCCTGTACAAATGCAAAAGAACATCCTTGTTCTTGTATTCAATTCCCCTTGTAACAAAGGCCAACATTCCATTTGCCCTCTTCACTGCCTGTTGCACTTGCTCATTCACCTTCATTGACTGGTGAACTAGGACTCCTAGGTCTCTTTGCATTTCTCCCTTACCTAACTCGACACCGTTCAGACAATACTCTGCCCTCTTGTTCCTGCTTCCAAAGTGGATAACTTCACATTTATTCACATTGAATGACATCTGCCAAGTATCTGCCCACTCACTCAGCCTATCCAAGTCTCCCTGTATTCTCCTAACGTCCTCTTCGCATGTCACACTGCCACCCAGTTTAGTATCGTCAGCAAACTTGCTGATATAGTTTTCAATGCCCTCATCTAAATCATTGACATAAATCGTAAAGAGCTGTGGTCCCAATACAGAGCCCTGTGGTACCCCACTAGTCACCTCCAGCCAGTCTGAGAAACACCCATTCACTGCTACCCTTTGCTTTCTATCTGCCAACCAGTTTTCTATCCATGTTGAAACCCTGCCCCCAATGCCATGAGCTCTGATTTTACTCACCAATCTCCTATGTGGCACCTTATCGAATGCCTTCTGAAAATCTAGGTACACAACATCTACTGGCTTACCCTCATCTAACATCCTTGTTACACCCTCAAAAAACTCCAACAGATTAGTCAAGCATGATTTGCCCTTGGTAAATCCATGCTGGCTCGGCCTAATCCTATTTCTGCCATCTAGATGTGCCACTATTTCGTCCTTAGTAATGGACTCGAGCATCTTCCCCACGACTGACGTTAGGCTAACAGGGCGATAGTTCTCCGTTTTCTCCTTCCCTCCCTTCTTGAAAAGTGGGACTACATTAGCCACTCTCCAATCTTCAGGAACTGATCCTGAATCTAAGGAACATTGGAAAATGATTACCAATGCATCCGCAGTTTCCTGAGCCACCTCTTTTAGAACCCTCGGATGCAGACCATCTGGACCCGGGGATTTATTAGCCTTCAGTCCTACCAGTCTACTCATCACAGTTTCTTTCCTAATGTCAATCTGTCTCAATTCCTCTGATATCTTATGACCCTGGCCCATCCATACATCTGGGAGATTGCTTGTGTCCTCCCTGGTGAAGACAGATCTAAAGTATGCATTAAATTCTGTTGCCATTTCCCATAACAATTTCTCCCAATTCATTCTTCAAGGGGCCAACATTGTTCTTAACTATCTTCTTTCTCTTCACATAGCTAAAAAAGGCTTTTGCTATCCCCTTTTATATTCCTGGCTAGACTGAGCTCATACCTGATTTTTTCTCTCCGTATTGCTTTTTTAGTTAAGATCTGCTGTTCCTTAAAACTTTCCCAATCATCTGTATTCCCACTCATCTTAGCCCTGTCATACTTCTTTTTCTTTAATGCTATACAATCTCTGACTTCCTTTGTCAACCACTGTGGCCCCTTCCCCCTCTTTGAATCCTTCCTTCTCATTGGAATGAACTGCATTTGCATCTTTTGTATTATGTCCAAGAATATCTGCCACTGCTGATCCACTGTCTTTCCTGCCAGGGCATCCGCCCATTTAACTTTGGCCAGCTCATCCCTCATGGCTCCGCAGTCTCCTTTATTTAATTGCAACACTGACACCTCTGATCTGCCCCTATCCCTCTCAAATTGTAGATAAAAACTTATCATGTTATGATCACTACTTCCTAATGGCTCCTTTACTTCAAGATCACTTATCAATTCCTGTTCATTACACATCACCAAGTCCAAAATAGCCTCGTTCCTGGTTGGCTCAAGCACAAGCTGTTCCAAAAATACATTAAAATACATTTAAAAAATTAGACACTCCACAAACTCCCTATCCTGGGGTCCAGCACCTACCTAATTCTCCCAGTCCACCTGCATGTTGAAATCTCCCATAACGACTGCATTACCTTTAGCACATGCCATTGTTAACTCCCTAATCAACTTGTACCCAATATCCACGCTACTGTTTGGGGGCCTGTACACAACACCCATTAGGGTCTTTTTACCCTTACTGTTCCTCAGCTCAATCCACACAGACTCTACTTCCCCTGTTCCCAAGTCACCTCTTGCTAAGGACTGAATCTCATTCCTCACCAACAGGGCCACCCCACCCCCTCTTCCCATATTTCTGTCTCTATGATAGCACGTATACCCTGGTACACTCAATTCCCAGGCCTGATCGCCTTGCAGCCATGTCTCCGTTATCCCAACAATATCGTAGTTCCCCATTTTCATCTGAGCTTCAAGCTCATCTGTCTTATTTCTGACACTACGCGCATTCAAGTATAGAATTCTTAGCCCATTCCTCCTCTCTTTGCTTAAAACACTGTCTACTGTACCTAACCCAGCTCCTTGAACTTCCATCGGGCAAATTGCACCCTGAATTTTGATGACCTTCTCAAGATCACCCAAACCTTGTATACATTTAACCCCATGCACCTTCTGACCAACCCTCTGGATCTGGATCCCTGCCCCCTGCACATCTAGTTTAAACCCCCCCGAGCAGCACTGGCAAATACTCCTGCAAGAATGTTAGTACCCCTCCAGTTCAGATGTAGACCATCCCTTCGAAACAGATCCCAATGTCCCTGGAACAAAGACCAATTATCCAAAAACCTGAACCCTTCCTTCCTGCACCATGCTCTCAGCCTCGTATTAATGTGCATAATCATTCTATTCTTCGCCTCACTCACATGTGGCACAGGTAGCAATCCCGAGATTGTCACCCTGAAGGTCCTGCCTTTCAGCTTCACTCCTAACTCCCTGAACTCTCTAAGCAGGACCCCCTCACTCACCTTACCTACATCATTGGTCCCTACATGGACCACTACTTCTGGGTTCATGCCCTCACTCTCAAGAATAGCCTGCAGCCGATCTGAGATGTCCCGGACCCTGGCACCAGGGAGGCAACATACCATCCGAGACTCCCGATCTGCCCCACAAAATCTCCTATCTGCCCCCCTAACTATAGAGTCCCCTAAAACTATCACTCTCTTCTCTTCCCTCCTCCCCTTTCTAGTTGAGGGTTCAACCTCTGTGCCAGAGGCAGGACCACTGCAACTCATTCCTGGTAGGTCATCCCCATCAACAGTATCCAGTACGGTATACTTATTGTTAATGGGAATGGCCGCAGGGGTGCTCTGCTCTCTCTGCCTGCTCCCCCTGCCTCTCTGGACCGTCACCCATCTGCCTACTTCTTGGTTTTTTGGTGTGACTACCTCCTGATAACTCCTATCTATCTCTGCCTCCAGCTCCCGAATGATCCGTAGTTCATCCAGCTCCTGCTCCAACTCCCTAACTCGGTCTGATAGGAGCTGCAGCTGGACGCACCTTTTGCAGGTGTGGCCATCAGGGACAACTGTGTTGACCCTGACCTCCCACATACTGCATACGGAGCACACCACTGCTCTGACTGTCTCCCCCATACCTGAACTGGATTAATAGAATAAGTCTAAAAAGCACCTAGCCACCTTACCTTCTTCCCCTCAGCGAGCAATCACACAGGCTTACCGAAGTCCCCTTACGCCGAAACCCACTTAGCCAAAGCCCAGGATTCTGCTTCCACGGACTCCGCTGCCCGCTCGACGCTGGAGTGGTGTACTACTAGAATCGGAGTGGTACACTACAAGATCCGAGAGGTATACTTCAGGGATCAGTGTTGTATACTGCAAGGACTGGAGTGGTATACTTCAGGGATCAGAGTGGCATACTACAAGGATTGGAGAGGTACACTACAAGGATTGGAGAAGTTGTAACTCAGGAAGACAGTGAGTTAGGAAAGCATTAAGGGAAGCTGGCCTTCATTAGCTAGTTAATGCTCTAGCTCCAACTCAGAACTCAGCTGTGTGTTGTTCTGTTCATTGAGATATAGGAAGGATGACACAGTCATAGAACTACTCAGCTCTGAGGAGAGACTCTCAGTCTAGCTCATCCATGCCAATCAAACTGACCAGCAAATGGGAATTGTTTGTATCAATATAACTGTCCAATGTCTTTTAAACATTGTAATTGTATCCTTCTTACCACATTCTCTAGTCCCTCCTTCGTTTACTCCTTGTACAGAAATAAATTATCCCTCACATTCCCTTTAAGTAGTTTCATCTCTCTTTAAACCTATGCGACAATGCTAGAGAGGCTCCAGGAGATTGCTTCGAATGGAGGAGTTCAATTATGGGGAGAGACTGGAAGAGCTAATCTGTTCTCCCTACAGTGGAGGAGGGTAAGAGGGATCGTGGTTGAGGTATATTAAATTATGAGGGTTATAGATTGGGTACGCTGCAGGAAACTTCAACATATCAGAAGCAGATGACATTAAGGACATATCTTTATGCTAAGGAGTAAGTGATTCAGAGGGTTTCTGATATGGATCTTAGACCATCAAATATAGGAGCAGAATTAGGCCATTTGGCCCATCGAGTCTGCTCTGGCATTCCATCATGGCTGATCCAATTTCCCTCTCAGACCCAATCGCCTGTCTTCTCCCCATATCCCTTCATGCCCTGACCAAACAAAGCCCTGTCAACCTCTGCCTTAAATATACATAAAGGCTTGGCCTTCACAGCTGCCTGTGGCAAAGAATTTCACAAATTCACCAGTCTCTGGCCAAATAAATTGCTCCTCATTTCCACTCTAAAAGGACACCCCTCTATTCTGAGGCTGCATTCTCTGGTCTTGGATTCTCCAACCATAGGAAATATCTTCTCCACGTCCAGTCAATCATGGCCTTTCACCCGTCGATACCTCATTCTTCTGAATTCCAGTGAATACAGGCCCAGAGCCATCAAATGGTCTCCATATGACAAGCCATTCAATCCTGGAATCATTTTTGTGAACCTCCTTTGAACCTTCTCCAGTTTCAGCATGTCATTTCTAAGATAAGAGGCCCAAAACTGCTCAACAGCCATCCTTCCTATATCCCAATCTTCTTCACCTTGGGGGAAATAAGAGTCTGGAATGAACTATCTTGCAGAATGATTGAAGCTGGGTACTGACACTATTTAAAAAAGAAATTAAATCAGAAATTGACTTAGGACGATGGACCAGGTGCTCTGAAATTAGGCTAATACAAGTGTGCCTGTGGTCAGTGTGGACAATTTAAGCCAAATTATCTCTTTCCTTGCTATATAATCTTTGCTTCTATGATAACGACAAAGAAAAGCCATGACTGGGTTTTGTGTGTGTTACCCCAACACTGGGTTTTGCCATTTTCTACTCACTATATTCCTGTGAGTGAGGTTTGTTTGCCTGCTCAGTGAGGTCCACTAGGGGACTAATTCACATCAGGAGGCCTTGATCAGGAGATCAGTTTGCTAAAGAAAGGAATTCATTCTGCAACTCTCTGATAAAGGCACTTTGAGGCAAGGAGGACATATAAAAAGCCAAGAAAAGTTCAAATTCAAAGTATGTATATGTAACCATATACTACTCTGAGGTTTTCCTGCAGGCATTCACAGCAGATACAAAGAAACACAATGGAATCAATGGACAAATGCACACAGCGACAAACGAACAACCAATGCACAGATGGTGACAAACTATGCAAATACAAAGAGAAAGAGGAAAACAAATAATGATAATAGATCAGTAATAAGTGATATTAAGATGTGAACTGAAGCGGCAAAATGCTGTTCTAGAGGAGTGCTCCATGCTGTTGTGATGGAAGAAGGTGTTAATGGATGTGCTGTTGAATTTGACTGCTGGATTGTTGTTATTGAGCATCTTGTCCACAGTGAGACAGAAGTCCTTTCCAGCAGCCAGTCTGATCCCCAGGGCTGAAGTCAACAAGAGCAGATTGGTGGAGAGGGGGAGTGTGGAGATTGGTGGAGAGGAGTAGGAGAGAACATAGTCAGTGAGGGGGTTGTAGGAGGAGAACAGACTGATTGAGTAGAAGGGTGGTTGAAATTGTTGATACATTCTTGGCAGAGTGACGTGCTACATGGAAACACTCCAATAGGATCTTGCCTGCAATATATTCACCTCGTTACTTCAAACCTTCTAGCTTGATTTCAGCTGTTAGGTTTCTCCCAGAGCCAGGTGTAATTATCCCCAGGACACTTGCATTTAAAAATGAAAAAGTGGTTAAGCATAAAGAGCCAATGAACTGGTTGTCTGCATCTCCTCTCCCTCTCCAATAACAGCAGAATTGTGAGAGCTTTTTTTTAAATTGTTTTTAAAATATGGATTTGGATGTCACTAACAGCAGCAGTACAGGATGGCTATATCTCAGTTTTGCCCCAGAAAGTGGCTTGCCATTTTGGAAGAAATGACATTGTTGTGGAGCTATAGTATCTCATGGTCCAGTCTGTCAGAATTTTCTCTCTGGAAATTTTTTTCCCCCTTTGTTCACCATTAATAAACCCTTCCAAACTCCAGATTTAGTTATTTGAAAGTATTTTCCCATGGTTGGATATGAATTGTCACAATTGTCCAAAACTCTTGATACTCATCCAGGCTTAACTTTTATAACTCTCTAGATGGCTTCTAACTTCCATTCCAGTATGACCCCTGGACAATAAGTTCAGACTGCTCTCCGGCTTCTGATTCTTCTTTCCTGTTGTCATAGCTGCATCGTTTCCTCTTTTCTCCTTTTCCTCTTTTTTTCTCTTTGCCACTTTGCACTCCAGTTTTTCAACCATTTCTTTGCTTTATCCTTGTAATGTTTATTTTCCCTTGTATCTTCCTGTCTGTTTCACTCTTGCCTCTTGTTCTAATTCTTTTCTTACACTTGGTTCTCACCTCTTTCTCTTTTGATCTCTCTCTGCTTCTTTTAAACCTTACTCTGCCTTTCAATCATTATCTTCGCAATTCTGTTTTTTCTACAAAATGACAGCCTGTTATTTTATGAATTATGGTAAAAAAAACCCTTGCCAACAGGTACTCAGTAGAGTCTAGTTATCACAGTGATGTGAAAATCTCCTTTGCTGCACACACATGCTGCTTTCAACAAAATCACTAGTGAAACAGCCAAATGAATTAGGTAAAAATATCCTTTTCTGCAAAAGAGAAAACAAAAACTACAATTTTTAACCTGCAAGTTAAAATTCTCGCAGATTGTAAATTAAGAGGACGGGAACAAACTCAGGATTAAGATACAAACTGAAATAACATCAACAACTCAACAGCAAAACAAAGGAAGTTTATTATTTTTGTCTATATCGGAAACTACAGTCAAATATTTAAATGAACTTGTGGGTTATCAAGACTGCTAAACTGTAGTTAATGCCTCAGGAAGACATAACAATAATTCTCGTGCATTTCAAGCAGCAAGGTTAGTTGTAACTTTATATCTTGATACAAGTCTGTATACATACACAGCGCTGGAAGAACTCAGCAGGTCAGGCAGCATCCGTGAGAAAAGAGTAGCCAACGTTTCGGGCCAAGACCCTTCATCAGGAATGGGGGGGAAGAGAGGGCCGAAGCCCAGTAATAGAGATAGGGGAGGGGGCCCCAGACAGTCCTTCCAGGTGAGGCAACACTTCACCTGCGAGTCTGCTGGAGTCGTCTATTGCATCCGGTGCTCCTGGTGTGGCCTCCTCTACATCGGCGAGACCCGATGCAGATTGGGGGACCGCTTCGTCGAGCACTTATGCTCCATCCGTCACAATAGACAGGACCTCCTGGTTGCCACCCACTTCAACTCTGCCTCGCATTCCTATCTAGATATGTCCATACATGGCCTCCTCTACTGCCATGATGAGGCCAAACTCAGATTGGAGGAGCAACACCTCATATACCATCTGGGTAGTCTCCAGCCTGGTGGTATGAACATTGAATTCTCCAATTTCCGGTAATTCCCTCCCCCTTCCCCCTTCCCCTATTCCAGGTCCCTCTCTGCCTCTCTCCCCTTTCTGCTTCTTTATCTCTATAGTTCTTTCATGCTTATCCCCTCCCCCTCCCCCCTTTATCTTTCCTCTGATTGGTTTTCCACCTGGCGCCTCTAGGCCCTACCCCCTCCCCTATCTCTATCACTGGGCTTCGGCCCTCTCTTCACCCCCATTCCTGATGAAGGGTCTCGGTCCGAAACGTTGGCTACTCTTTTCTCACGGATGCTGCCTGGCCTGCTGAGTTCTTCCAGCGTTGTGTACGTATTCTTTGATCCACAGCATTTGCAGTTGTATTTTTGTGTTTTTACAAGTATGTAAATGTCCGATGTTCCCACCAGAATACTGGACTAATGAGATTAAGCTCGAGAATGATGCAGATCACCACTTCCTGTGTAAGTGCAGGGAATCATGGACAGCAGCGAAGCATGTGCTTCTTCCAGAAGCTGCTGTCGTATTTTGCAGCCACCAGGGCCAAATGTTGCCAGTTTTTCAGTCACTACACTAAAACTGAGACCATTGTGTTGGTGCTCTGTGTCAAAATGACGAAAAGAAGAAGCCAGGTCACTTCCAGGCAATAATAATGTCCTTGCCAGCTACTCTTTCTCGAGGCATGAAACTGGACAGAACTTACTTCATTTAAAGAAAATAAAAACAGAAGAAAAAGCCACTGAATCTATCAATTCTGTGTCAACTCCCGTGCACCATCCCAATCTGTTTGCTGCTCTCTCTAAATCTGTCTGTACCCTGTAGTTTATTCTTCACCATGAGACCAACAACATCCCTATAAAGGGTTTTGCCATTAATATAGACTTAGGGATAATTAATCTACCAAAATATATTTGTGATGTGTAAAGAAACCTGAGTCCTAGCAGAAACCATGTGGTCATATGTTCCACTCTCAGTATTTCTTGACACCAAGAAGGTAACTGAGTTATGGGAGATAATGCAGGGGATCCACAAGACTGATTCTGAAAACAAAGAACTGAGTTTAGAAGCGTAAGCTTTTAAAATAAAAGAAGTGATTGAACAGCGGACCTTATTGCTGGCTGTGGTCAAAATGTGTTAGGATGTGATCTAGAAATGTGTAGATGTAGCAAAGTGAAAGGTATGTACAAAGCAAAGCTTCACATTGTCAAACTGGAATAGGACCTAGGAATTCCACCTGTTTCATAAAGTTGTTCATTGGTTGAATTTGTTGCAACACATGTGACCCGATGGCTACCCCTTGAATACTAAGGTGTAAGGCTGAGCCAGGGATTGGGAACGTGGATCCAGTTCAAGCTTATTGTGTTTTCTCTTCGTCATTATTTTGTAGCTTGGTTTGATTTTATTGGCCAAGATCTGTCCTCCACCATCTATTGTATTCTATTGTTAATCAAGATTAACCCACTTCCCATTCCATTTCACTTTTCTAAAAGTTGCAAAAACATTGTATTCCTAACCTTGATCACTCTGGAACATTGAACAGATTTGGAGAGGTTCTACACAATTGCTCACTTTAGTGCTAGTCCTCAATATTAACTGCAGGTTCTTTCGTTATCTTTGCTGTTTGGTGCAACTAATGCAACTATCTTGTTACTAATGATCCATTCATGCAGATTTAGCACATTTAATTTTATCCCAAACATTTCTCCAGCTGTGACTTTGCTGCCAGTACCCTATCAATATTAATAAATTCTTTCATTTCCTGATGGGCCTGCCTGACCCGGATAGTGTACAACCTTAAATCTTCTTTCCCAGATTAAAAAAGTACTTTTGCCTGAGCTCCCCTACACCCTCATTAGTTCATAGCCATGGTCTGATTGTCTTAGATGATTCAGTAGGGTCAGTGCACCCCAAGGGGATAGTTCTACTTTCCCTAGGAGTGGTGCCAGTGTCCCATGAATAGAAATCGCTCCTCTTTTTCTATTTTTTTTATATGTCTGCTCCTTTCTCTTCTCGGCAGTCTGTGTTTGGCATAGAATGTAACCCAGGAATTGTTACCTTTGATTTTTTTAAAAAATCTTTTTCTCTGGCTCCTCAAACTCTTTCATCAGGACTTCATTTTTAATTCATCTTATTTTGCTGTTTTCTACAGAAATATAGCAACTGGATCTGCCCCTACTTGCTCAAATTCTTCATCTGCTAGGAGTTACCTTTCTAACTCTGGCACTAGCCAGGTAACACAACCTTCAGGACTCCTGGATATGGCTGCTTACTGTAACTGTCCTCTGTGACATTCCTTTACACAACCTTTTTTCCATAACCTGAATGGCCTCCTGTTCTTTCATTCTGTTTTAAGTATTCTCTTTTGCTGCGGCTGTTAAAGAAACACAATGAGCCAACTGGCATAACTTTATGTGATAAGTACAATGATTATGTTGACAAATTATTGTTGATAATTATGTCTAATCACATGATTAAACTACCATAGAACCATAGAACATTACAGCACGTACAGGCCCTTCAGCCCTCCATGTTGTGCTGACCCATATAATCCTTAATAAAAAATGTACTAAACACACACTACCTCACAACCCTCCATTTTTCTTTCATCCATGTGCCTGTCCAAGAGGCTCATAAATACCCCTAATGTTTTAGCCTCCACCAGCATCCCTGGCAAGTCATTCCAGACACTCACAACCCTCTGTGTAAAAAAACTTACCCCTGATGTCTCCCCTAAACTTCCCTCCCTTAATTTTGTACATATGCCCTCTGGTGTTTGCTATTGGTGCCCTGGGAAACAGGTACTGACTATCCACCCTATTGATGCCTCTCTTAATCTTGTAGACCACTATTAAGTCCCCTCTCATTCTTCTACGCTCCAAAGAGAAAAGTCCCAGCTCTGCTAACCTTGCTTCATATCACTTGTTCTCCAAACCAGGCAACATCCTGGTAAATCTCCTCTGCACCCTCTCCATAGCTTCTACATCCTTCCTATAATGAGGTGACCAGAATTGAACACAATACTCTAAGTGTGGTCTCACCAGAGATTTGTAGAGTTGCAACATGACCTCTCTACTCTTGAACTCAATCCCCCTGTTAATGAAGCCTAGCATCTCATAGGCCTTCTTAACTACCCTATCAACCTGTGCAGCGACCTTGAGGGATGTATGGATTTGAACCCCAAGGTCCCTTTGTTCATCCACACTCTTAAGTAACTGACCATTAACCCTGTACTCAGCCTTCTGGTTTGTCCTTCCAAAATGTATCACCTCACACTTATCCGGATTGAACTCCATCTGCCATTTTTCTGCCCAACTCTGCAGCCTGTCTATGTCCTCTTGTAACCTTTGACCACCTATAGCTCCATCCACAACTCCTCCAATCTTCGTGCCATCCACAAACTTACTCCATCCTTCCACCTCTACATCCAAGTTATTTATGAAAATCACAAATAGCAGGGGTCCCAGAACAGATCCCTACAGCACTCCACTAGTCACCAACTTCCAAGCAGAATACTTTCCTTCCACAACTACCCTCTGCTTTCTTTCTTTAAGCCAATTTTTTATCCAAACAGCCAAGGTTCCACTTATCCCATGCCTCATGACTTTCTGGATGAGTCTCTCATGAGGGACCTTGTCAAATGCTTTGCTAAAATCCATGTAGACCACATCCACTGCCCTACCCTCATCAACTTCTTTTGTTACCTCTTCAAAAAACTCAATCAGGCTCGTGAGACAAAATCTTCCCTTCACAAAGCCATGTTGACTATCCATGAGTAGACGGTAATTCTCCAAATGCTCATAGATCCTATCCTTAAGAATCCTTTCCAGTAGTTTGCAGACCACTGACGTAAGACTCATTGATCTATAGTTCCCAGGTTTCTTCTTATTAACTTTTTTAAACAAGGGAACTACATCTGCCATCCTCCAGTCCTCTGGCACTTCCCCTGCAGCCAAAGAGGATTCAAAGATCGTGGCTAACGCTCCTGTGATCTCTTCTCTCAATTCCCACAACAGCCTGGGTTGTATCATATCTGGCCCTGGGGATTTATCAATTTTAATGTTTTTAAGAAGATCCAGCACTACTTCTTCCCTAATCTCCACAATGTCCAGCACACAGGCCCACCCTACTTCGACCTCACCCTGATCAAGATCCTTTTCACGTGAATACTGAAGCAAAGTATTCATTTAGGAACTCCCCAACCTCCTCCACCTCCAGGCACATGTTGCGCTCCTTATCCTTAATGGTCCCACCTTCGTTCTCGTCATCCTCCTATTCTTCACATACACATAGAACGCCTTGGGGTTCTCCTTAATCCTGCATGCCAAGGCCTTCTCATGCCCCCTTCGAGCTCTCCTTTCTTTAGCTTCTTCCTGGCTACCCTATATTTCTCATAAGCCCCTCCTACTTCCTGCTTCTTATATCTAACATATGCTTCCTTTTTCCTCTTGACGAGTTGCCTCACATGTTTCGTCAGCCATGGTTCCCTTTTCCTACCATTTTTTCCTTGCTTCAGTGGGATAAACCTATCCTGAACCCAGCTCAAGTGGTCCCTAAACTTCTCCCACATTACTTCTGTGCTTCCCCCTTTGAACATCTGTTTCCAATTTACTCTCGCTAGTTCCTGCCTCATCCCTTCAAAGTTAGCCCTTCCCCAGTTAAGCACTTTACCATTTCATCTGAATTTATCCCTTTCCATAGTTATGCTGAAGTTAAGGGAGTTGTGGTCACCTTCACCAAAATGCTCCCCCACCATGAGGTCTGTCACCTGACCAGGTTCATTACCCAGAACTAGATCCAGTATAGCCCCTTCTCTCATCAGCCAGTCCACATACTGTGTCAGGAATCCTTCTTGAACACACCTGACAAATTCAGCCCCATCTATCCCCCTTGCACTCAGGAGGTGCCAGTCAATATGAGGGAAATTGAAATCACCCATAACTACTACCCTGTATTTCCTGCACCATTCTAAAATCTGCCTGCTTATCTGCTCCTCGGTGTCCTGAGGGCTATTCGGGGGCCAATAGACTACTCCCAGCACAGTGATTGATCCCTTCCTATTTCTGACTTCCACCCAGACTGACTCCGTGGACAGTCCTTCTGCAGCACCCTCCCTTTCTATAGCCGTGATACTATCCCTGACCAAGCCCCCCACTTTTCTACCTCCCATCCTATTCCTTTTAAAACACCTGAACCCCAGGACCTGCATCATCCAATCCGGCCCTTCCTCCAACCAAGTTTCAGTAACGGCCACAACATTGTAGTTCCACGTACTAATCCATTCTCTAAATTCATCCTCCTTGTTCCTAATACTCCTAGCATTGAAATAGACACATTTCAACCCCTTTAACTGGCTACAATTATGTTCTGTTCCCTGTCTGTCCTTCTTCATCAACTCTGAACTCTTAGCATCATGCCCTTGTCCTTCTACATTAATCCCTGCACTCACATTCTGATTCCCACCCCCCTGCCAAGCTAGTTTAAACCCTCCCCAACAGCTCTATCGAACCTGACCGCCAGGATATTGGCCCCCCGGGATTCAAGTGCAACCTGTCCTTTTTGTACGGGTCACACCCATCAGTGTATTCAATGAGTTTTCATTCCTATTCCAAAAACCAGAGCTAGATTTCTTTTAAAAAAAACTTTGCTGGGGAAACAAAAGTTAGATTACATACAAAGTATCTATCTATCTATCTAAAATCGTTTCTCTAAGTCAGAATGTAGATAACATCTGTAGAATAATTCATGTCTGTATTCCATTTTATAGATTTCAAATCTGAATTAAAGTCCTACCAGATTGTTTCTAAATTAACTGAGGCAGTATAAGATTGACCTTCCTCAGGATTTGCATGGCTGTTTTGAAATACATGGGAAATATTATAAACATGGCAACCAGAATGAGCATCTCACAGAATATGAATTATCACTAATATGTGAAGACTAGAGTAATGAGAGAATGTATAATAATTCATACCCTCATTTAAGTAAAAAGCATGATTTATAGAGAGATCTTTATCTTAAATTTGCATTCCTCTTTTTCTTAAAGAAGTATTCTGTTATCTTTGTTGTTGAGAAGCATTAAGTATTTGATAGTAATAGATGGCAGATGCTTTAAAATAATAAACTCATACATTTATTTTTATCTTTAAGAAATGAATATCCTCAGGGCAGTTTCCTACTGTCCTGAGAAACTGAATTGCCTGCACCAGAGATAGACCCAGGGAGCTGGATTTCCAAATTGTTTCCATCTGTTACGTCAAAAAAGATAATAAGCTTCAAGAGAATTTTCTTCATTATAAGCTGTGTTTTTTATTTAGCTGACAATTTTTCATTCAATATACATAACTTTAAAAAAAAACACTTTTTTAAATCACAGTTAGAACTCAACTTCATTCCCAGACCTCGTCTTTGGGATCTGGTGGGGGACTGAGGCAGGGTGGTGGGGCAGTGTACATATATTGTGTTGCATGGTGAAATGGCTAACAGCAGACTAACTCAGAGTATTAAAGCATCCCAAATATAATTGTGAATAAGTTTAAATAATTTCTTTATTATCCTCTCCAGTTTCACACTCGCAAGTCATTTTCCTGTTTATCTCTGCCCTTCATTGCTGTCTACTATTCTCCCTCCATTTATTTCTCTTTAACTCATTCATTAAGTTTGCATCGTTTGTTTTTTCTTTTTCTCTAGGTCTTATTTGCATTAGCTCCTTTTCTCCTGTCCATTAGTTCTTCTTGCCCCCGTCAGTTCTGTATCTTGATCAATTAGAAGGTGTTAAGCAAAGAACAAACAAGGAGGAAATACACATAAGCTGCCTCAGTTTCAATAACTTCTGAAGATAGAGGCACAAGAATATAGAGTTCTAATTAGTAAGCACTCCTTTTTACATATTGTTCATATGTTCCCTTCAGAGACATGAACTCCTCCTCCCAGCATAAGCTGTCTGATTTTTCCTCACACACCCCCTTCAAGATTTTCGCGGAGGAATCTCTATGAACCAAAGTTCCCTCAATACAGTAGATTTTGATTGCATGTTGTTAGCAGCAAAATTGCAAGACCACTATTTATGTATTTTTTTCTTTGTAAAAAGTGATCATTATGAGCACAAGGAAAAATGTAGCTTATAAAAGCTAAATTTTATTTAGGGTTTTATTTTAAGAACAATTTATTTGGCCAGCCACCGGTCCATTTATTCATTGTAGACACAGGAATGTGGAAGAACTAATTCATCCAATTTTATTCAAAATGTCAGCCATTTGCCTTAATCGCCTGGACAAGGCATAGGAGGAATTTGCCAGGTTTCACACTCTTAATCACTGTCCATTGAAAGCGTGTTGAGATCTCATGAAGACAGATTAAAATTGGTGATGATGGCTTGCATCACATGTTGTCTAGAAGAAGAATGGTGATTTGGAAAAAGACAAAATGGAACATAGCATAACGTAGTAAAACATAACATAGGAAAATAAATTCTATTTAGTTTCTTGCAGCAGGAAACTATGACCTTTTATTTACCTGAAGTACATAATTCTATTGATCTTTTGAAATTCTATTTAAAGTCACGCTCACGTACTTTGTGTTTTACTTAACAGGATTGAGAAAACGTACAAGGAAAGCTTTTGGTATACGGAAGAAAGAAAAAGACACTGACTCAACGTAAGTGTTTGGTCTAAATAACAACTTCTGTCAGATTAGTCAGTCTCTTGTGTGATAAGCAAAGTGCCACTTCTGGGGTTTTCTGTCAGTGAAAAAATATATCTGACATATTAAGTGGAAGTATTATAAAGACATTCACCTGTACTCATCACACTCATCTAAATACAAAGTAACCAAAGAAGCCTAGTTGGTATCTTAATGCACTATCAATATTAAGTTTATTATTGGCATTGTAATTAGAGATGATGATTTTGTAGTTGGCTTTATTTTTCTACTTCAAAGGAGTTATAAAAATTGAAGGTGTGCTGTTAATAGTTTACCACCTAGAGCTGAGGTCCAGTAGATTCAGTCTTATTTACATATGTTTTCAAACTGCAAAGATCAAAGTTCAAAGTATGTAAATGTCTTATTGTATCACTTTTAATTATAAGACTTTGTTATGCAATTTAATCAAGATAATAGTCATAGATACTTCCTATCATAGAGATTAAAGATTAGCTTTATTTGACACGTGTACGTGCACATTGAAACATACAGTGAAGTGTGTCATTTGCATCAACAACCAGCACAGTACGAGGATGTGCTGGGGCAGTCCACACGAGTCTTCATGCTCCTGACACTGACATAGCATGCCCACAATCTGCTAGCTCTAACCCTAACTCACGTCTTTGGAATGTGGGAGGAATACAGAGCACCCAGTGGAAACCCAAGCAGTCACAGGGACAATGTACAAACTCCTTACAGCCATTGGTAGGAATTGAACTCTGACTACTGATCACTAGTGTTGTAAAGCTTTACACTGACCACTACACTACCTCTTCTCCATCATCAAGTGTGCATTTAGGGGTCAGAGGTTTGGAGACATTAAAGTTATAGATTAGAGAGGAAAAATGCACTCTTCTGAGGAGCTTTGACTCCCAGAATTTTTAGCTCTCCCACACTGGCAGAAATTTTCAATCCATCTCGTCAACAGGGTCAAGGGCAAGGGTAATGTATAACTTATTATTCTGCTCCTACCTAAGATGTGGCTGACAGCATGAGAGTGAAATTCACCTTTGGTCACTGAAGGAGTCATAGTTACTACTTAGGGTAATACAGCACAGTATCGAGTCTGCCATCCTCTCCTCACATGACCTCACATTTCCCTTTATTTGCTACATGCTTGCTCAACTAACCAGCCTGTCAGCAGCCCACCGAATCTCCCTCTATTCTCCTCACAAAGCCAGGCTTTGTGCCTATGTGTTTAGAAATAGCAGTTTGAACCTCTAAGTCCATATCATTAACAAAGATTGTATCAAACACCAGTCCCAAGGAATGCCATCATTCATCTTGTCCTAATCCATAAAATTGGCCAACATTGGACCCATGCCATCAATGCCCCTCTTATGCATCCAGTTCAACTTTGCTGATATGCCCATTATATGCCACTTTATCAAAGGCCCATGTACACCACACCCACTCATCAACTCTACCCTTAACTCATCAAAAATTCCTCTCAATCATAGTATACTCTTAACCAATCTTTTCTGGCTCAAATTCATTAAAGCATTTTCCTCCAGATGATGATTAACCCTGTCCTGAATCAATATTCCAATAGAAGAAAGCTGAGAAGTAATTTCTTCACTCAGAGGGTAATGAATCCTCAAAATTCTCCAATCAGGAGGAGTATGCAGGCACAGATCCTGAAAGTACTTGAGGGAGAGAAAGAGATCAAAAGACTTTTGGTTATTAAGAAAATCAAGGGATAAGGAGAGGGACATTGTAAAGGTCCTCCCCAGGATGCAGCAGGCTGCTATACCTGTGGCCCGAACATTTCTCAAGTCAGAAACATGGCAATGAACCAGTGGTGGAAAATACCTGCAGCCCTGGAGCACCACCTGCTTGTACGTATGGGCTGCCCTTAACCTGGAGAGGATCTATAGTTCGAGAATTCGGGCAGGGAGAAGGTGAAATTCCAGAACATGTTATCATTAAAAAACAGATTAGATGTTTTAGCAGGTTTAATGGTGGATAAATTCTTAGGGTCTGCTCAGATGCATTGTGCTCTGGTCTGATGAATGATCTCCACCCAGAAGGTCAGTTGACCATTTCCCTTAACATATAGATGCTGCCCGACCCCCTAATTTTCTGAAGCATTTTGTGTGTTGCTACAGGTTTCCAGCATCTGCAGTCTTTCTTGCTTCTCTGATCAGAGTAGGATGTGAGCCTTCTCAGAGTCCTGCGGGCATTACATAATGGCTGTGGGCAGAGGGTTCTCCATGGCATAGCTAAGATTGTCATCCCTTTGAGATGAACTTTTATCTAACCGGATAGAAAATGATACAACAAATTATTTCAAATGAATCATCATTCTTTTGGATGCATGGGCCAATTGCATTTTAAATTAGCAGCTCTTTGGAGGCGTTAGAAAACAAAGGTGAAGACTGCAGGCTGAATCTTCCTCCATCTCTGAATAAAGGGCATTCTGATTACTAGCCGCAAATCATGCCTAATCTACATGGTTTTGTTTTGGTGTTCACTAATCACTTGATGAATGCTACCCAAAATATTTTGTGCTTTGCAAAATCCAGTACAGTAATAATAGAACCAGAATCAGGCTTATTATCACTGACATACAGAATGTTGTGAGATTTGTTTTGTGGCAGCAGTACAGTGCAATATGTTATAGAATTGTTATGAATTACCATAAGGAATACTATAAAAAATAAATAAGCCATCCAAAAAGATAGCAAAATAGTGAGGTAGAGTTCATTGACTGTTCAGTAATCTGATGGCAGAAGGGAAGAAGATGTTGCTAAAACTTTGAGTGTGGTTCTACAGGCTCCTATACCTCCTCTGTGATGGTAGTAATGAGAAGAGGCATGGCCTGGGTGATGTGAGACCTTATGATGGATGCCACCTTCTGGAGGCATTGCCTTTTGAAGACGTCCTCAATGGTGGGGAGGCTAGTGCCAACGAAGTATCTGGCTTACAACTCTGCAGCTTTTTCTGATATCATGCAGGCCAGTGCATAACTTGTCAGTCGCCAGTGCAAGACTCCTGTGAACTGCAGAGTAACTGATATTGCTGATATACCTTCTGGTGGGTATCAATAAGATTGAAAGATAGGGATAACATTCATTACGATGGTTAGAAGATTGCCAGAGATAACGGTTGTTTCTAGTTCAGATTCCAACAGGTAGCACAACGCTGAACAAGTTTATCAAGTAGTGTATCTTTGCAAAATGTGAAAGAATCTGTTCTTAATTAACGTACTTTTATATTTGCAAGCAGCTCCCATTTTGAACCAAATCTGTATCTGAACCTGAATCAAAACATCTTAGATAGGCTTCCAAGAACACAAAAGACAGTGACAAATCTGCATGCAGTTTGACAGATGTCCCACTGATTTATGTTCCCTGAACATCATTCAAACCCTGTACCACCAGACAAAGCAACCCAAAAAATTAATTATTATTCACAATATGGGAAATTGATTATAAATTAATTAATAATTAATTGTTATAAATAAATTATTATCAATAAAATAATTATTATTGAGGTACAGGAGACTGTAGAGCTATACTTTTACCTCATGACCGCACATTTATTGCACTATTTGTAATCAATGTTCCTTGAATATATTAACCACGTTTTATGTTCAGTGGAAAAAGTACTTCTTCAAACTTTGGAATCCAACTTGAAGAAGGACTAAATCCAAGACACTGTTAAATGTGAAGATAAAATAAAAATAAGGCAAATCAAAAATAATGAATAAGTTATATTCAATTTTTTTATCAAAATTTGATATTTATCATCTGTAAAACCATTCATTAGTATTTATCATTCAATAATAATTGAATTAAGTTTGGTTCATAATTTGTTTACTCTTTTCAATCTCAGTGACGCTATTCACTGTGGTTGTTCAGTTTAAAATTACATTTGGGCCGTGACTAAGTGTCGGCAGCTGCAAAAAAAAGTGATAAGAGATTGGTTGCCTTCCATATTTCAATGGAAAAATTCAGTAGAATATGGAATGAATGACTGATTAATTATGATAACAGATAGCCAAAAGTTGCAATCAGCCCTTTTATTCCAATTGCCAGAGCTAATAAACAAATAATACATAGCTACTGTATTAAATCACCAGAAGTGGCAAATCATGCACAGTACACCTTAATGGTATATCATCATGTACTAATTATAATCAACTAGCACAGTAGCACTGTTTCATTAGGTGCAATATTATCTAAATAGCATTGTGACTATAAATGCACATTTATTAAAAATAAATCTTAAGAACAAAACTTAACAAAAAAACCTCCTTAAATTTCCTCTTCCCTGCCTCAAGATTTTGAAGTCCTGGTTTAGTGTTGCCTTTCCTTACACAGTGATTTATCTCCTCCCTAATGAAGGTGTGTACAAACACGCTAAACAAGCCTAGGGGATACCAGTGCAGAGGGAGGTCACTTGGCTAAAATCCTTATTACTGAAGTCCAGGCATCTAGTAGTTCCTCATGAATGAAGTAGCTTCCCACTTCTGTAGCTTCACAGCAACTAAGAGCTAGCATTATATACCTTAGAAATTCAACTGCACAGTTATGTAAGTGGTCATGGGTTTAATTATTTCTTTTATATCCGTCAATTAAATCGTAATACTGAGAAATATAGCTTAGATTAAGATGTTTTCCTTCATTCCCCTCAGGTGGAATGCCCATGAAAACCCTATTAAATAAACAAATACAATGTGAGATTTTCCAGAGGCTAACAGTGATCGTACTAGAATCTTATTGTTAGTTCATTACAGATCAAGGACAGATGTGACACAGAAACAATTCTCCTGGCTGGTTTTATTTTGATAGAATTTTTACTACGTTTCTTTTGTTAGACATCATGAATAAGAAGTTGTCACGCAACTTTCAGAATTTAAGTTCGTATTCCTGTTCCTTAATTTCCTTTTATTTTAACTAGTCCTAGCATTTTTTCTTACCTCTTATTTCACTGTGTGAGAATCTGAAACTTATTGCCCTTCAGCAACAGATACAAAGTGCTGGGGGAGCTCAGGAAATCAGGCAGCAGCAGCAGCATGTAAGTAAGGGAACAAAGAGTCGATGTTTTTGGCCAAGATCCTCCAACAGGATTGGAAAGAGAAGGGACAGAATACAGAGGTGTGGCGGGGTGGGGGGGGGAGAGTAGTACTAGCTGGTAAGTGATAGGTGAGACTAGGTGAGGGGGAAGATGGAAAAGATGGAATCTAATAGGAGAAGACAATGGACCATGGAAGAAAGAGAAGGAGCAGGGGTACCAGAGGGAGGTGATGGGCAGGAGAAGAAAAGGAATGCATTAAGAGGCTAACCAGAAAGGGGAATGGAAAAAGAAAGATATGGGAGAGGTTAATTTTACCAGAAGCTAGAGAAATCAGTGTTCATGTCATCAAGTTGGGGGCTACTCAGACAGAATATAGGGTATTGTTCCTCCAACTTGACCTCAATGGGCAGTAGAGGAATCCATGGACAGACATGTTGGAATGGGAATGTGAAGCTGAATTAATATGGTGGCCATTAAAAGATCCTGCGTTTTGTGGCAGATAGAACAAAGGTGCTTGACAAAGCAGAGCCCAAATCTATGTTGAGTCTCTCTGATGTAGAAGAGGCTACACCAGGAGCACCAGATACAATGGATACTCCAGTAGACTTGCAATTAATGTGTCGCCTGTTGAATTCTGGTATTTTAATCCAAGATTCTTTTAGCAGTCAGGATCAAGGCATAAATATGTTGCTTCATAATCATTTTGTTAAGAGTTGATAGAACAAAGAGAATAGGAACAAAACAGTGACAGAGGGTCACTGCTGCTTGAAGAAGATAGCACCTAGTATAAAACAATTATTTTTATACCCAAAGATTAGGAAAAATCCATTCAAATCTATAGTTAAGGGTAAACCAATTAGAAATTACTTATTCAATACTTCAGTAAAATTAACCAATGAGAATGAGAATACACTTATTCACTTACTGAAATACAGAAAACCTTTCAGAATTGTATTTTGTATAGCCACTAGAGGCATATTAAACTGCTATACATATTAAACTGATATGCATATAAAAGCTACTTAAAATACATGGAGACAATTAGTTGTTAAATTACAACAAAATGACAATTAACATTTAACAATTGGATCCAATGCACCTCACCTGTTTGAGGCTCTGAATCATCATGAGGGAGGAGGTGTAGGTGCAGGAGTGTGACCACCCAGGTTGTGCTCTCTTCTCGCTGCTGCCATCAGGTAGAAGGTACAGGAGCCTCAGGACTCACATCACCAGATCCAAGAACAATCACCACCCCTCAACCATTGGGCTCTGAATACAAGGGAATAACTATACAAGGGAATATGCTTGCTCCATCATTGAAATGGCCCCACAATCAATAACCTCACTTCAAGGACTCTTTATCTTATTATGTCATGTTTTCATTACTTATAGCTATTTACTTATATTTGCATTTACACAGTTTGTTGTCTTCTGCACTCTGGTTATCTTCCATTGATCCTGTTACAGTTACTATTCTATAGATTTGTTGTGTATGCCTACAGAAAACTGAATCTCACGTTGTATATGGTGACATATATGCACTTTGATAATAAAATTTACTTCAAACTTTGAAGAAGAGGTAGATTGTGAGGTCAAGAGTCCATATTAACAAATTAGGGAATGGTTGAATAGTCTTTGAACAGTGGGATAGACTGTTGGCAGTATCTCAGAATAAGTTTTCATTACCCCAATTGTGGCCAGACCACTCTTATAAATTATTTCTTACTCATATGTTCTATATGTTGATCTATAAAGTTCAGTATCGGTACTCTACTGACCACTTTCTCAATGTGCATTACTACCATCAACAAATTTCCTCATATTTCTCTATTCTTGCACTCATTTTAGTTCATTCCGTGCATTTATACTGTCATTTTTTACTCTAATTTTTATCAAAATGTAACACTGGACATTGTTCAGCATTTAAATTCATCTAAATTTAGTTTTAACCTGCCTGTATCTCCTTGAAGTCGATTAATAGCCATTTTCAGCTCTCTGTTCCTCTAAGTTTGGTGTGATCTGCAAATTTGGAAATTGTGCTCCCTACACCCAAGTCCAGGACATCATTAGTCATCTCTGGGGAATCTCACTGTACACTTCTTTCTAATCCAAAAAAAAACTCATGTGTCCAATGTTTTTTTATCTGTGCCATAATTGTCTCTTGTGCTTCATAGGTTTTGTTCTTGATGATAAGAGCTTTAGACAACATCTTCTGTTTGGAATCCCATACAATCCATATCAATTACATTTCTCTCATTGGCCCTCAATTCGTTCCTCAAAATGCTTCATTAGTTAGTTAGACATGATCTGCCTTTAACAACTCTGGGCAGGTTTTCTCTACTTAACCCACATTACCCCAATGACTGTTAATTTTCTCAATGGTCATTATTTCTAGAACCTTCACTAATGAAGATGTCTTGGGTAGTTTATTGTTGAGAGAGAATGGTAGAGTCCTGGGGAGTGTGCAGAACAGAAGGACTGAGAAGTACAAGAAAGTGGTTCACTCAAAGTAGAGTTACAGATAAATAAATGTCACAGGGTGTATCACAGTGGTTCCCAAAGTGGCAGTATCACATCCCCTCCCCCAGGAGCAGTGACACTTTCTAAGGGGGCGATAAAGATAAAGTATGCAGTGGGGAGGCACTCAGTAGCAAGGGGAGTAGCTGAGGGATTACAGCCTTAATTTAAGAAATGAATTACTTATTCCAAGCACTCATAATTGATTTCAATTAACACATAGTCACCTCATCTCTTGCTAACCCACCAACTCTTAGACTTTGCTCAAAGCTCATTATAGTTGTTGAAAAGTAATGTGACACTTCTGTGTTTGGCAACTCATGAGAAAAATCTGGACTGACAAAAGTGTGTTATTTCAGAGCCCAGTACATACATTTCCTGTGAATTGGGGAGAATTAGGTTGAATTCAATGAGGTAATTTTCAAAATCTGCCCTGTTGAATGGTCTTGACTGCTTTTCTCTAGCCCACAGCACAACCAAGATATTGCTGCCCCACTTTATGCACCTTCAGGCAGAGAGTCAAGTTTTGCCTGAGCTATTGTGACATCAGAACTTTGCCCTTTATTGATTGCAGTGTTTGAGTTTGGACTTGTACAATAGGTAATTAACAGTGGTTTTTAATCCATAATGAAAATGGCAGAAGCAGACCAATGAAAAAGAAGTGTAGACGATATAGTGTGGAGAACCTGAAATATGGAGTTCTACCAACACCAAGCAATCAACCACAGCCAATGTGTTTGCAGTGTGAATAAGGTTTTCCAAATGAGGCAATGAAACCATCCAAGATCCTTGAACATTTCAAGAGAATACATTCCCATAAAGCAAACAAGAACTTGACTTTTTCAGTTATTTCATGAAAATGTTCAGAAATGGAAAACACTTCAAAACATGTAAGGAGTGGTGGTTTGCATACTTCATACATTTAAGTGCTCACTGATAAACCTGGAAAGCCCCATGCTGTTGGAGAAGAAATGATTCTGCCAGCAGTAAGGGAGGTCCTGAATACAATTTTTCATTAGTCACCAGACCAAATAATTTAAGTGATTCCACTCTGTTCAAAGATGAATAGATCATGTATCTAAGAATACAGAAGACACATTGTGCGACATACTTAGGACAACAGAATTTGTTCTGCAGTTGAATAAGTCGACTTTGCCAGGCAACGAATCATTACTTCTTGATTATGTTCGCTTCGTAAAAGATGAAAGCATGGTTCAAGAGATGTTATTTGTAAAGGGATGTTATGAAGGGGGAGTCAATGTTTTAGATTGCTGAGCAATGTTTAAAGAGAACATTCTCACTTGTGCAACAAATTGGCAGGACATCATCAACAACAGGAACCATCAATAACAGGACACCGTCAGTAACAGGAACTATCAATAACAGGACACTGTCAATAACAGGACACCATCAATAGCAGGAACCATCAATAACAGGAACCATCAACAACAGGAACCATAAATAACAAGACACCATCAATAGCAGGACACCGTTAATAACAGGAACCATCAATAACAGGAACCATCAACAACAGGAACCATAAATAACAAGACACCATCAATAGCAGGACACCGTTAATAACAGGAACCATCGATAACAGGACACCATCAATAACAAGACACTGTCAATAACAGGACATGATTAATAACAGGACACCGTCAGTAACAGGATGCCACTGTGTCGTTACTACGTTCTTGGAAAATGCTGCACCTAACATATTTACAATTCACTGTGTAGTTCACAGACAACTTGTCATAGAAACCCTGAGTGATTGGCTGCACAAGTCATTAAATATTGTTATCACAGCAGTAAATAAAATCTTGTCCCATGCTCTCAATTCTCAACTATTTTGAGAACTTTGTATTGAGAATGATAAACAGCTTGAACACTTGCTGTTGCACACAGAAATCAGGAGGCTCTCAACAGGAAACTACCTGAGAAATTTTTTATGCACTATTTGAAAGTGTGATGAAATTCTCTGAAGACTCAAGTGCTTCATTCAGTAATCAACTCAAGAGTATTGGGCATGACATAACTTATTTGTCAGATTTATTCACAAAGTTTAATGAAATCAGTCTTCAATTACAAAGAAATTATGTCAATTTTATCAAAGCCAGCTATCCCTATTTAAGTGCAACAGTGACCTTCACAATTATTTTTCCAATTTCCAAGCCTCACTGAGTTGGAAGAGAAAGAAGGAATATCAGATGATAATCTTCAAGTCTATAGTAACCGAGTGAGCTGCATAAAGACATGTCGGAAAGATTTCAGGATCTTCTCTCTACCCAATCCAGATTGGGTAATAAATTAATTCCTGACTACTTTTAATGATGAATTAACAGAAAAGATGGAGGAAGAACCTCTCTACAAAATGATTTTGAGCTGATGCTGAGGTTCAAAAAATCATTATCTGAACTTTTAGTTACAAAAGGAAATCTCTGAACGTTATCCTGCACTGCACAAAAGGCTCAAGATTTTCTTTATTGCCCTTTCAACATCATATGTAGTAGAGCATGGTTTCAATGTGGTCACCTATTCCAAAGCAATTATTGAACATGGGGATCAGAATCAGAATCCGACATGCGTCGTGAAATTTGTTGCTTTGCGGCAGTAGCATATTGTAATGCATAATAATGAAAACTACAAATTACATAACAAACATGTATAAAAAAAGAAAATTAAATTAAATAAATAGCGGAAAAAGAGAAAAAAATACTGAGGTAGCATCCGTGGGTTCAGAAGTCTGATGTCGAAGGGGAAGAAGTTGTTCCGAAACGTTGAGTGTATGTCTTCAGGTTCTTGTATCTCCACTTTGTGGTAGTAATGAGAAGAGGCTATGTCCTGGATGATGGGGGTCCTTAATGACAGATGTGGCCATTTTAAGACATTGCCTTTTGACGGTGTCCAGGATGCTGGGGAGGCTAGTGCCCCTGGTGGAGCTGACTGGGTTTACAACTGAGACAGCTTCTGAGTGACATTCAGAAGCTGATACCACTGCACCAAGCCCACCCATCTCACTGAAAGGTGAAAACGCAACCAAGTAGTGAATAGTTGGACTATTAATGTACACTCTAAAATTATTGATGTAAATTGCTTTTACTGTAATTAAATAAATAACTTTATTTATAGATTTGAATATTTTTAGCAATTACTTGTCACTGCTTTGAAATTTTTTTTTCACTGTGCATCATAAATGAACATTCTTTATAGATTTTATATGACAGCCAGAAAGGGTTCATTCACTGAGTATATGTGGGTAAAACTCAAAGGTAAGAAATGCAATAACTCTGATAGGATTATATTAGAAAATCCTCAATAGTCATTGGGGCTTTGAAGAACAGATATTCAGACAGATAGGGAAAGATGTAAAAAAGCTGTAAAAAAACAAAAGTAACTTCCCTAATGTACCCACACAACACTAGGAGTTTAGATGGGACAAAATTTGTAAGGGGCATCCAGGAGGGTTTCTTAAATCAATATGTAGATAGGAAGAGGAATGGCCTTATTTTGTTGGGTCATGAGCCTAGCCAGGTGACTGATCTTTAAACGGGAGAATGGTTAAGGAATAGTAAATACAATTCCTTAATATTTAAGATAGCTATATATGAGGAGAAATATCAATTTTAAGAGAGTGTATTAATTTGGAGCAGGGAAGATTGCAAGAGTATTAGACAGGAGCTAGGAAGACCTAATTAGGGGGAGTTGTTTTTTTGGCAAGACCCAAATGCAGAGTATTTAAAGGTCAGCTGCACATAGTAGAGTTCCAGTAAAGGGAAAGACATGGATGAAACTGTAGATGGGTGGGTTAGTAAATTTTCAGAATACATGAAGAGTCATGGGTACTTCACAAGTCTGTAAAAGGATAATTACAGTGGGATGTAGATCAGTTGCAGATATTGGTAGAGAAGTGGCAGATGGAGTTAAACCTGGCAAATGTGAAGTGTTGCATTTGAGGAACTCAAGTGTAAAGAGAGAATACAGTACTAATGTCAGGACTTTTAGCAGTGTTGATGTACAGAGGGATACTATGATCCAAGTTCATGATTCTCTGAAAGAAGCTGCACAAGTTGAAAGGGTGGTTAAGAAGCCAAATGGCATGCTTGGCTTTATTAGTCAAAAAACTGAGTTCAAGAATCAGGAGATTATGTTGCTGCCAAAAACTCTAGTTAGGCGATATCTGGAGTATCAGTTGCTCCATTATAGGAAGGATGTTGAGGCTTTGGAGAAGGTACAGAAGATTACCAGGAAGATATCTGGATTAGAGGGTGAATACTGTAAGCAGAGATTGTACAACATATGTTGTTTTCTCTGGCGTGCCGGAGGTAGACAGGGGATCTGATAGAAGTTTATAAAATTATGAGAGGCATAGACAGTACAGATGCCTAGTTTCTTTTTCATCAGTTTGATCTGACCAGTACCAAAGGCCATGCATTTAAGGTGAAAGGGATAAGTTCAGAAAAGATATGCAGGACAAGTATTTTTCATCGAATGGTGGGTGGCTGGAGTGTGCTGCTTGGTCTGGTGGTGGAAGCAAATACGGGAGAGATGCTCAGAAGGCTCTGAGACAGACGCATGAATATGCAGGCAATGAAAGGATGTGGACATTGTCTCAGTTTAGTTGAGCATTTGATTATTAATTTCGTTAGTTTGGCAAAACAACATTGTGGTCCTAAGATCTGTTTCTTGTGCTGTTCTGTTCCATGTTCTATGTTGACCCAGTGGATTGCATGCTAAGAATTTTAATGGAAGTGGTTGCAGAAATAGTTGATGATTGATTGTAGAATGTCATTACTCACTAAACTCCAGGAGGGCTTTAGAATAAAGGGGTTTTGTTGCATTTGTATAGATTGTGTTGAGGCCTCACCTGGAATATAGTCTTACCTAAAAATAAATTAATAACATTGGAGGCAGTACAAAAGAGATTTGCCTGCTAATTCCCGGGATGAGAGGATTGTTCAATCAAGGGAGATTAAATTGTTTGAGTCTGTATTCGTTAGAATGTGGAAGAATGACGGGTGAACTTGTTAAAACATACAAGATCTCAAGGGAGCTTAACATGGTAGATTGTGGGATATTTTTGGTTATGTTTTCTAACTCCAAAACATAAAACTAATTGCGAGAAAAAAAGATGGGAGTTCAGGAAACTTAGTTTGATTTTTATTTTAATCAAGGTGCATACATATCACGTGGTGGCTTGATGGCACATGCAATTCACATGCTCTCACATACTGTACAACCCACAATGCATTGTGTAAACAACAAAGGACACTTAATCAAACAATATACTGACGATATACTCAGGTCCTGCTGAAGGGTCCTGGCCCAAAACATCGACTGTACTTTTTTCCATAGATGCTGACTGGCCTGCTGAGTTCCTCCAGTATTTTGTGTGTGTTGCTTGGATTTCCAGCATCTGCAGATTTTCTCTTGTTTGTGAATATATTTACAATATTACTCAAATGTTACTAAATATTAAATGCACAACAGTTTTCACTTGTGGGAGAGTTATGTACAAAGAACCATAGCTATGAGATAAAGAGGAGGTCAGTTAAAATTGAGGAATAGAGTAGAATCCAGTTAACTGGGCCATCATTCAATTGGGGCAGCCACTTATTTTGGACAAAGCTTAAAGAACAAAGACTAATCAAAAAAGTTTCCAGAATTCCGTTCATTTATTTGGGACACTATGCCACTTAATTGGGATGGAAGACTGGTGCTGAAGAGTGTTTAACTAACATCAGTCACATGAACTCTTGTGGCCATTAGACACCACACCATGTGTAGAGAAAAGTTTCTAAATAGTGTCAGTTCTGTGTATTCATTTTCAAAATGCAATGATTTTTGTCACTGATAGTAGTTGGCACTAAATAAGCAATAAGACATTTCAGAACTGTTTTGCTCACTGTGATTTCAATCATTGAGGCCAGAAACAGCCAGGAATAAAAATCAAATGATTTCAGTACTTTAATGTTAGTAACTACAGAGAATCTGAAGGTATCAACAGTCATATTGAATGTTATAATGAAAATGAAGATTTGGAAGATGCAATAATTGAAAGCATTTTATAAAGGCAGTCCATTATCTGCACTAGGTGTTTGTGCTGTTTTTATTCATTTACAATGAATTAAAAGAACACAACAGAGTACTGTTGATGACTATTAGGAACTAATACAGTTTTATAGTACTGTGGTAGTATTTGTATTGTTCCAATTTGATCTATATTTCATATAAATATATGATTTGTTGCTCAGTTAAATGATAGTTTTTTTGTACCTTTTTAACAATTTCCATGAAACTTAGGCTAAATTTGCATCCCTAAGTAATTTCATATTCCTCTCATTTGTAATACATTGAGCTGGAATGTAGCAGGAGTCCCATGGCTCTGGCAAGCCAAAAGTCAGCTGTGCCAGTATCTGCAACACAGGTGAGATTCGTTCAATGGGTTTAGTCAGAAAGATTGATGTCAGTACACTAACAATTGCTATTCAACTGCAACAAATGAAGCACTTGTGCACAAGATCATTCCAATGTCCCCAAACCATCTGCGAAAAGCTGAATTTGAATTTTTCCTTGCTGCTGATCAAGTGAGAACAATTTGTGCAATATTGCATTTACTTCATGGGAAGTCAAACAATACATACCTTTGACTGCTGGCAGCTGGCTTCGTTACATTGGGCAATATCAGCAAATTTTATTAACCCTAGTAACTGCAAAAAAAACTATTTCATAGGACTACTTTAATTTATGAATGTGATAAAGTTTTAAGATAGAAACTAAGAAAATAATCATAGGAATATTTCATGTGGTCTTCTGAGATTGATTGGCCATTTAATACAATCAAGGCTGATCCTCTGCCTCAATAACGTCAGTTCCCACTGTCTCCTCCCTTGTATGCCTTGATGTAATTTTCTGTTTAGAGATATATCTGACTCATGTTTAAATATATTTAGGGATATGACTTCTACCTTATGTTGTAAGAGAATCAGGTTATGTAACTCTGTTTTAAATATGTCTAATGATCCAGCCTGCACAATTCTAAGATTTATCACCCTCTGTGAAAAGAAATTACAGTACAGTGGATTCTGGTTAATTGGGACACATTGGAACCAGTATATTTTGGCCCAATTAAGCGGCTTTGTTGAAATAGTATCATTCTATAATCCATAATTATATTGCGGCAAGTTAATTATTGATAGGATGTTTCTATTAAGAAGTAACTCATCCTTCTCAATAATCAAAAGGCATAGGAGGAAAATTTGGAACTAATTTCTAGCATTAATTATTTTCTTTATGTTAAAAAATAAATAACAAAATCTTGATGATATCAAATTTGAAATGGTGACCAATGCTGTTTGTGCATTTCTCAATATTTGGAAAATAATAAATACTTTGGGAGTTATAATTTGAACATTTCTGCCAATGTGGCAATCCACGGGAAAAAGGTTTGACTGATTCATGAATATCAAGAAGCAACAACAGATTGGCAATCCGATCACAAACAAGAGAAAATCTGCAGATGCTGGAAGCGCAAGAAACGTCGAATGTACTCTTTTCCATAGATGCTGCCTGGCCTGCTGAGTCCCTCCAGCATTTTCTGTGTAGAACAGACTGGCAGGGGCTCCCCTTTTTTTTCTGATCTTTCCTAGATCTTGCACTGAAGTACATTTTGCAATAAGATTTTTAAGCTGTGCCTACTCATTGGCACAGAGGGTTGTGGAGAGCTGCAGATAATTCATGGTTGGTGTCTGTGTTACAGATGACGTGACTATATCAAGACAGTGCAGAAAGTGTTCTGTATTATCTCCCCGGCAGCATGATCGGTGACTCATACAAGGTTACAGATGAGAACTGCTGGCAGTTTGCCAGCACTTTATTCGAGGAGTAATAATCTGGATAATGGATGTTTGAAAGCTCTCCTTCTGTGACAGATTTCCCTATAAATCTTTTCCTTGTTTAATGTTCAAGCATGACATTCTGCTTCCAGGAGAGATCTCCGATTAAGATCAAGAATGGTTCTGGGATTGCCATTCCCTGAAAATATTTAAACTCAAATCTTACAAGCTTTATATGTTGAACTTCAAAATCACCCTTTGAATCAGGAAGCAATAACCAAATTAATGTGACGAAAGAAAACAATATCTCCTAATTAAGTAGGTAACATAACAATAGACAGCTGCCCAGATGAAAGATGGGGCATTTAAAAAGAGTGACAACAATAAGTTGTTGTTACTCTCCTGCTCCCACCAGTCTTTCAGCAATTTTATCTTGCAGATGGATGAGATCTTTCTCCAAACCAGAGGAACATCTCGGCACAAATACTTGACAGTGTTGGGTTTCACTTGCAAAGGTCTCTCCGGAAGGAGGCTCATGGCCTTCAGATACATTGGTGTGAAGATTGAACCAGATACTTGTGTTTTCAGTTTTCCATGCTAAGATCTAAGCATGCTTCAGTTTAGAACTTTAACTGGAACCTTAACTGGTTCCTTAAGATTGTCATAGCTGGGACAGATAGTGGGATAAGCTCCTACTAACTATGAAATGGCCCAAATAGTCTCTGACAACCAAGATCAGCTCTTAGCCTTCACATGTGGCTTAGCTACAAAGCCCGGTGGAACCATTTCTACTGAGAGGAGAAGGGGCAAATGCAGGTTTCTGGGAACTTAAAATTAATTGCTCCAGGCAGATAGGGTTCAGCAGCCATGGTCAGCAGCTGAGCTAGCAAAAGAAAAATTCTGATCTCAAACCTCTGCTGCCTTGTGGCTATATCCACTCATGGAGATGGCTTTAGGATCCAGAGTCCGCAATGCTGCTGGTGCAAGCTGTAATGTTTCTCTGCTGTTCCTTTGGGTACATCAGCTGCACGGAGAGGGGGAACCTGCTGCATGGGCTTGTTCTCCATATCATACTGCCCTGGCTTGCGTACTGGTTTGCGAATCATGTAGACAGCTAGGATGAGACATCCATGGTTGAACCCAACCAATGGAGGTCCTCAGATGATTATGGCACTCAAGCATTCAACCAACACACAGGCAAATGATGTTAAGCCCTTGAGGAACTGAGTACCAAAATCAGTAACAATGAAACAGCATACCCTGATGTCGGTCACATTGTAGTTGGAGACTTAAATCAGTCTCTGTCTAACTACGACCACATCACCTGCAAAACCAGAGGACACAACACATTTGACAGCTGCTCTACCACCATCAAGCACGCCCACTGCTCTATCTCTTGCCTGCATTTGGGTAAATCTGGTCACCTGCTGCTGCTTCTTCAGATTGCGCACAGACAGGCAGAAGAGCACGACAGCAGTGAAGAGGATTATGAAGAGCTCTGTGGCAGAGGAGGAGGAGTGAATTCAAGATTTCTTCATGTCAGTGGACTGGACAATAGTCAAGGATTTGTTAGCAAACCTAAACTAAATGAATATGTTGCAATTGTCACCAATTTTTTAAGGATATGCAACAAGTGCATGACCACAAGAATATTCTGAATCTTCTCCAACCAGGAAGTTGGATGAACCAGGAGATCTAAAACCTGTCGAGGGCTAAACTGGACTGAACTGGAATTACTAATTGACACTTGACAGCTATGACAGGGGTTCGACAATATAACTTCCTACAAGGCAAGATCAGGTAATACAAGCAGCAAGACACATCATTCCAGGTGAACTCAGTATCTTTTATATACACTTTCATAGGGACGCATGAGCCACCTCATCTCTGTATGACCCTGTAAACTGAGTCTTTGAGGCTGACATCTCTGCAACCTACAAGAGGGTGAATCCATGAAAGGCAGATAGCATACCTGGCTGAGTACTAAAGATCCATGGGGACCAACTGTCTGGAGTGTTTTCATATATATGTAACCTCTCATTGCTGTGGTCTAATGTTCCTAGCTGCTTGGGAAAGGCACATATTTTGCTGGTGCCCAAGAAGAGCATGGTGTCTTGCCTCACTGACTACTGTCTATCGCACTTACATCAAAGGCAAGAAGCTTATTTCAGTGTTAATCAAATCCTGCCTCAGAAGTTACTTGCATCCACTTCAGATAAACTGCCATTACTACAGGACAATAGGAAGTGTGATCTCTCCGGCTCTTTACTTTGTTCTGGAACATCTGGGCAGAGGGCCCATATACACAAGAGTGCGGTTCATTGGCTACAGCTCAATGTAGTGAATGAACAGCAGTCTTTTGTCCCTCTGTCCATGTGGTGAACTACATATACCTGTCTGGACACGCCCCTCTGCTGACTGCTCCTGTGGCTCCTCCCACAGACCCCTGTATAAAGGCAGTTGGAGGCACTGCTCCCCCCCCCCCCCATCTCCAGGATGTTGTGTGGTGGTGTCTTGCTGCTAATCGTGGCCTCTTGCAGCTAATAAAAGCCTATTGTTCGCCTCCCATCTCCGAGAGTTATTGATGGTGCATCAGTCCAACACTCACCCCATCTAAACTCAGCATCAACTAAAAAACTTGGGCCCCTGCACCTCCCTCTGAAAATAGATAATTGAGTTCTTCATTGCAGACCTCAGTCAGTGAGGACTGGGAACATCTCCTCCTCACTGACCAACAGCACAGGTACCATCAAGTCTGCATGCTTAGCCCCCAGCTCCGCTCTGTTCATACACACGATTGCATGACTAATTACAGCTTCAATGTCAGCCCCAGGGTGCTCAAAGCCTGTGCCTCCCAGCTATGTGGAGTACTTCACCATGTCTTCAACCTGAGCCTGAGTCTCCAGAGGGTTCCTGCGCTGTGGAAGACTTCCTGCCTCGTTCCTGTACCGAAGAAGCCGCGCCCCAGTGGCTCCAATGACTACAGACAGGTGCCATTGACCTCCCACATCATGAAGACCCTCAAGATACTTGTTCTAGAGCAGCTCCAGCCTATGGTTAGGCCACACTTAGACCCTCCCCAGTTCGCCTATCAGCCCCGACTAGGAGTTAAGGATGCCAGGGTCTACCTGCAGAACCGCGTCTACGCCCACCTGGACAAGCTGGCGAGCACTGTGAGGGTCACGTTTTTTGACTTCTCCAGTGCGTTCAACACCATCTGCCCTGCTCTGCTGGGTGAGAAGCTGACAGTGATGCAGGTGGATGCTTCCCTGGTGTCATGGATTATTGATTACCTGACTGGCAGACCACAGTACATGCGCTTGCAACACTGTGTGTCAGACAGAGTGGTCAGCAGCACTGGGGCTCCACAGGGGACTGTCCTGTCTCCCTTTCTCTTCACCGTCTACACCTCGGACTTCAACTACTGCACAGAGTCTTGCCGTCTTCAGAAATTTTCTGACGACTCTGCCATAGTTGGATGCATCAGCAAGGGAGATGAGGCTGAGTACAGGGCTACAGTGGGAAACTTTGTCACATGGTGTGAGCAGAAACATCTGCAGCTAAATGTGAAAAAGACTAAGGAGCTGGTGGTGGACCTGAGGAGGGCTAAGGCACCGATGACCCCTGTTTCCATCCAAGGGGTCAGTGTGGACATGGTGGAGGATTGCAAATAACTGGGGATACGAATGGAGGACAATAAACTGGACTGGTCAAAGAACACTGAGGCTGTCTACAAGAAGGGTCAGAACCATTTCTATTCCTGAGGGGACTGAGGTCCTTTAACATCTGCTGGACGATGCTGAGGATGTTCTACGAGGCTGTGGTGGCCAGTGCTATCATGTTTGCTGTTGTGTGCTGGGGCAACAGGCTGAGGGTAGCAGACACCAACAGAATCAACAAACTCATTCCTAAAGCCAGTGATGTTGTGGGGGTGGAACTGGACTCTCTGATGGTGGTGTCTGAAAAAAAGAGGATGCTGTCCAAGTTGCATGCCATCTTGGATAATGACTCCCATCCACTCCATAATGTACTGGTTAGGCACAGAAGTACATTCAGCCAGAGACTAATTCCACCGAGATGTAACACTGAGCATCATAGGAAGTCATTCCTGCCTGTGGCCATCACACTTTACAACTCCTCCCTTGGAGTGTCAGACACCCTGAGCCAATAGGCTGGTCCTGGACTTATTTCCACTTGGCATGATTTACTTATTATTTAATTATTTATGGTTTTATATGGCTATATTTCTACACTATTCTTGGTTGGTGCGACTGTAACGAAACCCAATTTCCCTCAGGATCAATAAAGTATGTCTGTCTGTCTGTCAATGCCAAATACAAATCCTGTGTGGTGATGAGTAGGCATATAGGAACGTAGCAAAACATAGAAAACCTACAGCACAATACAGGCCCTTCAGCCCACAACGCTGTGCCGAGCAAATACTTAATCCAGAAATGACCTAGTGTTACCCTATAACCCTCCATTTTTCCAAGCTCCTTGCATCTATCCAGGAGTCTCTTAAAAGACCCTATTGTAGCCGCTTCCAACACCATCATCGGCAGCCTATTCCGCGCACTCAACACTCTATGTAAAAGATTTACCCCTGACATCTCCTCTTTACCTATTTCCAAGCACCCTAAAACTGTGTCCTCTCATGCTAGCCATCTCAGCCCTGGGAAAAAGCCTCTGACTATCCACATGATCAATGCCTCTCATTATTTTATACACCTCTATCAGGTCACCTCTTATCCTCCGTCACTCCAAGGAAAAAGGCCGAGTTCACTTAACCTATTCTCATAAGGCATGCTCCCCAATCCAGGCAACGTCCTTGTAAAGTGAAACAAACATGTGCCAGTCTACATTGGTGGATCACTAGCTGGCGGGGGAGCTTTAAACTCCTGGGTATTAACATATCAGATGACCTGCCCTGAGCCCAGCATGTTGATGCTGTCACAAAGATCATGTCCTGACTTAGAAGGTAAGAAAGATTGACATGTCACTTAGAAACTTCTATTAATCCTGTTGAAAGTACACTGACTAGTTGCCACATCAACAATTCCTTTCCTCCCACTGATGCTGCTCGACCCTCTGAGTTCCTCCAGCAGCTTGTGGGTAACAGGTCCGGTACAACAATTCAAATGCACAGGAACATATCAGGCTGCAAAGAGTATAGACTCAGCCCAATTCATTGTGGGCCCATCCCTCGCCACCATCAAAAATGTTTACATGAGGTCTTGCCTCAAGAAGGCAACAATCATTAAAGATCCCTATCATGTAAGCAATGCCAACTTCTCTCAGCAATTATCAGGCAGAAGATGTACGAGGGGTGATTGATAAGTTCGTGGCCTAAGGGAGAAGGGGTCAATTTTAGAAGACCTAGCACATTTATTTTTCCTACATTTACACACTTAGTCCAGAGGTCATGAAGCATATGGATCCCTTCTTTGTAGAAGTTGGCATCTTGGACCTCCAGAAGTGGTCCACAGCAGGGGTGATTGATAGGTTCGAAGCCTGAGGTAGAAAGAGATGAGTTATTAACTTCAAACTTTCTGCATTTTCACTCAAAGAGTTGAACTGCACGTGCAATTAACGAGCATTGTATAATTTATCTCGGTCTAACTTAGGCCACGAATTTATCAATCGCCCCTGCTATGGACCACTTCTTCAAAGAAGGGATCCGTATGCTCCACAACCGCTGGACTAAGTGTGTACATGTAAGAGGGGACTATGTTGTGCTACATTTTCTAAAACTGACTCCTTCTACTTTAGGCCATGAACTTATAATCACCCCTCATTGAAGCCTGAAGTTGCACACCACAAGTTCGAGAGCAGCTACTTTCCTTCATCCAACCAGTCTTCATAACTCTAATTACGATCTCTGTATAGCAACACTTGTGACCACTATTAACATCTTGCACTACAATAGGCTGGTTTTTGTATTAATTGTGTACTTTCTTGTATAAGTTTGTATAATTTAAGTTTAGTGTATGATTCTTTTGCTGATGTTATGTATCTGATTGTATTGCCTACAATGTTGCTGCATGTTTGTCATTGCACCTGTGCATGTATGTACTTCTGCCTATGGCAATAAACTTGACCTTGACTTTGGTTAGCCAATACACTCTGTTACATCAGGAAGGCAGGGCCCTTTCCTTGCCAGCCAAAACTACCCAGAGGCAGCACCCAGGGTAGAAGAGGGCCTGTAAAATCCAAACAAAAATGTTGGGATATCATGCCCCAACCCAGAGCAGTTACCTTGTGCCAGGAACCATAGTCTGAATTTAAGCTACCTCTCACCAATTAGCTGTAATTTTACCAGCTTTGTCTGCACTGTATAAAGTTCTTTCTCAGTGGAAGTATTCTGATCTTTAAATCAGAAGCATGCCGGGGAAATCACCTAGTTAATCTGGAATCTTAAATAACATTTAATAATTACTGCCTTCAGGGACCTCAGAGCAAACTCCACACCCCTGCAAACAGAAAGGACTGAGCTCAGACCCAAGCCTGTGCACGCCACGGGTTAGAATCTGCAGCATGTATACCAGATCAATGTCAGCTAGCAGCAAGTATTCCAGAAATGCAACGGTGTGGATTAAAGCTGGAATCCAGAGGCTTGAACTCAAAAATCTAAGCCACATTTCAGTTCAAAAACTTTTGAGATAGGTGGAGGATAGATGTCGGAAAGTGTACGGTCATTCACTTATTTAAATGGGGAGAGAATTCAAAGTCCTGAGATGCAACGGGACTTGGGAGTCCTCGTGCAGGATACCCTTAAGGTTAACCTCCAGATTGAGTTAGTGGTGAAGAAGGCGAATGCAGTGTTGCATTCATTTCTAGAGGAATAGAGTATAGAAGCAGGGATGTGATGTTGAGGCTTTATAAGGCACTGTTAAGACCTCACTTGGAATACTGTGTGCAGTTATGGGCTCCTTATTTAAGAAAGGATGTGCTGATATTGGAGAGGGTTCAGAGAAGATACACTAGAATGATCCCGGGAATGAGAGGGTTAACATATGAGGACCATTTGACTGCTCTTGGATTGTACTGCTTGGAGTTTAGAAAAATGAGGGGGGACCTCACAGAAACATTTTGAATGTTGAAAGGCATGGACAGAGTGGATGTGGCAAAGTTGTTTCCCATGGTGGGGGAGTCTAGTACGAGAGGACATGACTTGAGGATTGCAGGGTGCCCATTCAGAACAGAGATGCGAAAAAAAAATTTAGCCGGAGAGTGGTGAATCTATGGAATTTGTTGCCACGAGTGGCAGTGGAGGCCAAGTCATTGGATGTATTTAAGGCAAAGATTGATAGGTATATGAGTAGTCAGGGCATCAAAGGTTATGGTGAGAAGGCAGGGGAATGGGACTAAAGAGGAGATTGCATCAGCTCATGATGAAATGGCAGAGCAGACTCGATGGGCCGAATGGCCAACTTCTGCTCCTTTGTCTTATGGTCAATATTATATATACTAATTTATAATTAAATACGGAATTCAAAAAGAGTAAGGTAGTGTTCATGGCTTTGTTCATTGCTTGATCAAAAATCTGATGGTGGAGGAGAAGAAGCTGTTTGTAAAATGTCTTCAGGCTCTTGTACCTCCTCCCTGATGGTAGCAATGAGAAGAGAGTGTGTCCTGGCTGATGAGGGTCCTTAATAAAGTAGGTTGCTTTCAAGGGGTAGCACTTCCTGGTGTGTGTACACAGATTTCTCCAAGTGCAATTCCTAGTTTTAGGGCAATTCCTATTGCCAAATTTAAAATAAAATAATAACTGGGCCCAGAACACGCATGCTCTTAAGACTCAAACATCGTTTTATTTTACTTGTGCGGAAGTAGAACAGCATGGCCCCTGTCAGTCACACTATTCTGAAGCCAGGACAGAAAACTACTTTTTAACTATATTGGCTTATCCATTATGGATTTTGACCATTGTTTGAATTCCTTACTTACAAGATCAATCACCATTCACAACAGAGGTTAAAAGTCAATCAAAGCTTCAAGCTGACAGTTGTTGATACTTTGAAGCAATTGTCCCTTAGTTGCTGGGTGTGTTGCACAGCTTCCCGCTATTCCTCTCTCGCTGTCTCCGGCACCCCCTGCTGTTTAAAGGGAAGCTAAGTTCTTCTCGGTTGGCACAGTCATCCTCGCCTGCCTATTGTCTTTAACCCCTGCCTTACCACAATTTCCACACCCTCTCATCTTTGTCCTGTAGAGGACAACATAAATCTTACTGAATTTCAATACAGCAGGCTCTGAAGCTCTGTGACAGTTTTGTCCAAGACTGTTGGCTGTTGATGCCAAGGACGTACACACAACACTCCTGGTGAATAATGGCACAAGTAGCACCTCTCTTTTGCAACAGAAAGTCTAGTGCTAGCCAATTTCAGAGCAAATTGTGAATTGCAAGCATTTTGGCGGTCATGTCATTGAAGGCCTGGCTCATGTCATGTATCTCTAAGGTTGCGTTAGTGGCCAGTTTCTCTAGCAGTGCTGAGGCCATTTTAAGGCTTTTATGAGCCAGCCTGGCAGGTTCCACATTTGTCGGAACATTACAATTCAGAAACACCCAATGGAATATCGAGAGTGAGCAGGCAGGTTGTACCATGCAATCCAGAGAACAACAACTCTTCCATGACCTTGGTTCAGGCCAAAGATCCTGTGTTAGAATGGGTACTCCTGGCAGCCAGTGATAGGCTTGTCAACCACGTACCCAGTAAGTAACATTAATGGGTTTGGCGGGTCACCAGGCACACATGCACTGTTACCCAAGTCTAGTCCCATCCCTCGATGGTTACAATAACATACTTCACCCCTATCACCATGAAGCAGTTTCAGCACAGAGAATTTATGCAGTCATTGTAAATAGGTTGATCCCAACCCTCAAGACAGTCGCATTGGCAAGAGCTGTTCCGATAGGCAGTGCTGTCCCCTACTCCCTTTACAGTGCTAGTTTCGTTATCAAAGATAAACACAGAATCAAAATCTCAATGATTCAGGAGTATTGGCTGCATTGGCAAGTCACCTTCTTAAAGTACAGTTGCTCTCTAGAGCACCCCCAACAGCCATAATAAAAAACAGCGAGTTAGTCCCCGACACATATTCATAACTAAGAAGAAGAGAAGTGCTAAGAGTATTTCTGTCTCGAGTTACTTCTGCATTTAGGCAGAAAATAGATGTCCAGATTATCCAAAACATATAATGCAGTAATTACTTATGGTGGTAAATAGCAAAGATCAAGATTTCAGAATCAGAGTCAGGTTTATTATCAACGGCATGTGACGTGAAATTTGTTAACTTAGCAGCAGCTGTTTAATACAATACATAATATAGAAGGAAAAAAGCAAGTCTTTATCATCAGCGTTCTTCTAGCGACCTGTTCCCGGGTCCAGTGACACTCCTGGCTTAACATGTGTCCACGCTGGCTTTCCTTGTACCTTTATGTGGTCAGTGACATTTGGAATGGATCTTTCCAGCTGAGCTCCAGGCAGCTCTCACCAGTACCCAATGTCCTGGCTGGTAGGTGTGGTACTCTGCAGCCAGCACGACCTTCTGGGCTTTATGTACCTGTTGATGGGAATCTTTAAGAGCTTATGTTAGTGCTATACAATAATGCAACATGCATCCGCTCATAATATGGATGTCCATCTGTTTAATTAAAAAGTGGGGGATGACTGGCAAATGCTTGGGGTGTCCAAAAACTGTCTCCATGTGGAGATAGGCCTGTTTCACAGCACATTGTCACAAGGGCCAGTGGAAGCACTTCTGGCTGCCTTAGCTTGGTCTTGTCTTGCAATGTACTGACCTGCATTTCAGGGCCGCATTTTGTCTCTCTGCTGTTGCGTAAGACTGAGGGTGGTAAGAGCAGGTGAAACGATATTTACACTGCAAGGCTTTCGTCACTCCTAAGTAACTTTACCGATAAAGTGAGGATGTTATCATGAGATTTTCTCAGGAATCCCAAACCTAGGAATACATTCTCATAATAAAAAATTATCAATAGTTATGGAATCATGTCTTGGAGTTGGATAAGCTTTAGTCCATAGTGATAAAAAGCAAAATAAGAACTACATAAAGTCCAATTGGAGATGTAGATTCCCAGGGGAGGACCTAGCAGGGGCAGATACCACCAGTATCATTCCGGATTGTCTCTGGCAAATCATACATTTGCTGCTACTTTTCTTGCTATGATCAACAATCTCTCATTTTTGATTATACCCGTCATCCTTTATAGTTTTGCACATAGTGTGCTTTAGTCCATAACATTTGTTCAGCCACTGACACATCACGCTGTGATTGTACTAGTTCATTAAAAGAATTTGGAAGGTATTGGCAGCCTAACCACACTGGAGTGCTAGGTGGCCATAAAGATCTGCTGTTGCTGGCATAGCAAAGGAGTCAGCTCATTTGTTCCCTCTGGTTATTTCATCCTTCCTGTAAGTATGAGCCATAAAGTTTATAATAGCATTTACAGTCAGCAACTTAAAAGCATTCATATTTAGTTCACTATATTTTATCAGAGTCTCGAAGAGGTGGGCAACCAATGTAGTCCATTGGCATGCGCTACTCAGGCATACCAAGATTCAATATAATTATTTACAGTAGCACGAGCTGCAAGGATGTAGGCTTTTGTTAAGGTAAGAAGGGTCAGTTGCTTGAACAGAACAGGAGGGAAAGCACCACGCCAGCTACTACACAAGGTGTACACATCACCTTGACAGTAAAATTTTTTCTAGTATCAGGGCAGGAGGAAAGCTTGTCAATGAAAAATTACTGAGGGCTTCCATCAGGTGGCATTTTAAAATGGGCCGAATTAGATTCATAACATGCACACACCTTGCTTAAAGGAAAGTTAGACTTGCAATCCTGTCTCTCTTGTCTTCTTTTCAATTAGTTTTTTTTTATTTTTTGGAGTTACAAAACATTACAGTGGCAACTAGGATGTTTAAAAAGGAACTGAGACAGCTACTTACCAACTAAAGTGCAAAAAGATGTTCAAGTTAAAAAAAAACACAGCAAGAAATAGTTGAGTGAAAACAACAGTGCAACATAAAGGGACAGACATGAAGGGATAGACATGATCGAGTTTAAAAAAAAGGCAGAAAATGAACAGTCATGGGTTAATATACAGTGAGGACTGGGAGATAATAATCATAATCATTTTGGAGAAGCATAATATGATTAGGAATAGTCAGCATGGCTTTGTCAAAGGCAGGTCGTGCCTAATGAACCTGACTGAAATTTTTGAGGATGTGACTAACACATTTATGAAGGTAGAGCAGTAGATGTAGTGTATATGGATTTCAGCAAGGCATTTGATAAAGGACCCCATGTAAGGCTTATTGAGAAAGTAAGGAGACATGGGATCCAAGGGGACCTTCCTTTGAGTATCCAGAACTGGCTTGTCCACAGAAGGAAAAGCATGGTTGTAGACAGGTCATATTCTGCATGGAGACCAGTGACCAGTAGTGTATCTCAGTATCTGTTCTGGGACCCCTATTCTTTGTGATTTTTATAAATAACCTGGATGAGGAAGTGGAGGGATGGGTTAGTAAACTTGCTAATGACACAAAGGTTGGGGGTGCTATGGATAGTAAGGAGGGCTGTCAGAGGTTACAGAGGGGCATTGACTGCATGCCTTATGAGAATAGGTTGAGTGAACTCGGCCTTTTCTCTTTGGAGTGACGGAGGATGAGAGGTGAACTGATAGAGGTGTACAAGATAATGAGAGGCATTGATCGTGTGGGGAGTCAGAGGCTTTTTCCCAGGGCTGAAATGGCTAGCATGAGAGGGCATAGATTTAAGGTGCTTGGAAATAGGTACAGAGGAGATATCAGGGGTAAGTTTTTTACTCAGAGAGTGATGAAGTGCTTGGAATGGGCTGCTGGTGGTGGTGGTGGAGGTGGAAATGATAGGGTCTTTTAAGAGATTCCTGGATGGATACGTAGTGCTTAGAAAAATAGAGGGCTATAAGTAAGCCTAGGTAGTTCCAAGGTAAGGACATGTTCGACACAGCTCTGTGAGCCGAAGGGCCTGTATGGTGTTGTAGGTTTTCTATGTTTCTATTAAAGAAAGAGCAGAATGGCTGGCTACATCAGAAAGCCTGACACACTTGATTACACAACAGATAACTACATATGTATACTAAGTGAATCAAGAATGTTTTAAAGCAAATGAGAAGCAAGTGCAGTTTTGCTGAGTGCATTGGATTTAAAGGAACACAGTTTGCTTAGATGTCTAACTGCTCCAACCAAACCAGCAGAAATGAGCTTTACTGATATCATGGAAGTAATGTAGAACATTTAGAAGTGAAACCATTGTTAATTGCAGAATGCTTTAGATTTTAGAAGCATAGAAAGCCTACGCACAATACAGGCCCTTCGGCCCACAAAGCTGTACCGAACATGTCCTTACCTGAGAAATTACCTAGGATTGCTTTGCATTTTGTAAGTGCAATCAAAAGGAAGGGTATCCATTCTAACATACATGAATGAATTGAAGAGATTGTCTGAGCATTGTTAGTTCAGTAATGGGCTTAATGACTCACTGTGAAGTTGTTTAGTTTGTGGAACCTTATACAAAAGCATTCAAAAATGGCTGCTAACTGAAGTAAACTTACTTTGAAAAGAGCAGTTGAAATCACTGTTTCAACGGAAACCACAGACAGAGATACAATTGAGTTGCAGTCAGGAATGAAAGCGAGCGTGAACAAAATTGCAACATCTAAACAGAGTCTGGTCGGGCTGAACAAATTATGTTGCTGTTGTAGCAAGGGCTCATGTACATCAGACCAATCAAAAATAAATATACTGCACAGAGAAGAGAGAAAGATAATAAATTAGGTTACAATTTCAAAAAGAACACTAATCTGCACGCTGTTGGTGATACAGGACTGGGTAGCCTTGAGATTTACTATGCGAAGACTAAGAATAGATCAGCTATATGGCTTACAGCAAAAGTGAACGGCAAATAAATTAAAATGGAATTGCACACTCTCTTGGCTATTTCAGTCATTCCACAAAATGAGTTTGAGCAGCATTTCAAAAATACTAAAGTGAAACCTATGGATATACAACGAAGAAACTATACGGAGGAAAAGATAACTCCTGTGGGAATGACATCTCCCACAGTGAAATACAACAACCAACAAGCCACATTGGACCTCTATGTAGTAAAAACAGTAGGGCCATCATTGTGGGGATGTGATTGGCTGAGACAACTACAACTTGATGCATCTACCACTTGCATGGCACAACTCTTATAATAGAGTCAACTGAAAGCATTTTAAGAAAGGTATTGAATAATGCCTCAGCAGTGTTCAGTGATGGCATTGGAAATCTCAATCATATCGGGTAAAATAGTGTTAAATAAAAATGCCACACCCAAGTTTTGCAAAACCCATCTTGTTCCAATGAGCTGGATCGCACAGGGGATGAAGGAATTCTTTCCAAGGTTGAGTGGAGCCCATGGGCAATGCCAGTGTCCCAGAAGCCAAGAAGAATGGATCTGTGGTGATTTTAAGGTCATGATCAACCCAGTACTGAAGGTAGATCAATACCCTCTACCCAGGACAGAGGATATCTTTGCAAACCTTTCAGAAAGAAAACACTTTAGCAAAGTTGATTTAGCTGAGGCCAATCTACAGATGGAGCTGGAAGAAGAGTCTAAAGTGTTCCTCACCATAAACACTCACAAAGGGATTTATCACTATAACAAGCTTATTTTCTGGAGTAGCATCATCACCTACACTCTGGCAGAAAGCTAAGGACCAAGTGCTGCAAGGCTGACCAGGTGCTCAGTATTACCTGGAGGGCATCATTGTTACCAGAGATGATGACAAGGAGCATCTCCAAGATCTCAAGACAGTGTTAAAAAATATTAGAAGATTATGTGCTCAGAGCATGACACAACAAGTTTAAATTATTTAAACAAAACATCACTTACTGTGGTCACACTATTGACGCTCAAGGATTACACAAGAGTGCTGAGAAAATTCAAGCAGTGCCGGATGCCCCAAAGCCAAAGGACAGTCATGGCCCTTTTTAGGTTTTGTCAATTACTGTAACAGATTCCTGTCAAACCTGGCCACTGTTCTCTACCCCTTGAACTTATTACTACAAATGGCAATGGACAAAGCAGTGTGAGGTGTCCTTCCAAAGGTTAAAGGAAATAGTGATGTCAGACATGGTTCTCACACAGTGTGATGCACGTTGAAGCTTGCCATGCACTGTTCAAGATGCCAACACATCCAGAAGAAAGGATGTGTCAGAAAGCTGTCAGAATCACTCCCACGAGAGTTAACCCCATAATCACTACGGAGGAGGCCCCAGAACCCGAGATTGTTTCACATCCACAGGTCTATGCTTGTCAGAAAGGACATTACCCTACAAGAGTAAGAAATCTTTCACAACAATTAAATCTTTAGGCCTGAATGGGACAATTTAAACTCTCCTATGCTGTGGATGTCTGTATAATAATTATATTTTATTGCATACTATATACTTAAGTTGAGATCCATTCTATATTGAGTTGGAGTTTATAGCTAAGAAGGGAGGAAGGAGTGTTGTGTATTTAACATTTCAGTAATATTTGAGTAATATTGTAAGCATATTGTTTAATTGAGCATCTTGTTTGTTTAACTAATTCATCACAGGTTATATGTAAAAATACGTGAATTGCATATGTTATGATGCTACCATGTGAGGCGTGAGCAGCTCAATTAAAATAAAACTTTCAATACACGAGTTGTCTCCCGGCTCCCTTGTTTTCCTTCTGAATAGTTTTTAGATCTTGGAGTTACAAAGCATAGCAAGACACATTTCGGAATCCTTTTTTTTTTACCAATACACTTACCTAGTTTTCCTGTGCTTTGTGAATCACATCAACTTTGTGCGGGACACAACACAGACCACAGCAATCTCTGTGGGGCACAATCTGGACCATTTATTTAAACACTGGTATCAATGAGAAGAGGGCATGTATTGGGTGATGGGGGTATCAATGAGAAGTGGGCATGTCTTGGGTGATGGGGGTCCTTAATAAACTAGGTTGCTTTCAGGTGCAGCATTCCTGTTTTAATTACACAGATTTCGCCAAGAGCAACTCCTATTTTTAGGACAATGTTATTCTACATGAAAATATAGTTGGAAGTAAACAGCAATATCAAGTAAATTCAGGAATAGGCTTTCCTCAGTTAAGATTGACTCTAATTCCTGTTCTCATTTTAAAATCTTTTCATAAAAGTTAACCAAAATCTGTTGCAGAAGGAGAATGGAAAGGAGTTTTGCTTTGTTGAAGAGTAGTCTGTGCAGTAAGTTTACAAGGGACAGGGTTCATCCATATTGAACCCAAGAATCAGCTGTTATCTATCTCCAGCTGCACATGATTGAAAGAGTATTGATGCATGGTCATTGTCCCCTGTTAAATTCAAAGTAAGTTTATTATCAATGTACATTTATGCAACCAGATATAACCCGGAGATACCCTTTCTTGTGGGCAATCACAGTAAATACAAGAAACACAGCTGAATCAATGAAAGACCATACCCAACAGAGGGGGCAACAACCAATATATGCAAAACAAACCCTCAAAAAGCTGTGCAAATACAAAAAGAAAGAGGAAATGTTGTTATCAAAGGAAGGTTATTTCCAAGAGGTGATGGACTGCAGAGAGATCTAACTATTGGTTGCACTGATGTTATTTTGTTTCCAGTACCAAAGTAATCAGGTCACTTTGCATTCAGCTGAACTAAAGATGGGCTGAGAGGAGCAGGGTGTGAATTGTTACCCAGTCTGTGAGAATAGCAGATAGCTTGTGCTGTACTGTCTAGCTAGCAATGTCTCCTTAAACTGATGGAACTCTCAGGCTGGTACTTGGTTTCTGTGAAGAATTAATATGTAGGTTATTCAATATTTTCTCCAGTTGCTGGTGGGATTATTGAACACAAATGTTGCACAGGCAAAACAAGAGAGCTTTTCATCTGTTTCACTTATTTAATGGTTGTTTATCAGAGAGGTGTGAAAGGAGCACTTTCACAAAACAGTGATGATGCTGTCTCTTTGTACCTGCTAACTGACATAGGTTTCATAAAATAGTTCACAGTTAAATTACATAATAGAATTTGCTAAAATTGAGAATGATTCTTTTCAGTGCTACTTGTGTTTGTTAGGAGATATTAGGACTCGATCCCCTTGCTCATCCAAACTATCACCTCTTCTTCATTCTTTCTTTCCAGGCCAGAGTTAATCATACTGCAAGTTCCCAAATTAATGTGCATTTTGCCCACGGTTCTTGTTTTAACTGAGGTTTATATCCCTTCCATGGTTTGATTCACGTTAATAATGACTGCAACAGAGGCATTCTATCCCTCTTTACCATCCATCTGCTTTCAGTCTCTGACATGGTTAACCACTGATGGTTGACCACTCTCATATAATAGTGCTTTTATGTTTAATTTGTTGGTTATTTTTGTCCATGTATAAGTAATGAATAACATGTGTTTAGTCTATGTTGACTTACAGTATGATTGTCATGTTTGTAGTGTTCAGTGTTGCTGCTACAAAAAGCTAATTTTCATGGCATAAAATGGGATTATGTATGCCTACTACAACAATAAATTTTCACATAAACACGCCACCCTATTCCACTGCCTGTCCACTATCATTTTGCTTGTTGCAACCACACTAGCTGGCTCTGTTCCTACTCACTAGAGAGGATCGCGAATAATTATCGGCTATGCTTTCAACCGCCAAACCTCTTTGGAATTCTACTCATACATTTCCCATATACCTTTCTTATCCCAGGTTGCTCCTTGAAACCATCTCTTTGACCAACCTTTTCTCTGTTCAGTAATGCCACATGAAGTCCTGTGAGATACTGTACAGATAGACTTCCTGTGGGTGGAAACCACAGCCACCAAAATCAGAGGAAAGATCCATCACTTTTTTGTTCAAACACCAAATGCATGCAATCGGTATACAAGTCGATGCATTGTGTAGTGAAGCTGTAAGGAAGGACTGGCAGATGATAGGGCAAAATTGCAGTCAGTGTAACATGGAGACAAAATCAAAAAGGGTGATTAATACAGAACTAAAGGTATTGTAATTGAATGCACGCAGTATACAGACTAAGGTAGCACAGTTAGAAAAGGGGAAGTAGGATGTTGTGGACATCAATGAGTCATGGCTGACAGAATATCATAGTTGGGAGATTAACATCCGAGGATACACTGTGTATCAAAAGGACAGGCAGGTAGGCAGGGAACATGCAGTGGGTCTGTTCATAAAAAGTGAAAACAAATCCTTAGAAATAGGTGACATAGGATCAGAAGATGTAGAATCCGCATGGGTAGAGTTAAGAAACTTCAAGAGTAAAAAGACCCTGATGGGAGATGTATACAGCCCCCCCTGAACAGTAGCTAGGATGTGGGATATAAATTACAAAAGGAAATAGAAAAGGAATGTATTAAGGGCAATGTTACAATAGCCACGGGGGTTGTCAGATATATAAAGAGAGATGAGAGTGGATATTAGACCACTGGAAAATGATGCTGGAGAGGGAGGAATAAGGGACAAATAAATGATGAATGAATTTAATACGTATTTTTCACCTGTCCTCACTGTGGAATACACTAGCAGTATGTTAGAATTTCAAGAGTACTCAGGAGTAGTTGTTATTACTATGGAGAAGGTGCTTGGGAAGGAAGATAAGTCGCCTGGACCAGATGGACCACACTCCAGGGTTCTGAAAGAGATAGCTGAGAGACTGTGAAGGCATTAGTAATGATCTTTCAAGAATCACAAGATTCTGGAATGATTCCAAAGGACTGGAAAATTGCAAATGTCACTCTGCTCTTTAGGAAGGGAGGGAGAAGAAAGGAAATTATAGGCCAGTTAGCCTGACTTCAGTGATTGGGAGAATGCTAGAGTTCATAATCAATGATGAGGTTTCGAGATATTTGGAGGCACATGATAATGTAGACTAAAGTCAGCATGGTTTATATTTATTGAGATACAATGTAGAATAGACCCTTCTGGTCATTCGAGCCACGCCACCCAGGAATCCCCTGATTTAATCCAAGCCTAGTGATGGGACAATTTCCAATGACCAACTAACCTATCAACCGGAATGTCTTTGGACTGTGGGAGTAAACCGGAGTAGTCAGAGGAAACCCACATGTTCACAGGGAGAATATACAAACTCCTTACAGGCAGCAGTTGGAATTGAACTCAGGAAATCTTGAGTGACAATTCACTGAGGAAATAACAGGCAGGGTAGACAAAGGAGAGTCAGCGGAGGTTACTTTGATTTTCAGGGGGCCTTTGACAAGGTGTCGCACATGAGACTGTTTAACAAGAACATGTGGTATTACAGGAAAAACACTAGCATGGATAGAGGATTGGCTAACTAGCAGGAGGCAAAGAGTAAGAGTAAAGGGACTTATTCTGGTTGGCTGCTGGTGTTCCACAGGCATTGGTAAGGCGACAGCTTCTTTTCATTGTATATGTCAACAATTTGGATGATAGAATTTCTAATTTTGTGGGCAGTCTGCAAACAATGCAAAGATGAGTGAAGGGGCAGGTAGTTTTGAGGAACAAGTTGTCTGCAGAAGGACGTAGACAGATTGGGGGAGTGGGCAAAGAAGTGGCAGATGGAATTATAGTGTAGGGAAATGTTTGGTCATGCACTTTGGTAGAAGGAATAAAGGAGTAGACTATTTTCTAAACAGGGAGAAAATTCAAAAAATCAGAGGGGCAAAGGGACTTGTGAGTCCTTGCGCAGAATTCCCTAGAGGTTAACTTGCAGGTTGAGTTGGTGGTAAGGAAAGCAATGTTGGCATTCATTGTGAGAGGATGAGAGATTAACAAGAATTATTCTGGAAATGAATGGGTTAACATATGAGGAGCTTTTGATTGCTCTGGGCTCATGCTTGCTGGAGTTTAGAAGAATGAGGGGAGGACACTCATTGAAAACTATCAAATATTGAAAGGCCTAGATAGAGGGGATGTGGAGAGGATTTTCCAATAGTGAGTGCGTGTAGGACCAGAGGGCCTCTGGATAGATGGATATTCATTTAGATCAGAGATGAGAAGGAACTTTAACTGGAGGGTAGTGAATCTGTGGAATTCATTGCTACAGACAGTTGTGTAACCAATTTATTAGGTATATTTAAAGCAAAGGTTGATAGGTTCTTGATTAGATAAGGTGTTGAAGTTTACGGCGAGAAGGCAGAAGAATGGGGCTGAGATGGCTAATAAATCAGCCATGATGGAATGTCAGAGTTGACTGGATGGGCTGAATGGCCTCATTCTGCTCCAAAGTTTTATGGTCAAATTACAATAACACATTGTTCAAGATGATGACATGGAACAGTCAATACATCAGCTATTTCATATAATATATGCCCAAAAATCTAGTTGATTACTAAGACATCAATCTTGAAGTCAGTAATTGTTTATATCCACTGCTACATGTGGTGAGATATGCCAATATATATAAAAAAGATACTGATTCATGACTTAGATTTTATTAATATTAAACATCATTAATTTTACTTTAAATATGATGACTCTTGCTTAAAAAACAATGTTCTCTGTTTCCATACAGGGGTTCACCAGACAGAGATGGAAGTGTAAGTATGCAGTTTCATTATTGGTTATTGTGCTGTTTCAATAATCAACCCCCAATATTTGTAACAAATCTAATGTTAATAATCTGGCTGTCTTTAGAAGAATGGTGCTCTGCATAAAATCTAGTCCAAGGTCTTAGCACCAGCTAGCTCCTAGATTATAGGCTTTCGTCAGAAATGTTCTGCAATATGAACTTTACATTAAAAGTTGGGCAACATCTATGGAAAGAGAAAGGAGCAGGTTAACATTTAAGAACAATCATTGAAAGGTCTTCCACCTGAAATATTGGTTCTGTTCCCCACATCTGCAATACACTGCTTTACTCTTAGGGTTGACTGATCAGCAAAGGCTTTGGAAGTGAAGATAGGGGAATGTTATTTCAGAGAGGGCCTCATCTGCACACTCCTCTGCTGATTTAAGACAGGACCTAGTTTCCTGCACTGAAGAGCTCGACTCTTCCTTTTCTCAGCATCTGCTATTGGCAAGGAGCAGCAGAAACCATGGCAAAAGACACCAACTTGTAAAAATGTACAGGATGTTTATAAAAATCCATTTGATGCTTGTAAAAGAAAAGGAAAGCATTAGTGAACCAAAAATACACAATTATTAATGAGTAAAGAAACAAGAAATAAAGCTTGCTTTGAGACTGCTGCTATTTCTATTGTATTTTAATGTGAAAAGATTACTATTACCAGTTATGTGCACTGAAGATAAAATACTATATTTAACTAAATCGTTGACATATTTGCAATGTTCATTATTTCTCTGGCATGACTTGTTCATCCTCTTAATTGCAAATTCTGTCTGACTATAGGGGACAAACTGAGCTGGAAACATGCTGTATCTTACAATGATGCTGAACTTGAAAAATATTGTTTGAATATTAATAAGGATAACATTGTAAAAGAAGAACAGATTCATAATTACCATCTAGAACACAAAGCATAAAGAAGCAAATCGGATATGTGATACTTCATACATATCTTCTAATTTCAATCTTCTCCAGAGGATCATTGCTGGAAGAGCAGTTTTCAGAGAGGCATAATAATGCACACATACACACATACACACAGACTAGATAATGAAGAATCTTATAGACTCTTATCACTTAACACACACTTCAGGTAGTGGGAACAGTTCAGTGATGGGGCAAGTGAAATTGAGTATAGTTACCCCCTCTGGTTCAAGAGCCTGATAGCTGAGGGGTACTTACTATTTCTGAACCTGGTCGTATGGTCCTGAGGCTCCTGTATGTTTTTCCTGATGGCAGCAGTGAGAAGACAGCATGGGCTGGGCAGAGGGGGTCTTTGATGATGGGTGCTGCTTTCCTGCCCAGTTCTGTGCAGATATGTCTAATGGCGGGGAGGGCTTAATCCGTGATGGCTTGGGACATATCCACAACTTTTCGTAGGAATTTATGTCAAGAGCATTGATGTTTCCATACCAGGCTGTAATGCAACCAATCAATATACTCTCCACCACACATCTATAGAAGTTTGTCAAAATTTTAGATGTCATACCAAATCTTTGAAAACTTTTAAGAAAGTAGAGGCACTGCCATGCTTTCCTTTTTTTATGGCCCCTACAAGCTAGATATAGGACAGGTTCCCTGAAATGATAACACTGAGGAATTTAAAGTTGCTGACAACTCTCCACCTCTGAAGCCCAATGAGGACTGGCTCGTGGATCTCTGTTTCCTCCTTGTGGTCAATAATCAGCTCTTTGGTTCTTGCTGTCCCTGAGTGAGAGGTTGTTGTCGTGGCACCACTCAGCCAGATTTTGAATCTCTCTCCCATATGCTGATTTGTCCCCACCTTTGATTTAGCCTATGACAATGGTGTCATCCAGCAAACTTGATTATGGCATTGGAACTGTGCTTAGCCTCACAGTTATAAGCATAAAGCAAGTAATGCAGGGGGCTAAGCTCGTGGTGCACCTGTGCTGATGGAGATTATGGAGGAAATGCTGTTGCCTATCCAAACTGACTGGGATCTGCAAGTGAGAAAATTGAGGATCCAATTGCACAAGGGGGCATTGCAGCCAAGGTCTTGAAGTTTACTGATTGGTTTTGAGGGGATTATATTATTGTATGCCAACCGGTAGTGATAAAGAACAAAATCTTTATGGTCCAAATGTTCCAGGGTTGAGTGAGGGGCCAATGAAGTGGCATCTGTTGTGGATCTGCTGTGCCATTGGGCAAATTGGAGCAGATCCAAGCTGCTTCTCAGGCAGGAGTTGATATGTTTCACCACCAATTCTCAAAATACTTCACATCAGTAGATGCAGGTGTTACTGGATGACAGTCATTGAGGCAGATTACCATGTTCTTCTTAGGCACTAGTATAATTGAAGCAGGTAGGTACCTCAGAATGCGAAAGTGAGAGGGTAAAGATACCGGTGAACACTCCAGCCAATTGATTAGCACAGGTCTTTAGTACTCGACCAGGTACCCCGTCTGGACCGATGCTTTCCATGGGTTTTCCTTCTTGAAGGATGCTCTCACGTCAGCCTCAGACTGAAATCACAATGTCAGCAGGGCCTGTGGGAGTTCATAAAGGTGCCTCCATGTTTTGATGGTCAAAGTGAGCATAGAAGGCATTGAGCTCACCTGGGAGCACAGCCTATGTCGCTTGGTTTCACTTTGTAAGAGGTGATAGCATTCAAGCCCTGCTACAGCTGTCGGACATCCTTCAGTGATTCAAGTTTGGTCTGAAATTGCCACTTTGGAAATTGGATAACTTTCTGGAAATCGTATCTTGTCTTACTTAGTTGTCAAACCTGAAAGCCTCTGATCCGGCTCTTTGCCAAACAGGTTCCTTGACTATGATCTGAAATGCATTGGAGTAGTAGGCTGTTTCTTGTTTCATGATGGCAACATTCAAAATCTCAATTGCTTGATGAATGTTGACTTTAGGCAGTATGAACTCTGTGGTCAGAATCATGGAGGAAAACTCCAGGTAAATAGAATGATCAGCACTTAATTGTTAAATGTTCCAGGGCAGGGGAACAAGAGTCTGACAAGACTGCCACGTCCCAGCACCACAAAGAGTTTATTATGAAACACAGACCTTTTGTCTTCCCCAGATCAGCAGTCTGATCCATCCTGTGTATTGAGAAGCCTTTGGTTCTTACCAAAATAGTTGGTGTGTCCAGAGTGAGCCACGTCTCTGTAAAACACAGAGTACAACAATTCCTCATTTCCCTCCAATACAGTAATCTTGCCCTTAGGTCCTCGGTTTTGTTCTCCAATGATTGTACATTTGCAAAAATGATGTTGTGTAAAGGAATTTTAATTGTTTGACATTTCAGTCTGGATTGGAGTCCTCCCCCTTCTCTCTCTCTTCTAGCAATGGAAATGTACCTTTGTCCACTTAAAGATGCCATACTTTCAAGTTTGAGAGTTAAGTCTACTAAATCCTTCAGTAGATTGTGAAATTGCTAGTTCATTAAGACAGTTTAATAGTATGTTGCTTAAAGCAGTTGACCAGGTCATTGTAAGTGCCCTAGTGTGTATATGCCCATGGTCTATGAACCACAATACTTTTGTCTACAAGCAGTCTGAGACATTTATCATTCATGAAAGAGCAGTATATGCATTGAAGCCAGGAAATAAAAAGGCAGACTGAAGATTTTATTTTGATAAGCTAATGCATGCCAACTTGCTCCAGAAACATAAACTGATCCCATCAACTTTCTGGTGATCCGTAAGGGACAATGTCTTACACCAATGGATGATAGAACCCTTGCTTGTGTTATGTTTAAAACCCTGGAGCACTCTTCAAATGATCCTTAAATAGTACAGATTTTGCAGCATAGAAAACACCAATAACATCCTTTTATTTCTAATCTTCAACAGAAGAAGACTAATGGTGCTCCAAATGGATTTTATGCAGAAATAGACTGGGAGCGATATGTAAGTGTAAATATTCTTCTATTTTAAGTACAGAATACTTTTGTTGAATACCTTATTTTACTTGAAGCTTTTCAGTAATCTTTTCACAAGAATCTCAGTGTTAAAGAAATGCTGGCAAGTATTAATTTTTAACAACATTTAGACAAGCTTAGTTTTATAGGAAGAAGCTACTCTTTACAATTACCATAACCCTACAGGATCAGATGGCCCCACTGTAAACTTGCAAAGCTTTTTGTATTCTGAGTAGCTGGGAGGTAGGGAGAGGGGTGCAGAGGGGAACACCATAATCCCACAACCAGGCTTGCTGCAACTGAGCCATACTAAGATATTTATTTATTATGAAGCTGAGTATTGTGTTTCCTTATACTTCCAGCCAACGGATAGAGACATTTACATATAATTGGCTAAATTAAAGCTTGATTAACTGTTGTATTAATGGATATGGCCAGAAGTGTCTCCTGAGGCTCAGTTAATCAAACCAGTGGTTATTCCATATCATGCATGATATCAAAGCAAGTTCATCTATTATTTTAATAACACACACATACTAATATACTAAATGCAAACACTTAGAAAGAACCCTCTAGAAGTGATTATACACCTCATTATCTGTGTTACACTCACTCATCAATTTTATTACCTCGTCAAAAGATATTAAGTTGTTTTTTTTAAAAGCATCCTTAAACCCATGCTTACTCGCTTTAATTGAGCCATTTTACTACTGACTCTGTCCTGGATCAATGCTTCTAACTATTTCCCAACATTGAGTTTGACTGTTTTGCCTACAGTTGCTAGACTTATCTTTACTCCCTATTTTGAACATTTGCTACTCTGCAATTCTCTGCACTCCTCTCGCTACCTCCCAAGCTCTGAGAAAACAAAACGCATTGAAAGTTTAAAGTTAGTGCCACCTCTACTTCCTCTCAAAAGTCCCTAAATTATACCCATTGCTGATGGTCCATTGACTTTATTGCTCCAGTAATGATCACCACTTGCTGTTCAATCAAAAAGCCTGATCACTTCATCCCATTCCAGTGTATGATAGATATATGCTTGGACTTGTAAAAGGCTTCCAAGGAAATGCAACAATAAACTTGTTTACAAAATTAATGTTATGGACAGGAACATCATTAAGGCCTATAGTAACTAGAATTCAGAACAATTCATTGAAACCTATCGAATGGTGAAAGGCCTTGAAAGAGAGGATGTGGAGAGGATGTTTCCTATGGTAGGACAGTCTAAGACCAGAGGACACAGCCTCAGAATAGAGGGGTGTCCTTTTAAAATGGAGATGAGGAGGAATTTCTTTAGACAGAGAATAGTGAATCTGTGGAATTATTTGCCACAGGCAGCTGTGGAGACCAAGTCTTTATATATATATTCAAGGCAGAAGTTGATAGATTGTTGATTGGTCAAGGATATGGGAAGAAGGCAGGAGATTAGGACAGAGAGGAAAATTAGACCAACCATGATGAAATGGCGGAGCAATCTCAATGGACCTAATGGCTTAATTCTGCTCCTATATCTTATGGTCTTATAATGAATATGATTAGTTAAGAGGCTAAGAGCAATTTAACATGATGAATTGTTTTTTCTAGATTTAGAATGTGACTCAAAGAATTACATTACAAACACAGATTCCGCAATTCCAGCTTTAAATTAATAAAACAATTTAATTTTAAAGGTGTCACCAGAAAAGAGAGATCAGGGATTTACGTGTATAAATTTCTGAAGTTGTCAGGACAAGTTACAAAAGCTGTTCAAAAAAAGAATTGTGATCAGAATCTTATTAATAGAATACAAAATTCTGCTTCTGTCTCAGTATCATCCAAGATAGTGTTCAGATCAGGACAACACATTACCATGATGCAGAAGAGGTTTATTGAGGACAGTAGCAGGGAAGAAGAACTGCAGTAACGTGGAAAGCAAAATACTGAGGTTGTTCCCAGAGCAGAGATGGTTAGAAGAGACTTTGTACCACTTGATGAAATGAGAAAAAGCCACTTCAATAGCACAATGATTGGTAATCAGCAGTCTTAGAGTTAAGCAGATTATCAAAAGAATCAGAGACAAAATAAGGAGAATTGCTATGATCGGAAATGCTGGCCTTTCTGAAAGTGCTTCTAGTCTGGCAGATTGGTGAAAACAATTTTAATTACAACTTTCACAAAGAATTTAATAATATTTAAACATAATTTTTATGGGATCACAAGGAAAGGGCGAAGTAGAACTAATTGTGTGGCTCTTCCAAAGAGCTACGTAGAGTGCATCAAATGTTTTTTTCTGTATCGTAACATTCCATGACATGATAGTTTCTATTCCATTAAGTTTCAATTTTTTCTTTCATCAGCACCATTCAGAACTAGATTAAATCTAAACATTTCAAACCAACTCCAATCAACAGGATATTGAGATATTGAAATGGTAATATAAATGGGATGAACTACATTTCAGAGAATTGGATCCCTTTCTTATAAGAGCAGTTCAACACAGCACAGGCCCTTTGGGCCGTGAAGTGCCAATCTTTTAACCTACTGCATTTGAAGTTGAAGGAGGTGGATTTCAGCATCACTCATTTATACTTATCATTAATTTCTACCCCAATATGTCTTACCCAGAAGTTTCTATGGGTACCATTGGCCTCAATTTCCCTGAAGCCTGTGAATGAGTTTGCAATGACATGCTTGCAGGTAACATTTCTCATTGTGCATTTGGTCATTCTACGTTCGTACTTGTGCTAAGATGTTGGATTCAGTTCAAAGGGTTAATGGTCATTACTTACATACAATATATACACTTGCAACTAAATTAAGACATTACAATTTAAGAATCATGCTTCCCTACTTAAAGGCTAAAACCTGGCGACATACTGAAACAAACCAACCCAATAGCACTATGTAAGTATTATACATTTTGGAGGGCCAGCCAAATATTTAAGAATAATTGTATGCAAAGGCATGTCTCCAATTTATAAAACCATTTAGGTTTTTGCATTTATAGATTCCAAAATGTGCACAGAAACATAGAAAACCTACAGCATGATACAGACCCTTCGGCTCACAAAGTTGTGCCGAACATGTCCTTACCGTAGAAATTAGCTAGGGTTACCCATAACACCCTATTTTTCTGAGCTCCATGTACCTGTCCAGGCGTCTCTTAAAAGACCCTATTGTATCCGTGTCCACCACCATTGCCGGCAGCCCATTCCACGCACTCACCACTCTCTGTGTAAAAAAACTTACCCCTGACATCTCCTCAGTACCTATGTCCAAGCACCTTAAAACTGTACCCTCTCATGCTAAGCATGTCAGCTGAGGGTGTAAACTGCCTATTATGTGCTATAATATTGAATGATTCTAACAGATAGAAGCTGAAAAAATAGAGCAACCATATTCTTTTCCTGATGTACAACTACATACGTAAGTAATAATGCTTATACCAGGAAATTTTTCCCATAAGTACTAGGAACATAGAACAATACAGTACATGCCCTTTGGCCCACAATGTTGTGCCGACCCTTAAACCCTCCACCTTAAATTCCTCCATATACCTGTCTAGTAGTCTCTTAAACTTCACTAGTGTATCTGCCTCCACCACTGACTCAGGCAGTGCATTCCACGCACCAACCACTCTCTGAGTGAAAAACCTTCCTCTAATATCCGCCTTGAACTTTTCTCACCTTACCTTAAAGCCATGTTCTCTTGTACTAAGCAGTGGTGCCCTGGGGAAGAGGCGCTGGCTGTCCACTCTGTCCATTCCTCTTGAACACATTGAAAGCTCTTGTAGTAGTAGGTAGAAAGCTCTGTAATTACCATGTGCATTTCATATTTGTGTCCCAAGCTTGATAGAAGGAAAACATATTTTTCTCTATTTTCTTCATTTCCTTCTGTTAGAATAATTCAATGTTATTATCATTGAAACTGGCAATTAATACAAATCTTTTATACTGCTTTTCACTGATATAAATCAATTGATCTAATTCTACTCTCCTGCTCAGTCTCCATGTCCATTAACGTGAATCTTTCTCTAACAAATATGTAATTACCTTTGAAAAGAGCATGTAGCCATTAATTTTGATTTTGTAGGTCAATAGTAAAAGGGAATCGTTTAAAAATATGATGACATGACATGAATAGCTGTCAGCATTCAGGAAGTCAAATCAAATAAGAGAGTTCAAAGATGGAGCAATAGAAAAAAAAATCAGGTTTATTACTACTGACATTTTGTAGAATTTGTTGGGTCATGGCAGCAGTGCAGTGCAAGACATAGAAATTACTGTGTTCAATAAAAAAAATGAATAAAGTAATTCAGTACATTAAGGATTTCAGCTCTAAGCAGAAAATATGTATTTGTAGAAGTCCTCAAAATCATCATGAAAATAAAATGAGAATCTCCTTTACATTTTTATAATCTGCTCTAAACAAACGGGCATCAAAATTAAACTGCATTCATTAATGTCGTGAGCGATGTTTTAACATGCCGTTCAAAAAGTGTTTAACACAAATGGAGGTTCCCATGTTTAGCAGCAGGAAAGAATTCTCCATCTGCATTAGGGCGGTCCGATATTTGCAATTTAGTTACTGTTGATTTACATTGCCCTGTTAGGGGAAAGATATAGTGGGGATCTCCAGATTGTGAATTCTGCAGAGAGTGCTGAAGCAGGAGGAAAAGATGTGTGTCTTCAGCAAAAATGTCTGGTTATGATTCCCCTAGGAGTGCAGCATCAGAGAATGCAGTATTCAAGTCTTGTTTTTAAATAGAACTTTCAGAGACATGGCCAGAATAATTATGAAATAATATATCAAACCTGACTGAAATAAAAACTGCTGAGAGAAAGCTCAATGCCAAAAGTTTACAATTTATAATACATTGAATTATTGGCAATTTATATTAAAAAGTGTTATAAAAATGTAACCTCCAGGAAGAAATGGCTTATGGGGTAAAATACAGACTTTTATCACCAGTGCATAGATCTGCCTCCATTACCCACTAATAAAACAAATTTTTCTTTTTCTCTCCATTATCTTTTCCTGGCAGTGATCCTGCTGCTTTGAAAGGAGCTGTGCAGCCTTAACTCTATTTTGCAGCAGAACTTAGACTTGTTATTTAACAGGGGTAACAGAGAAGTCACCAGATAATTTATACAGGAAAAGTTGTTGTGGTACATTTTTGTTCTTCAGTTGTTTAGACTGAGGTTATTTCATTTTTCATGTTTGGAAATTATGATGGGATAATTGCATATAAAAACAATAAGTGGATATGTTAAGCTGACTAATTAAAATGAAATAAGATAAAACTCCTAGCCCGGATGGATTGCAACCGCATATTTTAAAAGAATCCAGGAAAGGGGGAAACGAAAATCAGCTCTGAACAAATTTAATCAAATATTTGTAAAAGGTGTTGACCTGGAGGACTGGCTGACTGTTAACATAGTTAGGAAGGAGGTTAAAACATGTTGAGGTTATTAGAAGATCAGTCTGCTTAATGTCTGATGGATTTCCAGCTGGTTTAAAGATAGAAAACTGAGAGGGGGAGTAATGGGTAGCAATCACAATGGAAAACTATAGTTGGTGAGATTCCTCAAGCCATTTTGTTGGGTACTTTGCCGTTTACAATTTACAATTTGCAACTTAGACTTTGGAATAAAAGATACATTTTCTAAATTGCAGGCAATATTAAATTGTGGGGAAAGAATAGGTATCTAAGAAATTGTAAGGAAATACAGAGTGTTCAAAATGTTTCAATTAATTAGCAATTAATGCTTAACACGGATAAATGCCAGATAATACTCTTAGTGGGAAGAATAGAGCGATCACGTCAGTTGGAATGTACAAGTCCAGTTGGGTTGGAGAAACAAAGGGTATAAACCAATCACTGTAAGTTGCATAACAGGTTAACAAGACAAACACAAACTTAGACCAAATCAAAGAATTTATATAAAGAAGGATAGATTTAAAAAGCATAGGAGAAATAAAACATGGATTTAACATTGATTAAACCACACTAGGACCATTGTACTGAGTTCTGGTTGGCAAACAATTGAAAGAATAGAGACGCAGGGGAGGTACAGAGAAGATTTACAAAGATATTGCAAAGAATATGAGGAAATGCATATCAAGAAAGGATGAATAGATGATCTCTCTTTTCTTTGGAAATGGGGAGCCTCAGGGGTGACAAATCAACATCCTTGAAATTGTGGAAAAAATGATAGAATGTAGATAGGGAGGGCTTTTGTCCCCCATTCGTGGAGTGGTTGTAAGGAGAAGCCACTAATTTAAGGAAATATCCAGTAGGGGAATTCAGAGGAAGTGTCTTGATTGAATGAGTGGTGAGAGTGTGCAGCTGGCTACCACAGGATACTGTTAAGAAGATGAATATAGGGAGAGGCTAGGCAAACACAAAAGGAGAAGAGAACAATTTAAATTGATAGATGGGACATCAGTTACCTAGCTTAGATTTGTTCTGGTTTTGTCAGCTAGATATATCTGTGTAATTTTTCACACAGTCAGATAGAAAATTTGTACTGAAACAAGGCTCATTCTGGAATACAAATCTTCAGCTTGAGTATTATCCTGCCCAGTGATCTTTCCAGTACACTTAGCCATTTCTAACATCTCACAAATAGTACCAGCAAATTATTTCGCAAATTATAAGTTGCAACTGATAATCTAACTCTCCAGCTTGAAATAATTGCAAAAGTTTTGGAAGTGTAGTCTCAATTAGAATTTCAATTAAATTGAACATATTGAGGAGGTGGTAGGGCTGGGTAGGGAACCTGGGAATCTTCCCAGTGTGTGACTTACGCTGCTAAGGACACCAAGCATAGCATTATCAGCAAACTCTACTTCACATTACATAACTCACGACCTGGAAATGCAAGGGTCCTCCTTTACCATCATCATTTATCTCCCTCCTGATGCATTGTGGGAGGCCATTCGTTGCAGGGACTACAGCTATCCAAGAAGACGCCTCATCACACCCTCTCAAGGAAAATTAGTAAAGGGCCTTCTCTGTTGACATCAGCAGCAATGCCCACATCCTGTGAGAGTATCAAGGAAAAGCTTGAGGACTTGCTCTACTGTCCTCTGTTTATGAACCAGGCAAGTCAGTGTTGCAGCTGCTTTGCTCTCCTATTTTAAGTAATGAACAAAATGTGTCCGTGGGTGAAGCTGTAAGAAATCGCTAATGGTTAAATAGCTTCCTAACTTTTCATTCTGTTACTTGTCTGATTTTCAGAATTCCCCCGAAGTTGATGATGAAGGATACAGTATCAGGCCAGATGACAAATCAGGTTATATCCTTCTGATATTAGTTGGCACAGATGTTGCCTGCTCTAAGGCTTTGTTAGGCATTTTCTGTTCTCCATCATAGATTTCCTGTATCCTGTTTCCTTCTCAATTGTTGTCATTGTCAAAAGTGCACTGAGGATATTATAGTTTTGATGAACTGTTATAAGGTGGTTGACATTCTATTACAGGTGTACAATATGTGAAATCATTTCCATTTAGGAGATGGTCACCAATCTTCAATGTTCGGCCTTTTAATGAGATGTAGGATTTCAAAATATTAAATGCAGCACCAGTTTTCTTGTAAACATTATTTGAAAACTCCATTAGCAACTTATTAATGTTGGTTATTTTTACACTCCGGTTTATTTTTCCCTTCTGACTGGTGATACTGACTCATGCTAGAAGAAAATTTCACAGACACCATTTCCTCTCCAGTAACTCTTAAGCACACAAAAGAAGCATTTTGGGAAATAGAAACAAGAGTAGAACTGTACAGGTGCCTTGAGCCTAATCTTTCACTCGGTAAATTCATGGTTAATCCTGTTCTGTGGGTCACATCCTCTTATTTACTTAGCATCCATATTTCATATTCTCAGCAGTCTTCGGAAGTTTTACAAGCATAAAAAAAATCTGTTTATAATAGAGAATTCCCTAAATCCTACACCACACCCTCTGCTTTTAGTCTCACTGGCCAGAAGAAGTTGCCTTTTGCTAATTACCTTGTCAGTCCCTCTATTAATGTTGTGGTATTTTGTTCAGGTCAGCTGAATTCTAATGAGTGAAGGGCAGTTGTAGTCTGTCTTTCTTTAAAGGAAAGACCACTTCTGTAACCAATGTGTGCTGCACTGATTCCACACAAATATTAACTTTTCTAAATACAGAGATCAAAACCAATCGGGCTCCCACTGAAGTTGTTGTACAATCACAGCAAGACATCATTACTGTTCTACTCCAACCCCTTTGCCATAAGGACCAACATGTGTTTGCTTTCCAAACATGCAGTTTACATGAAGCTGTACACTGAGATCCTTTTGTGTATCATTTGCCTGTCCAGCACCTACATTTTCCAGCAAAGGTCTGATTCGTATTGTACATTCTAAAACTGTGATATCCTGAAGTATTGAAGAAATATGGAAACTATTTTTCTCAGTAGAAACTCACATTTGAGATTCATGTTTACGAATCAGAGGTACCAATTGATGTGTATCCTCCATCTACCACCATTTACTCAATCTACCTCGGTCTCAGTTGCCTAGCTAAATATGAGTTGCAGCTGCAGATACCTAAAAAGAGAAGAAAAGTGGTGGCTTATCATAGGCAGCCAAGACTTTCTAAGGAGCTTTTGGAATAGTTTAACACTGGCAGTAGTTGGCTGAATTAGGTCTGTCTAGTGCTTCCTCATAAAAATCAGGAGAGCAGAGCAGTGACTTTATAGCACTCTTGCAATTCTGCATTAACCTTAGAATGTACAAAACCACCGTATATGAGCTAAGTATTCCACAGCATAGGGCAAAGAACCTACTGCAAAGCAATTGCATGCTGTGTGCTCACTGGATCAAATAAGTTTGCTCTTGACCATTGCAGTTGACAAGGTAGGAAATAGGGAGGGAGAATATATTTGTCAGATTACCCCTTCATTATCAGTCACCAGGAGAGGCCTGTCTATTTCTGTTTGTTTATGGTATTCAAATTAGTGTGATTCCTGAATAATGTCCTTACCACTTAATGAGAAAGGAACCTGGAAATTTAGGATGCCAGGGTAAGATGATTGTGAGAGAAATGAGACTGCCACTTTATTATGATTTGCAGCAAATTCTTCAACCATATTTCCTACATAGTTCTACTAACTCCTCCATCTGTTCATGTTAATTGGCATTGTAAATGCTTTATGGATACTGCCCTCTTACCCCCAATCCCTGTCCTTCAAGGCACCACACTTTGTGGCCAGGTTTGCAAATGATATAATGATAGATGGAAGGACAGGTTGTACTGATAAAACAGGGAGTCTGAAAAAGGACTTGGATAGATTGGGAGAAGTGATGGATGGAATACAGTGTAGGGAAGTATTTGGTGTTGCACTTTGGTAGAAGGAATAAAGGTAGACTATTCTCTAAATGGGGAGAGAATTCAAGAATTGGAGGTGTAAAGATTCCTTAAAAGTTAACTTGCAGACTGAGTCAATAGGCAGAATGTAAATGCAATGATAGCATTCATTTCAAGAGGACTAGAACATAAAAGCCAAGATGTGATGCTGAGATTTGATAAGGCATTAGAGTATTGTGAACAACTAAGGGCCCCACTTCTAGGAAAGGACCCAATAGCACTGCAGAGGGTCCAGAGGAGCTTCACAAGAATTATCCTGAGAATGAAAGGGTTAATTCATGGGGACAGGTGATGATATGGAGTTTAGAGGATGAGGTGGTGGGGGGGCAAGATTTCATTGAAGCCTACCAAGTATTGAAAAGCCTGGATAGAACAAATGGAGAGGATTTTTCCAGTAGTGGGGGAATTTAGGTCCAGAAGGCACATCCTCAGAATAAAAGGACATCCCTTTCAAATAGAGATGAGATGAGGAGGGACTTGTTTGGCCAGAGGGTGGTGGATCTAGGAAATTCATTTCTACAAATGGCTGCAGAGGCCAAGTCATTGGTTATATTTAAAGTAGAGGTTGATAGATGTGTATCAGTAAGGGTGTCAAAGATTACAGGGGGAAGACAGGAGAATGGGGTTAAGAGGGAATAATAAATCAGCCGTGGTCAAATGGAGTAGTACACTTGATGGGCTGAATGCCCTAGTTTTGTCCCTATGTCTTTCAGCGTTAAACACAAAGGATTCTGCACATGCTGGAAATCTAGAGCGACACACGCAAGATGCTGGAGGAACTCAGCAGGTCAGGCAGCATCTATGGGAATGAATAAACAGTTGATATTTCAGGCCAAGACCCTTTATCAGGACTGGAAGGGAAAATAGAAGGTGCCAGTATAAAAGGTTGAGGGGAGGTGAAGGAGGACAAACTAGAGGGTTATAGGTGAAGCAAGGTGGGTGGAGGAGGGGGATGAAGTAAGAGGATAAGAGATGATATGTGAAAAAGGCAAAGGGCAGGAGAAGAGGGAATCTGATAAGAGAGGAGAGTAGACTGAGGGAGAAAGGGAAGCAGAAGGTGATAGGCAAGTGAGAGGAGTTAGGAGGCCAGAGTGGGGAACAGAAAAAGAGAGAAGAGGGACAGAAAGGAGAAATTACCGGAAGGAGAAATCAATGTTCATGCCATCAGGTAGGAGGCTACCTCCACCCTGAGAGTGGCCTCTTTGTGGCAGGAGAGGAAGCCATGGACCAACATGTTGGAATGAGAATGATGATAGGAATTAAAATGCTTGTTCTCCTTTTTGCAGCTTGAGTGAAGATGCTGGACTAAGCAATCCCCCAACTTACATCAGGTCTCACCAGTGTGCAAGGCCGCAACCAGAGCACTGGATGCAGTAGAGGACCCCAGCAGATTTGCAGGAGAAGTGCGGCCTCATGTGGAAGGACTCTTTGGGTCCATGAATAGATGAGGTGAATGGGCAGGTGTAGCATTTCTATTGCTGGCAAGGACATGTACCAAGAGGGAGATTAGTGAGGAGGGACGAATGGACAAGGGAATCATGGAGGGAGTGAGCACTGTAGAAAGCAGGGGTTTGGTGGTGAAATACCACTGAAGATGGTGAAAGCTGCGGAGAATGATGTGTTGGATGCAAAAGCTCAAGGGGTGATAGGTGAGGACAAGAGGAACTCTGTCCCTTTCAAGGCAACGAGAAAATGAGGTGAACACAGATGTCCAGGAAATGGAGGAGATGTGGAAAGTTTCAGTAATGGAATAAGGGAATGCCAAGACTTTGAAGAAGGAGGACATCTCTGATGTAAAGCAAAGGGAAGCTGCATCCTGAGAATAGATGCAGCAGATATGAAGGAACTGAGAAAAGGGAATAGCATTTTTCCAGGACACAGGGTGGGAAGGGGTATAGTCAAGATAGCCATGGGAATAGGTAGGCTTATAAAAGATATTGGTAGACAAGTTATGTCCAGAGATGGAGACAGGAAGAGGGAGATGTCAGAAATGGACTAATTGAATTTAAGAGCAGGGTGCAAGTTGGAGGCAAAATTGATGAAGCTGATGAGCTTGGCTTGGGTGCATGAAGCAGCAGCAATGCAGTCATCATGTAGAACAGAAAGATTTGGGAGCATTACCAGGGAAGCTTGGAACATGGACTTACAGTCTTATGTTGTTGCCTCCTCTCAGGCAACTTTCAGTTTCTGCCTCAGATTTCACTCATTTTCTCAACACTCAGATTTCAACATCTTCAAGAGAAACCCACTTGTGAACATAATATAATATCAATCTACATTATTTTGCATGGTTGACCAAAACCATTCTGTTCCTGCATCACCTCTCCTTTGTTTAGTTTAGAGTAATAGCCATCAACAGTAATAGGTTTGCAAGATACTTAAACTATTTGCATGTTGAGCCTTCAAACTGCCAGACTGAATGACAGTGACAATATTACATTGCTGTGAGGAAGGCACACCACCTTCGACTCCACTGTGCAACCAGGTATGAGAATATGAATGAACTCACAAAGAACAGCATGTACATGTTTTAACATACACTACACTTTAATCTTCCCAGTTTTGCCCAGAACGTATAAAGTAGCATACTCTCTACTGAGTAACATCATGCAATGAATCCCTTTAGAATGGATTTGTACTCTCCTTCCCTCTAAGACTTACGCATTCCCTTTCTGCAGAATCATCACGGGTAATAACTAGTTCTTCCTAGATCTTTAACCCCTTCTCTACACTACGTTCAGATTACTTGATGTTAACCATTCTTTAGTAAGCTAAAGTCTTCTACAGCGAAACAGTGGTGGGATTAAAGATATTTGCTTTAAATTAAGAGAAGGAGTGGAATATCCTTTCCATTCATTCCATGCTCCTTGCTAGGCTTTAGGTTGAATTGGACTGTTAAAGACTTCAGATCTGACTCAATCCTGAGAGGAGCTCTATGTGTAAACACACACCATGACAAACACTGTTTACTTTCAATCTCATTGCTGCCTTCTCTGCTATAAACATCCCTTCACAGCTGGAAACCTTGTACGTTCCTTTGACTTCTCCAAGTTGTGCTACTTGGCCAGTTTTTAACACCATTCTGTGGAAATTTCAACTCTCACTATAGCCTACCACAAATTATATCTTCATTCAAGACCCTCACCTGTCATTCCTGATGAAAATAATTAGGTTTCAATCCCCAAATATTTAAAATTCATGATGTCACTTACCCACCCCGTCACCATCACCACGTTCATTCCTCTCACAAGTGCATTGAAGTATTCTTTACCCTACCAAAGTCAGCTGTGTCTTGTGCAAACACACGGGCATACAAATCAGGAATAGGAATGGACCACTTGGCCTCTAAAGCTGAATTAGAGAGTAGTTGATCTGGCTGTAGCTGCTTGGTGATGTATTGGCAGTTATCTTTTATCCCTTTGCTTATCTAGAATCTGTCTACCTATTCAAAGATTCTGTTTATATCCCTCTTTGAGGATGAGAGGTCCAAAACTTTACTTCATCTCTATCTTACAAGGGTGACCCTTCATTTATAAATGGTGACCTTTGGTTTTACATTCTCTCATGAGAGGAAGAATCCTCTCCACATCCACTGGTTCAATTTCCCTCAGGATCTTATAGATCTCAATCAAACCTGCTGTCACATTCTTTTAAACTCCAGATGCATGTCTTATCTGTCCAATCTTTCCTCAGAAAGCACCCCACTAAACTAAATTATTAACCAAGTAAGCCTTATCTAAACTGCTTCCCAGCAATTATTGTCCATCCCTCATGTGCATGTGCCCCATGATTTGAAATGCCTTATCTATATACAATATTTCCAGCTCCGACTCTGATGTACGAATACTTATAAATTACTCTTTGATTATGCCCTCCTGTTTTCTTCTTTGGTTCACACAAAAGCTTTCCTTATTCACTCAACGGTTTGTTCTGCTCATTAAACAAGAGGGAGAATGAAATATATTGTAGAGAAGCAATTGGAACTGGAGAAAGCAAAAGATGCTTGTCCAAGTCCAAGCTCGAGACATTATGTCTCTTCACCTGATATCACTTCCAAAAGCAGCCTGCTTTCTCAGGCTTCCTAAGTTATTTGAGAGCATTCTACTGTCTACATATTTTGGCTGAGCCATGCCCAGTCCCAAAATACAATCAGCCTGGTATTCACTGATCATGGCGGGAAAAAAATTAACAAGAATGGTAGAAAAGCTTCTCAAAATGGCAGCACATCCACTTCTCCCTGTCACCTGCTTGGCTTGAGAGGCAGTAGATAATCTCCAGACCCAGGCAGACGCAATGCCTAGCCAGCCTTTCACTGTCCACTGAAATACGAAATGTGGGTATTGACTCTCAAGCTGGCTACAACATTGAAATTTGGACTCCAACATTTTTGCTCTGGCCTAAATTGTGCAGTGTCACCAGTGCAGTCCAAGATCTTCTAAAGTGGTCACAGTCATAGTACAGGAACTAAGCCCTGACACAAGTCAAACAGCCTGAAGGCATGCAGTAAAGGGACACAACATGTGTTATTAAGGAGAGGAAAACAGCAGGACTGAATTAAAATTCATATTTGACTATGTAACTGATCTGTTATATGTCATTTACAAAAATAATCCTTAATGACATTTCACCAACCAAAGAGAAACACTTTTACTCGTCAAGTGAGTCTGAATCAGAAGAAGACACTCGTCGAAAATTTAACATTAAAATTCGGCCTCTCCCAGCTAAGGATGTTACTACATGTATGGCAGCATCAGTGGATGCGCTTAAAGCTTCCGTGGGCAACATTTCTCTCTCTCCTTCTCCAATGGTAAGTACTTCAATTTGATTCTGTCAGTCAGCCTATTGGGAATCTAAGAATTCCATCTCTGTATATATGTGTTAATTAAGTCCAGGAACAGCATTTTCATCACTGTAATTTGTTTTTGACCTTTTTTGTTTCTATTTTCGTCTTCCAGTATCTGCAGCATTCAATATTATTACTGTCACTTTTCTTGACCAAATCTGTTTAAAACAGATTATCTGAGACTGTCGTGCAACAAATGTACCAAGAAATCACTTTAACAGAGCCAGGGATTTTTTTGCAGCTACAGGCTGCCCTCAGATCAGGGCTGAAATTATTTCTATTGTATTACCTGCATTGTCCTACCACTAGAAATAAATTGGAAGTGTTAAGGATAGGAAAACTATTCATTTCATGCAGTCATAGAGTTATATAGTATGGAACCAGGCCCTTCAGCCCAAATGATCCATGCTGATCTAGAATCCCCATCCAAGCTAGTCCCATTTTCCAGTGTTTGGCCAATCACCTTCGAAGCCTTTCCAATCCATCTATCTATCCAATTGTCTTTTAAAAGTTGTTATTGTACCTGATTCAACCACTTCTTCCTGGCAGCTCATTCCACATAGATGCCACCTTTTGTTTAATCAAAGATGTGCCTCAAGTTCTTATTAAATCTTTCCCCTCTCATCTTAAACCTATGCCCTCTAGTTCTTGATTCCCCAACTCTGGGTAAAAGATTGAGTGCATCCACTCAATTTATGCTCCTCGTGTTTTTATACACCTCTATTATATCACCTCCCAGTCTCCTACACTCTAAGGACTAAAGACTTTGCCTATCCAATCCCTCACTATAACCCAGTTCCTCAAGTACAGGCAACATCCTTGTAAATCTTTCCTGCAAACATTCCCCCGTTTGTCTGTAACTAACCTATGCATCCTTTTTCCTCTATAACCCTCAAGGTCCTACCAGCCTGTCCTTCACTCTAAGGAACATGCAGACCTTCAGCTCTCACTATCTCACCTTTAAAAGACTCCTATCTGCCCACAAGCAACTTACTCCCAATCAACCTTTGGACACTCTTGTATCATACCATCAACATTAGTCTTGCTCTAACTGGAAACTGAATAAGATCATACGACATCGGAGCAGAACAAGGCCATTCAGCCCATCAATTTTTCTCTGCCATTCAATTATGCTGATTTATTTTCCCTCTCAACCCCACAGAACCATGAGCACTAGTGTCAAATGCTTCCCCACCATCATTTCAGTCACTCACCATACCCTATCACCTAAGAGTAGTTGAGCTTTAGCTTCTCCATAATGGGGACCCTCTATTTATTGCCAAAGCAAACTTTAGTGATGTACTCAAATTCTGCCCATTCCCCTATCCAAGTCCTTAACAGTGTGACTGTATGAGAGTCTAGGACCAGAGGACCCAACCTCAGAAAATGCAAAGACATCCTTTAGAACAAAGATTAGGAGGAATTTCTGTAGCCAGAGGGTAGTAAATCTGTGGATTTCATTGCCACAGGGGGCTATGGGGGCCAAGGCATTGGGTATATTTAAAGTTGAGGTTGATAGGATCTTGATTGGGTAAGAGAATCGGGTTGAGATTAAAAGTAAATCAGCTGTGATCAAATTGCAGAGCAGACTCGATGGGCCAAATGGTCTAATTCTACTCCTATGTCTTATGGCAGTCCTTGTCCATGTTAGGAAAGGTAAAATCCCCTACTATGATAACCATACTACTTTCCTAATTCTGCACAATCTCCTTGTATTTTTGTTCTTCCAATTCCCATTGACTATTTGGAGGTCAATAGTGCAATCTCAACAATGTGATCATCCCTTTCGTATTTCCCCAATCACCCATAAAGCCTCACTGGATGCTCCTTCAATAACTTCTCTGACTACTGTTGTGACATTCTCTTTAATCAAAAGTGAAATTCTCTTTCCTCTTTTTCCTCCACCTCTGTCCTACATAATGCACCTGTACACTGAAACTTTAACCTGCGAGGCCTATTGCTCCCTTAGTCATGTTTCGGTAATGGCTACAATATCTTAGTCCCACACAGCTGTCCAAGCCCTAATTTCATCAATATTACCTGTCAGATCTCTTGCATTGAGATAGATGCTATTTAATCCAATGGGCTTTCCTCCCTTCCTGCCATTCTCCTTACATGACGCCTCCTCTGTGATAGGCAGATTGGAAAATTATGCACTTTCTTTCATCTAATATAAATTGTAGCATCATTCTATTCAAATTCTGTAAAATATTTTAATGGAAAGTTTATATTGGGATCTCATGCAGTTAACTCCACGGTATTCTGCCTTGAACAAAATTGGAGTAGTGGAGATGAAATTGTTCTTCAGCAATAGCTGCAAACAATTTTTACACCAGTCTTTCTTTTCTGTAACACTGTCATTTGTGATAATGCTAAGGAAGAGTGTTTTCATTTGGATTGCATCACATTATAGTTTGGAGTTAATCTTTAAAAGTTAGCAATGTATTCGAGACAGCCAGTCCAAATAAACTATTTGATATTGCCATCATTTTAAAGGGAGAGCTCTCATCTGGATTTAAACAAAAAGCCGGCAGCCTCTCAAATGAGAGGATGTTGACCCTGGTTGGGAGCTGGCATGGAAAGATTTAGCCTTGCTATTCTCAGTGAATGAACCTCAAATGATACCACAAAGACCCATTAAGTTCAATCCTTAGTGCACATGCTACCTGCATGAAAATGACAATTTGGACCTTATAAAGGGTACAGACTTAACTTTCCTTCCTAAAGTTCATGGAAGTGAGAGAATACCATGAGCAGTCAATAGCAGGGTCAATTATGAATGAAACATTCAGCTACTTGCTTCCAATCCCCACCATTATAGAAAGCTACAGTCAGACCTGCTGAAAAGATAACAAAAGCTTATGACAAAATTGAGATCCAGATGAAAAATAGATAACATTGAAGAATAAGGCATTAAATGGCAATACGAAGTCACACACAAAGTGCTGGAGGAACTCAGCAGGCCAAGCAGCATCTATGGAAAAAAAGCACAGTCAATGTTTCGGGCTGAAACCCTTCAGCAAGACTAGAGAGGAAAAGAAATGCTGAGGGCTAGATTTGAAAGGTGGGGGGAGGGGAGAGAGAAACGCCAAGTGACAGGTAAAACTTGGAGGGGGAGGTATGAAGGAAAGAGCTGGGAAGTTGATTGGTGAAAGAGACAGGAGACCATGGAAGAAAGAGGGGAGCAATGAGCAGGCAAGGAGATAACATGAGAGAGGGAAAAGGGGATGGGAAATGATGAAGGGGTGAGAGGCATTACTGGAAGTTTGAGAAATCAATGTTCATGCCACCAGGTTGGAGACTACCCAGACGGAATATAAGTTGTTGTTTCTCCAACCAAGGTGTAGCATTATCACGACAGTGGAGGAGGCCATGGACGGACATTTGGAATAGGAATGGGAAGTGGACCTAAAATGGGCAACCACTGGGAGATCTAATTTGTTCTGGCAGACAGTGAGTAGATATTTGATGAAGCAGTCTCCCAATTTACATTGGGTCTCACTGATATACTAGGCACCACACTGCGAGCACCGAACGCAGTATATGACCCCAACAGACTCACAGGTGAAGTGTCGTCTCACCTGCAAGGACTATTTGGGGCCCTGAATGGTATGAGGGAGGAGGTGTATGGGCAAGTGTAGCACTTGTTCCGCTTGCAAGGATAAGTGCCAGGAGGGAGATCAGTGGGGAAGGACAAATGCACAAGGGAGGTGCATAGGGAGTGATCCCTGCGAAAAGCAGAAAGTGGCGGAAATTTCAGAGAATTATGTGCTGGACGTGGAGGCTGGTGGGGTGATAGGTGTGGACAAGAGGAACCCTATACCAGGTAGGGTGGCAGGAGGATGGTATAAGAGCAGATGTGCATAAAACAGAAGTGATGCAGTTGAGGGCAGCGTTGATGATGGAGGAAAGGAAGCCCTTTTTTTTTGAAAAAGGAGGTCATCTACATTCTAAAATGAAAAGCCTCATTCTGAGAGCAGATGCAGGAGACAAAGGAATTGAAAGAAGAGGGCGACGTTTTTACAAGTGTCAGGGTGGGACAAGGTATAGTCCAGTAGCCTTGAGAGTCTGTTGGTTTACAATAGACATCAGTGGATAAGCTGTCTCTGGAGATAGAGACAGTGAGATCGAGAAGTGTCAGAAATGGACCAAGTGAATTTGAGGGGAGGGCGGAAGTTGGAGGCAAAGTGGATGAAATCGACAAGTTCAGCATGGGTGCAGGAAGCAGACCAATACAGTCGTCAATGTGCATAGGAAAAATGCAGGCTGTGTAGGCTTAGAACATAGACTCTTCCATGTAGCCAACAAACAGGCAGGCATAGAGGGGACCCATGCGAGTGCCCATGGCTATCTGTTTTGTTTGAAGGAAGCGGAAGGAGACAAAGAAGAAATTATTTAGAGTGAGGACAAGTTCTGCTAGGCGAAGGAAAGAGTGATGGACAGAAACTGGTTGGGTCTGGTGCCCCGAAAGAAATGGAGAGCTTTGAGGTCTTCTTTGTGGGAGATGGAGATGTATAGGAACTGGACATCCATTGTAAAAATAAGATGATGCCAGGGAGTCTGAAATCCTTGAAAAGATGAAGAGTGTGTGAGGTGTCACGGATGTAGATAGGAAGGGACTGAACCGGGGGGATAAACCAGAGTCGAAGTATGCAGTTCTGCATTCAGCGGAGCAGGACCAAGCTGAAACAATGGACAAGCGGGTTTTTGGATCATGGGTAGGAGGTAGAAACAGGAGGTGCGGGGTGTGGGAACTTTGAGTTTGGTGGGGGTGGATGGGAGATCTCCAGAGTCAATAAGGTTGGTGATGGTGTGGGAAACAATGGCCTGGTGTTCCTTAGTGGGGTCCTGTTCGAGGGGTAAGTAAGAGCAGGTGTCTGAGAGTTGGCGCTGGGCCTCAGCAAGGTGGAGGCCAGACTACTACTGCACCTCCCTTGTCTGCGGGTTTGATAGTGTGGTTAGGATTAGTGCAGAGGGAGTGGAGAGCCAAGCGTTTGGAATGAGTGAGGTTGGAATAGGAGAGCGGAGTGTTAAAGTCTAGGCACAAGCCTGCTCTAACTTTCAGTAAAATCCTGACTAATCCTTTGCCCCAACCAATCCTCTAATTCCAAAAATTCTCTGCCCAAAACTGTAGATTTTACCCTGGAATTCACCCAATAACTGAACATATACAGGTTGAAAATCACGAAGATTTTCAAACCCTGCATGTAAATATTCATGTTCTCTCTTCTCTATTGAACCTGTAGATCTGCATCTATCCTCAAGCACTCTGTTGTATAACATTTCTGTCTGTTAAGTGTTGCAGTGGCAACATGATTCCCATTGTATTGCTTTGTTTATAAAACAGCTTTTCTCAAAGAAAGTATTATAGCCTGCTCTGGGTATAGTACTAGATAAAAAAGGCCCTGCCTGTTGCTTTGAACAAAGATTCCCAGTAACATAAATACCCATTATTGTCTTCAAAAGACATGTTACATGATGTGGATATGGGGTAAATACAGGTTTTTAGAAAGAGTATAGATACATTAAAACTTGATGCTGGCATATTTATATTGCACTATATAGCTGCAGTCAGGTCTGTTCCTTTTAAGTTAGAGGGTTCATGTTACAATTCTCCACTCTTTATTTATCTGCAAAATCACAGAGAAAATGGTGCTTGTGAAAGAGCTTGACATTCCTATTCCTCATAAATTTGTACACTGATCCTTCGAGCAAGGATCAGAAATTGATTTGCCCATATGTTAGATGCCTTCTGTTCCCTTTGGTTATTCAAAATTATCTTTCTCTATCATATTCAAAAAGCAAACACAATGGTTGAGGTGGATCTCAAAGTTCGCTTCAAATCACATAATTTTAATATAAAGGGAAAATTAAATAAGAATTTTAAATGTAAACTTAAAAATAAATCTGTATCATTTCAAAGAACTAATAAATAGATACAGCTTTGTGATTAAGTTTTTGAATACCTCAGAAATTGTTTCATTACCTGGAAATAATGAGAAGACAGACAAGGACTTAGTTAACTACCTGATCCCAGAAAAAGACTTATAGTCTATAACTCCCAGAGAGCAATGTACAGCTGCAAATGTATTTTATACAAATCTTCAAACCATTCAATATAAGTTGTCTCTATCATTCTTTGCCTGAGTTAACGGGATGTTTGAGATCTTAAACCATCTTAATTTGTATTTTTCATTTGCTAAAAGGATTATAATTTACAAGCAATGTTAATGATTATTTGATATTAATAAACACCCAGGTCTGAATAAGGAATCTATATCAGTACCTTCTTAATTTGACAATGTTTACTCATACGGAATATCAGATAAATGATTAAATCCGGACATATAGCCAAATGATAATAGTCCACTAATTAAATCATTTTGCTGGAAATTATGTTTTTCAAACTTGTTTTGAATAGATATATGACATACAATTAGACGAGTGTTTCATTTGTCTTGTTTAAAGTCATGTATTGCAATGTTTTAACTATAAGTGGATAAACAAAGGGCTTAGACCAAGATGCAGAACAGACATATCTTTAAGATTCCAGAAAACTTTTCTTTCGTGAACCTTTTAAATAAACAAATATAAATTAACCTTATTGTGTTTGACAAAATATTACTTCACAATTATGTCACGTACATTGTTACAGTCTTTCATGGTTTTCATCATAGTTGCAAATAGATTGTCAAACCTTCCTTGAGAAAGCACAATCTGTTATTTGTGTTTTTCATTGCTCTAATGTAAAAACCATTTGTAAGACAAAATCTACCATAATTATTTTATTTTTCTAATAAATGCTTCAATCTTTAGAGGAGAAGTCCGGTAAGAGCAATTTTCCTCATTTCTAAGTAAAATGCAGGATAGATGCTCTTTAACTTCATATCCATTCTCTTTTACGGATAATTTTCAGATTTTTTGTTGAATTATTGATATCAATACAGACTCATAACGGTTCCATGAATAGTCATTACCAAGTGCCCTCATGATCATGTACCAAAGAATCAATGTACATTACAATAGTGTATTATAATGCTGTGAGTGAGTATTAAAAATCAAACTGCTGGAGGAACTCAACTGGTCAGGCAGCACCTGTGGAGGACAGAAGGATGGCCAATGTTTCTGGTCAAGACTCTGCATCAGACTGAGGATATGGAGGCGAGGTGGCGAGTAGAAAGGGGGTGAGAGGGAGGGGTGTGGCAGGTGATAAGTTAAATGTAGTGTGGAAACAGGAAATGAATGGAATCAAGAAGCTACAGATGCTGGATCCAACAGCTGTAGTCTCTTGTTTCTAATAATCACCTTGCAGACTCCGTCCCAACCTCCTCCCTGGTTCCATCTGCATCCCCTTTGTTTTCTTTCCATATCTGTCTCTACCTGTCACCCATCAGCCACTGTCTTCTGACTCCCCCATTCCCCCCCCCCAGTGTCCATTTGCCCATCATCTTGCCCCCTCACCTAGAAGTTCCCAGTAGCTGATGGATGGATTCTCACCAAAATCATTTGACAATGTTACAGAATAAGTACTACCTTTATGTAGAATCTGAACTCACCTAGATTTAGCCTTTTTGCTTCTTGGACAAAAATCATTACGATCATTGGGCACACTCTTGCAATAACTGTTTTGAAAACATACGGGGTCACCACCAGCTTGTGTAGGTCTGTATCCTGCATTCGCTGTCCTGCATCACTTGTATTCCATGATGTTTCAGGCACCTGTCCACCTGATAGACACCAGATCCAGGGCGGATGGAGGGGGTCAAAAGGAGTTACTGTAAATGTTCAGTTAATCTGAAACCCTGATCTTTCTGTATTTCTTCCTCGGCTGCTACAATGAGCCACCTCTCCTTCTATATGCATTAATTAACAAGTTCTCACATTATAGTGTTTATCCTGTAACTGGCATTTTCACTTGACATCTACTGATTTTTTTGTTGTCACCTTTAATTTCCTGCAAGAAATGTTGAGAATAGCTATGTTAGGCATTTTAAAATATTGGGGCAGCTTGTTCTGGAGCTGTTCTGCTTCACAGTGGTGAGATAGAGAGTATCGGTACTGTATCGGTTACAAATATCAATTCCCTGTCCTAGAATAATTAGGCTACTGTCATTATCAAAATCCTTTGAACTGTTTGATTTTAAATACTTCTGACAGTCAAAGATACTTAAAATCAGCCCGGATAGATTTGAGTAATTTAAAAAGACAAATATTTAAAGGAACAAGGCCTGTGACCCTGTTACTATGGGTTTGTGAATTGTATACCGGCCATGATTGGCGTGAAGTAATAGAACCAAATGCCTCGGCAGGTCCGTGCTTTGCAACTGAATGGTGGTGGGCCCAGTGTGGAGCTGGAGGTCAGATGCATAGGGTTCTGATCTCCAGCTTGTCTCAGATAGGCACATAGCCAAGAGTAGTGGGGTATGTCCAATGTAAGATGAGTTACCAGCAGAAGCCATACAATGTTTGAGCAAAAGGTAAGCACAATCCAGCCCAACGACTAAAATAGGGAAGCAACTTTCATTGCATCCTTTGATCCATCCCAGAAAAAGGACTTGTGTTGCTGTTTTGATGCTTTGCAGAAACTCAGCACATGTCATGTAAGCAGGCAGCTTTTAGCTACTGTCCTCTGGGAATGGAGAAAACTCTGACCTTCAAATATAATCTTGTTTTCCCCAGTCTATCAAACTAAAATGATTTACTAACAAAAACATAATCAATTCTTTTAATGTTTGTTTTATTATTTATCTATAAAATCCCTCTAGTATTTCTCCAAAATGAAAAGGCCTATTTTATAAGCTTATCTGAACAGGTCAGGTTATTGAATCTGCAAATTAAAGGCCTTTTTGCATCATGACAACAGCTGTTGACAATGCCACATTGTAATAGTTGCCATAAAGCTGCACTCTATGCAGTCGATCCCAGAGAACCTGCCCTGAAACCTGCTACTCCTCTTATGGTACCCACCTAAACTGTGACATTGAAGTAACTGCACAACCTGCCATTTCAGGCTGCTACCACAGTGGGTCACATCTTCCAAACCTTCGACCCATGTCCTAATCCCAAGGACGCAGGTCACCCCCTCAGAACTGCACAATTAATGCAGAGTAAATAATACTTTTTCATAATTTCACAATTCAGCCCCAAAAAAACAGTGGCTAGAGTGTGAGGAATGAGTTATAGTGGATTTTCTGTCCTGTGCATGAAAGGGGTGTGGTGTTAGTTTCTGTTGTGTTGTTAACAGGTGCCTTATTTGAGTGTGTTGGGTGAAAAGAGGGAAGGTCTCTGACAGATAAAATGCAGAATAAGGCCTAACCTTCCTGTAGTGTTGAACTATTTCCTACATTGAATCCAGGTCCTGGGGTAATGATGCTGGAGCTGCCCTTTTCTACCATCACTCTTCCAGCTGCCTGTATCTTCAGATTTTCCATTCCATTCATAGCAAAAGGAATACTCTTGACTGGCTAACCTCCAACATTTAAACCGACTAAAAAATTAACTTAAATCAACTTAATTAAATAAATATATAAAATGTAATAAAATAATATAGCCTATCAAATATAATTTATCTATATCTATCTGTCTATATATATATTTTCAAATACATGAATATCTCCCCATCTCCCTGTTCCTCTCTGTTGAAGTGAAGGGAGGTGCTGAACATAGGTCAATTGCAACCTTGCAGCAAGTCAAAAGGCCAATGTCCATGAGAACGTGAGGAGTCCAGCAAAGGTTCAGCAGTGGAATTATAGAAGTGAGGACCTCTCAGAAAGTTTAGAGCTTCTTGTGGAGGACCCTGAGAATGAACCTTCAAAAAGGGTTTCTGGTACAATGGTAAGATTGGTATCCTACCATTTTTGGAGAGATGTTACGTGAAGAATGGTTCCTCAAGCGGGACCGTGTCTCTGGCTAACTCTAATAGGAACCATTGCTTCCTATTCAATGAGGGACAAGGAAAAATGGCCTTGATGAAGGGTCTCAAGCTGAAGCATTAACTATTTATTTCCCTCCTTAGATGCTGTTTGTGTGTTGAGTTTCTCCGGTATTCTGTGTGTATAGTAAGAAAAAAACGTTGTAATGATAACTGCCTGTAAATATGCTATATGAAATAAACTGAAACTAAAATAGTAACTTCAGAATAGCAGAAGCAAGACAATTAAATTAGTGCTTATGAAAATAAGGTAATAGGTCACATAGCCGCTCATCTATAATTATAAACATTTTGAACATTTGTTTCATAATTGCAATCTATTTCAGAATACAGTGAGCTATGCAGGGTAGATATTTTCCAACACGTGATCATTTTTTGTCTGGTGATTTGATTTTCATTCTGCAAATTAACATCCTGTCACAGAATTTACACGTTAGCATCATATTGTAATTCAAGATGGTCCTGTACCCTATGAAAGGTCATATCAACATAACTTCCATATGAAGATAGGGTAGCACTTGTAAGATTTGGACGAAGTAATGCAGAATTTACATAAGTCATCTGGAATGTGTAAATAGGAAGTCGAACAGATAAATCTGCCATGTACTACTCTGAGGGCAGATCTTAATATATGTGGATCTCTCATGAGAAACAAGCAGTGGCAAGCTTGCAAGAACATGACCATGATCTTCATCTTGGTACCTAAATAACATCTATTTTCCCTCCTATTTCATTAGAATAGATGATCATGGTCATTCAAAATTCAGTTGCACTTATTATAAGTTAACTTTCATTGACGTCTTTGATATTTTTTAACAATCTTGTCAGTGAAGAAACTGTCAGAGCACAGGATGTTCCCCACCTGTTTTCTGTCCTCTGTCTGGCTTCTGCATCTGTGAGAACCTCAGAGAAATCCAAAACTAGGAAAGCATATGATAAATTGGAGACTGAGTGTTCACCCAGATTCAGCTGATGAACAATCAGGGTTAATTTCCCCTCCCCCAGAACAAGGTTGCAGAGATTGTGGTTTATTATAAAGAAGCATGAGAGACTTTTCCGGTACTCTGATGACTGAGCTCATGTTCATTTTTGACAAATCTTTGATAATAAATGCTTTGTTCACAAATCTGTCACTCTCTGACCAGGTATCTGTTCTTTCTTCCTTTTTGCCGAACACAGAGGCGCAGTCCAGTGAGTATTCCTTTATTTGTTTTTCAGTAACCACACATTTTTTTAAGCTTTGTTTATTATTCAGTTCATCAAGGAAAAGAGATGTTGAGGCTTAAGAAGTTGACTTGTTTAGATCTAATTTGAACAAGAAGTAAACCTATTTATTTAAGTCTTCATGCACTAAAGTTGTTGTATTGTTCACTGATAGAGCCAGGAGTAATATATACTGTTATGCTAAAGATCAAATAAAATTTAAGATGAGGGAAACAGCAGGAAGTTAAAATTTGCTTGGTGTCACCTTCAACAGACTACCTATCACAGTAGCATCTGTTCATTACAGAAACTGCTCAGTCCTTGCAGATAGATTCAGAACAGATGAAGTAACTTGAACCAGACCACATTCCTCAACTCACCCTTGCTATCAAACAAGTGGCTCAGCCTTTGTTCAGTAAGAATGTTAAAGAGTATAACAAAAAAAATGGCAGGACCCCATTGTGGAGATGCATCACAAATCCCAGACTGCAATCTAAGTAATCCCAGAGCAGAGCACAGTTCTAGATGTTGGTAGGCAGTTACAAAGCCAGGGCAAGGAGAAGGTTCCGTGGAGGTCTCCATCTACAGCCAAAGAGAGTCCAGTAAGTGAGCGCATGAGGCCTGGCTGAAACATTCACATAGAACATAGAAAATCTACAGCACATTACAGGCCTTTCGGCCCACAAAGCTATGCTGACCATGTGACCTACTCTAGAAGCTGCCAAGATTTTCCCTACCACATAGCCCGCTTTTTTGCTAAGCTCCATGTAACTAACTCTCTTAAAAGACCCTATTGTATTCACCTCTACCACCTTCGCTGGCAGGGCATTCCACAACACCCACTGCTCATCAGCCATTGCTGAGCTCCAGGCCACCATCAGAGAAGCCAGCCTTCAGCCAATTTAATTGACACCATGAAAAGGCAAGTAAAAGCTGAATGCACTGGAGATATTAGTGGCTGTGTGCTCTGACATCCCAGGTGCAGTGAAAAAGAGTTAGCAGCAACCTGAGCCAATACACTAAGGCAAGCTAGCGGATGGTTAATTTGAGAATCAGGCTGGAGTTACTGAGCATGTGACAGAGAATGGGTGACAGGCAAACAAATATAGGATAGAATTGCAGAAGGACGATGCTGAGAGCTGACAAAGGCCTAATGGCCTATACAACCTTCCTCGATGATGTAATAAATGTGAGATGAAAACTAAGTAATAATGTGAAAGATTATCTTACTTAAGTAGGTTTTCAATAAGAACTTGAACAGCGAGCTACCTTTCCTTTCAGTGAATCGGCCAAGTAATTAGATCATGAGTAATCCAGTCTTGCCCTCACTCTTTTCCTGGCACCACTTGACTCTTTTGTGGTCATTCTCAGCCTTCAATATATTTATCTCCACCTCCAAAACTCTCTGAGATAGATCATTTCTCTCAACTCCATCTGAAGTTGGTGACACCTTATTCTAAAATTCTGCTTCCTGGTTCTAGATACTAGGTCTCCAAATTTTTTTGTAAAAACAGAATTGTGAGGTCTCAGTTTAAGAAATAATTTGTTGCTTTACTCCTTCCAGTAGATAACCTCACATTTATCCTAACCTGGTGCCCACTCAGTTAATCTATCTATATACTTATCACTATTTGCTAACTCACGTGCCTATGTGTCATCAGTGAATCTGACCACAGTACACTCGGCCCCTCACATAAATTATTGGAGAAACTCAGCAGGTCAGGCAGCATCTATGGAAAAGAATAAACAGTCAGCATTGCAGGTCAACATCAACTGTTTATTCCTTTCCATAGATGCCCCCTGGTCTGCTGAGCTCCTTCAACATGTTGTGTGTGTTGCTCTGGTTTCCCAGCATCAGGAGAATCCCTTGAGTTTATGCTCAGCCCTTTCATTTGAGTCATTAACATAGTTTAGTAACAGTTGTGGTTTCAGTATGAGTCACTGTGATGCACATCTGGATAATGATTCACAATCCAAAATGACCCACATATCACAACTCTTTATTTTCTGTTAGTTAGCAAATCCCATATCCATGACAGATATTTTACTCCGCTCCCCCACCATCCTGTGTGTTCTTACTCTATGGTGTAGCCCTTTATGTGGCATCTAATCTAACATCTTCTTGCAATTCAAACATTCCACATCTCAGTGGGGTTGAGAGGGATAATAAATCAGCCATGATAGAATGTTGGAACAGACTTGATAGGCCAAATGGCCTAATTCATCTCCTGTGTCTTATGGAGTTATCTACCCTTTGTATTGCATCCTCAAAAGACTTGTAAATATGTTATGTACAGTTTCTCTTTTGTAAAACCATATTGACTCTGTTGTATGATTTTTTTTTAAATATTCTGTTGTTATCTCCTTAATAAAGGGTTTCCAGAATATCCCAGTGACAGATTTAACTGGCCCATAATTTTCTACTTTCTCCCTCCCTCCTTTCTTGAGTAGGACATATCCAGTCTGGCCAGTTACTTCCCAAATCATTAACAAAGAGAAGGAAAGTGTCATAAATATTGTTGCCTAATAACCCGTGCCGTGATGTTTGAGTTAAGTTCCTCTAAGAGCAATTGACTCCATATTTCATTAGATCCTAAGTTCAAATGGACCTGACTTCCTGAGGTGAGAGTAATTGTTTTTGAGATCAAGGCACTACAAATTCTTTGGGAAAATTTTTCACTGGCTGGAGGTATATGAAACAGGAGAGAAGACCAATGTGTTTGTGAAAGCCAACCAGCTCAGTCAGAGTTGTCCTGATGATTTTCTCAAGACAATGACTAGATGGTCTGATGGCTTTACTAACAATTGCCCAGACTCTGTTCCACTTGAAAATCCTCAGATTCAAACCTTGGGTGCTTTCAATATAGAGCCTACACATTCTCCCCATGACTGCGTGGATTCTACCTCCCTAAGACACGCTGGTTGTCTGGTCAATTGGCTACTGCTAATTGCCTCTAATATAAGTAGATGGTAGGAAAATCAAGGGGAGTTGATGGGAAATAAATGGGGTAATGGAATTGATCTGAGGCCAAGCCTAGGTTCAATGGATTGAATGTTTTCACATGGTACAGAAACAGACCTTTCATCTCATCTTGTCTATGCCAACTAGGATGTTTATTTTAGCCGGTCCTGTCTTCTAATGTTTACCTCATACGTTATGAGAAATACATGAAATATATAAACAGCCAACGTCTACATGCAAAACAATATAGTCAATATTCAGGCATGTGCTGATAAAGTGGCATTCCCTTCGATCAAATACCAGACAATGATTTCCTCCATCAAGATCAAGTTGAACCACCTACTGTATCTTGAATATTCCAACAGTATTGCAACTTGTAAATAACTAGGGGGTGAGAAGGAATGGTCTCTATTATTGAGAAACTAAACTGGCTAGGCCACTTGCCTACAGAAGAGGTCAGAATTTGGGCATCTAGCAGTGTGTAACTCGTGACTTACTTCCCAGAACCTTTTAACTATCTGCAATACTTGAGAAGCTGGACTCAGTCAGATAAAAAAAAATTCTGCTTTTTTGGAGTCCTCTCTTCCTGCCCCTAGAACACATCAAACATTTATTTTTTCCACTATTGGCTGCATCAAATACGAACTACACAACGCTTCTTCAAAAATTCCCCTCATCCACAGCCTCCTAGAAAGATAGAAACGATAGGCAAAACAGAATTCATCCCATAGCAAATTCCATCCAAGTTGTAACTGATACTGACTTGGAAAAAAAAAGTCCTTTGCTGTTTCTTTCCCCATGTCCAAACTCTAGAACCTCTTTCCTAACACATGAAGCATCCTCCTCCACCATAATGGTTGCAGTGGTTCAGGATGTCAGCAGACTGTGACGTTCTCAATAGCATCTAGAGATAGATGATAAATAGTGGCCTTTCAATGTTCCCTATATTCTATACTTAACTAAAATATAATACCTTCCTAACTCAGCCAAGAGTGCTACCATTTAGGCAACAGTAAAGAAAATACCTGCAAAGGAAGAAGAAACTGAATTGAAAGAATCTCATCTCAGTACAAAAAGCAAATCCCCCAAGGCAAAATGTAGATAATTTCCCATGTTTCCATCCTGTGGATGAACCTCTACTGAAGTTCTGTTCATGGTTACACCATCATTTAGTACCAAATGGTATTTGACAGGTCAGTCTATCTTTTATATAAGAAGTCCTCCATGTCAATACCTTTTCTATTTTTCTTCCAGGCAATTATGAAAAGAAACTTATCTTGTAAGTATCCATGTTCATTTTTAATAATGATCCATCAAGGGCTTTCAAGTAGAAAAAGATATGCCAAGAAGGCAAAACCAAAATGCTGCAATCACTGGAAAGTGGTGAGAAGATACATTACTGAAAGCTTTGATTTGAAAAACAATGGAATTACCAGGGAGTTAGTGGTCCTGACAAAAAAAAATCAAGAATATTAGGAGGAGAAACCACGTAAAAGGTGATCTCATTACACCCTTGTATAAATTTTTTTTAAAACAAGCTTGGAACTTAGGGGTAAAGCGCAGGATCTTTTATTAGACAACACACTTACGTTGTCTGGAGTTACTATGTTTGTAGAGTAAGTACTACTGCATAAAAGCCAGTTTTGTATATGGCCCCAGCTCTGCTGAAGATGCTTGTTGTTGCAGCCAGGATATCTAAATAAATGATGTAAAATCACATTTCAATATTAAGGTATTATTACTGGTTCTACTTTTCAAGAGGAAAATAAATTATTGTTTTGTTTTGTTCAGGTGAGGAAATAGCTCGCCCAAGACGGTCAACGCCTACATTAGAAGTTGTCAGGTACTTGTAGCCAATTGCTTGTTCCACTGAGTAGTAAGCAGTAATCATCAACATGTACTAAACATGGGCCAAATTTTAAGCTGTGCGGAGCATTAAGAATGAAAAGTAGATCCAGTGTGAAGGTGTATGAACTGGTAACAAAACCCATTCTTTTCCTTTCCAGACAATCCTTTCAATGAAAATAAAAGTCCCCTATCGAATAAAATAAATCTTTTGGCATCATTTTAAGTATCCTTTGCATCTCCAAAAAGACCTTTATGCATTTTCCAATTATGGCAGAGAGTAGGTAGAAAAAACAAAAATCTTTCAGTCATGTAAAGTTTGCATTGTCAACCTTGTTGTCACAACCTTCTTGGCAGGTTCAACCCAATATTTACATGTTGCATCCTGAGTTTCTCAAGGGAAGTTTTAGATTGAGCAAAAACTCTCGAATCTAATTAGCTTATCTTCAATTCTACATTTGATAATTGAATTTTCTGTTTTGGATCAATCCTATCAAACCCAGAATTATTCTTAATTGGTAAACATCTGCAATACAAACTGAGTAGGTTCAATGTCAGCAAAACCTTTAACCAACTTCCAAAGATATGCTATTTTGCTGTTTATAAATCTGCTTCATTCTTGGAACAGCTTAACTTGCTTTCTCATTTTAAATCATGGCTGGCCTTCAAATATCAAGAGTCACTGCACATTATAAGACCTGGCAGTTGTAACTGGGATCAAAGTCACTGGAGAGATATTGAAGTTGGTGATATATAGAAGTTCTTATTCATCACAAGATGTAGGCATCTTTCTGGAAATGGACAGAATGTCGAGGCTCACAAACCCAAAAATACATCACATTTTTATACCTTTAAAATTAAAGGTAACAGTAGGGGGTTCAATACAATTTCAGTTATTACAATGACATTGTTTACTTCAATACTTCGGGTTGACAAATGGTTCCTTTGAGATACATTGTGGAAGCACATTGTAATTCATAAGACGCTCCTGAAGGTCCAAGCACCTTTGGGAGAAACTAATTAACACTAATATTCTAAAAACATCTGATGACAGAGAGCCAGGTACCCAAAATTAATGTTGTCAGGGCTGTCTCTGGGTACATGATTCTGGTAAGTACACAATAACTATTGATTGCCTGTACCTATGACCATGTTTGACATGCTAAGTAATAACATCAGTCTGGTTTGCCAGATTGAATTTAAGTCATAATGGTACAAGTAACTTACCCACATTACCTGGTTTGATGCAAATCCATTAACATAACCCCATTATCTAATGGCTGTTGTATACGCAGTCTCTTAATTTTGAAGGCTAATTGCAAGTGTTCTGAATTTATTTACATTTACAATAAGAACTGAAGGCTGGTCCTAGTTTGAATTAATATCTGCTGTATTCATATAACTCCAGAATACTCTCTAACAGCAGTAAACTGCCTTGAGTGAAATATTCTAACATTACTTTTAAATGGCTTGAAAATTCAATTCTCTAACTTCTAGTAACCTTTCCTCACTGTCCCTTCCCCTTTATACCCGATCCCACTGGCCCTCATCATCCGACCTCCTTCTCCTCCCCTCCCTCTCCATCTGCCCACCACCCACACATTCACATTTCCCTCTCCAACTCCTACCCTTTGACACAATGGTCCACTGTCCTTTCCTACCAGTCTCCATTTTCTTCAACCCTTGGTCACATCCACCAATCAATTCTCACTTCTTACATTATTCCTATTCTCCTTCACTGCTTATCTCAACCCTCACCTGGATCCCTCTGTCACCCATTAGTTATTCCTCTAACTCTTCCCCCACTATTTTGTGTTGGCTATATTTCCCCTTTATTTGCAATCCTGATAAAACGTCTTAATCCAAAATGTTGACTGTTCACTTCATTCTATGTGATTTTAATTTTCATTGCCTTTCATTCATGAAAAAGGTATTTATCATTTTCACAATACACTTCCTAAAGTCTTTGCAAATGTGTGGGTGTGTGGAATGCACTGCCAGCGACAGTGCTGGAGGTGGATACAATAGGGTCTTTTAAGAGACTCTTCGATAGGTACATGGAGCTTAGGAAAATAGAAGGCTATGCAGTAGGGAAATTCTAGGCAGTTTCTAGAGTAGGTTACATGGTCAGCACAACGTTGTGGGCTGAGAGGCCTGTAATGTGCTGTAGATTTTGATGTTCGATGAAATTATTTAATTTGATAATCTTATTGTGACTAAATTACATATTTGATAATAATTCAAAAAGAGATACATACTCTAATTATTTTGTAAGCTGAGATTCTTGTGCTGAATATAACATCATTGAAATATTACAGAATGATCTGAGAAACCCATTTTATTTAATCATTTGTTACCTTGAGTGTTTGTCTACTGTATTCATAAACTGCCTGGGGTTCTTGTTCCATTAATCCTTTATACCTGCTTTAACACATTTTCAATAAGCTCTTCTTTATTCTTCCTTTCTCTATTTGTGATCATGATACCTTTCATTGCTGGGATTTAATTTTCCTCTTTCTCATTTCTAATTTGAGAAAGGCACAGAATGTTACAAGCATACCTGAGCAACAAATGAAAGAAAGGCTTCCATTGAGGCTGAAGTGCTCAGTGCTTTAACTGAAAAATTTCCCTTGAGTTTTGGATTTCCTCTTTTCTTTGGGGAGATATTAGCCTTCAGCTATTGGCTGCAGATTATGACACCTACACTTAGCTCATGAAAAAATCAACGAAAACTATAATTACATCTCCACAACCATCATTCTTTGTTACAGTGTGTCTAAATACTCACTGAGAATAGAATGATCCTATTTGGAACTGTGAATTTTTAGCATAAGACCAGTAAGATGTATTTATCCAGACTGAGTAAGGTTTAACGATTCTCTGCTGTACTTGTTTTTAATTACTATTAAATTCCTAATTTCCTTCCATTTGTATTGTTTTCACTTTTCTTTCCCAGTAGTAAGAAGGTCCCGGAGGATACAGCAGCTCTGATCCCACTCTTTGGCCCACCACTGGAGTCAGCATTTGAAGGCATACGACCAGAAGGTACTTTGCACACATGTCTGAAAAACATTGATCTCACAAATACATACCAGTAAATAATGTAGTGACAGTTTTGCTGCAGTACCACTGAACCACAGACTTAACTGAGTTTGAATCCCATCCCACAGCTGGTTCATTTAAATTCAAGTAATCATTCAAAAACCTGGAATACAATGTTAATATTGGTATTGATAAATGTGAAACTATTGAATTGTTGTAAAACTCCACCTAGTTTACCCAATCTCCTTTGATTCTGCAATCAGGGCTTTTCCAGGGGAATTGGGCAGATAACTGCAGGGTTACAGGAAAAGAGCAGAGTGATGAAATGGATTGGATTACACTTCCGAACCCACTGACCAGACCAGATGGGCTGGACGGACTGCACCCAAGGGTCTGCTTCTTACAGCCTGCATGATGTGCAGTATGTCTCTTAAAAGCAAATTTTCAATAAGGAACACATCTGGCGTTCTTGGCCTAATAAGTGTTTGTTTTTTTCTCAACTGGTTGCTGCTGAGGGAATAAATATATTTGATCAATAGGAACAGCTATTTGAAAAGGAGGTGACGATCCCTGACATCCTACAGTTTTAAGGAGAATTGGCATGCAGTGCAAGGAAGTAAATGCAACTAAAGAGAAATAATTTTATCTGTTCTCTCCATCCTATCATTTTTGATGTGCTCACTTGAGATTAAAATCAATGTTCCTTCACAAAATAAAATGGTGCTTTAACAAAACATGTAGAGCAAGGTTATCAGCGTTTGAATGGGAGTATTGTGGCCCAGTGACTACAAGATAACAGTAACAGTGAGTGGGTTGGAGAATGTTACCACCTTCGCAAAGACATGGTCAAGGCAAACGGCCAACACTTGGGAATTATTTAGAAATTTGTAGATGGGTTCCTTGCTCAAGGCGGGGTGGAGGTGGGGTAGAAGAGAAATTGGTTATGTTTGGAGGAAGTGTGGTGGGGATCAGGTAGTTCCAGGCCAGCCACCTACATATGGAAAGATAGCAGATATTACAGCAGGTAAGAGATGGGTGGTTAAGATTAACTGCTCTATAATCCCACAAGGTGTACTCTGGCACAGTGCTGGCTGAACTGCCGGAATCACAACTCAAGGAATTTCTGATGGCAACAGACCAGAAATATTGTTCCTACAATCTAATGTTTAAAAATTATATTGCTCATACTGTGTATTTATGCCATGTGTTAATTTATTTTTTGGCTGACTTTAACCACATCTTAAAGCTACAATTGATCAGCCTGAAATCTGGGGTCCATTTCAAGCCAGTGATTTCAAAAGACAATCACCTTTGCCATCACGACCATTTCCTACTGGAGGTAAGTTCACAGCAACTACATTAATCATTAAAATTGTGAAATTAAATATAATAAGGAAACAAGCAAGATATAATAGCCCCACTTCCCATAATTTCCTTTTACGTAGCTGCCAGATATGTGTTTTGCATCCGATTTGCATTTTGCTTCACAGGCTTCAGAGATCTAACTGGTGAATGAGCAATATCTGATCATGTTACTGGAGAAGACTTTCCTCCTCGAAGGATTTTGCCCCAGAAACAGAGTGACTAATCTATAAAGCCTGCATTGCTTGTGGAATTGTGGCATAATATCCAGAATACTCATGTAGAAGCTAAAAACATAAGTTTATAATTTCAATGTTTTGCAATCGGACTCTTCGGGTTTGAGGAGGGGTCAGCTACCACACACAATGGCAGCCTTGAAAATGGAATTTCTTCTCTTCCACAGATAGGAAAGTGGGGGATGATGCTATACATAGTCTTTTCAGTGGCACCATAATATGAAATAGTCCAGGAAATCTCAGAGGTTTGTGAAAGGACGGAATCTTTAATCCAACAAGTACTGACTGACATTCACAGGATGTGTACGTTTTACTACAACAGTACAACAATTGCTGGACATCATTCATTTAATAGGATGGAAAACTGACTAAATGCTAAGTAGTCTCGATCTTAGAAGAAGCTTGTGTTCTTTGCTATGCTCCACTACCTCTTTGCCTTCTGATCCAAACTTGAATCCTCAGAAAGAGCTGGTCTTGGATAGTTATCAGCTCTTCAGTAAGTGCATCTGAATCTGTACATTAGTGATGTACTTTATTTACCTCTGGTTTTAGCTTACCATTAGCAAATTAAATCCACTTTTAATTTCATTTTTTATTCATACTGATTCTTCAAAGTCAGGAGGTGGAGTTACAGCCACATCTCCAGGCTTGAATACCTAAATTTGGTCAGAGCATTCTGTGTGGATTTTACAAGATTGGTATATTGTTACTTTGTGGATCATGCAATACCATTCAGTTACCTCTGCAGTGGGTGCAAAGACTCCGTTCCTCTTTATCAAAGAAATCAGGGCTGCCTTGTTTTTCTGAGAAAGTGAGTTTTAATTAATATGATGATTACAAATATTATTATACTTTAAATTTCAAATGGTGTAAAACTGCAAAATATATCATTTTCATTCCATAAGTTGCATTTTGTAATTCCCCTTCTAGCCCCTCCTCCTCTGCCTCCGAAAAATGTTCCAGCCACACCACCTCGCACAGGATCACCCTCAGCAGAGGGTTCAGGTAGGGTTTTGCAGTTTAATATTCGGGTGTACTGAGCAGCTTGTCGTTTACCTCTTCTGTGGAATAGGCACGTGGAACATCAACATCTGCAATACCAAATTAGTTTGAATAATTGTTTCTGTTTTGTAGGCCTGAGGTAACTCTAAATAGCTATAACGTAATGCATATTTAACCCTTACATACTCGTCAGGTCAAATTTGACCCGTTTTGACATTTGACAGCAGTAAAAAACACCTTAAATGCCATTATTTTAGCGGAAATTTGATAACTTTTCCTAAAATGACCCAAAATGCGCAAAATTGAAAATAATTAAAAATTTTAAACTTTTGTACTGGTGCTACAAATTTTTGTACATTGAGGCCATTCCAGGTCAAATTGACCTGTATCTGTTGAAATGGATTTTAGATCTCTGGAACATTAATTAAGGATTAATCACCTATTTATTAATATCAGATAGACTATTTATTCATTCTAAATAGAACTGTGGTTCAGAAGTTGGTATGGACTTTTGTTATGAGGGGATTCTTGGGCCGGGTCAAAACTGACCCAGACCGTACCGTGAAGGTTTAGAACATAAACAATATGTAAGGGTTAATGTAGAGAAATGATGACTGGATCTTCCCCTTTTATAGTCAACCATTTTATGTCTTTCACACAAGCTTTTTGCCAAATTTCATAATACTTAATCAAGTGTAGATTCTTTGTATCTTAAAGCATTTGTATTAAAGTTGCTTTTTAAGAAAGGATATGTTTGCCCTGCTCAAAAATCTTCAATTCAAAGATGTGTAGCTTAGTTTAGATCTGAGCTTTGCAGCCCAACATATGTCTCTGATGTGCTGTGAAACTGATCCCAGCCAAGGCATCACAGATGTAACGGATGTGAGTGACTGTTGCTTAAGGACAGACAGTACATGGTAGAATAACCTACTGATACTCACTTTCTTGCCTCAGATCTGAGTACAATACCAGTGGGCTACTAGCAGATCCAATGTGTAAAGGGGGCAGGGGTGGGGGTGTATGAGGAAACTATTTTCTCCTTTTGATATTTGAAATCTGTCTCATTGGTAATTTTTTTTAGCCTTTTAACACTGAATGTACACTCTTCAGTTTTGTTTTTGTGTATAATCTTTTGATTCCTGCTTTTTTTTTTACTCTTGAAATTTGAAATTAAGACCACATTGTTCTGAAAGGCACCAAGTCAGACCCTGATACAGCAATGCAGCAGCCTTTACCGAACTTATCCCATGGGACTGTAGGGAATGACCAGGGTGAAGCAGAGCCCCAGCCTAACAAACTGTTGTCTATCAATGACCTGGATGATATTTTTGGCCCAGTTGTGTCTCCCAGATCTGGAGCAGTCCTGTCGAAGAACAAGTGGATTGACTTTTCTGATCGCCCTCCCAGAGATGATGTTTCAGCTGCAGCTCTGAGTGAGAAGAGGTCCACCTCAGCCCTGCAGCTAGAGGACATTCATAGTGACCTACAGCCCACTGATGCCCCTCCAGTTATTTCTGTGCCTCTCGACCAAGATGGAAGTGAGATAAAGGATTCTGAGCAGGCATTGATCAAGACCGGAAAAAGCGAGTCGTCCTCCTCCCTGAAAGAACTCGCTATGGGGCAAAAGAACATGCCCCCTCCCCCGCCACCTCCTACCTACAGGACAGTGGTATCTTCTCCAGGACCCAATTCAGGCAGTGGAGTATCCAGTAGCAGTGGTACGTGGTGTTTGCCTAAACACTGCACTAGCCTGTCTCCAGCAAGAAGCCTCAGTAGTAGCAACATTAACTGGCTTCTTCCTGCTTCTGTCCTGTGGTATTTGTGCTGTTTCATTCTGTGCTAAGCGCTGCTAATTTGTGTTCTTTGAAAGTGTGCATCTGTGGTGACATTCTCACAACAACCCGCAGCACCCCCTCCTACCTCCTCAACAAGCTCTTCCCTTTTCTTGAAACTGGCCGACAGGTTCTCATGTTGTATATCAGAGAACACGGAGTCTGTAAAGTGTTCCCTTCCAAAGAGAAACAGTACCAACTACATAATTATGTAAAACATTTCCTTTTAAACATCACTTCCTTCAATCAGATCTGTAAATGAATCACCATTAGACTGGATAAGTGTTACAATTGGCTGCATTCCCCTCTTCACACCCCCAGTCCTCGATGGGATTTATTGATCAAAGGTTCCAGCTTCAGGTTTTTACCCTGTGATCATCACTGCCCCCACCCCCACTGTCAATAAACCATGGAGGCAACTGGCACAGATGCAGTACTTCTCCACTTGTAGCCCCCCTCTGCTGAAGCATCAATAACAGTCCTTTGCTCCGAGATTCATCTCCGAATGATGTTGACAAACAACACAAAGGGGAAAATCTATCTCTGTGCAGTAGCACATCCCTATTCAAACTGTCCAACTGGGCAGCATATTGCTGGAACGTCATCAGGAAAGCAGGGCTGATGTTTGCCCCTGGAAACTCCTAGGTTCTTCTCGCCCTTTCGGTGTGCTGCTCACCTCGACTGGAAGGCAAATGAAATACAGATTATTAATTTGTTGCCTCCAGCCACAGTTCACTGGATTGTGGTGTCATCTGAGAATCATTGGAGATGCAAAGGCTTCTGCTTTATCAATTAAACTGAAATGCTGGGGTTACGTCGCACCTAGCTGTTGTCAATGGATCGCCATCAATATAGGTAGAATACAAGAACCAGAGTAAAGCTAAGCTTCTTGAACAGGTTCCCTTCCTGCTTGCTATCTGGCAGGTATCTGGCGCAGCACTGAAATAGGCTGGATTTGGATTAATGGATTGCAGTGAAGGATTGGGAGCCACAGTCTCAGCATTAGCAGCACAGTCAGTTCATTCAAGGGGTTAAGTGATCTGGTGAACATTTTTAAGTGCAAATTCTTTGGACAATTTTCCAATGAAGCATGGGCTGTGCTAGTGATGCTATTATTTCATCCTTCATGTTCAACGCCCTGTCAGCCAATTTCCACCACCTCTCCCAAATCCTTCCCGTTGTGTAGTTAGATCACATCAGTATGCAGCTGAGTGCACATTTTGATCATTAGTTTATAGCCATAATAAAAGTTTATGGTTATAAGGCTTTATGTCCCAATGTTGCTGCTTCCATTTTGCTTGTATTTGCTTGTATCAAGCCCATAGTATCAATATTCTTCAAACAACACTGAAAGGCAGAGAACTGTAAATGGTTACTCCCATAGTGAGAAATTATGATCTCTGGAGCTGGGAAATTTAAGATGGTTCTGGCTTGTGATAGCTGCTTGAACTGTTTTACAGTTGATTTTGGTTTCCTTTGAATGAAAAGGAAGTCTTAGCCATAGGTTCCCCTCCTGTTTGCTATCCAGAACTTAATCTGCTAATTTTTATTTGGAGGCATAAAACAAGTGACATTGAGTTTACTGCATGCTGTACCATGTGGCCTGAGGAAAATATCAGGTGGAATCATATATCAGGTAGCTAACTCAATGCTATCTGCTTTACACTGACATTCAAAGTTAAAATCACATACAGTCACACACAGACACAAACAAAGAGAAAATCTGCAGATGCTGGAAATCCAATCAACACACAGAAAATGCTGGAGGAACTCAGCAGGCCAGGCAGCATCTGTGGAAATGAGTACAGTTGACATTTAGGGCCGAGACGTTGACTGTACTCTTTTCCATTGGTGCTGCCTAGCCTGCTGAGTTCCTCCAGCATTTTGTGTGTATCATATATATACAACGGATTTAACTGTGATACTCTCACAGTCCGTCCATATTTGCTATTTGCCTTGCATGAGCAGAACAGTCAGAGTCAGCCCTTCCAGAAGAAACTGCGGCTTAGATTGCAGCCAGCTTAAAAATTAGTGGGCAAAATGGGGGTAAATCAATTGTTCTTAACAGTTTAGCAAATTTAAAATTTGAATATGTGTGACAACCATAGAAGATATTTCAAAAATTTGCAAACATTAATTTGAAAAACCACGACATTCAGATTGCTTGTTACTCTCATTATTTCCCTTTAAATTAATGTAATATTAAAATATTACTATGGTTGATGACTTTGCTCACTTGCAGAATGGCCAGTTTTACTATCAATGAGATTGGTGTCATTAGCTGTGGGAAGACAACATAAGCCCATCAGGTAGATTTTAATTCCCAACTGGAATATTAGGGGTAAGTTAACAGCTGGAGATGGGAAAAGTGGTAATGGTTGCACTGATTTGCAGGCCACCACAACCTAATCTATATCCAGGCACAGTCACACTCCTGTCCTTTGGGCTTGCTTTTCTTTGATGAGATCCAGCCAGCATGTCAGGTTCCTGACTATGGACCAACATCAACTGCCAAACCAAGATGAGAGGTTCTAAATGGTCAGAAAGAGCAAAGAGAATTTATCTGGAATCCTTGTGGGCCAGGAGGGGTAGGAATTACTCACTGCCATTATACAACCACCCCTTCTACAACCCATCTGGACCATAGACGTGGCAGATGACTCAACCTTTGGGACACCTGCCACATCTATATCAAGCCTCTTCCTTCCTACACCCAGACCTCTGTGCAGTGCTGACCGCATTCCATGGGCCTTTGCTTACGGTTTCTAGTTCCTTGATTTGTAAAATTTAAAACCATCTCTCCTTATTTTTAGGTTCTTCATCCCCTGCTCGTCCAGCAACGCCATCGGGCTTAACCAGTAACACTCCTCCTCCTCCACCACCTCGTCCGCCATCACGGCCGAAACTGCCTCCTGGAAAACCTGGAGTAACTGATATGGTACGTTTTGATGTGCCACTGTGATATTTATTGCAGTAAGATATTACTGGAGTGTGTCACAAAGCCACAGAGAAAAACATAGTTCTTTCAACTGGTCCCCTTGAAACTCATAGCTATATGGAATAATAAACTCACAGCTATATAGGTCTGTAGAATAATGCTATGACCAACAAGAAATCTTATTTAACATCCAACAAAATAATTTGTACTATCTACTTCTCACAAGAATACTGATGAAAGTCCAGTTGTGCTATCACCTGTGGATTGAGTCCACGAGATCATTCTTTCGAGCATAAGTCTATCTTTGGTATTATTTCCAGTCAAGCTAGGATGAAGTCAGTCACTAAAACTGTGCAAGTGCAAGGAAGTATCTTCCCTTGAACAAGGTGAACAAATTCATTACAATTGCTAATTTACCCAGAGGAGTACAGTGGATTACAGTTAATTGAGACACTTGGGAACAAGTACATCCTGGCCCAATTATGTGATTGTCCTGATCAGCTGGTTTCATGGAAAAGTTAAAAAGGTATAAAAAAAACTCACACGGCTATTTAATGGAACAACAATTTATGCATTTAAATGAGATACAGACAAATTAGAACACTACCAATACCACTACTGTATTATAAAACCGTGTATTAATCCTGATAGTTATTGATGGATGAATTAATCCAGTTTATGCCACTCTGTTCTTTTGATTAATGGTAAATGAAGAAATTCAGAGCAGACACCTAGTGCATATAATGGACTGCCTTCATACAATCCTTTCAATGATTGCATCCTCCAAATCTTCATTTTCATTGGAATATTCAAGATGATTGTCGATACCTTCAAATTCGTTTAGTTCCTAATTTGCTGAAGTAGTGAAATACCTCCATTTTCACTGATGGCTGTTACTGGAATTTTCAAGCCTGAATGCTTGAAACTATGGTGAGCAAAACAGCTCCAGATCGTATTACTGTTTACTTCTTGCCAACTATCAGTGACAAAACTCACTGCTTTAAACATAGAAATATAGAAAATAGGTGCAGGAATAGGCCATTTGGCCCTTCGAGCCTGCACCGCCATTCAGTATGATCATTGCTGATCATCCAACTCAGAACCCTGTACCTGCTTTCTCTCCATACCCCCTGATCCCTTTAGCCACAAGGGCCATATCTAACTTCCTCTTAAATATAGCCAATGAACCGGCCTCAAGTGTTCCCTGTGGCAGAGAATTCCACAGATTCACCACTCTCTGCGTGAAGAAGTTTTTCCTCATCTCGGTCCTAAAAAGTTTCCCCTTTATCCTTAAACTGTGACCCCTTGTTCTGGACTTACCCAACATCGGAAACAATCTTCCTGCATCTAGCCTGTCCAATCCCTTTAGAATTTTATACGTTTCAATAAGATCCCCCCTCAATCTTCTAAATTCTACTGAGTATAAGCCTAGTTGATCCAGTCTTTCTTCATATGAAAGTCCCGCCATCCCAGGAATCAATCGGGTGAACCTTCTCTGTACTCCCTCTATGGCAAGAATGTCTTTCCTCAGATTAGGGGACCAAAACTGCCCACAATTCTTTAGGTGCTGTCTCACCAAGGCCTTGTACAACTGCAGTAGAACCTCCCTGCTCCTGTACTCAAATCCTTTTGCTATGAATGCCAAGATACCATTTGCCTTTTTCACCGCCTGCTGTACCTGCATGCCCACCTTCAATGATTGGTGTACAATGACACCCAGGTCTTATTGCATCTCCCCTTTTCCTATTCGGCCACAGTTCAGATAATAATCTGTTTTCCTGTTCTTGCAACCAAAGTGGATAACCTCACATTTATCCACATTAAATTGCATCTGCCATGAATTTGCCTACTCACCTAACCTATCCAAGTCACCCTGCATCCTCTTAGCATCCTCCTCACAGCTAACACCGCCGCCCAGCTTCGTGTCATCCGCAAACTTGGAGATGCTGCATTTAATTCCCTCGTCTAAATCATTAATATATATTGTAAACAACTGGGGTCCCAGCACTGAGCCTTGCGGTACCCCACTAGTCACTGCCTGCCATTCTGAAAAGGTCCCGTTTACTCCCACTCTTTGCTTCCTGTCTGTCAACCAATTCTCTATCCACATCAATACCATACCCCCAATACCATGTGCTTTAAGATTTCACATTAATCTCCTGTGTGGGACCTTGTCAAAAGCCTTTTGAAAATCTAAATATACCACATCCACTGGCTCTCCCCTATTCACTCTACTAGTTACATCTTCAAAAAATTCTATAAGATTTGTCAGACATGATTTTCCTTTCACAAATCCATGCTGACTTTGTCTGATGATTTCACCTCTTTCCAAATGTGCTGTTATCATTTCTTTGATAACCAACTCTAGCATTTTCCCCACCACCGATGTCAGACTAATTGATCTATAATTCCCCCATTTTTCTCTCCCTCCTTTTTTAAAAAATAGGGTTACATTAGCCACCCTCCAATCCTCAGGAACTAATCCAGAATCTAAGGAGTTTTGAAAAATTATCACTAATGCGTCCACTATTTCTTGGGCTACTTCTTTAAGCACTCTGGGATTCAGACCATCTGGCCCTGGGGATTTATCTGCCTTTAATCCCTTCAATTTACCTAACACCACTTCCCTACTAACATGTATTTCCCTCAGTTCCTCCACCTCACTAGACCCTCGGTCCCTTGCTATTTCTGGAAGATTATTTATGTCCTCCTTAGTGAAGACAGAACCAAAGTATTCAATTAATCAATTGGTCTGCCATGTCTTTGTTCCCTATGATCAATTCACCTGTTTCTGACTGTAGAGGACCTACATTTGTCTTGACCAATCTTTTTCTTTTCACATATCTATAAAAGCTTTTATAGTCAGTTTTTATGTTCCCTGCTAGCTTTCTCTCATAAACTTTTTTCCCTTTCCTAATTAAGCCCTTTGTCCTCCTCTGCTGGTCTCTGAATTTCTCCCAGTCCTGATGTATGCCGCTTTTTTTTGCTAATTTATATGTTTCTTCTTTGGACTTAATACTATCCCTAATTTCCCTTGTCAGCCATGAGTGCACTACCTTCCCTGGTTTATTCTTTTGCCAAACTGGGATGAACAATTGTTGTAGTTCATCCATGCGATCTTTAAATGCTTGCCATTGCATATCCACCGTTAACCCTTGAAGTATCATTTGCCAGTCTATCTTAGCTAATTCATGTCTCATACCTTCAAAGTTACCCTTCTTTAAGTTCAGAACCTTTGTTTCTGAATTAACTATGTCACTCTCCATCTTAATGAAGAATTCCACTATATTATGGTCACTCTTACCCAAGGGGCCTCACACGACAAGATTGCTAACTAACCTTTCCTCATTGCTCAATACCCAATCTAGAATAGCCCGCTCTCTAGTTGGTTCCTTGACATGTTGGTTCAGAAAACAATCCCGCATACATTCCAAGAAATCCTCTTCCTCAGCACCCTTACCAATTTGGTTCACCCAATCTATATGTAGATTGAGGTCACCCATTATAACTGCTGTTCCTTTATTGCACACATTTCTAATTTCCTGTTTAATGCCATCCCCAACTTCACTACTACTGTTAGGTGGCCTGTACACAACTCCCACCAGTGAATTCTGCCCCTTAGTGTTATGCAGTTCTACCCATATCGGTTCCACATCCTCCAGGCTAATGTCCTTCCTTTCTATTGCGTTAATCTCCTCCCTGACCAGCAATGCTACCCCACCTCCTTTTCTTTTCTGTCTATCCCTGCTGAATATTGAATATCCCTGGATGCTGAGCTCCTATCCTTCATCACCCTGGAGCCATGTCTCTGTGATCCCAACTATATCATATACATTAATAAATTTCTGCACATTCAATTCATCCACCTTGTTTTGAATGCTCCTTGCATTGACACACAAAGCCTTCAGGCTTGTTTTTACAACACTCTTAGCCCTTATACAATTATGTTGAAAAGTGGCTCTTTTTGCTTTTTGCCCTGGATTTGCCTGTCTGCCACTTTTACTTTTCACCTTACAACTTTTTGCTTCTACCCTCATTTTACACCCCTCTGTCTCTCTGCACTTGTTCACATCCCCCTGCCACATTAGTTTAAAGCCTCCTGAACAGCAGTAGCAAACGCTCCCCCTAGGACATTGGTTCCAGTCCAGCCCAGGTGCAGACCATCCTGTTTATACCAGTCCCACCTCCCCCAGTACTGGTTCCAATGCCCCAATGTTTTTTCAACACAAACAGTCAACTGATGTTATTTAAAAACTGTTTGTTCTAACTACGGTGTAGTGTCTAACGGTCACACAAGTGCACATGACTGAAACTAGTTTGAAACTGTTTGGCAATTAATTCCCAATTAAGTGGTACAGTGTATCAAATAAATGAAGAGAAAGACAGTTATTTTCTCAATTAGTTCTTGTTCTTTAAGAGTTGTCCCAAATAAGTGGCTAACCCAATTAACCAATGGCCCAAATAACTGGAACCCACTGTAATTTCTGTTGCATTTTCTAACCACAACATAAAACATTCACCCTCAGGTAGCAAAATTCATGATCAGTATACTTATGACCCAGAAAACTACTTCCTGCAATCTGAGATCAAAACAAAATTATATCAACTGAGGGGAAAAATTCCTCTCAAATGTAGATTGAGCATTATCACATCCATTACTATAACCTTCTGTTTCATTAACATATAGAACTGAATATTAGTTAAGGATGAATAACTTGGAGAGGCCAGGGAGTATTTCTTTTCTTTCTTTTCTTTTCAAACCTTTTTATTATTATTATTATTCAAAAATACACAGGTACATCAAAGTAGCAACACTTACAATGCCTCAAAAGATTATCTTAAAGATTGAAATTTTTTGTGAATAAAAAAACCTACTAAGCAAGAAAAGTGAGAAAAAAAGAGCCCATTGAGGTACAACCCCGGAGCCATGTGACATATAGAAAGCTTCTAAAAATAAACATCAAACTGCCAACCAGAAGAAAAAATATATCAAAACAAAATTTACACTTAGATTGTGGAGGAAATCTATCAGCTAACTGAAATTATAGTAACGAGCAAATGAGCCCCAACTCTTCTCAAAATCAAATAAAGGTTCAAAGGTTCGACTTCTATTTTTCTCCAAACTGAGACACAGCATCACTTGAGAGAACCGTTGTGACAAAGTAGGAGCTGATATATCCTTCAATTTCAACAAGATGGCCCTCCTAGCTATCAACGTAACAAATGCAATAACATGTTGGTCAGACACAGAAATACCATGGATATTTTGAGGAATTATTCCAAAAAGCACAGTCAATTTATTAGGTTGTAAATTGATTCTGAGTGCTTTAGAAATTGTCGAAAAGACTGACTTCCAGAACGGTTTTAATATAGAACATGACCAGAACATATGTGTCAGTGTAGCTATCTCAGTTTTACATCTCTCACAATACTTGTCAACATTGGGAAATATTTTAGAAAGTCTCTCTTTTGTCCAATGGTAACGATGTACAATTTTAAATTGAATCAGTGAATGACTAGCACAGACCGAGGAAGAATTAACCAACTTCAGAATCCACGTCCAATCCTCCCATATAAAAGTCAAATTGAGTTCTTTCTCCCAATCCTGTTTAATCTTAAGTAAAGGATGCTTATCCCATTGTAATAATAAATTATAAATTCTTTGAATAGAATCTTTCATCAAGGGGTTCATATTCATAATAGTATCTAACAAGTCAGCCTCCAATATATGAAAATTACTTAAATATTTTTGTAAAAAATGTCTAACTTTAAGATATTGTAAGAAGTGTGAATATGAAAGAGAATATTTATCGACTAATTGTTCAAAAGATATCAATCTGCCTTCTTTAAATAAGTCTAAAAAAGACTCAATACCTTTATTTTTCCAAAGTAAAAAAAATTGGATCACTCCAGGAAGGTTTAAAAAGTAATTATGATAAGTTATACTACAAAGTATAAATTTTTTAAGATTAAAAAGTATTTCTTCATTTCAGGCACTCAGAACCAGATGAGTATCACAGACATGATGGAACATTGAACACACTTTATTCGGCACTAAGATAAACCATTTTTTCACAAAATCCATCATTTTTAAGTGCACAAATCCATCATTTTTTTAGGTAAAATTAACTTTGTAGGACAACAGGACAATAATCTATGAGACTGTAGCGATGTGCTACACACAGTGCTGAAATAACCACACTTAGTTGGTAAGTCGTTTCGAGACTAGTTTATTCAAACTTCGCGGCGCTGGCATTTAAATCCCTAGCGCCCACCCTCTCCGGGCGGAAATGAAGTCAGAGGTGCATTACCAAAGTCTCGCCTGCGCAGAAAGTGGGTCGCCACATAACCCCCCCCCCCCCCAGAACCGGCGATACACCCCCCAGTGTCCACAGTCTGGATCAGCCTCTGTTTGGGAGGTCTGCCTCTGTGCCGCGGTGCCTGAACTTCGACCAGCTGCGCCAAGTCCACATGGGCTGGTTTGAGCCGGTCCACCGTGAAAACCTCCTCTTTCCCCCCAATGTCCAGAACGTACGTGGACCCGTTGTTGTTGATCACCTTGAATGGCCCCTCGTACGGCTACTGTAGCAGTGCCCGGTGCCCGCCCCTTCGTACATACACAAACTTACAGTTCTGCAGGTCTTTGGGTACATGAGTTAGGGTCTGTCCGTGCTGTGAAGTTGATACGGGGGCCAGGTTGCCGAGCCTTTCACATAGCCTGTCCAGGACTGCTGCGGGTTCTTCCTCTTGCCCCCTTGGGGCTGATATGAACTCTCCCGGGACAGCCAGGGGCGCGCCGTACACCAACTCAGCCAACGAGGCATGCAGATCTTCTTTGGGTGCTGTACGAGTTCCAAGCAGGACCCAGGGAAGCTCGTCCACCCAGTTAGGTCCTCTCAGGCGGGCCATTGTGCCGACTTCAAGTGACGGTGGAAGCGTTCCACCAGTCTGTCTGACTGTGGGTGGTAGGCAGTAGTGTGGTGTAGCTGCGTTCCCAACAGGCTGGCCACAGCCGACCACAGGCTGGAGGTGAACTGAGCACCTCTGTCGGAGGTAATGTGGGCCAGAACCCCGAAGCGTGTGATGCACCATCAATAACTCTCTGAGATGTGAGGCGAGATATTGGCTTTTATTGACTGGAAGAAAGAACAAGCAGTAATTGACCACCATACTACATTCTGGAGACTGAGGGCAAGGCTCAGGCCTCAATCGCCTTTATACCGGTGTCTGTGGGAGGAGCCACGGTCAGTGGTAGGGGCCACAGGAGCAGTCAGCAGGGGGTGTGTCCAGGCAGGTATATGTAGTTCACCACAGCGTGCTACCCAGGTTGCGATCAGTGCTCGAGCGCAGGAATCGGCAGATGTGTCGGTGAGCGAGACCGCCTTTGGCCACCTCGTGAACCGGTCTACCATAGTTAGGAGGTATCACGCTCCTCGGAACACTGGTAGGGGGCCCACGATATCCACATGAATGTGGTCGAACCTCCGGTGGGTGGGTTCGAACTGCTGCGGCGGGGCTTTAGTGTGCTGCTGCACCTTGGCTGTTTGGCACTGCGCGCACGTTCTGGCCCATTCACTGACCTGCTTGCGAAGTCCGTGCCACGTGAACTTGGTGGAGACCAGCTGGACAGTTGCCCTGATAGATGGGTGTGCCAAACCGTGTGTGGAGTCGAAAACTCGCCGCCTCCAGGCTGCCGGGACGATGGAGCGAGGTTGGCCGGTAGCCACGTCGCACAGGAGGGTTCTCTCACCTGGGCCTGCGGGAAAGTCCTGCAGCTGCAAACCCAAGACTGCGGTCCTGTAGCTGGGCATCTCATCGTCTGCCTGCTGCACCTCCGCCAGTGCTGCATAGTCCACTCCAGGGACAGGGCCTGGTCAGCTGGTCTGGAGAGTGCGTCCGCCATGACGTTGTCCTTCTCCGAGATGCTGGATGTCCATCGTGTACTCAGAGATGGAGGACAGATGTCACTGCTGGCGAGCCGACCAGGGATCGGACACCTTCATGAACGCGAAGGTCAATGGTTTGTGGTCCGTGAATGCGGTGAACGGCCTGCCTTCTAAGAAGTACCTGAAATGCCGGATTGCCAGATACAGTGCCAACAGCTCCCAGTTGAAAGCACTGTACTTGAGTTCGGGTGGTCGTAGGTGTTTGCTGAAGAATGCCAGGGGTTGCCAGCGCCCCTCGATGAGCTGCTCCAGCACCCCACCGACTGTTGTGTCGAATGCGTCCACCATGAGTGTGGTCGGAACGTCAGTTCTGGGGTGCAACAGCATTGTGGCATCTGCCAAGGCTTCCTTGGCTTTAACGAAAGCGGCCGCAGCCTCCTCGTCCCAAGTAATGTCCTTGACTTTACCCGACATTAGGGTGTACAAAGGGCGCATGATACGGGCTGCTGAGGGGAGGAAACGGTGGTAGAAGTTCACCATATCAACAAACTCCTGCAGGCTTTGACTGTGTTGGGCCGGACAAAGTGGCGGATCGCGTCTACCTTGGTGGGCAGAGGTGTTGCCCCATCTTTGGTAATCCTGTTGCCCAGGAAGTCGATGGTATTGAGACCGAACTGGCATTTGGCCGGGTTGATCGTGAGGCCGAAATCATTCAGGCAAGAGTACAGCTGGCGGAGGTGGGACAGATGCTCCTGACGACAAATGCTGGCTATAAGGTGGTCGTCCAAATAGATGAACGCAAAGTCCAGGTCGCGTCCCACCGCGTCCATTAGCCGCTGGAACGTCTGTGCGGCATTCTTCAGGCCGAACGGCATTCAGAGGAACTCAAACAGGCCGAACGGAGTGATGAGTGCTGGTTTGGGGATGTCTTCAGGGTGCACCGGGATTTGATGGTATCCCCGGATGAGGTCTACTTTGGAAAAGATTCTTGCCCCATGCAGGTTTGCTGCAAAGTCCTGTATGTGCGGCACGGGGTAGCGGTCTGCAGTGGTAGCCTCATTCAGTCTGCGGTAGTCGCCGCATGGTCTCCAACCCTCAGCTGCTTTGGGCACCATGTGCAGGGGGAAGCCCATGGGCTGTAGGACCTCTGTACGATCCCCAATTCCTCCATCCTCTTGAACTCCTCCTTTGCCAGGTGGAGCTTTTCTGGGGGAAGCCTTCTTGCGTGGGCGTGGAGGGGTGGTCCCTGGGTCAGAATGTGGTTCTGTACCCCGTGTCTGGGCATGGCTGCCGTGAACTGCGGTGCCAGAATCGATGGAAAGTCCGCCAGGATTCTGGTGAATTCGTTGTCCGACAGCGTGATGGAGTCCAAGTGTGGGGCCGGTAACTTGGCTTCACCCAGGGAGAACGTCTGGAAAGTCTCGGCATGTACCAGTCTTTTCCCTTGCAAGTCGACCAGCAGGCTGTGAGCTCGCAAGAAGTCTGCCCTCAGGAGTGGTTGGGCCATGGTGGCCAGTGTGAAGTCCCACGTGAACCAGCTGGCGCCGAACTGCAGCTGCACTGTGCGATTGCTGTAGGTCCGTATCTTGCTGCCGTTTGTGGCCCTCAGGGTGGGTCCTGGCTTCCTGTTGCGGGTGTCGTACCCCGTCAGGGGCAAGACGCTGATCTCTGCTCCGATGTCAACCAAGGAGCAGCGTCCTGACTGTTTGTCCCAGACGTACAAGAGGCTGTCCTGGTGGCCAGCCACCATAGTCATTAGCGGCAGCTGGCCCTGGCCCTTGCAGGGTGGGCGACAATGGCGGGCTTTTGTGCCCCACTGTTGGTGGTAGAAACACCACTGTTCACTGTCCTCCTCACTCCTGCCTCTGTGTTGTGTGTGCCCCCGTGCCGGGCCTGGTCTGGTCTGCTGTTGGGTATGTGGCCTGGTAATCTGCCCGACGGACGCCACGCTCTCCATCTTGGCTTTCCTCAGCACATCTGCCCGGGCCGCCACCTTCCGGGGGTCGCTGAAATCTGCATCGGCCAGCAGCAAATGTACGTCCTCGGGCAGTTGCTCTAGGAACGCTTGCTCGAACATGAGGCAGGGCTTGTGTCCATCAGCCAGGGACAGCATCTCGTTCATCAATGCTGACGGCAGTCTGTCTCCCAAACCGTCCAGGTGAAGCAGGCGGGCACCTCACTTACGCCGTGAGAGGCCAAAGGTCCCAATGAGCAGCGCTTTGAATGCTTCATATTTGCCTTCTTTCAGGGGCGACTGTATGAAATCTGCAACCTGGGCGGCCGACTCCTGGTCAAGGGTGCTCACCACGTGGTAGTAACGCGTGGAATCAGAGGATATCTGCCGAATCTAGAACTGGGCTTCTGCTTGGCTAAACCACACGCGTGGTCGCAGCGTCCAGAAAGTCGGCAGTTTTAGCGAAACTGCGTGAACAGATGAAGAGTCGGTCATCTTTGGTCCAAATCCCGTTTGGACCGTCGGGGTCACCAATGTAGCGATGTGCTACACACAGCGCTGAAATAGCAACACGCAGTCAGTAAGTCGTTTCGAGACTAGTTTATTCAAACTTCGCGGCGCTGGCATTTAAATCCCTAGCGCCCACCCTCTCCAGGCGGAAATTACATCAGAGGTGCATTACCAAAGTCTCCCCACCCCCCCACCATGCTGGCTATTTGTGAGCCGGTTCGTCTGCGCAGAAAGTGGGTCGCCACAAGTCCTCCATTGTCTCAGGATCTATCATTGTAATCGCTTCCAAACCTGGAAACATTCTTTCCTGCTGGCATGATCTTGGGACCATTTCAAATTCTAATTGCTCTCCCACCACAGTCTGTAAGGAGTTTGTCTGTTCTCCCTGTCACTGTATGGGTTTCCTCCAGGTGCTCTGGTTTCCTCCCACAGTCTATAGTCATATTGGTTGGTAGTTTAATTGGTCATTATAAATTGTCCTATAATTAAGCTAGGGTTAAATCAGGAGTTTGAATAAATAAATACATTAATAAATAATCAATAGTAATTGTCCTAAGCTCAGGGATTGAATTCCTTGTTTTCTCACTTTCTTTAACTTTTACCCCTCTTTCAGATTTTCCTCAGAACCAAGTTCTTCCACCAAATTCTTTTTTACCTATTCTAATACTTCATCTGTGTTTTGGTACTCAATCTTGAAGAGTACTCTTGGGACTTCTTACAATGCTAAAGACAGCAAACAAATAAAATTGGTTGTTGATATTGAATAAATAACCACTTGTATCATATATCAACATATTAACTTGTGGCAGGTTACCAGCAGCCCAAGTTTTCCTCAATTCATGGAAGAAATTACTGCCAAAAACTTTGCTGCTGATTCCTCTTCAGTGATTCCTTGCTCAAATAGAATATAATAGACAAAGACAATAATGGATTTGTTTCTTGTGTCACGCAATCTCTCACTTCCTTGGCTCAGTCAAGTCTTGGGAGACATGCAACAATCAGAAGTACAGAAGTTATTATCTTCAAGATAGGAAACAGGAGAGAAAAGTTATACAATTTCAAGCTGAGCACTTCAATGCTTTTACCTTGCATTTAAGGCAAATAAAATAAGTAATTTGCTACTTTTGAAATTTGTAATGATGATCTTTTACCTGATTAATTTCTAAGTAGTTTTATTATGTTTTGTGTTTTCACAGGCCAGGTCTTTTAGCCCTCCCATTCATTCCTCCAGTCCTCCACCAATAGCTCCTTTAGCTCGAGCAGAAAGCACTTCCTCCATATCTTCAACTAACTCGCTGAGTGCTGCCACCACCCCTACTGTCGGTAAAGTACTATTCTTAGTCTTTCATTAAGTCAGTAAAGCAATAAAGGCTGAAATAAATGGCATTGTTTGAGTTCAAGAAATTCTTTTGGAATTTTTTTTTCCTGGGAATTTCCAGCACCTTCCATCTTTATTTCAATTTTCCACCATCTGCAGGATAGTTGGAGGGTTAAATTTATTCACTTTGGACTGACATGGGCATCGTTTGTCAATCCATGTCTCAATTCCCCATTCCACATACGGCACTCTGACTGACAAGGATCTATTGTGTGGAATGGTAAGAAATATGTTGGTACCGAACAGCTGGGCAGGGCATGCATGGCTACTTGCAAGTCCAATTCGTGTTGATTGAAGGGATCAAGGAAGACTGTGTTGAAGGGTAGACTGATGGAGGCAAAGTGAACCTCAATGAGGTGGCATCCTGAGAAACAATATATGCTGTATGTTCCTGTACGTTCTTCCTCCTGCTCCTTTTCTTCTTCATTAAAAGAGCTGCTACCTGCTCTGTCTTGACCTGCCAAATCTAGCAGCTTTAAGAGAACCATTCTGTTTAAGGGTGCCTTCATGTCTCTCAAGGCACCTGAATTACTTCAGCATGGTGATAGCTTCCTCTCTGGGTCTTTTGGTTGCCAGGTTGCCTAGCTTCATAGTCATGTTGCATCGCAATGGCTATCAGCCAGGATTTAAGAGAATTTCTGAGAAGCCAGACTTTAAGCCTGCTTAGAGATCTGACAAGATCCAGGAAACAGACTGACATAAGACAGAGAATTATGAAAGCACACTAAAAATACTCTGCAGTGCTTAGGCCATTGAATGTTAAGGCAGCAAAATTCCTTCTTGTTGATGGGCAGTTCAGGATAACCTGGAGATATCTTGAGGACAGATGTGTGCAGTCAATGACACCTTGCAATTGTGGGAAGCCAGGCTCCAAACCTGAGGACATGTATGCTCAGTGGTCACATTTGTTGCAGAGTCAATGTGATGGCTACTCTAGAGAACATCTTCAGTAAGTCCCAGTAGGATCCCTAAACAAAGAGGTTGAGGTTAGTATTTATCAATACAACTACTGATAAAACACAGGGCTCAGGTTCAGTGTTCTGAAGGTTTTGTTCCAATGCTCTACAAAGACTTAACCATCTAATATGTTTCCTGAGTACCCTAGACTCTAATGTTTAAATGGTTCATAGTTCAAATTAAATTTATCAACGAAGTACATATATGATGTATGTACTTTTAGATGTTATGCTGAATCTCATATATAACCCTGAGATTCATTTTCTTGTGGGCGTACTCAATAAATCCAATATCTGTAATAGAAGCAATGAAAGACCACACCAACAGGGTGGGCAACCAGTGTGCAAAAGACAACAATCGGGGCAAATATAAAAAGAAAGATAAAGACATAATAATAATAAATAAGCAAAACAATACAGTATTCAGAACATGAGATGAAGTGTCCTTGAAAGTGAGTCCATAGGTTATCCATTGATGGGACAAATGAAGATGAGTGAAGTTATCCCCTCAGGTTCAGGAGCCTGATGGTTGAGGGGTAATAACTGTTCCTGCACCTGTTGGTGTGAGTCCTGAGGCTCCTGTACCTTCTACCTGATGGCAGCAGTGAGAAGAGAACACGACCTGGGTGGTGGGACTTCCTGATGATGGATGCTGCTTTCCTGCAACGCCACTCCATGTAGATGCACTCAGTGGTAAGGAGGGCTTTACTCATGATAGACTGGGCTGTATCCACTACTTTTTATAGGATTTTCCATTCAAGGGCATTGGTGTTTTCATACCAAGCTGTCAATATACTCTCCACAACACATTTATAGAAGTTTGTAAAGTTTTAAATGTCATGCTGAGTCTTCACAAATTCCTAATGAAATAGAGATGCTGCTGTGCTTTCTTTATAAAAGTCTGGGCCCAGGACAAGTCCTCTGCTCAAGGAAATCAGTCTCTGCCTGTAAATCCTGTTTCTCCTCCAGTAAGCTAGACCTCTTTTGCGACCCCCACACTTCATACAATGTTAGGCAAGTGGCACACATTCTGCTGGTTTCCATGGGTTTTTTCTGTTGTCCAAAACTGTCCTTGAGTCTCATAATATTATAGCATTGTCCACACATACTTCTGTGGGAGTGCAGAACTGAAAAGTGCATTGAACAAGGGGACACTTTCAAAGTTTTGACAAATGGTCAACAGACTTTACAAATGAAGCTTACTTTCCAGTAAACTTCGCTCACAAGTTTCACTATCTCCCTTGTGACAGAGACACAAAAGACAGACAGACATACTTTATTGATCCCAAGGGAAATTGGGTTTCGTTACAGCCACACCAACCAAGAATAGTGAAGAAATATAGCAATATAAAACCATAAGTAATTAAATAATAATAAATTAATCATGCCGCACAGCTCAGCTTACACAGCTGACAGGCTGCAGTAATTTTGCCAGATATGCCAGTTATCTTTTCGGTCTATGTCCAACACTTCTGTATCACCAATTTTCTCATTGGCAGGCTGACTCTGGACACTATTTTTATCACACTTTATCAGTAAAAACTATGTTAAAATTTCTGAACCCACTCTCATGAGGAGATGTTATGCAAGGTATGATTTTTTTGTGTAAAATATGGAAGTCAAGGCTCAGCTTTAAAATAACAGCACCTGATCAATTTAACACAATCCTCACACCCACCTCTCTACCCTCATTTTCAAAAATACCAGCTCACAGGGGTCGATATTCCCTCCCCAGAGTTTCCCATGGCAATGTTACAACAGTGATATCTGCATTCACTTTGCTGTTGACATGTTGAGATCGAGATGAGGAGAATGTGATTGAGAGCCAAAAAACTGTCATGAAAAAGTACAACTGATCGAACAAGAATGATCTTCGTATTAGCCATTCTTTGAGTCCGTACAAAAGAGACATTAACATTTTGCTTGCTCCATTGCTTCATTGTACTTTACTGTTACCATTCCACATTCTGTTCTGTTCTGTGTGATTCATTCCAGTTCTAAAAGGTCCCCTTCTGCAGTAATATAAATCTGGGCTCATTCCCTCTTGTCCTTTCATCTTCTGTCCACTAACAAGGATAACCCAGGAGTAGAAATCTACAATAAATGAATGTTATATTTGCAAACTTCATGATACTATTTTTGAGAAATGGGATTGTTTACTGTTTCTGATAATCAAACCCAGATCACAATAGACAAGTGTTAAGTGAGAATACAGCTCTTTCAATTCTAATCCACTGGTGTAATTTACATAGAACATATAAAATAGTACAGCACATTACAGGCCCTTCAGCACACAATGTTGTGCTGACCCTCAAACCCTGCCTCACATATAACCCCCCACCTTAAATTCCTCCATATCCTTGTCTAGTAGTCTCTTAAACTTCACTAGTGTGTCTGCCTCCACCACTGACTCAGGCAGTGCATTCCACACACCAACCACTCTCTGAGTGAAAAACCTTCCTCTAATATCCCCCTTGAAATTCCCTCCCCTTACCTTAAAGCCATGTCCTCTTGTACTGAGCAGTGGTGCCCTGGGGAAGAGGCACTGGCTGTCCACTCTATCTATTCCTCTTAATATCTTGTACACCTCTATCATGTCTCCTCTCATCCTCCTTCTCTCCAAAGAGAAAAGCCCTAGCTCCCTTAATCTCTGATCATAATCCATACTCTCTAAACCAGGCAGCATCCTGGTAAATCTCCTCTGTACCCTTTCCAATGCTTCCACATCCTTCCTGTAGTGAGGCGACCAGAACTGGACACCGTACTCCAAGTGTGGCCTAACTAGAGTTTTATAGAGCTGCATCATTACATCGTGTCTCTTAAACTCTCTCCCTTGACTTATGAAAGCTAACACCCCATAAGCTTTCTTAACTACCCTATCTACCTGTGAGGCAACTTTCAGGGATCTGTGGACATGTACCCCCAGATACCTCTGCTCCTCCACACTACCAAGTATCCTGCCATTTACTTTTTACTCTGCCTTGGAGTTTGTCCTTCCAAAGTGTACCACCTCACACTTCTCCGGGTTGAACTCCATCTGCCACTGGTCAGCCCACTTATGCATCCTATCAATGTCTCTCTGCAATCTTCGACAATCCTCTACACTATCTACAACACCACCAACCTTTGTGTCGTCTGCAATCGTTCCAACCCACCCTTCTACCCCCACATCCAGGTCATTAATAAAAATCACAGAAAGTAGAGGTCCCAGAACAGATCCTTGTGGGACACCACTAGTCACAACCCTCCAATCTGAATGTACTCCCTCCACCACAACCCTCTGCCTTCTGCAGGCAAGCCAATTCTGAAACCACCTGGCCAAACTTCCCTGGATCCCATGCCTTCTGACTTTCTGAATAAGCCTACCATGTGGAACCTCGTCAAATGCCTTATTAAAATCCATTTAGATCACATCCACTGCACTACCCTCATCTATATGCCTGGTCACCTCCTCAAAGAACTCTATCAGACTTGTTAGGCATGATCCGCCCTTCACAAATCCATGCTGACTCTCCCTGATCAGACCATGATTCTCTAAATGCCCATAGATCCTATCTCTAAGAATCTTTTCCAACAGCTTTCCCACCACAGACGTAAGGCTCACTGGTCTATAATTACCCGGACTATCCCTACTACCTTTTTTGAACAAGGGGACAACATTCGCCTCCCTCCAAATCCTCTGGTACTATTCCTGTGGACAATGAGGACATAAAGATCCTAGCCAGAGGCTCAGCAGTCTCTTTCCTCACCTTGTGGAGCAACCTGGGGAATATTCCATCAGGCCCCGGGGACTTATCCGTCCTAATGTATTTTAACAACTCCAACACCTCCTCTCCCTTAATATCAACATGTTCCGGAACATCAACCTCACTCATATTGTCCTCACCATCATCAAGTTCCCTCTCATTGGTGAATACAGAAGAGAAGTATTCATTGGGGACCTCGCTCACTTCCACAGCCTCCAGGCACATCTTCCCACTTTTATCTCTAATCGATCCTACCTTTACTCCTGTCATCCTTTTGTTCTTCACATAATTGAAGAATGCCTTGGGGTTTTCCTTTACCCTACTCGCCAAGGCCTTCTCATGATCCCTTCTTGCTCTTCTCAGCCCCTTCTTAAGCTCCTTTCTTGCTACCCTATATTCCTCAATAGACCCACCTGATCCTTGCTTCCTAAACCTCATGTATGCTGCCTTCTTCCACCTGACTAGGTTTTCCACTTCACTTGTCACCCATGGTTCCTTCACCCTACCATTCTTTATCTTCCTCACCAGGACAAATTTATCCCTAACATCCTGCAAAGTATCCCCAAACATTGACCACATGTCCATAGTACATTTCCCTGCAAAAACATCATCCCAATTCACACCCGCAAGGTTTAGTCTTATAGCCTCTAATTTGCCCTTCCCCAATTAAAAATTTTCCTGTCCTCTCTGATTCTATCCTTTTCCATGATAATGCTAAAGGTCAGGGAGCGGTGATCACTGTCCCCCAGATGCTCACCCACTGACAGATCTGTGACCTGACCCGGTTCATTATCTAATACTAGATCTAGTATGGCATTCCCCCTATTTCTTCTTCAGTTCTCCAGAAAATCCTGTGGACCTTCTAAAAAGATTCATCAGTTGTACAAAGTTCAAAGGAAAAGTATAATCAAAATACATATATGTCACCATATACAACCTTGAGATTCATTTCCTTGCTGGCATTCAGAGTAAATACAAAGAAACGTGATGCAATGAGGCAGCATGGTAGCGCAGTGGTTAGCATAATGCTTTACAGTATAGATGCAGGTTCAATTCCCAATTCTGTCTGTCAGGAGTTTGTATATTGTGAATCTATAGGTGTCTTCCAGGTGCTTCTGGTTTCCTCCCACGTTCCAAAGGTATACGGGTTAGTAGGTTAATTGGACATTATCCTGTGATTAAGCCAGGATTAGATTGGGTGAATGCTGGGCAACATGGCTTGAAAGGCCAGAAGGGCCCATCCCACAACACCAACATGTAAAAGATAACCAACTTTGCAAATACAAAAAGAGAACAAAATAATAATAAATAAATAGATAGATAGATAGATAAATAAATAAGCAATTATTATCACGAATATGAGATGAAGGGTCCTTGGAGAGTGAGTTCATAGGTTGTGGAAACAGTTCAGTGATGGGGTGAGTGAACTTGAGTGAAATTATCTCCTCTGGTTCAAGATCCTGATGACTCATGAGTAATGATTATTCCTGAACCTAGTAGTGTGGGTCTCGGGGCACCTGACCCTCGTTTCTGACAGAAGCAGTGAGCAGAGAGCATGAGCTGGAAGGTGGGGCCCTTGATGATGGATGTTGCTTTCCTGTGACACCACTCCATGCAGATCTGCTCAATGGCAGAGAATGCTTTATACTGGGCTGTATCCACTACTTTTTGTAAGCTTATCCATTCAAGGGCATTGGTGTTTCCATACCAGCTGTGTTGCTATTACTCAATATACTCACCAGCACACATCTATAGAAGTTTGACAAAGTTTTAGATGTCATACTGAACCTATGCAGATTTCTGAGAAAGTAGAGGTGCTGCCGTGCTTTCTTTGTAATGGCACTTACGTGCTGGACCTAGGAGAGATCTTCTGAAATGATTACACCGAAGAATTTAAAGGTTCTGACTCACTCCACCTCTGATCCCCAAGCAGAACTGGTTTACTCCTCCTGCAGTCAATAATCAGCTCCCTAGTGTTGCTGACATTGAGTGAGAGGTAGTTGTTAAGGCACCACCCAGCTAGATTTTCAATTTCCTGCCTATATGCTGAATCAACACCTCTTTGTTTTGGCCAATGACAGTGGTGTCGTCAGCAAACGTAAATATAGCATATCATACTTCTTCCTCCCCTCCCTCTACCTTCTTACTCTGACTTCATCCCTTCCTTTCTGGTCCTGATGAAGGGTCTTGGCCTGAAACGTCAACTCTTTACTCTTTTCTATAGAAGCTGCCTGGCCCTGCTGAATTCCTCCAGAATTCTGTGTGCATTGCTTTGGATCTCCAGCAAATGCAGATTTTCTCTTGTTTGTGGTTCTACTACACTGCAAAGTCTCTTCAAGGGATGCCAACCCTGAAGAAGTTTAAATCTTCCCTTCCATAGGAGTTCAGTGATACTCCCTCTCACTGCTCCCCCTCTGTGATCTCTGCGGTCCTTTGACTCTTTGACCATGTGGTCATTCAGACCCATTACTACAGCCTAGGAACATATCTCCACCACCCTCTTGTGCCACATTCAATTGGCTGGTTCTCCCACCACGTACTACATGCCATGCTTTCCGCCATGAGGAGGTACCTGGGCTCCCTGTCCCAGTTGTTGCCACAACTCCAGGATTCTCTCTCTGCTGTCTGCAATGGACGTCTGATACTGTATCATCTGCTGGATCCATGCTTTCAGTTCTTCACCTTTCTCACGTCCAACAAGGATCAGAAGATCACCCGTCTGAACATTGCAGAACCCACCATCTCCAATGCTGTCAGCCGAGGACATCCCCAGACCATGATCCCTGCAGCTGACCTCGTTACCATCAGGTGCCCCCAGATTACGAATTTCTCCAGACCAATCCCCAACCCCAACGTCTCTGGACACATCTATTCTGGTGACTCTAACATCACCAACACCCAGTTCCAAAGCTCCCGAGCAGATTCAGAACCCTGATTCCACCGCCATCGATGCAGGCTCCAACAACCCTGGTCACCTTCTACTTGCTTGTTGCTCAACCTCTAACTCGAACTCCAGCTGGACCAACAGCATCTCCAGGTTGAGCCTTTACACACTTACTGTTTAAACACCAGCCTCCCTTCACCCCACCACCACTCTGCTCTCTCAGAGCTTCCATCTCCCTCCCACCCCATCTTTTCTGAACACCCCAACCCTCAGACAATACCAACCCTCTTCTTCCTCCCCTCTGAGCCAAGCTCCCATCCATGCTGGGTGTTCACTGTTCCCACTGACTTTCCCCTCTCTGAGACAGACTGTTCTGTCCTCAGTAAGGGCCGCACCTTTGCCACCCTGTGCACTCTTCTGCCTGCTCTGAATCTTCTTATTGCTAACTGCCAATGAGACATCAACTGTCTCAACTTTACCAGTGTTCTCTCTGTTTCTAACCTCACTCCTTCTAAATGCACTGCTCTCCACTCTCTCCACATCAATCCTAACTTCACCTGCATATAAGGAGGGTACTATCGTCATCTGACCACTAATCTCAGACACCTGCTCTTACTTATCCTCAAACAGGACCAGGTCATCGGCTCCCATGACGTCACCAACTTCATAAACTCTGGAGTTTTCCCATCCACTCTCACCAACCTCACAGTTCCCTTACCCAGTATCTCCCACTTCTACCCAAGATCCATAAATCTGCCCTGTCCAAGGTAGACCCACTGTTTCTGCTTCCTCCTGCCCCACTAAACATATATCTGTATACCTCATCTTTGTTCTATTCCCCTGGTTCAGTCCTTTCCTACCTAAATACATCTATAATACTTCACACACTCTTGATCTTCTCAATTACTTCAAATTCTCTACCCCAGTCATCTTATTTTCACTATGGATGTCCAGTCCCTATATACTTCCAACCCCCATCAGGAGGACCTTAAAGCTCTGCACTACTTTCTGGACAACAGATCCAACCAGTTCCCCTCCACTGTCTTCCTTCTGGTGGAATTGGTCCTCATTCTCAATAATTTCTCCTTTAGCTCCTCCCACTTCCACCAAACCAAAGGTGTAGCCATAGGCTCTCACATGCGTCCCAGCTATGCTTGCCTTTTTGTCAGCTACGTGGAACAGTCCATGATCTAAGCCTTCACCAGTACCTCTCCCAAAATCTTCCTTCACTACATCGATGACCGCATTGGTGCTGCTTCCTGCACCCATGTTGAACTCGTCAACTTCATCAACTTTGCCTCCAACTTCCAGTCTGCCCTCAAAAATACTTGGTCCATTTCCATTATCTCCCTCCCATTTCTCAATCTCTCTTCTCCATCTCTGGAGACAGTCTATCTACTGATATCGTTTATAAACCCACTTATTCTCACAGGTACCTGGACCATATCTCTTCTCACCCAGTCACATGTAAAAATGCCAACCCCTTTTCTTAGTTCCTCTGTCTCCACTGCATCTGCTCAGAGGATGAGACTTTTCATTCAAAAACTAATGAGATGTCCTTCTTCAAAGAAGGGGCCTTTCCTTCCTCCACCATCAACACTGCCCTCACCCACATCTCTTCCATTTCGTGCATGTCTGTCCTCACCCCATTCTCCTGCCACCCTGCCAGGGATAAGGTTCCTTGTCCTAACCTATCACCCCACCAGCCTCCGTAACTTCTGCCATCTCCAACTGGATCCTTCCACCAAGCACATTTTTACTTCCCCCACATTTTATGCAGAGATTATTCCCTACGCAACTCCCTTGTCCATTTGTCCCTCCCCACTGATCTCCCTCCTGGCACCTATCCTTACAAGTGGAACAAGTGCTACACCTGTCCCTACACGTCCTCCCTCACTACCATTCAGGGTCCTAAACAGTCCTTCCAGCTGAGATGACAGTTCACCTCTGGGTTATCTACTGTGTTCAGTGCTCCCGGTGTGGCCTCCCATATATTAGTGAGACCCAGCGTAGAATAGAAGACCAGTTCTATGAGCACCTATGTTGCACCCACCAGATAAAACAGGATTCCCCATCACCAATTTCAATTCCACTTCTCATTCCTGTTCCAACATGTCAGCCAATGGCTTCCTCTACTGCCGTGATCAGACCACACTCAGGTTGGAGGAGCAACACCTTATATTCCATCTGGGTAGCCTCCAACCTGATGGCATGAACATCGATTCATCAAACTTCTGGTAACTCCCCACCTCCATTCCTGTTTACCTCTCTCACCTTATCTCCTTACGTGCCCATCATCTCCCTCTGGTGCTCCTCCTCCTTCCACTGTTTTCTATCCTTTCCTATCAGATTCACCTTCTCCAGCCCTCTATATCTTTCACCAATCAACTTCCCAGCTCTTTATTTCACCCCTCCCCCCTTCCCTCTTGGTTTCACCCATCACCTACCACCTTGTAGTTCCCCTCCTCCCACCTTCTTACTCAGATTTGTCCTCTTCCTTTCCAGTCCTGAGGAAGGGTCTCGACTTGAAACATCGACTGCTTACTCTTTTCCACAGATGTTCCCTGGCCTTCTGAGTTCCTCCAGCATTTTGTGTGTGTTGCTTAGGAATTATAGGGAGGTAGTCACCCCTAGGTTGCAGGAGGCAGATAAATGGGTCAGGAGAGGGAAGGAAGATGGGCAGCCAGTACAGAGTACCCCTGTGACTGATCCTTCATTAATGAGTATACCGTTTTGGATACTGTTGAGGGACACAACATGCCTGGCCTGCTGAGTTGCTCCAGCATTTTGTGTGTGTTGCTTGTATCTGCAACATGTGAAGATTTTCTCATGTTTATGAACAACATGGCATTGGAGCTGAGCTTAGCTTTACAGTCATAACTATAAAATGAGTAGAGCAGGGTGCTAAGCATGCAGCCTTGTGGTGCACCTGTAATTGTGGAGGAGATGTAATTACCAATCTGAACTGACTGGAGTCTGCAAATGAGGACACCAATGATCCTTTTACACAAGGAAATCTTAAGGCGTAGGTCTTGAAGCTTATTGATCAGTTTACAGAAGAGGATAGTATTGAATGCCAAGCTGTAGTCAATGAAGAGCAACTTTATATATGAATGCTCACTGTCCAGATGTTCCATGAGCGAGCAAACAGCAAATGAAATGGCATCTGCTGTTGACCTTTGGTGATGGTAATCACTCCTCAGGCAGAATTTGATATTTTTCATCACCACCCTCTCAAACGCTCCATCACAGTGGATGTAGGTGCTACTGGATGACAGTCATTGAGGTAGGTGACCACATTCTTCTTAGGTACCCCTATAATTGAAACCTGATTGAAGCAGGTGAGTACCAGAGACTGCTGAAGCAAGAGGTTAAAGATGAACACTTCAGGCAGTTGATCATCGCAGGTCTTTAGTATTCAGCCAGGTACCTTGGCAGGGCCAAATGCTTTCTGTGGGTTCACCCTCCTGAAGGATGCTCTCACGTCAGCCTCACAGACTGAAATCATAGTGTCATTGGGGCTGCGGGTGTTCAGGAAGGTGCCCCCATGTTCTGATGGTCAAAGCGAACATAAAAGGCATTGAGCTCAGCTGGCAGCAAAACCTATGTCACTTGGTTTCACTTTGTAGGAGGTGATAGTACTCAAGCCCTGCCACTGCTGTCGAGCATCTTTCAGTGAGTCAAGTTAGGACACCATTGTAGCCTAACAACAAGCATGACACTACTACAGCTCGGGGCAAAGTTCAGAGTTCAACTCCAATGTCACCTGTAAGGAGTCTGCACGTCCTCCCCATGGAAAACATGGGTTTTCTCTGGATGCTTGTGTTTTCTCTCACAGTCCAAAGATGTACCAGTTAGTAGGTTAATTGGCCACTGTAGATTGTCCTGTGATGAGGCTAGGGTTAGTCAGGGTGGTAGGCACTAAGGGCCAGAAGATCCTATTGCATGCTGGATCTTAGTAAATAAATAATAGCTTGATCCAGAATTGCCACTTCACATGTGATATGGCTTTCTGGAGGTTGTACCAGAGCCTTTTGTATTTTACCTGGTCACCAGACCTGAACACCACTGAACTGGGCCTTAGCATCTTGTGGATCTCATGGTTCATCCTTGACTTCAGGTTGGAGAAGAACTGGAATGATTTTGTGGGGCACACTCATCTAGAACTGCTTTTGTAAAGTTGTGACAACCGTGTAATCAAAGCTGTCTCTTTCATGGGTCATAATTGAACAAAAGTATGTATCAGAATAGGAGAATAAATTACATGAGATATTTTTAGACTGATTTCACAGAATTAAAAGTAAACAGAATTGCCAGCAGCCCGCTTGACCGGTAACTGATGTAGAGTGGGTTTGGAGTTCCAGGCCATGTTGTTCTCTCTGTTAAAGTCAGTGCAGCATAATATTGGATGGACAGAGAAATATGCAAAGCATGTGATCCCATCAGCTTTCCAACGGCTAATTTGGTGGGAATTGTCCTTGTATTCAAGAGTATGCAATGGAGCAGAAAATAGGGTTCATTAGACTAACAGTTAAGTTAAGCTCTTTAAATTACCTGCACTGTGTCAGATTGTAGCATCAGGATTCCATTCACAGTTACATGACTATCAGGGATAAGAGCAGAATTAGGCCATTTAGCACATCGATTCGGTTCTACTATTCCATTTTGGCTGATTCATTATCCCTCTCAACCCCTTCTTCTGCCTTCTCCCTGTAACCTTGACACCCTGATCCATCAAGAAACTCTACTTTAAATATACCCAATGAATTGGCCTCCACAGCTGCTTGTAGTAATGAATTCCACAAGCTCACTACCATCTGGCTAAAGAAATTCCTCCTCATCTCTGTTCTAAATGGAACTCCTTACAGCCTGTTTTGCAGATTATAGGTTTCAAATAGTAAAGGCAGTCCAAATAACCAAAGTAATCCCGTGGTGACTCTTAGATCAGAATTGAGCTGAGATACTCACAAAGAATTTAAAGACAATCTTATCGATGCAATAACTTTTTTGACGCTCTCCTCCTTGTACAATGATGGTGCTTTAATTGCCCCATTCTGGTTTCTCCATACGTTAAGAGTAATGGACTTTGTGTGACTCACCCTGTACCCTTCTCTTTCCCTTGCCTTCAATCCTCCCCTCCCACTTCATCTCCTAACCACTCAGAGAATGATCAACCCTCCTTGGTATGGTTTGATAGAGGAAAGTTTTATTTGACTTTTGATGGTAAGTAACATACAGATTTTGTAAATTTGCATTTCCTTTTTGGTTTCCCTTTTTCTGGGCAAGCGGCTTATCTGTTCCTGTACATTAACCATTCTTGAGTGTCATTCATAAACTAATCAACCTTTCATTTCTGCTAACAGTGCTTAATCATGACTATTCTTTGGTTCATTGTATTGAATGCTTGGAATTTTCAATATTCTTCTGTGAAATACTTAAACATATTCAACAAATAAATCATGATAAAAGTTAATTATATAATTGTTCTGCCAATACTTATATCAATAGGACTGGTAGACTAGTTTGCCTGTTCTAAAGCTTAAATCCATCTGGCTGTACATAAACTTAATTAATATTTACAAATATATTTCCCTTTCTTTTCATCTCTAGTGATTAGTTATTGAAATTATTATTGAAATTAACCTGATTCAGCCCAGAGATGATGTCATTTCATAATAGGCTAATTTTTTTAACTAACGCAGAGCCTCAGAAACCAGAAGTGTCAGGAAACTGTAGGTACGGTTCTGAAAGACAGTAAAAAAACAGGCTCACTCCATGGCTTTCTAATATGCAGAACAGACAGATCTCACAAAACTGTCTGTGTATATTGGAGAATGTTTCAGGGTCAACATTACTCTAATTAGGGGTTCCAAACCTTTACCATGCAATAGACCAATACTCTTTAGCAAAGGGGTCCATGGACCCCAGGTTGGGAACTCCTGCTCTAATTATATCTTTTAACTGTGGAATTTTATGCAAGGATTATTTAAGATCTACTGTGTCTTATTTTACCTTGCTTTCTCCCATCCCATTGAACCTGAGACCAAGGGTAACTCTGTTGTCAATACCTAATCCAAGTGCCCAGCATTGTTGACAAACCCTTCATTTGCCTGCTAGCACACAGTGAAATCTCTTGTTTTTGGATGGACAGTAATGATCAGGAAAAATAATCTCAGCAGTTTTGTTTTATGGAAATCCTTCCTTAACTCTATGCTCTGAGGTCTGAGATTAGACTTCTCAGCACAGGTTATAAAGATTGGGCCTTCATTATGATGGTTAATGTAATTCAGTATTTTACTGGTCAACTACCGGCATGGCTCATAACACAATTCTTATTTTGCTCAGAGTATCCATTCCATTTTTCAGACTTGTTTCCCCTTCAATGTCAGATAAAATATTTGTCTAGTCAACACATACAATATTACGATACTTCCTGCTGGATTTTAATTTTGATTAATGGAGGAAAAGCAATGAGTTGTAATTATCATGGAAAGAGTTGTAATTAGATAATTTATAGATTGTTTCCCTAAATGGAATTTTCTTTATAAAATTATGAAATGTTTAAATATAGAATATACATGGTAAAACAAATTAATGAAATAAACAAAATTTTTAAGATTTACAAATTAATATTCTGGAAGCTAATTCATTAAAATGCAAAATTTAAAATTTCATGATAATTTACTTCATTTTCTGTTATCATCTGTCCAGTAAAATCATAATTGACAATTATTAAATGAAAAAAAAGCATTGTATGTTTTATGCACTTAAAACTCTATTGTATTCATATGCTAACAGCAAAAATGGAAATTATAGTGAGCTTATCAAGAAATAGTGTATGGTATGAATGTTCTAGAAGACGTAATCTTAGTGATGCCAGGAGTTCTGTCTGGAGAGTTTGTGACATTAACCTGTGCAAAGGATTTGAGAAATTATATGAGAAAAACGATATTTCTAAACTAGAAAGATAACGTGTCTGTAGATGTCTGGAAGCCATGTCTAAAATATGTAGAGTTATTTTTTTTCTGTGATCATTAAAGATTGTGACTGCTATGAGGGTACTTTTTGAACACCAGCACCTCTCCATCAGTTCAACAGCAATTTATTAGATCTGAGTTTATAAAATTATCATGAGCAAGTATTCAACTTCAGGAGCCGTCACACCAAAGTTCTCATCTGAAACAAGCAAATGCACACTATAAAATTGAATTTCTTCGATATAGAGTTACCTTTCTCCAATGTGTTAGGACTTCTAAGAAGGGTGAGTTTCCACTGGAAAAAGGCCATTGAAAATAAAACAGTACCCCAGTTTTCAGATAGAGGCAGCTTCAGTCAAATCCTCCATCAGTTAGCTCAGTCAGTCCTTCATGCTCCAAACCCCACATCCCTCTTCTACCTCCCTTATCTCACTCTTTGATTCCTACATTTGGAGTTCCAGGAAAATTAGAAATTCAACAATCTTTATTAGTTCTCTTAGTAGATAATTGCATGACATAGAAGCCAACCATACGGTTCAAAGTTTTTATTTTTGATCTGTCCTGTGTAAGCTCATCGTCTGGACCAGTAAGGGTGCTACATTTAGCTACAGGGAAACATTTAACTAAGCTCCTTAGGGGTATCCAGAGACTCCAAAGGAAGTGAATACAAACATTAGAATGGGCAAAGATGGATTGATATGTATAATATGCAGGCTCACAGATTCTGAGTTACAACTGTCATTAGACAACAGGTATTAGATGGTACACCTCAAACTTTATCCACTGTGAATCAATGCGTTTATGAAAGTGAAGCGAAAAAGTCAGGATTCATTTTTTGTATAAAATTTTCTCTTATTCAATGATATCATCAAAGGGTTTGTTCAAAATACCTGAGCAGATTTGTCCATATCTATATTCCAGATGGGAAATCATACCGAAAATTAACTTCAAAAATACTGGTGGGAACTCATACTTGGAATTTACTCTAGTTTATGGTTAGAAAGTTTTAAAACTATTTGCTTACATCCCAAGATTTTTAAGGTTTTACAGAAGGAGTATTCAAAGGAATAATTCACTTTCTTTTTCATACATCTTCGCTAATTTTCTGTTCACTTTTTTTTAAACCACCTGCATGATTAAAGCCACATCAGATTTTTTCACCTGTGTGCTGCTCTTCTGTTGGTGCTCTGTTTAAGTGACTACTGTGCAATACAAATGGATTGTTGTTGAAATGAGCTAAGTGAAACCAAAGAGTTAAATGTATCAACCTACATTGTAGGTGCTTCCCGAGGGCCCAGTCCTTTGACCATGGGTGCACAGGACACACTTCCGGTTGCCGCAGCCTTCACAGAAACTGTCAATGCCTACTTCAAAGGAGCAGATCCAAGCAAGTGAGTAAGCAGTTGGACTAATTTATGTAGTGAGGTCAGTAATCAACCTTCAGTTAAAGCATCAAATGTCATATGTACAAAACGTATGTTACTTAACTGATTTCAGTCAATTCAATAGTAAACATTTTCTAAATGGTTTTAGTATTCCTGAATGCTGGGGGGGGGGGGGCGGTGGAATAAATATCAGCAAAGACAAACCTTTCCAATTGCCCAACAATAACTCCTGCAGGTTACTCAGAGTGATAGGCAGGAATCAGCTATGATGCCAATCAAGTTAGGGCAGAGGTGGGCAAACTTTTTGACTTGAGGGCCACAAAGGGTTCTAAAATTTGACAGGGGGGCCGGACCAGGAGCAGATGGACGGAGTGTTTTGGTAATACACCTCATAAGAGAAAATAAAATATCATGGGATATGTAGAAAACATGTGCTTTAATTTCAATTGAAAATGAACGAATGCATTACAACAAAATATCTGTCTTTGAAGTCCCATGGTATTTAGCTATTTATTGAAATGTCTTTTAAAACACTGAAAATTAAATGAATAAAATACAGCTTTTTTTTAATATTAACAGTTATTATTTTAAAGCACTGAAAATTCTGTTATCCTTCAAGATATTATCATCATCACTCTCCTCCTGACTGTCTTTATTTCAAAAACGGTAGAAGATGCAGGTCTACTTGTCCTGCTCCTTCTTATTCAATTGTCCCCTGTGCCAAAACTCAACAACGACCCGCACAATGACAGAACAGTGAGAGCGCGCCAATATGCGGAGCTCTGTGCTCGCAAATCCCCACAGGCTATCTCCCTTAGCCGGAACGCTGGCTAATTGTGATCCAGTTCGGATGTGCCAGGAAATGGGTTGCCACAAGGTCACAAAGTAAAGCGCAAATGTGGAGTAATACGCTGCACCTCAACAAAGGTCAATGTGCGTCATCTATTGGGAAGACGCCAGAATTGCGGGGAAAAAACGTTAACAAGGTTTATTAATATAATTTCATCAAGTTCTGCGGGCCAGATTAAAAAGCTTAACGGGCCGCATATGGCCCGCGGGCCGTAGTTTGTCCATGCCTGAGTTAGGGTATACTGTTAATACTCAATCTACTTTTAGTTGTCAGTAATAGCTATGTAGGCAATAACGTCTGAGAGCACCCTCTGCTTATTGATATTAATTGCTCTGGTTGAGTATCCTCCTTCAGGGTGGAAAACCTGCGAGGACACTGTGAATGGTAGATTTTAATTGACACAATATGTATCTAAAATTGATTGATATTAAAGATCTTGATAATCTTTGAATGATGCACAAGAGTTATTGTCAACAAAATTAAAAGAATGTATATTATTAAAAGGCCGCCAACACATTTGCTGACGTTGCTAATTTGTAAAATGAGATGAATTTGCATTTGTTGACAGCGTTTGTAAACATTCTGGAACACATCCCATCCTGCTTCATGGAGCAGAATCAGGAGTGGAAGATGATGTTAGAAGAATCTCCCAGTGACAAAGAGCTGCTTCCCAAATCACAATGTGGATTCTGTCCATCTAAAGGCACTGTTGACTTGATCCTCACAATGTCATCAGTCCGGGAGAAATGCGGGGAGCATTACCAACCAAATGAGCTCACTACCGTCTTTGACCTTTACTCAAATTTGATTGGCCAGAGGAAGTCATCTCCATTTGATGTATTCTTCACTATAGCATGTAAGCCTTTATATGAAAGCAACAGATCCACTAATTTTAGTGCATACTTATTGTTCCACACATTCCCACTCAGTGGTGTGCCCCACCTACTGCTTCCTGCTGGAGGGAAACTGATCTGCTTCACCACTCGGTCTACATCGCCTGCACCCAGAACCAGCAGACAAGCATTTTCTCATGTTGAGAACATCACTGATTCCCCCACTAACACACACGAGAAGATTCCTTAACACTGAATACCACAAAAGAAAGGTTCAATACCATGCTGAAAATAAAGGTTTACAGTGAGCCCTGGAAGATGTGGTTCATTTTCTGCATTTCTAGTGCTACCTTTCAGTAACGAGGTTCATAAAATTCACCATTGTCTTCAGTGCAGGAGGAAAAGGTTATAGAGGACCAACACCCTAAAGCCAACATAATCTATAGGGCAGCAATGTTCACTGCTCTTCTATCTGCTTCTTAGACTTGGATTACTTCAAGTCTCTGGATAGATACCATAAGACCATAGGCCTAAGAGGAGAGTTAGCTCATTCAACCCATAGAGTCAGCTCTGCCTTTCCATCGTGGCTAATTTATTCTCCTTCTCAACCTAATTCTCCTTCCTTCTCCATGTAACCTTTGATACCCTTACTAATCAAGACCTATTTAATATATATTTAAATAGGTTTATAAGGTGTATGTATACTTAATGACTTGGTATCCACAGCCATCTGGGGTGGTGAATTCCACAGATTCATCACTCTCTGACTAAAGAAATTCCTCCTCATCTCTGTTCTACAGGTACAGTACATCTTTTATTCTGAGCTCTAGTTCTAGACTCTAACATTAATGGAAACATCCTCTCCATGCAGGTTTCATTGAGAACTCCCCCCCCCCCCCCCATTCTTCTAAACTCCAGTGAGTACAGACTCAGAGCCATCAAATGCTCGTACTCTAACACTTTCATTCCTGGTATCATTCTTGTGAAGCTCCTCTGGACACTCTCCAGTAACAGCACATCCTTTCTAGGATAAGTGGCCCAAAACTGCTCACAAAACTCCAAATGTGGTCTGACCAATGCTTTATAAACCCCCAAAATTACATCCTTGCTTTTATAAATATCACCAAGGCTGTTGTTGCTCAAAATCCTTCAAGTCTACTGGAAGGATAACGTAGCCAGCATCTTCAATACTGAGGCATGGTTACACTCATTTCCATTGCCACATCCTTCACCTGTCCCACACTAGACTCAAACCAGAAGTCCTCTTCTGAGTTCTATCAAAGGAAGTGATTACCAGAAAGTGGATAGGTTATTCAAGTCATCTGACAGATAGAAGGATAGGAAGCACTTAATGCTAACCAATCAGATTTGCTGGGAACAGCTAACTTTTGATGTCCATTCCTTAGGATTAGGCTGAATCCTTAATGGCCATCGCCCGGTTGCACTCGCATCTACAGTGATTAAATGCTTTGAGAGGTTGGTCATGACTAGGCTGAACTCCTGCCTCAGCAAGGACCTGGACCCATTGCAATTTGCCTATTACCACAACAGGTCAACAGCAGACACAATCTCAATGGCTCTCCACACGGCTTTAGACCACCTGGACAACACAAATACCTACGTCAGGATGCTGTTCATCGACTATAGCTCAGCATTTAATACCATCATTCCTGTAATCCTGATTGACGAGTTGCAGGACCTGGGTCTTGTACCTCCCTCTGCAGTTGGATCCTCGACTTCCTAACTGGAAGACCACCATCTGTGCAGATTGGTGATAACACCTCCTCTTCGCTGACGATCAACACTGGTGCACCTCAGGGGTGTGTGATTAGCCCAGTGCTCTACTCACTATACACCCATGACTGTGTGGTTAGGCATAGCTCAAATACCATCTATAAATTTGCTGATGGTACAACCATTCTTTGTAGAATCTCAGATGGAGATGAGAGGGCATACAGGAGTGAGATATGCCAACTAGTGGAGTGGTGTTGCAGCAACAACCTGGCACTCAATGTCAGTAAGATGAAAGAGCTGATTGTGGATATCAGGAAGGGTAAGATGAAGGAACATGTACTAATCCTCATAGAGGGATTGGAAGTGGAGAGAGTGAACAGTTTCAAGTTCCTGGGTGTCATGATCTCTGAGGATCTAAACTGGTCCCAACATATCAATGCAGTCATACAGAAGGTAAGACAGCAGCTATACTTCGTTAGGAGTTTGAAGAGATTTGGTATGTCAACAAATACACTCAAAAACTTCTATATTTGTACTGTGGAGAGCATTCTGACAGGCTGCATCACTGTCTGGAATGGGGGTGAGGAGTGCGGCTACTATACAGGACAGAAAGAATCTGCAGAGGGTTGTAAATTTAGTCGGCTCCATCTTGAGTACTAGCCTATGAAGTACCCAGGACATCTTCAAGGAGCGGTGTCTCAGAAAGGCAGCGTCCATTATTAAGGGGCTCCAGCAGTCAGGGCATGCCCTTTCCTCACTGTTACCATCAGGTAGGAGGTACAGCTTCTTCCCCTCTGCCATCTGATTCCATTGAACCCTTAAACACTACCCCATTTTTTTTAATATATAGTATTTCTGTTCTTTGCACAATTTTTAATCTATTCAATACATGTATTCTTATTTTGTTTTTTCTTCTATATTATGTATTGCATTGTACTGCAGCTGCTGTTAAGTCAACAAATTTTACAGTGATAATAAACCTGATTCTGAATCTAAAGCTTGAGTTACTTAGTACTTGGTTTTCCTACAATAACTGAACCGCATAAATGGCGAGCATGCTGAACTTATTTATTGGTCTTCAGTAGTGGGCTTAATGTTTCGAATGACCTTCTTTTGTCCTGAACAAGTGATTCCACTTTAGTGCAACTAATTATATATTTTGATATTCTTTGTCATTCTGTGCTTTAATAAATTTTACAATCAATTAGTCTCAAGTGACGGTTTTACTCAAGAACTCATGATTGTTACTTGTGTTTGCGTTTCTTGTTATTTAATGATTGCATCCTTCTCTCATATTCTCTATCTCAATCCTATTGGTGGATATTTTTGACATAGCTGTTTTATTTTTTGCTTCATTTTGACATCTAGCTATTTGTTTTAATGAACAGGTGTATTGTGAAGATTACAGGAGAAATGGTTCTATCGTTTCCAGCAGGTATCACAAGGCACTTTGCCAATAACCAGTGCCCTGCTGTTCTCACATTCTGCATAACAAACTGCAGCCGATTAGAACATATCCTGCCAAACCCCCAGCTTCTCTGCAGGTAATTTCAGTACAACATATTTTGCTATCCAAGATGAAAAGTGGCTCATTTGTATACATTAGTACACTAAAACTATTTGTACAAGGTAAATTGCCAATGCACAAATGGTCTGAGAGATCTCCTCAAAAGGCTAGATTGATCAGTAGTTTAACTGAATAATTTCCACCCAAAACATCAACTGTTCACTTCCTTCCACTGATGCCACCTGACCTCCTGACTCCCTCCAGCATTTAGTTTATTGCTCCAGATTCCTGTATCTGCTGTCTTGTAGCTCTGAAGACAGAATTAAGTTGTCAATCATTATCTAGGTCTCTGGAATAAGAAATATCATATGGAATGGAGGTATCCAAAATCATCTTGATTGTAGACATTATTTCCTAAATTGAGATATGAGCTAGAGATTGCACATTGTATAAAAGCAGGTACTAAAATGTCAATGTGTTTAGGAGTGTTGAGCTGTTGAATATATTAACCTTTCCTAATTTCAGAGGCATGAGCAAACTGTGAACTAACTCGTGACTGCAGCCTAACATTTTCTGTCTCTTTCTTCTTTAAATTTGTTGGCTAACCATTTTTTTTCTCTTGTCTAGTAACACTTCTCAAGCTGATGCCAAAACAAGAGAATTCTGGGTAAACATGCCGAATCTAATGACTCATTTAAAGAAGGTGGCTGAGCTGAAACCACAGGCTACTTATTACAATGTGGATATGCTAAAATATCAGGTGAATAGGCTTTGGACTTTTGCGATACAAACCAATGATCAATAAACATACATTTTGTCAGATTAGACTTCTGCATTGATCAGATTTACTTGTCAGTTAAAATGATGACCCAGTATTCCCATCTTGCCATCTGCACTACATTATTCATTCTATGATCATTTTCCACAGAGAATAAGCTTGCTTGGTATAATGCAGAGAGTAAACTGCCAGCTGAAGCATTTGTCCCTTGAGATTTGGAGGTGTGTAAGGTAGAATTGTTCTATCCTCTGATGGTGTTTATGGAGTTATGCTGGTGAAATCCTGCAGGATATGAAGTGCAGGTACTGGTGTAGCAATGGGCAGGGTCTTAACATCTTGGGTTCCAGCTTTCCATAGACTAGAAGATTGAAATGCAGTATCTTTAAGAGATCTCCTTCATTGGGCAATGTCAGAAAGCCCATGTTAATTGTCAAAACAGCAAAGCAGTCTTTGGCCCATAATTGATTAATTCAATGAGAAGTAGTATTTAAATGGAACATATATACTAGTAGTGTTGTATCATTTTCCAAAAAAATGTGACAGATCTGGAAATAAGGCAGTCAAATTTTCTCCCTCTGTCAGGCTCTATACCGCAGAAAATTCACATAAAATTACCAGCAGTTAAAACTCCTTATGTTTCCCATAGTACACCAATTGTAGAAATATAAATAGATGGCTTGCTGAATGGTGTTACTGGTGCTACAATGTCTTGGGGAATTCGGTGAATAAGTTGATTATGTACCAACAACCAATGGGGTCATATTCAATAAATATCTATTTTATTGATAATGGGAATATCTAAAAGAAAATCAGAGATGTTGTAGACCAGAATCTGAATTAAATAATATCTAAGTCAAAGTACCCTTACGTCTCATATACACAAAAGTAGCACATCAGCCTAGAAATTTTGATCTCTGTCACCATCTTTTGCAGTTCTAAACAGCGTCAGATCACTCAGCAAGGAAGTTGATCCATATGCATTGAATAAACATAACAGTTGTACAATTCATCATATCAGAATAGCAGTATAAAAGTTGTCCCAGACCTTTAGCTGAAGCAGATTCTAGGTGCTTTGCATTTAGAGAGAATAAGCCTTATACTTGATATTAAGTCCCTTTTGCAAAGTTGGGGGCCAATTGGTTACAGGAAATACATTCTATCTTGGACTAAAAGACAGTCCTTTAAGGAGTTTGTTTCAGACCCAAGATTTAATCTGCTCTTTTAACCAAGTGAATCCTCCCAGAAGTGAACCTGCTTAGAATTCGGATAATGTTGCCTTCAGTCAGATAGCCCCGTGACACTGACTGCCAAGGCTCAGGTACCAATTACTTGGACAGGTACTGTAGCCTGAGAAAACCTCTGCCTATTTCACAGGGATACAGGTGAATTCCTTTTGATTAGCAAGGGCATCAGAGCTTATGGGGAGAAGGCAGTAGAATTGCTTTGAGAGGGAAGATAAATCAAATGGTAGAGCAGACTTGATGGGCCATATGGCCTAATTCTGCTTCTGTGCCTTATGGTCTTTAAGAGCTGAACTTTTGGAAGAGACATTTATTCATATAAAAACACTGAAAATCATACAGAATTAATACCCAGTTTTTTTTGTAAGGTGTCATCCCAGGGCATTCAATCCACACCACTGAACCTAGCAGTGAGCTGGCGCTGTGAACCTACCTGCACCGATCTTCGAGTAGATTACAAGTATAATGCAGAGGCAATGGTTACACCTGTAGCTCTCAACAATGTCCAGTTCCTCATTCCTGTCGATGGAGGAGTTGCAAAAGTACAGGCAGTGCTTCCGCCTGCTGCTTGGTAAGAGATTATCTCTGCTCACCCAATGAGTCAGTGGGTTGATTTGTTCAAAGCCTGATCTTCTTATCTAGCCCAAAGCATCTGTTAGCCTGATAATCCTTCCTGACACAAAATCCATGGAAAGACCTGTCGCCATTTCCCATTCTCCAATGTTGTCCATACATTGTTCTGATCCTTCCTATGTACTCTCTAGCTGTTTCTGATCAAACCCTGACATCTTCTATCTTATAGATACCTTTTTACCCACCCTGATCACTACCCAACACTGTTTATTAATCACCATTCACTCCTCCCACTCCTCCTAAATGTCAACCATGTTGCATTCTGCTACATTCTATCCCACCTGTGTCTATAATTCTTGATTGTTCTGTAGCATACTCTGCTCAACAAATAAATTCATACTTTCCTTGCAGCCATTCTAGATCCAGTGTAGTAAGCTCGAGCTTTCCTACTCCCAATTATTGTGGAATTATAGAATGATACCACATATAAGAAGACGAGGCTCATTGAAAAAGATATCCAATTAATCTCACTTGTTTGTTCTTTTCCCAGTAACTCCCTCTCTTACAAAGAATTACCCCCTTTCCATTTGTAACCTACTTGGAACAGTCCATTCAACATCAATATTAGAGATTGACTCACAACTTCATGTACAGTTTTCTTTCTTGATCCTTCCAGTACTTCTGTCAATTACTTTCAAAATTGGGCTCTGATTACTAGCCCTTCTGGCACTGGACGCAGGAGAGTATTTCCAGCTTTTGAGGTCTCACCAAGTTTGGCACCCTAGTGGCATTTTAGCTTATTGCCTGCCTATCCCTCACAAAGCCTTTACGTCCTTCCTAATATGGTGGCAAATGTGTTCTCTGTATAGCTTCTGGATCATGTTTACAAATGTATTCATTTATTTATTGATCCATTTAGATTTAAAGCACAGTAGCAGAGCCTACCAGCCCAACGAACCCATGCTGCCCAATTATACCCATGCAGCCAATTCACCTACCAACCTACTTTGGAATGTGGGAGGAAACCAGAGCACCCAGAGGAAACCCACACAATCTCAGGGAGAATGTGCAAACTCCTTACAGGCTGCAGTGGAATTGAACCCGGGTGTCTGGTGCTGTAACACATAGCATCTTACTTCCTGACATCAGCATTTACACTATCGTGCCGCCCATAAAGGTTAGCAGACACTTCCATACTTAATGATTAGTCTTTACACTGGTTCCTGTTACATTCAAAGATCTGAGTGAATCGGCTCACAAGTATCTGCTTTGGCGCCATCTTTAAATTTAGTTTGTTACCCTTGCACATTCTTTCTCTGAACACGAAAAATTGCATACTAAATTTGCATAAAAATTGCATACTAAAATTGCATACTAAATTTCATAATCTTCTTATGAAACTTGTCAGAAAGTGTGTATGCACTGACTGGATTCTAATAGTCGAACATCAAGCTGACCATCACCCACCCATTACATGTGTATAAGCAATTAGTCAAGACATACAGTAAATCGTCAAAGAACTCCCCCATTTATCTGGAGCATCTCCCTTATATGCATCAACAGCCTTGTGACTGTGAAGTAATACGAAAATTAAAGAAACTGCAGATGCCTGGAAATAAGATGCTGTAAGCACTCAGTGGAACAGGCAGCATCTGTGGAAAGTAAAACAGTCAAGGACCTTTCATCAGAAGTAGGAAAGGGAGGAAACAAGTTAGTTTTACATTCCTAAGGATGAGGAAGGAATAGATTGGACAAGAGGATTATCTCCTATAGGGTGAATATAGGAATCAGAAGCAGGCTTATCATCTCTAACATACACACTGTGGCCACTTTATTAGGTCCAAGAGTGGAACACGGAGTGGCTTTCTGCTGCTGTAGCCCATCCACTTCAAGGTTCGATGTGTTGTGCATTCAGAGTTGCTCTTCTGCACACCATTGTTACAAGACATGGTTAATTTGAGTTACTATCTCCTCCTGTCAATTAGAAACAGTTTGGCCATTCTCTTCTGACCTCTCTCATTAACAAGGCATTTTCACCCAGTCACTGGATGCTTTTCCTTGTTTTTGCACCATTCTCTGTCAAGTCTAAACCACAATGTGGTTCATGAAAATTCCAGGAGATCAGCAGTTTCTGAGATACTCAAACCACCCTATCTGGCATCAACAATCATTCCACGGTCAAAGTCACTTAGATCACATTTCTTCCCCATTCTGAAGTTTGATCTGAACAACAACTGAACCTCTCGATCATGCCTACATGCTTTTGTATTCCTGAGGTGCTGCCCACATGATTGTTTAATTAGATTTCTGCATTAACAAGCATGTGTGCAGATAAAGTCACCACTGAGTGTATGTCGTGAAATCTGCTATTTTGTGGCAGCAGTGCAGCACAAGACATAAAAATTACTATAAATCATAAGTAAATAAATAGCGCTAAAGAGGAAAAGTGAGGTGGTGTTCATGGACGATCCATAAATCTGATGGTGAGGGGAGAAACTGTTCCTGAAAATTTGAGAGTGGATCTTCTCCCCAATGGTAGGAATGAGTAGAGGGGATGTCCCAGATGGTGAGGGCCCTTAATGACGGATACCAACTTCTTAAGGCATCACCTTTTGAAGATGTCCTTGTTGGAGGGGAATGTTGTGCCCATGATGAATCTGGCTAGGTTTATAAGCTTCATTTGAACTGGATTGGAGCCTCTGTAGCAGGTAGTAATGCAACCAGTCAGAATACTCCACACCATACATCTGAAATATATTACCATACATGAAGAATAAAGTGCAAATACAGACCACAATAACTTTAGGATAAAGTCAGTTGATGTCTTCCAGAGAGTGGTAAGGACATGCTTGTCAATGGACAAGCAATGGACAAGCATTGTCAATGCTTGTCATACATGGCATTAAGCTTGGGTTTCAGGATATGATGAGAACGGTGTCTTGAGTATGAAGTACTCGAAATCCTCCAGTTAGGCCATGTCCATCCTTGTCTTCCCAGTCCATCCATCAACCCCCACCCCACTAATTAAAATCAACTTTCTCAGTTCTGATGAGACCATAAGATATAGGAGCAGAATTGGGTCATTTGGCCTATCGACTCTGCTCCACCATTCCTTCATGGTTGATCCATTTTTCCTCTCACCCAGCCTCCTGCCTTCTCCCCCTATCCCTTCATACCCTGACCAATCATGAACCTATCAACCTCTGACTTAAATATACATAAAGATTTGGCCTTCACAGCTGCCTGTAGCAAAGAATTCCACAGATTCATCACTCTCTGGTTAAAGAAATTCCTCCTCATCCCCATTCTAAAAGGACACCCCTCTTTTCTGAGGCTTAAACTCTCTGGTCTTAAACTCTCCCATCAGAGGAAACATCCTCTCCATGTCCACTCTATCCATTTGCTAGGTTCTAATGAGGCCACTCCTTATTCTTCTGAATTCTGGTGAATTCAGGCCTAGAGGCATCAAATGCTCTTCATATGACAAGCATTTCAATTCTAGAATCATTTTCATGAATCTCCTTTGAACCCTCTCCAGTCTTAGCAGATCCTTTCTAAGATAAGGGGCCAAACCTGCTCATAATAATCCAAGTGAGGTATCACCAGCACTTTATAAAATCTCAACATTACATCCTTTGCTTTTATATTCTCATCCTCTTTAAATGAATGCTAACATTTCATTTGCCTTCCTTACCACAGACCAACCTGCAAATTAACCTTTTGAGAATCCTGCACAAGGACTTTGCACCTTAACCTTTTGTATTTTCTCTCCATTTAGAAAATATTCAACCCTTTCATTTCTTCTACAAATGTGTATGACCATACACTTCTCAACATGGTATTCCATCTGGAGGGTCTTTGACCATAATAACTAGGAGCAGAATTAACCCGATTGTCCCATCGAATCCGCTCTACCATTGCATCATGACTGATTTATTAACCCTCTCAACCCTATTCCCCTGTCTTCTCCCCGTATCCTTTGATACCCTGATTTAGCAAGAACCAATCAACCTCCACCTTAAATATACCCAGTGACTTGGCCTGCACACCCTTGTATGGAAAAGAATTCCACAAATTTGCCATGCCTCTGGCTAAAGAAATATTTCCCCATTTCCGTTTTAAATGGACATCCCTCAATTCGGAGGCCGTGCCCTCTAGTCCTAGACTCACCCAAAATAGGAAGCATTCTCACCACATCCACTCTATCCTGACATTTCATTATTCGATAGGGTTCAGTGAGATCCACCCCTCACTCTTCTAAACTCAAGTGAGCCATCAAACACCACACATGTGTTAACTCTTTCATCTCTAGGATCATTCTCATTAATGTCCTCTGATCTTTCTCCAATGCCAGCACATTGTTTCTTAGATAAGGGGTCCAAAACTGCTCAGAATACTCCAAATGCAGTTGATCCAATGCCTTATAAAGCCTTATCATCACATCCTTGCTTTTATATTCTAGTCCTCTTGAAATGAATGCTAACATTGCATTTGTCTTCCTCACCACAAACTCAACCTGCAAGTTAACTTTAAGGATCCTACATGAGGACTTGCACCTTATTATTACTCTCACTGGCACAAAGCACAGGCAGCAATCCAGAGATTATTAGCCTGAAGGTCCTGCTTTTCATCTTTCTGCCTAACTTGCAATACTCTCTCTTCAGGACCTCATCCCTTTTCCTACATATGTCATTGGTACCAATAAGCACCACCATTTCAGGCTGTTCATCCTCCCCCTTCAGAATATCCTGGAACCAAACCGAGACATCACTGATCCTGGCACCTGGGAGGCAACATAACATCTGAGTGGCTCTTTCACATCCACTGAAATGTCCATCTTGACGTAAAACATTAACTCTGCTTCTCTTTCTGTGGATGCTGTGTCACCTGCTAATTGTTTAGACAGATCTTGTTTGCCTCAATAGTTCGAAGTTTGCTAAGTAAAATCCTGACTTCCATTTGTTTTTCAAGGAATGCTGAACAACATAGGATACTCTGGAAGATCCCTGATTTATCCCAGAAATCTGAAAATGGAGGTAACTTTACTAAACTTTTTAAAAATCTCTATTACAGACTCTATTTCTGCTCCCAGCAGTTTAAAAATAAACTCAAAATATGACAAAGATTTATGCTGAGCATAAGAATTGGGAGCAGAAGTGAATCATTTGGCCTCTTGAACTTGTTCTGTTAATCAATAAAATCACATCTATTGTAATGCCCCAAATCTACTTTGCCTCCCGATCCCCACATCTTGTGACCCCATAGTATTTACAAATCTCAGTCATGAACATACCCAATGACTGAACACCAATGGCCCTTATTATAAGATCATGCCTTCGTTCGAGACTCCAGCAACATTGCAACAATTTATCCAGATTAAAAATTCTGAGTATGTTTGGAACAGTTGCATTAAGCAAAGTCTCACATTTGTGAAAATGCGTTCACTCTGACAAAACCCAACACCATGAGTCAGGCAAAGTGCTAAACGACAAAGAAAATTTGCCTTTTATCTATTGCAAAGAAAACTCAGAAGTTATTGTAAAGGCCCTAGAGTAGATCATTGGCTCTCTCTCCTACTGTATAATTATACGTGGTGTTCAGATACATAGATAGGGGGATCAGTAGGAGCAAAACTGAAATAATTTGAAATACAGTTAAAGTTTGTGTGATGTAAATGCAACAAAAGTTTTGAAATAGAGATGCCCTTAATTTTAGAAGGAAAATCAGCAAAATTCATAAGGCAGTGTTGCAAATCTGGTTCTCCCCACCAGTGAACATGTTTTTTTGAAGGTGAAGTTCTATCCTTCTCCAAACACAGATTCTTCCATGGTTTCTTTTAGGTGTTGGATCTCTCTTGGCCAGGTTTCAGCTGTCTGAGGGCCCAAGTAAACCTGCAACATTGGCTGTCCAGTTCACCAGCGAAGGGAGCACACTCTCAGGTGCCGATATTGAATTGGTCGGAGGAGGATACAGGTTTTCACTCATCAAAAAGAGATTTGCAGCAGGTAATTCTCAAGATCATTGCCTTCTTCCAAGAAGAGAAATGTACATAGGAACAAGGAGTAGCATAACAATGACAAAGCCTATTCAGCCTTCTTTCAAGAGGCTGGTGCAGTCCCTCTGATACACAGCCATTCTAGTAATTATGCTGCGATTGTACCCGTCTGATTTCCCAGGATCAAGGAGAAATTCCTTAACTTTTCTCGCAAGGCTGTTGCCCACATTTTTAGTGAAGTTGTTTCAAGTCACATGAAGAAATAACTCTCTTTCAAAAACTCAATTTGCCTCCTACCCCATCTCCTCTTGCCACAGGGATCACTCCCTCTGTGATTCCCTTGTTCATTCACCTCTCCCCACTAATCTCCCTCCTGACACTTATCCTTACAAGCTGAAGAAATGCTTCATTGTCTATTCACCTCCTCCCTCACCTCCATTCAGAGCCCCAGATAGTCCCTCCGGGTGAGTAAAGACTTCACCTGTGAATCTATTGGGGTCATCTACTGTAGCTAGTGCTCCCGATGCGGCCTCCTCTACATTGGCGAGACCCAATGTAGAATGGAGCACCACTTCAAGAGGGATTTCCCGGTGGCCACCCATTTAAGTTCCAATCTCCAATCCCATTCCACCATGCTTAGCCTCCAACCTGATGGTATGAACATCAGTCTCTCCAATTTCCAGTAATTTTCCCCTACCCCTTCCCTCTTCTTCATTTCTGCCCTCTGGGCCACCTACCCTCTTCCTCACCTGTCTATCACCTCCCCTTGGTGACCCTCCTTCCCTTTTTCCATGGTCCAATTTCCTCTCCAATCAGATTCCTTCTTCTCCAGTTCTTTACCTTTTCCACCTATCACTTCCCAGCTTCTTACCTCCTCCCAGCTTTACCTATCACCTTCAAGCTTGTACTCCTTCCCCTCCCACAACCTTCATATTCTGGCATCTTGCCTCTTCATGTGTGGGCCTGATGAAGGGTCTCAGCCCAAAACATCGACTGTTTATTCATTTCCATAGTTGCAGCCTGACCTGCTGAATACCTCCAGCATTTTGTGTGTGCCACTTTCAAAAGATTCACTATAAGCAGCATCTCCGGCCTACACTTGAGCCACAACTTTGAATATGTGAGAGCTTTCTGGATTCATCCTCGAGTCTGTAATAACCTATGGAGATATTGGCTCCAATAACTTGGGGAGTAATTCTACCCTGGCAGAAAAGACACTGTTTTTTTTCCAGTTGGTGACTACTGAAATGTTATCAGAGCACGTGCTATAGGAGATCACAGGGAACTGGAGAGGTTACCTGTCCCTTGGCATTCAGGGTCAACATCTGCCACAAAAGGTCTGCATCACAAGGGAATTAAATATGGCCCTTGGTACAAAATCCGTGAGTCATTGACTATAAGTTCATTGCCTCACTATGCCTTTCAAGGCAGCTAAATGCTGGAGTACCCAAGGAAAGTAATTATTAAGCAGGATTATTCTGACAGCTGGCTGTCTGGCTGGTGGCAACAACTGGTCAGCAGCACACACAAAGTGTGTAAAGACCCTTCATCAGGATCCTTTGTTCTTCACTGGTCTCTGCCCAAACAATTGATGCTGCCAAACTTGCTGAGTCCCTCCAGCATTTTGTGTGTGTTGCTTAAGATCTCCAGCACTTGCAGAATCTCGTGTGATGCCTTGTGGACATCAGCCTGCTCAGGGCCTGCAAGCCTGTGTGCTGTGGCGTTGGAGGTCAGGTAGCAATGTCTCTGACCCTTTGTGCTGCCACTGGGTTCATGAATGTGTCCAGGATTGAGTCAGCAATGCACTGAGCTGGGGAGGCCGGAAATGCTCGCTAGCCTCTTCACTTGAATCAGCAGGCCATCCTTCACTTAAAAAGGTGAGAGGATTGTTTCATTTGCTTTATTTTTTGTTGATTTACATGTATTAATATAGTGTTAAATATACATAATGAATATACATAATGTTCAGTTAATTTTCGACCATAAAACACAGGAGCAAAATTAGGTCATTTGATCCATCGAGTCTGCTCCACCATTTTATCATGGCTGATTAATCCTTCACAACACCACTCGCCTGCCTTCTCCCCATACCCTTTGATGCACTGACTAATCAAGAACCTACCAACCTCTACTTGAAATATACTCAATGATTTGGCCTCCATAGATATCCATGGCAATGCATTCTACAGATCCACTACTGTCTGGTAAGAAATTCCTCTTCATCTCTGTTCTGAATGGACATTCCTCAATTCTGAGGCTGTGCCCTCTGGTCCTAAAATTACCCAGTACATGAAACATCCTCTCCATATCCACTCTATCCAGGTCTTTCAATATTAAATAGGTTTCAATAAATCCCTCCTCATTCTTCTAAGCTCCAGTGAGTACAGGCCCACAGCCATCAAATATTTTTCTTAAGTTAACCTTTTCATTCCTGGGATCATTCATGTGGACCTCCTCTGGATCCCCTCCAGTGCCAGTACATCTTTAATCAGATAATGAATCCAGAACTGTTCACAATACTCCGTGTGGTCTGACCAATGTCTTATAAAGCCTCAGCATTACATCCTTGCTCCTACATTCTAGTCTTCTCAAAACGATGTTAACATTTCATTTGACTTCCTCAACACCGACTCAGCCTTCAAGTTAACCTTTATGGAATCCTGCACAAGGACTCCCAAGTCCCTTTGCACCTCTGATTTTTGAATTTTCTCCCCATTTAGAAAATAGTCGACGCCTTTATCCCTTCTGCTGAAGTGCATGATCATACACTTCGCTACACTATATTCCATTCTGCCACTTCTTTGCCCATTCTCCTAATCTGTCTAAGTCCTTCTGCAGACTCTGTTTCCTAAACACTAGTTGGCCTTGAGCTATCTTCACATCATCCACAAATGTGGACACAAAGCCATCAATTCCATCATCCATATCATTGAAATATTACGTGAAAAGAACTGGTCCCAATACCAACACCTACAGAACACAACTAGTCATCGGCAGCCAACTGGAACAGGCTCCCTTTATTCCCACTCATTGCCTCCTTCCAGTCAGCCAATCATCCATCCTTGCTGGTATCTTTTCCATAATATCATGACCTCTTAACCTGTTCAACATCCTTATATGTGGCATCTTGTCAAAAGCCTTCTGAAAATCCAACTAAACGACATCCACTGACTCCCCTTTGTCTATCGTGCCTGTTATTCCCACAAAGACTTCCAACAGATTTATCAGGAAAGATTTCCCCTGAAGGAAACCATGCATACTTTGGCCTACTTTATCATGTGCCTCCCAGTACACCAAAACCTCATACATAATATAATAATTTTATCAATAACATCTAATTATTTTACTTACATATTTTTAGCTATATTAGATATCTTTGATCCATCGAAACCCAGCTGTGGATGGATAGCGTGGAATTACGTGCAGATTCCTGTATCAGAAGAGTGAGACGTGATTGCTTCTGAAATTAATGTGTGGCAGCTAGTTTTTGAGAAAACAATTAGCATTTCTGTATTTGTTGTGTAAGGCCTGGATTGTTACCTTTGGTGTTTAATGTTCATATTTCTGGAATGATTATTGGTAGATCAAGGATTACATTATCTGTTCCTATTTACTCTTTCATGCTCATTTGTTACTCTGTCTATAGTATATAAAATCAAGGAGGTAATGTTGACACTTTATAAAGCACTGAGTACTTTGAGCAGTTTTGTGCCCCATATCTAAGAAAGGATATACTGACATTGGAGAGGCTTTAAAGGAGATTCATGAAAATGATTCTGTGATTGAAAGGCTTATCATTTGAGGAACATTTTATGGCTCTAGGCCTCTGCTCACTGGAATTCAGGAAAACAAGGGATAACCTCATTAATACCTATCAAATGTTAAAAGGCCTCAATAAAGTGGATGCGGAGAGGATGTTTCCTATGGTGGGGGAATAAGACCAGAAGACACAGCTTCAGAATAGAGGGGGTGCTCCTTACAAAATGGAGATGAGGAATTTCTTTGACCAGAGTGTGGTGAATCTGTGGATTTCGTTGACCCTGGCTGCTTCAAGATCCCCGTAATACTTTATAATAGGGCTTGTTGTAGACTTGTTCACAACAAGTCGGACCGAGAAACACTGCCTAGAACAGGATACCTACAAACTTGTCCTTTGTGCTGGAATACCAACAATGTAGTGTTGTTTCGGCAATTAATGGGCCTGCCTTCCCAACACATCACCAAAGGCAGCAGAGACACTCCATAGGGACTGTCCTATATCATTATCACTCCATAGGAAATGACCTATATCATCACCACTCCACAGAGACTGTCCCGTATCATCACCACTCCACAGAGACTGTCCCGTATCATCACCAGTCCACAGAGACTGTCCCGTTTCATCACCACTCCACAGAGACTGTCCCATATCATCACCACTCCACAGAGACTGTCCTAAATCATCACCACTCCACAGGAACTTTCCTGTATCATCACCAGTCCACAGAGACTGCCCATATCATCACCACTCCACAGAGACTGTCCCGTATCATCACCACTCCACAGAGACTGGCCCATATCATCACCACTCCACAGAGACTGTCCTAAATCATCACCACTCCACAGGAACTTTCCTGTATCATCACCAGTCCACAGAGACTGCCCATATCATCACCACTCCACAGAGACTGTCCCGTATCATCACCACTCCACAGAGACTGTCCCGTATCATCACCACTCCACAGAGACTGTCCCGTATCATCACCACTCCACAGAGACTGCCCATATCATCACCACTCCACAGAGACTGTCCTATATAACCACTCCACAGAGACTGTCCCATATCATCATCACTCCACAGAGACTGTCCTATATAACCACTCCACAGAGACTGTCCCATATCATCACCACTCCACAGGAACTGTCCCATATCATCACCACTCCACAGAGACTGTCCCATATCATCACCACTCCACAGGAACTTTCCTGTATCATCACCACTCCACAGAGACTGCCCGTATCATCACCACTCCACAGAGACTGTCCTATATCATCACCATTCCACAGAGACTGTCCTAAATCATCACCACTCCACAGAGACTGTCCCGTATCATCACCACTCCACAGAGACTGTCCTATATCATCACTACGCCACAGAGACTGTCCTAAATCATCACCACTCCACAGAGACTGTCCATATCATCACCACTCCACAGAGACTGTCCCATATCATCACCACTCCACAGAGACTGTCCTATATCATCGCCACTCCACAGAGACTGTCCTATACCATCGCCACTCCACAGAACCTGTCCTGTATCATCACCACTCCACAGAGCCTGTCCTATATCATCACCACTCCACAGAGACTGTCCTAAATCATCACCATTCCACAGAGATTATCCCATATCATCACCATTCCACAGAGACTGTCCTATATCATCACCACTCCACAGACTGTCCCGTTTCATCACCACTCCACAGAGACTGTCCCGTTTCATCACCACTGTCCCATATCATCACCACTCCACAGAGACTGTCCCGTATCATCACCACTCCACAGAGACTGTCCCGTATCATCACCACTCCACAGGAACTTTCCCGTATCATCACCAGTCCACAGAGACTGTCCCATATCATCACCACTCCACAGAGACTGTCCTATATCATCACCACTCCACACAGACTGTCCCGTATCATCACCACTCCACAGAGACTGTCCCGTATCATCACCACTCCACACAGACTGTCCCGTATCATCACCACTCCACAGAGACTGTCCCATATCATCACCACTCCTCACAGACTGTCCCATATCATCACCACTCCACAGAGATTGTCCCATATCATCACCATTCCACAGAGACTGTCCTAGATCATCACCACTCCACGGAGACTGTCCCGTATCATCACCACTCCACAGAGACTGTCCCATATCATCACCACTCCACAGAGACTGTCCTATATCATCACCACTCCACACAGACTGTCCCGTATCATCACCACTCCACAGAGACTGTCCTATATCATCACAACTCCACAGAGACTGTCCCGTATCATCACCACTCCACAGGAACTTTCCCGTATCATCACCAGTCCACAGAGACTGTCCCATATCATCACCACTCCACAGAGACTGTCCTATATCATCACCACTCCACACAGACTGTCCCGTATCATCACCACTCCACAGAGACTGTCCCGTATCATCACCACTCCACAGAGACTGTCCCATATCATCACCACTCCACAGAGACTGTCCATATCATCACCACTCCACAGAGACTTTCCTGTATCATCACCAGTCCACAGAGACTGCCCATATCATCACCACTCCACAGAGACTGTCCCGTATCATCACCACTCCACAGAGACTCCCGTATCATCACCGCTCCACAGAGACTGTCCTATATAACCACTCCACAGAGACTGTCCCATATCATCACCACTCCACAGAGACTGTCCTATATAACCACTCCACAGAGACTGTCCTATATCATCACCACTCCACAGAGACTGTCCCGTATCATCACCACTCCACAGAGACTGTCCCGTATCATCACCACTCCACAGTCCTATATCATCACCACTCCACAGAGACTATCCTATATAACCACTCCACAGAGACTGTCCCATATCATCACCACTCCACAGGAACTGTCCCATATCATCACCACTCCACAGGAACTGTCCCATATCATCACCACTCCACAGAGACTGTCCCATATCATCACCACTCCACAGGAACTTTCCTGTATCATCACCAGTCCACAGAGACTGCCCATATCATCACCACTCCACAGAGACTGTCCTATATCATCACCATTCCACAGAGACTGTCCTAAATCATCACCACTCCACAGAGACTGTCCCGTATCATCACCACTCCAGAGACTGCCCATATCATCACCACTCCACAGAGACTGTCCTAAATCATCACCACTCCACAGAGACTGTCCCGTATCATCACCACTCCACAGAGACTGTCCTATATCATCACCACTCCACAGAGACTGTCCTATATCATCACCACTCCACAGAGACTGTCCTAAATCATCACCACTCCACAGAGACTGTCCATATCATCACCACTCCACAGAGACTGTCCCATATCATCGCCACTCCACAGAACCTGTCCTGTATCATCACCACTCCACAGAGCCTGTCCTATATCATCACCACTCCACAGAGACTGTCCTAAATCATCACCATTCCACAGAGATTGTCCCATATCATCACCATTCCACAGAGACTGTCCTGTTTCATCGCCAGTCCACAGAGACTGTCCTGTTTCATCGCCAGTCCACAGAGACTGTCCCGTATCATCACCACTCCACAGAGACTGTCCCGTTTCATCACCACTCCACAGAGACGGTCCTAAATCATCACCACTCCACTGAGACTGTCCATATCTTCACCACTCCACAGAGACTGTCCCATATCATCGCCACTCCACAGAACCTGTCCTGTATCATCACCACTCCACAGAGCCTGTCCTATATCATCACCACTCCACAGAGACTGTCCTAAATCATCACCATTCCACAGAGATTGTCCCATATCATCACCATTCCACAGAGACTGTCCTGTTTCATCGCCACTCCACAGAGACTGTCCCGTGTCATCGCCAGTCCACAGAGACTGTCCCGTATCATCACCACTCCACAGACACTGTCCCGTTTCATCACCACTCCACAGAGACTGTCCTAAATCATCACCACTCCACAGAGACTGTCCCGTATCATCACCACTCCACAGAGACTGTCCTATATCATCACCACTCCACAGAGACTGTCCTATATCATCACCACTCCACAGAGACTGTTCTAAATCATCACCACTCCACAGAGACTGTTCTAAATCATCACCACTCCACCGAGACTGTCCTAAATCATCACCACACCACAGAGACCGTCCATACCATCACCACTCCACAGAGACTGTCCCATATCATCACCACTCCACAGAGACTGTCCTATATCATCGCCACTCCGCAGAGACTGTCCTATATCATCGCCACTCCACAGAACCTGTCCTGTATCATCACCACTCCACAGAGCCTGTCCTATATCATCACCACTCCACAGAGACTGTCCCGTGTCATCGCCAGTCCACTGAGACTGTCCCGTTTCATCACCACTCCACAGAGACTGTCCCGTATCATCACCACTCCACACAGACTGTCCTGTATCATCACCACTCCACAGAGACTGTCCCGTTTCATCACCACTCCACAGAGACTGTCCCGCTTCATCACCACTCCACAGAGACTGTCCCGTATCATCACCACTCCACAGAGACTGTCCCGTATCATCACCAGTCCACAGGAACTTTCCCGTATCATCACCAGTCCACAGAGACTGTCCCATATCATCACCACTCCACAGAGACTGTCCTATATCATCACCACTCCACACAGTCTGTCCCGTATCATCACCACTCCACAGGGACTGTCCCGTATCATCACCACTCCACAGAGACTGTCCCGTTTCATCACCACTCCACAGAGACTGTCCCGTATCATCACCACTCCACAGAGACTGTCCCGTATCATCAGCACTCCACAGAGACTGTCCTATATCATCACCACTCCACAGAGACTGTCCTATATCATCACCACTCCACACAGACTGTCCCGTATCATCACCACTCCACAGAGACTGTCCCATATCATCACCACTCCACAGGAACTTTCCTGTATCATCACCAGTCCACAGAGACTGCCCATATCATCACCACTCCACAGAGACTGTCCTATATCATCACCATTCCACAGAGACTGTCCTAAATCATCACCACTCCACAGAGACTGTCCCGTATCATCACCACTCCACAGAGACTGTCCTATATCATCACTACTCCACAGAGACTGTCCTAAATCATCACCACTCCACAGAGACTGTCCATATCATCACCACTCCACAGAGACTGTCCCATATCATCACCACTCCACAGAGACTGTCCTATATCATCGCCACTCCACAGTGACTGTCCTATACCATCGCCACTCCACAGAACCTGTACTGTATCATCACCACTCCACAGAGCCTGTCCTATATCATCACCACTCCACAGAGACTGTCCTAAATCATCACCATTCCACAGAGATTATCCCATATCATCACCATTCCACAGAGACTGTCCTATATCATCACCACTCCACAGACTGTCCCGTTTCATCACCACTCCACAGAGACTGTCCCGTTTCATCACCACTGTCCCATATCATCACCACTCCACAGAGACTGTCCCGTATCATCACCACTCCACAGAGACTGTCCCGTATCATCACCACTCCACAGGAACTTTCCCGTATCATCACCAGTCCACAGAGACTGTCCCATATCATCACCACTCCACAGAGACTGTCCTATATCATCACCACTCCACACAGACTGTCCCGTATCATCACCACTCCACAGAGACTGTCCCGTATCATCACCACTCCGCACAGACTGTCCCGTATCATCACCACTCCACAGAGACTGTCCCATATCATCACCACTCCTCACAGACTGTCCCATATCATCACCACTCCACAGAGATTGTCCCATATCATCACCATTCCACAGAGACTGTCCTAGATCATCACCACTCCACGGAGACTGTCCCGTATCATCACCACTCCACAGAGACTGTCCCATATCATCACCACTCCACAGAGACTGTCCTATATCATCACCACTCCACACAGACTGTCCCGTATCATCACCACTCCACATAGACTGTGCTATATCATCACCACTCCACAGAGACTGTCCCGTATCATCACCACTCCACAGGAACTTTCCCGTATCATCACCAGTCCACAGAGACTGTCCCATATCATCACCACTCCACAGAGACTGTCCTATATCATCACCACTCCACACAGACTGTCCCGTATCATCACCACTCCACAGAGACTGTCCCGTATCATCACCACTCCACAGAGACTGTCCCATATCATCACCACTCCACAGAGACTGTCCATATCATCACCACTCCACAGAGACTTTCCTGTATCATCACCAGTCCACAGAGACTGCCCATATCATCACCACTCCACAGAGACTGTCCCGTATCATCACCACTCCACAGAGACTCCCGTATCATCACCGCTCCACAGAGACTGTCCTATATAACCACTCCACAGAGACTGTCCCATATCATCACCACTCCACAGAGACTGTCCTATATAACCACTCCACAGAGACTGTCCCATATCATCACCACTCCACAGAGACTGTCCTATATAACCACTCCACAGAGACTGTCCTATATCATCACCACTCCACAGAGACTATCCTATATAACCACTCCACAGAGACTGTCCCATATCATCACCACTCCACAGGAACTGTCGCATATCATCACCACTCCACAGGAACTGTCCCATATCATCACCACTCCACAGAGACTGTCCCATATCATCACCACTCCACAGGAACTTTCCTGTATCATCACCAGTCCACAGAGACTGCCCATATCATCACCACTCCACAGAGACTGTCCTATATCATCACCATTCCACAGAGACTGTCCTAAATCATCACCACTCCACAGAGACTGTCCCGTATCATCACCACTCCAGAGACTGCCCATATCATCACCACTCCACAGAGACTGTCCTAAATCATCACCACTCCACAGAGACTGTCCCGTATCATCACCACTCCACAGAGACTGTCCTATATCATCACCACTCCACAGAGACTGTCCTATATCATCACCACTCCACAGAGACTGTCCTAAATCATCACCACTCCACAGAGACTGTCCATATCATCACCACTCCACAGAGACTGTCCCATATCATCGCCACTCCACAGAACCTGTCCTGTATCATCACCACTCCACAGAGCCTGTCCTATATCATCACCACTCCACAGAGACTGTCCTAAATCATCACCATTCCACAGAGATTGTCCCATATCATCACCATTCCACAGAGACTGTCCTGTTACATCGCCACTCCACAGAGACTGTCCCGTGTCATCGCCAGTCCACAGAGACTGTCCCGTATCATCACCACTCCACAGAGACTGTCCCGTTTCATCACCACTCCACAGAGACTGTCCTAAATCATCACCACTCCACAGAGACTGTCCCGTATCATCACCACTCCACAGAGACTGTCCTATATCATCACCACTCCACAGAGACTGTCCTATATCATCACCACTCCACAGAGACTGTTTCAAAATCATCACCACTCCACAGAGACTGTTCTAAATCATCACCACTCCACCGAGACTGTCCTAAATCATCACCACTCCACAGAGACTGTCCATACCATCACCACTCCACAGAGACTGTCCCATATCATCACCACTCCACAGAGACTGTCCTATATCATCGCCACTCCGCAGAGACTGTCCTATATCATCGCCACTCCACAGAACCTGTCCTGTATCATCACCACTCCACAGAGCCTGTCCTATATCATCACCACTCCACAGAGACTGTCCCGTGTCATCGCCAGTCCACTGAGACAGTCCCGTTTCATCACCACTCCACAGAGACTGTCCCGTATCATCACCACTCCACACAGACTGTCCTGTATCATCACCACTCCACAGAGACTGTCCCGTTTCATCACCACTCCACAGAGACTGTCCTGCTTCATCACCACTCCACAGAGACTGTCCCGTATCATCACCACTCCACAGAGACTGTCCCGTATCATCACCAGTCCACAGGAACTTTCCCGTATCATCACCAGTCCACAGAGACTGTCCCATATCATCACCACTCCACAGAGACTGTCCTATATCATCACCACTCCACACAGTCTGTCCCGTATCATCACCACTCCACAGAGACTGTCCCGTATCATCACCACTCCACAGAGACTGTCCCGTTTCATCACCACTCCACAGAGACTGTCCCGTTTCATCACCACTCCACAGAGACTGTCCCGTATCATCACCACTCCACAGAGACTGTCCCGTATCATCACCACTCCACAGAGACTGTCCCATATCATCACCACTCCACAGAGACTGTCCTATATCATCACCACTCCACACAGTCTGTCCCGTATCATCACCACTCCACAGAGACTGTCCCGTATCATCACCACTCCACCGAGACTGTCCTAAATCATCACCACTCCACAGAGACTGTCCATACCATCACCACTCCACAGAGACTGTCCCATATCATCGCCACTCCGCAGAGACTGTCCTATATCATCGCCACTCCACAGAACCTGTCCTGTATCATCACCACTCCACAGAGCCTGTCCTATATCATCACCACTCCACAGAGACTGTCCCGTGTCATCGCCAGTCCACTGAGACTGTCCCGTTTCATCACCACTCCACAGAGACTGTTCCGTATCATCACCACTCCACACAGACTGTCCTGTATCATCACCACTCCACAGAGACTGTCCCGTTTCATCACCACTCCACAGAGACTGTCCTGCTTCATCACCACTCCACAGAGACTGTCCCGTATCATCACCACTCCACAGAGACTGTCCCGTATCATCACCAGTCCACAGGAACTTTCCCGTATCATCACCAGTCCACAGAGACTGTCCCATATCATCACCACTCCACAGAGACTGTCCTATATCATCACCACTCCACACAGTCTGTCCCGTATCATCACCACTCCACAGAGACTGTCCCGTATCATCACCACTCCACAGAGACTGTCCCGTTTCATCACCACTCCACAGAGACTGTCCCGTTTCATCACCACTCCACAGAGACTGTCCCGTATCATCACCACTCCACAGAGACTGTCCCGTATCATCACCACTCCACAGAGACTGTCCCATATCATCACCACTCCACAGAGACTGTCCTATATCATCACCACTCCACACAGTCTGTCCCGTATCATCACCACTCCACAGAGACTGTCCCGTATCATCACCACTCCACAGAGACTGTCCCATATCATCACCACTCCACAGGAACTTTCCTGTATCATCACCAGTCCACAGAGACTGCCCATATCATCACCACTCCACAGAGACTGTCCTATATCATCACCATTCCACAGAGACTGTCCTAAATCATCACCACTCCACAGAGACTGTCCCGTATCATCACCACTCCAGAGACTGCCCATATCATCACCACTCCACAGAGACTGTCCTAAATCATCACCACCCCACAGAGACTGTCCCGTATCATCACCACTCCACAGAGACTGTCCTATATCATCACTACTCCACAGAGACTGTTCTAAATCATCACCACTCCACAGAGACTGTCCTAAATCATCACCACTCCACAGAGACTGTCCATATCATCACCACTCCACAGAGACTGTCCCATATCATCGCCACTCCACAGAACCTGTCCTGTATCATCACCACTCCACAGAGCCTGTCCTATATCATCACCACTCCACAGAGACTGTCCTAAATCATCACCATTCCACAGAGATTGTCCCATATCATCACCATTCCACAGAGACTGTCCTGTTTCATCGCCACTCCACAGAGACTGTCCCGTGTCATCGCCAGTCCACAGAGACTGTCCCGTATCATCCCCACTCCACAGAGACTGTCCCGTTTCATCACCACTCCACAGAGACTGTCCTAAATCATCACCACTCCACAGAGACTGTCCCGTATCATCACCACTCCACAGAGACTGTCCTATATCATCACCACTCCACAGAGACTGTCCTATATCATCACCACTCCACAGAGACTGTTCTAAATCATCACCACTCCACAGAGACTGTTCTAAATCATCACCACTCCACCGAGACTGTCCTAAATCATCACCACTCCACAGAGACTGTCCCGTATCATCACCACTCCAGAGACTGCCCATATCATCACCACTCCACAGAGACTGTCCTAAATCATCACCACCCCACAGAGACTGTCCCGTATCATCACCACTCCACAGAGACTGTCCATATCATCACCACTCCACAGAGACTGTCGCATATCATCGCCACTCCACAGAACCTGTCCTGTATCATCACCACTCCACAGAGCCTGTCCTATATCATCACCACTCCACAGAGACTGTCCTAAATCATCACCATTCCACAGAGATTGTCCCATATCATCACCATTCCACAGAGACTGTCCTGTTACATCGCCACTCCACAGAGACTGTCCCGTGTCATCGCCAGTCCACAGAGACTGTCCCGTATCATCACCACTCCACAGAGACTGTCCCGTTTCATCACCACTCCACAGAGACTGTCCTAAATCATCACCACTCCACAGAGACTGTCCCGTATCATCACCACTCCACAGAGACTGTCCTATATCATCACCACTCCACAGAGACTGTCCTATATCATCACCACTCCACAGAGACTGTTTCAAAATCATCACCACTCCACAGAGACTGTTCTAAATCATCACCACTCCACCGAGACTGTCCTAAATCATCACCACTCCACAGAGACTGTCCATACCATCACCACTCCACAGAGACTGTCCCATATCATCACCACTCCACAGAGACTGTCCTATATCATCGCCACTCCGCAGAGACTGTCCTATATCATCGCCACTCCACAGAACCTGTCCTGTATCATCACCACTCCACAGAGCCTGTCCTATATCATCACCACTCCACAGAGACTGTCCCGTGTCATCGCCAGTCCACTGAGACTGTCCCGTTTCATCACCACTCCACAGAGACTGTCCCGTATCATCACCACTCCACACAGACTGTCCTGTATCATCACCACTCCACAGAGACTGTCCCGTTTCATCACCACTCCACAGAGACTGTCCTGCTTCATCACCACTCCACAGAGACTGTCCCGTATCATCACCACTCCACAGAGACTGTCCCGTATCATCACCAGTCCACAGGAACTTTCCCGTATCATCACCAGTCCACAGAGACTGTCCCATATCATCACCACTCCACAGAGACTGTCCTATATCATCACCACTCCACACAGTCTGTCCCGTATCATCACCACTCCACAGAGACTGTCCCGTATCATCACCACTCCACAGAGACTGTCCCGTTTCATCACCACTCCACAGAGACTGTCCCGTTTCATCACCACTCCACAGAGACTGTCCCGTATCATCACCACTCCACAGAGACTGTCCCGTATCATCACCACTCCACAGAGACTGTCCCATATCATCACCACTCCACAGAGACTGTCCTATATCATCACCACTCCACACAGTCTGTCCCGTATCATCACCACTCCACAGAGACTGTCCCGTATCATCACCACTCCACCGAGACTGTCCTAAATCATCACCACTCCACAGAGACTGTCCATACCATCACCACTCCACAGAGACTGTCCCATATCATCACCACTCCACAGAGACTGTCCTATATCATCGCCACTCCGCAGAGACTGTCCTATATCATCGCCACTCCACAGAACCTGTCCTGTATCATCACCACTCCACAGAGCCTGTCCTATATCATCACCACTCCACAGAGACTGTCCCGTGTCATCGCCAGTCCACTGAGACTGTCCCGTTTCATCACCACTCCACAGAGACTGTTCCGTATCATCACCACTCCACACAGACTGTCCTGTATCATCACCACTCCACAGAGACTGTCCCGTTTCATCACCACTCCACAGAGACTGTCCTGCTTCATCACCACTCCACAGAGACTGTCCCGTATCATCACCACTCCACAGAGACTGTCCCGTATCATCACCAGTCCACAGGAACTTTCCCGTATCATCACCAGTCCACAGAGACTGTCCCATATCATCACCACTCCACAGAGACTGTCCTATATCATCACCACTCCACACAGTCTGTCCCGTATCATCACCACTCCACAGAGACTGTCCCGTATCATCACCACTCCACAGAGACTGTCCCGTTTCATCACCACTCCACAGAGACTGTCCCGTTTCATCACCACTCCACAGAGACTGTCCCGTATCATCACCACTCCACAGAGACTGTCCCGTATCATCACCACTCCACAGAGACTGTCCCATATCATCACCACTCCACAGAGACTGTCCTATATCATCACCACTCCACACAGTCTGTCCCGTATCATCACCACTCCACAGAGACTGTCCCGTATCATCACCACTCCACAGAGACTGTCCCATATCATCACCACTCCACAGGAACTTTCCTGTATCATCACCAGTCCACAGAGACTGCCCATATCATCACCACTCCACAGAGACTGTCCTATATCATCACCATTCCACAGAGACTGTCCTAAATCATCACCACTCCACAGAGACTGTCCCGTATCATCACCACTCCAGAGACTGCCCATATCATCACCACTCCACAGGGACTGTCCTAAATCATCACCACCCCACAGAGACTGTCCCGTATCATCACCACTCCACAGAGACTGTCCTATATCATCACTACTCCACAGAGACTGTTCTAAATCATCACCACTCCACAGAGACTGTCCTAAATCATCACCACTCCACAGAGACTGTCCATATCATCACCACTCCACAGAGACTGTCCCATATCATCGCCACTCCACAGAACCTGTCCTGTATCATCACCACTCCACAGAGCCTGTCCTATATCATCACCACTCCACAGAGACTGTCCTAAATCATCACCATTCCACAGAGATTGTCCCATATCATCACCATTCCACAGAGACTGTCCTGTTTCATCGCCACTCCACAGAGACTGTCCCGTGTCATCGCCAGTCCACAGAGACTGTCCCGTATCATCCCCACTCCACAGAGACTGTCCCGTTTCATCACCACTCCACAGAGACTGTCCTAAATCATCACCACTCCACAGAGACTGTCCCGTATCATCACCACTCCACAGAGACTGTCCTATATCATCACCACTCCACAGAGACTGTCCTATATCATCACCACTCCACAGAGACTGTTCTAAATCATCACCACTCCACAGAGACTGTTCTAAATCATCACCACTCCACCGAGACTGTCCTAAATCATCACCACTCCACAGAGACTGTCCCGTATCATCACCACTCCAGAGACTGCCCATATCATCACCACTCCACAGAGACTGTCCTAAATCATCACCACCCCACAGAGACTGTCCCGTATCATCACCACTCCACAGAGACTGTCCTATATCATCACTACTCCACAGAGACTGTTCTAAATCATCACCACTCCACAGAGACTGTCCTAAATCATCACCACTCCACAGAGACTGTCCATATCATCACCACTCCACAGAGACTGTCCCATATCATCGCCACTCCACAGAACCTGTCCTGTATCATCGCCACTCCACAGAGCCTGTCCTATATCATCACCACTCCACACAGACTGTCCCGTATCATCACCACTCCACAGAGACTGTCCCGTATCATCACCACTCCACAGAGACTGTCCCATATCATCACCACTCCACAGAGACTGTCCATATCATCACCACTCCACAGAGACTTTCCTGTATCATCACCAGTCCACAGAGACTGCCCATATCATCACCACTCCACAGAACCTGTCCTGTATCATCACCACTCCACAGAGCCTGTCCTATATCATCACCACTCCACAGAGACTGTCCCGTGTCATCGCCAGTCCACTGAGACTGTCCCGTTTCATCACCACTCCACAGAGACTGTTCCGTATCATCACCACTCCACACAGACTGTCCTGTATCATCACCACTCCACAGAGACTGTCCCGTTTCATCACCACTCCACAGAGACTGTCCTGCTTCATCACCACTCCACAGAGACTGTCCCGTATCATCACCACTCCACAGAGACTGTCCCGTATCATCACCAGTCCACAGGAACTTTCCCGTATCATCACCAGTCCACAGAGACTGTCCCATATCATCACCACTCCACAGAGACTGTCCTATATCATCACCACTCCACACAGTCTGTCCCGTATCATCACCACTCCACAGAGACTGTCCCGTATCATCACCACTCCACAGAGACTGTCCCGTTTCATCACCACTCCACAGAGACTGTCCCGTTTCATCACCACTCCACAGAGACTGTCCCGTATCATCACCACTCCACAGAGACTGTCCCGTATCATCACCACTCCACAGAGACTGTCCCATATCATCACCACTCCACAGAGACTGTCCTATATCATCACCACTCCACACAGTCTGTCCCGTATCATCACCACTCCACAGAGACTGTCCCGTATCATCACCACTCCACAGAGACTGTCCCATATCATCACCACTCCACAGGAACTTTCCTGTATCATCACCAGTCCACAGAGACTGCCCATATCATCACCACTCCACAGAGACTGTCCTATATCATCACCATTCCACAGAGACTGTCCTAAATCATCACCACTCCACAGAGACTGTCCCGTATCATCACCACTCCAGAGACTGCCCATATCATCACCACTCCACAGGGACTGTCCTAAATCATCACCACCCCACAGAGACTGTCCCGTATCATCACCACTCCACAGAGACTGTCCTATATCATCACTACTCCACAGAGACTGTTCTAAATCATCACCACTCCACAGAGACTGTCCTAAATCATCACCACTCCACAGAGACTGTCCATATCATCACCACTCCACAGAGACTGTCCCATATCATCGCCACTCCACAGAACCTGTCCTGTATCATCACCACTCCACAGAGCCTGTCCTATATCATCACCACTCCACAGAGACTGTCCTAAATCATCACCATTCCACAGAGATTGTCCCATATCATCACCATTCCACAGAGACTGTCCTGTTTCATCGCCACTCCACAGAGACTGTCCCGTGTCATCGCCAGTCCACAGAGACTGTCCCGTATCATCCCCACTCCACAGAGACTGTCCCGTTTCATCACCACTCCACAGAGACTGTCCTAAATCATCACCACTCCACAGAGACTGTCCCGTATCATCACCACTCCACAGAGACTGTCCTATATCATCACCACTCCACAGAGACTGTCCTATATCATCACCACTCCACAGAGACTGTTCTAAATCATCACCACTCCACAGAGACTGTTCTAAATCATCACCACTCCACCGAGACTGTCCTAAATCATCACCACTCCACAGAGACTGTCCCGTATCATCACCACTCCAGAGACTGCCCATATCATCACCACTCCACAGAGACTGTCCTAAATCATCACCACCCCACAGAGACTGTCCCGTATCATCACCACTCCACAGAGACTGTCCTATATCATCACTACTCCACAGAGACTGTTCTAAATCATCACCACTCCACAGAGACTGTCCTAAATCATCACCACTCCACAGAGACTGTCCATATCATCACCACTCCACAGAGACTGTCCCATATCATCGCCACTCCACAGAACCTGTCCTGTATCATCGCCACTCCACAGAGCCTGTCCTATATCATCACCACTCCACACAGACTGTCCCGTATCATCACCACTCCACAGAGACTGTCCCGTATCATCACCACTCCACAGAGACTGTCCCATATCATCACCACTCCACAGAGACTGTCCATATCATCACCACTCCACAGAGACTTTCCTGTATCATCACCAGTCCACAGAGACTGCCCATATCATCACCACTCCACAGAGACTGTCCCGTATCATCACCACTCCACAGAGACTCCCGTATCATCACCGCTCCACAGAGACTGTCCTATATAACCACTCCACAGAGACTGTCCCATATCATCACCACTCCACAGAGACTGTCCTATATAACCACTCCACAGAGACTGTCCCATATCATCACCACTCCACAGAGACTGTCCTATATAACCACTCCACAGAGACTGTCCCATATCATCACCACTCCACAGAGACTGTCCTATATAACCACTCCACAGAGACTGTCCTATATCATCACCACTCCACAGAGACTGTCCCGTATCATTACCACTCCACAGAGACTGTCCCGTATCATCCCCACTCCACAGTCCTATATCATCACCACTCCACAGAGACTATCCTATATAACCACTCCACAGAGACTGTCCCATATCATCACCACTCCACAGGAACTGTCCCATATCATCACCACTCCACAGAGACTGTCCCGTTTCATCACCACTCCACAGAGACTGTCCCGTATCATCACCACTCCACAGAGACTGTCCCGTATCATCACCACTCCACAGAGACTGTCCCATATCATCACCACTCCACAGGAACTTTCCTGTATCATCACCAGTCCACAGAGACTGCCCATATCATCACCACTCCACAGAGACTGTCCTATATCATCACCATTCCACAGAGACTGTCCTAAATCATCACCACTCCACAGAGACTGTCCCGTATCATCACCACTCCAGAGACTGCCCATATCATCACCACTCCACAGAGACTGTCCTAAATCATCACCACCCCACAGAGACTGTCCCGTATCATCACCACTCCACAGAGACTGTCCTATATCATCACTACTCCACAGAGACTGTTCTAAATCATCACCACTCCACAGAGACTGTCCTAAATCATCACCACTCCACAGAGACTGTCCATATCATCACCACTCCACAGAGACTGTCCCATATCATCGCCACTCCACAGAACCTGTCCTGTATCATCACCACTCCACAGAGCCTGTCCTATATCATCACCACTCCACAGAGACTGTCCTAAATCATCACCATTCCACAGAGATTGTCCCATATCATCACCATTCCACAGAGACTGTCCTGTTTCATCGCCACTCCACAGAGACTGTCCCGTGTCATCGCCAGTCCACAGAGACTGTCCCGTATCATCCCCACTCCACAGAGACTGTCCCGTTTCATCACCACTCCACAGAGACTGTCCTAAATCATCACCACTCCACAGAGACTGTCCCGTATCATCACCACTCCACAGAGACTGTCCTATATCATCACCACTCCACAGAGACTGTCCTATATCATCACCACTCCACAGAGACTGTTCTAAATCATCACCACTCCACAGAGACTGTTCTAAATCATCACCACTCCACCGAGACTGTCCTAAATCATCACCACTCCACAGAGACTGTCCCGTATCATCACCACTCCAGAGACTGCCCATATCATCACCACTCCACAGAGACTGTCCTAAATCATCACCACCCCACAGAGACTGTCCCGTATCATCACCACTCCACAGAGACTGTCCTATATCATCACTACTCCACAGAGACTGTTCTAAATCATCACCACTCCACAGAGACTGTCCTAAATCATCACCACTCCACAGAGACTGTCCATATCATCACCACTCCACAGAGACTGTCCCATATCATCGCCACTCCACAGAACCTGTCCTGTATCATCGCCACTCCACAGAGCCTGTCCTATATCATCACCACTCCACACAGACTGTCCCGTATCATCACCACTCCACAGAGACTGTCCCGTATCATCACCACTCCACAGAGACTGTCCCATATCATCACCACTCCACAGAGACTGTCCATATCATCACCACTCCACAGAGACTTTCCTGTATCATCACCAGTCCACAGAGACTGCCCATATCATCACCACTCCACAGAGACTGTCCCGTATCATCACCACTCCACAGAGACTCCCGTATGATCACCGCTCCACAGAGACTGTCCTATATAACCACTCCACAGAGACTGTCCCATATCATCACCACTCCACAGAGACTGTCCTATATAACCACTCCACAGAGACTGTCCCATATCATCACCACTCCACAGAGACTGTCCTATATAACCACTCCACAGAGACTGTCCCATATCATCACCACTCCACAGAGACTGTCCTATATCATCACCACTCCACAGAGACTGTCCCGTATCATCACCACTCCACAGAGACTGTCCCGTATCATCACCACTCCACAGTCCTATATCATCACCACTCCACAGAGACTATCCTATATAACCACTCCACAGAGACTGTCCCATATCATCACCACTCCACAGGAACTGTCCCATATCATCACCACTCCACAGGAACTGTCCCATATCATCACCACTCCACAGAGACTGTCCCATATCATCACCACTCCACAGGAACTTTCCTGTATCATCACCAGTCCACAGAGACTGCCCATATCATCACCACTCCACAGAGACTGTCCTATATCATCACCATTCCACAGAGACTGTCCTAAATCATCACCACTCCACAGAGACTGTCCCGTATCATCACCACTCCAGAGACTGCCCATATCATCACCACTCCACAGAGACTGTCCTAAATCATCACCACTCCACAGAGACTGTCCCGTATCATCACCACTCCACAGAGACTGTCCTATATCATCACCACTCCACAGAGACTGTCCTATATCATCACCACTCCACAGAGACTGTCCTAAATCATCACCACTCCACAGAGACTGTCCATATCATCACCACTCCACAGAGACTGTCCCATATCATCGCCACTCCACAGAACCTGTCCTGTATCATCACCACTCCACAGAGCCTGTCCTATATCATCACCACTCCACAGAGACTGTCCTAAATCATCACCATTCCACAGAGATTGTCCCATATCATCACCATTCCACAGAGACTGTCCTGTTTCATCACCACTCCACAGAGACTGTCCCGTATCATCACCACTCCACAGAGACTGTCCCGTATCATCACCAGTCCACAGGAACTTTCCCGTATCATCACCAGTCCACAGAGACTGTCCCATATCATCACCACTCCACAGAGACTGTCCTATATCATCACCACTCCACACAGTCTGTCCCGTATCATCACCACTCCACAGAGACTGTCCCGTATCATCACCACTCCACAGAGACTGTCCCGTTTCATCACCACTCCACAGAGACAGTCCCGTTTCATCACCACTCCACAGAGACTGTCCCGTATCATCACCACTCCACAGAGACTGTCCCGTATCATCACCACTCCACAGAGACTGTCCCATATCATCACCACTCCACAGAGACTGTCCTATATCATCACCACTCCACACAGTCTGTCCCGTATCATCACCACTCCACAGAGACTGTCCCGTATCATCACCACTCCACAGAGACTGTCCCATATCATCACCACTCCACAGGAACTTTCCTGTATCATCACCAGTCCACAGAGACTGCCCATATCATCACCACTCCACAGAGACTGTCCTATATCATCACCATTCCACAGAGACTGTCCTAAATCATCACCACTCCACAGAGACTGTCCCGTATCATCACCACTCCAGAGACTGCCCATATCATCACCACTCCACAGAGACTGTCCTAAATCATCACCACCCCACAGAGACTGTCCCGTATCATCACCACTCCACAGAGACTGTCCTATATCATCACTACTCCACAGAGACTGTTCTAAATCATCACCACTCCACAGAGACTGTCCTAAATCATCACCACTCCACAGAGACTGTCCATATCATCACCACTCCACAGAGACTGTCCCGTATCATCACCACTCCACAGAGACTGTCCCATATCATCACCACTCCACAGAGACTGTCCATATCATCACCACTCCACAGAGACTTTCCTGTATCATCACCAGTCCACAGAGACTGCCCATATCATCACCACTCCACAGAGACTGTCCCGTATCATCACCACTCCACAGAGACTCCCGTATCATCACCGCTCCACAGAGACTGTCCTGTATAACCACTCCACAGAGACTGTCCCATATCATCACCACTCCACAGAGACTGTCCTATATAACCACTCCACAGAGACTGTCCCATATCATCACCACTCCACAGAGACTGTCCTATATAACCACTCCACAGAGACTGTCCTATATCATCACCACTCCACAGAGACTGTCCCGTATCATCACCACTCCACAGAGACTGTCCCGTATCATCACCACTCCACAGTCCTATATCATCACCACTCCACAGAGACTATCCTATATAACCACTCCACAGAGACTGTCCCATATCATCACCACTCCACAGGAACTGTCCCATATCATCACCACTCCACAGGAACTGTCCCATATCATCACCACTCCACAGAGACTGTCCCATATCATCACCACTCCACAGGAACTTTCCTGTATCATCACCAGTCCACAGAGACTGCCCATATCATCACCACTCCACAGAGACTGTCCTATATCATCACCACTCCACAGAGACTGTCCTATATCATCACCACTCCACAGAGACTGTCCTATATCATCACCACTCCACAGAGACTGTCCTATATCATCACCATTCCACAGAGACTGTCCTAAATCATCACCACTCCACAGAGACTGTCCCGTATCATCACCACTCCAGAGACTGCCCATATCATCACCACTCCACAGAGACTGTCCTAAATCATCACCACTCCACAGAGACTGTCCCGTATCATCACCACTCCACAGAGACTGTCCTATATCATCACCACTCCACAGAGACTGTCCTATATCATCACCACTCCACAGAGACTGTCCTAAATCATCACCACTCCACAGAGACTGTCCATATCATCACCACTCCACAGAGACTGTCCCATATCATCGCCACTCCACAGAACCTGTCCCGTATCATCACCACTCCACAGAGCCTGTCCTATATCATCACCACTCCACAGAGACTGTCCTAAATCATCACCATTCCACAGAGATTGTCCCATATCATCACCATTCCACAGAGACTGTCCTGTTACATCGCCACTCCACAGAGACTGTCCCGTGTCATCGCCAGTCCACAGAGACTGTCCCGTATCATCACCACTCCACAGAGACTGTCCCGTTTCATCACCACTCCACAGAGACTGTCCTAAATCATCACCACTCCACAGTGACTGTCCCGTATCATCACCACTCCACAGAGACTGTCCTATATCATCACCACTCCACAGAGACTGTCCTATATCATCACCACTCCACAGAGACTGTTCTAAATCATCACCACTCCACAGAGACTGTTCTAAATCATCACCACTCCACCGAGACTGTCCTAAATCATCACCACTCCACAGAGACTGTCCATACCATCACCACTCCACAGAGACTGTCCCATATCATCACCACTCCACAGAGACTGTCCTATATCATCGCCACTCCGCAGAGACTGTCCTATATCATCGCCACTCCACAGAACCTGTCCTGTATCATCACCACTCCACAGAGCCTGTCCTATATCATCACCACTCCACAGAGACTGTCCCGTGTCATCGCCAGTCCACTGAGACTGTCCCGTTTCATCACCACTCCACAGAGACTGTCCCGTATCATCACCACTCCACACAGACTGTCCTGTATCATCACCACTCCACAGAGACTGTCCCGTTTCATCACCACTCCACAGAGACTGTCCTGCTTCATCACCACTCCACAGAGACTGTCCCGTATCATCACCACTCCACAGAGACTGTCCCGTATCATCACCAGTCCACAGGAACTTTCCCGTATCATCACCAGTCCACAGAGACTGTCCCATATCATCACCACTCCACAGAGACTGTCCTATATCATCACCACTCCACACAGTCTGTCCCGTATCATCACCACTCCACAGAGACTGTCCCGTATCATCACCACTCCACAGAGACTGTCCCGTTTCATCACCACTCCACAGAGACTGTCCCGTTTCATCACCACTCCACAGAGACTGTCCCGTATCATCACCACTCCACAGAGACTGTCCCGTATCATCACCACTCCACAGAGACTGTCCCGTATCATCACCACTCCACAGAGACTGTCCTATATCATCACCACTCCACACAGTCTGTCCCGTATCATCACCACTCCACAGAGACTGTCCCGTATCATCACCACTCCACAGAGACTGTCCCATATCATCACCACTCCACAGGAACTTTCCTGTATCATCACCAGTCCACAGAGACTGCCCATATCATCACCACTCCACAGAGACTGTCCTATATCATCACCATTCCACAGAGACTGTCCTAAATCATCACCACTCCACAGAGACTGTCCCGTATCATCACCACTCCAGAGACTGCCCATATCATCACCACTCCACAGAGACTGTCCTAAATCATCACCACCCCACAGAGACTGTCCCGTATCATCACCACTCCACAGAGACTGTCCATATCATCACCACTCCACAGAGACTTTCCTGTATCATCACCAGTCCACAGAGACTGTCCCATATCATCGCCACTCCACAGAACCTGTCCTGTATCATCACCACTCCACAGAGCCTGTCCTATATCATCACCACTCCACAGAGACTGTCCTAAATCATCACCATTCCACAGAGATTGTCCCATATCATCACCATTCCACAGAGACTGTCCTGTTTCATCGCCACTCCACAGAGACTGTCCCGTGTCATCGCCAGTCCACAGAGACTGTCCCGTATCATCACCACTCCACAGAGACTGTCCCGTTTCATCACCACTCCACAGAGACTGTCCTAAATCATCACCACTCCACAGAGACTGTCCCGTATCATCACCACTCCACAGAGACTGTCCTATATCATCACCACTCCACAGAGACTGTTCTAAATCATCACCACTCCACAGAGACTGTTCTAAATCATCACCACTCCACCGAGACTGTCCTAAATCATCACCACTCCACAGAGACTGTCCATACCATCACCACTCCACAGAGACTGTCCCGTATCATCACCACTCCACAGAGACTGTCCATATCATCACCACTCCACAGAGACTTTCCTGTATCATCACCAGTCCACAGAGACTGTCCCATATCATCGCCACTCCACAGAACCTGTCCTGTATCATCACCACTCCACAGAGCCTGTCCTATATCATCACCACTCCACAGAGACTGTCCTAAATCATCACCATTCCACAGAGATTGTCCCATATCATCACCATTCCACAGAGACTGTCCTGTTTCATCGCCACTCCACAGAGACTGTCCCGTGTCATCGCCAGTCCACAGAGACTGTCCCGTATCATCACCACTCCACAGAGACTGTCCCGTTTCATCACCACTCCACAGAGACTGTCCTAAATCATCACCACTCCACAGAGACTGTCCCGTATCATCACCACTCCACAGAGACTGTCCTATATCATCACCACTCCACAGAGACTGTCCTATATCATCACCACTCCACAGAGACTGTTCTAAATCATCACCACTCCACAGAGACTGTTCTAAATCATCACCACTCCACCGAGACTGTCCTAAATCATCACCACTCCACAGAGACTGTCCATACCATCACCACTCCACAGAGACTGTCCCATATCATCACCACTCCACAGAGACTGTCCTATATCATCGCCACTCCGCAGAGACTGTCCTATATCATCGCCACTCCACAGAACCTGTCCTGTATCATCACCACTCCACAGAGCCTGTCCTATATCATCACCACTCCACAGAGACTGTCCCGTGTCATCGCCAGTCCACTGAGACTGTCCCGTTTCATCACCACTCCACAGAGACTGTCCCGTATCATCACCACTCCACACAGACTGTCCTGTATCATCACCACTCCACAGAGACTGTCCCGTTTCATCACCACTCCACAGAGACTGTCCCGCTTCATCACCACTCCACAGAGACTGTCCCGTATCATCACCACTCCACAGAGACTGTCCATATCATCACCACTCCACAGAGACTGTCCCGTATCATCACCACTCCACAGAGACTGTCCCATATCATCACCACTCCACAGAGACTGTCCATATCATCACCACTCCACAGAGACTTTCCTGTATCATCACCAGTCCACAGAGACTGCCCATATCATCACCACTCCACAGAGACTGTCCCGTATCATCACCACTCCACAGAGACTCCCGTATCATCACCGCTCCACAGAGACTGTCCTGTATAACCACTCCACAGAGACTGTCCCATATCATCACCACTCCACAGAGCCTGTCCTATATAACCACTCCACAGAGACTGTCCCATATCATCACCACTCCACAGAGACTGTCCTATATAACCACTCCACAGAGACTGTCCTATATCATCACCACTCCACAGAGACTGTCCCGTATCATCACCACTCCACAGTCCTATATCATCACCACTCCACAGAGACTATCCTATATAACCACTCCACAGAGACTGTCCCATATCATCACCACTCCACAGGAACTGTCCCATATCATCACCACTCCACAGGAACTGTCCCATATCATCACCACTCCACAGAGACTGTCCCATATCATCACCACTCCACAGGAACTTTCCTGTATCATCACCAGTCCACAGAGACTGCCCATATCATCACCACTCCACAGAGACTGTCCTATATCATCACCACTCCACAGAGACTGTCCTATATCATCACCACTCCACAGAGACTGTCCTATATCATCACCATTCCACAGAGACTGTCCTAAATCATCACCACTCCACAGAGACTGTCCCGTATCATCACCACTCCAGAGACTGCCCATATCATCACCACTCCACAGAGACTGTCCTAAATCATCACCACTCCACAGAGACTGTCCCGTATCATCACCACTCCACAGAGACTGTCCTATATCATCACCACTCCACAGAGACTGTCCTATATCATCACCACTCCACAGAGACTGTCCTAAATCATCACCACTCCACAGAGACTGTCCATATCATCACCACTCCACAGAGACTGTCCCATATCATCGCCACTCCACAGAACCTGTCCTGTATCATCACCACTCCACAGAGCCTGTCCTATATCATCACCACTCCACAGAGACTGTCCTAAATCATCACCATTCCACAGAGATTGTCCCATATCATCACCATTCCACAGAGACTGTCCTGTTACATCGCCACTCCACAGAGACTGTCCCGTGTCATCGCCAGTCCACAGAGACTGTCCCGTATCATCACCACTCCACAGAGACTGTCCCGTTTCATCACCACTCCACAGAGACTGTCCTAAATCATCACCACTCCACAGTGACTGTCCCGTATCATCACCACTCCACAGAGACTGTCCTATATCATCACCACTCCACAGAGACTGTCCTATATCATCACCACTCCACAGAGACTGTTCTAAATCATCACCACTCCACAGAGACTGTTCTAAATCATCACCACTCCACCGAGACTGTCCTAAATCATCACCACTCCACAGAGACTGTCCATACCATCACCACTCCACAGAGACTGTCCCATATCATCACCACTCCACAGAGACTGTCCTATATCATCGCCACTCCGCAGAGACTGTCCTATATCATCGCCACTCCACAGAACCTGTCCTGTATCATCACCACTCCACAGAGCCTGTCCTATATCATCACCACTCCACAGAGACTGTCCCGTGTCATCGCCAGTCCACTGAGACTGTCCCGTTTCATCACCACTCCACAGAGACTGTCCCGTATCATCACCACTCCACACAGACTGTCCTGTATCATCACCACTCCACAGAGACTGTCCCGTTTCATCACCACTCCACAGAGACTGTCCTGCTTCATCACCACTCCACAGAGACTGTCCCGTATCATCACCACTCCACAGAGACTGTCCCGTATCATCACCAGTCCACAGGAACTTTCCCGTATCATCACCAGTCCACAGAGACTGTCCCATATCATCACCACTCCACAGAGACTGTCCTATATCATCACCACTCCACACAGTCTGTCCCGTATCATCACCACTCCACAGAGACTGTCCCGTATCATCACCACTCCACAGAGACTGTCCCGTTTCATCACCACTCCACAGAGACTGTCCCGTTTCATCACCACTCCACAGAGACTGTCCCGTATCATCACCACTCCACAGAGACTGTCCCGTATCATCACCACTCCACAGAGACTGTCCCGTATCATCACCACTCCACAGAGACTGTCCTATATCATCACCACTCCACACAGTCTGTCCCGTATCATCACCACTCCACAGAGACTGTCCCGTATCATCACCACTCCACAGAGACTGTCCCATATCATCACCACTCCACAGGAACTTTCCTGTATCATCACCAGTCCACAGAGACTGCCCATATCATCACCACTCCACAGAGACTGTCCTATATCATCACCATTCCACAGAGACTGTCCTAAATCATCACCACTCCACAGAGACTGTCCCGTATCATCACCACTCCAGAGACTGCCCATATCATCACCACTCCACAGAGACTGTCCTAAATCATCACCACCCCACAGAGACTGTCCCGTATCATCACCACTCCACAGAGACTGTCCATATCATCACCACTCCACAGAGACTTTCCTGTATCATCACCAGTCCACAGAGACTGTCCCATATCATCGCCACTCCACAGAACCTGTCCTGTATCATCACCACTCCACAGAGCCTGTCCTATATCATCACCACTCCACAGAGACTGTCCTAAATCATCACCATTCCACAGAGATTGTCCCATATCATCACCATTCCACAGAGACTGTCCTGTTTCATCGCCACTCCACAGAGACTGTCCCGTGTCATCGCCAGTCCACAGAGACTGTCCCGTATCATCACCACTCCACAGAGACTGTCCCGTTTCATCACCACTCCACAGAGACTGTCCTAAATCATCACCACTCCACAGAGACTGTCCCGTATCATCACCACTCCACAGAGACTGTCCTATATCATCACCACTCCACAGAGACTGTTCTAAATCATCACCACTCCACAGAGACTGTTCTAAATCATCACCACTCCACCGAGACTGTCCTAAATCATCACCACTCCACAGAGACTGTCCATACCATCACCACTCCACAGAGACTGTCCCGTATCATCACCACTCCACAGAGACTGTCCATATCATCACCACTCCACAGAGACTTTCCTGTATCATCACCAGTCCACAGAGACTGTCCCATATCATCGCCACTCCACAGAACCTGTCCTGTATCATCACCACTCCACAGAGCCTGTCCTATATCATCACCACTCCACAGAGACTGTCCTAAATCATCACCATTCCACAGAGATTGTCCCATATCATCACCATTCCACAGAGACTGTCCTGTTTCATCGCCACTCCACAGAGACTGTCCCGTGTCATCGCCAGTCCACAGAGACTGTCCCGTATCATCACCACTCCACAGAGACTGTCCCGTTTCATCACCACTCCACAGAGACTGTCCTAAATCATCACCACTCCACAGAGACTGTCCCGTATCATCACCACTCCACAGAGACTGTCCTATATCATCACCACTCCACAGAGACTGTCCTATATCATCACCACTCCACAGAGACTGTTCTAAATCATCACCACTCCACAGAGACTGTTCTAAATCATCACCACTCCACCGAGACTGTCCTAAATCATCACCACTCCACAGAGACTGTCCATACCATCACCACTCCACAGAGACTGTCCCATATCATCACCACTCCACAGAGACTGTCCTATATCATCGCCACTCCGCAGAGACTGTCCTATATCATCGCCACTCCACAGAACCTGTCCTGTATCATCACCACTCCACAGAGCCTGTCCTATATCATCACCACTCCACAGAGACTGTCCCGTGTCATCGCCAGTCCACTGAGACTGTCCCGTTTCATCACCACTCCACAGAGACTGTCCCGTATCATCACCACTCCACACAGACTGTCCTGTATCATCACCACTCCACAGAGACTGTCCCGTTTCATCACCACTCCACAGAGACTGTCCCGCTTCATCACCACTCCACAGAGACTGTCCCGTATCATCACCACTCCACAGAGACTGTCCCGTATCATCACCAGTCCACAGGAACTTTCCCGTATCATCACCAGTCCACAGAGACTGTCCCATATCATCACCACTCCACAGAGACTGTCCTATATCATCACCACTCCACACAGTCTGTCCCGTATCATCACCACTCCACAGAGACTGTCCCGTATCATCACCACTCCACAGAGACTGTCCCGTTTCATCACCACTCCACAGAGACTGTCCCGTTTCATCACCACTCCACAGAGACTGTCCCGTATCATCACCACTCCACAGAGACTGTCCCGTATCATCACCACTCCACAGAGACTGTCCTATATCATCACCACTCCACAGAGACTGTCCTATATCATCACCACTCCACACAGACTGTCCCGTATCATCACCACTCCACAGAGACTGTCCCGTATCATCACCACTCCACAGAGACTGTCCCATATCATCACCACTCCTCACAGACTGTCCCATATCATCACCATTCCACAGAGACTGTCCTAGATCAACACCACTCCACAGAGACTGTCCTGTTTCATCACCAATCCACAGAGACTGTCCTATATCATCACCACTCCACACAGACTGTCCCGTATCATCACCACTCCACAGAGACTGTCCCGTATCAACACCACTGCACAGAGACTGTCCCATATCATCACCACTCCACTGTTAAGGTCCAGTTTCTCTCCAACTTAGGAAACATAGCTTAAGACCCTGACTATCACTTTCGGTCAGACAACTACTGCTGGTTATTTGGATCATACAATCAAGCAGAAAGCATCCACTCTCTTGCTACGCATCATTCTGAACCATATCATATTGCTAGCTGTCCAGAGTGAATGATTGTCACTTGCACTGAATGCCTGCCAGACTTACATTAAATGAGAGCCCCCAGAATCACACACTATATACCCCAATATTACACACTACTCTCTCACCATCAGAATGGACAGGATCAATTCCTCAAAGATCATAGCAGGAAATTCATTGGCACCCTTCTCAATTACACAGGTTGATAGATGGTCTGATACAATGCACCTGTTCAGAACTGCACTGAATTTAGGGCAATCAGTCCAGAGAACTCCCAAGGAGATTCCCAGGACAAGTACTTACAATATGGCCAGATACATTTCATGTCAATGTGGAATGAAGCTTCTATCACTCTGCCTCAGACACTAATTCTGCACGTCAGCTGACACAGTAATTTTCCAGGGTGTGACATCAGTATTTCTTACTTAGTTTTTTTTTCCTTTTGCAGGGAAATATATGGCTGACAACTGAAGTCTCACACCTCTGCCCGGTGTTCAATACGACTCCCCAGAGAGCTTTTTAAACTCAGAATAGGAGTCATTAAGGACTGAACCCATGAAACAAACTTTTACTCTCTGATTTTAAATTACTGTTCCACATGGCCAGAACATTTCTAACAACTGGAAGTTGGAGTAACACCAGAAAGCGCCGAACAGTATTACTATATGATTAACGTGACATTGGTAACATTTCGTACTTTACAGTGTAACAAATGTATTTGTAATTTGGTAATCACCTTCCCATACACTCATAACGTCAAACGTCCGTATTCCAGCTTATAGGCATTTCAGAGACATCATTATTAACCTGTAGGCTATGCCTCTTTGAACATGTAGCATTGTATTTCAGTGGAATTGTCCAAGAAAATATACTGTATTCTCTGAATTTTTAGCCCCTGAACTTACCAGTATTGATGCCAATTGTTTAAGTTTTATATATTAAAAAAATGTTGGAAACTTGTCCATTTTGATATCTCCCAGATGATGATTGAGAGTAATTTTGCCAAGCAATGCTATATTTTAGAGGGAAAGAGAGGCATAAGGAGGGAAGGTGTGCACTATTACAGGATAAATACTTTGTTTCCTCAAACAGAAAGTCAGGCCTGTTAACTTTTTCAGAATTAAAAATCCAGTACAATGTAAAAGGGGTCAGTCAAAGCTGACATTTCAGATGGGACCCTTAGGATGGGTTCTAAAATTATATCTTACAGCTGCAGATTAACTTATTATGCAGTTCCAATGTTAACATTCCAGTCTGAATGTTATGCCAGTTTCATGTCAGTGTGAAAATTTACCAGATTCTAACGTGAATTCTAGTTTCAGCAGCTTCTTCAGAAATACTGCTTTGGTGATGTGGTTGCAATTTTTACAAAATAAAAGCAAAATGTAGAAAATATGTTGTAATGTGAAAAAAATGGATGTATTATCCACTTTGGATTTTCTTCTCATCTCTCGTGTGCATCCAGAGTGTTTTCTCAAATAATCGTAAAACAAATTTACATTTACACTTTTGTTAAAAATGCATTGTTTTAAAACTCAAGTCCAGTCCTGTTACAAGGACCACATGAAATTGCTTTAAATGTGTAAATCAATATTTTCTCTACAAACTCTTGTCCCAGCCAAAGATTTGCATAACTATAAGTTAGTATATGGTGGCTCCTGAATCTAGGCTGGAGTACGGTACGAAGTGTGTGGATAATTATGAAGACAATCATTTTGCAGGTACTCCACTAAACATACTTCCATTTCAAACACTAAAAAAACACTTTTAAAAAATTAAAATGAGATCTGTAGAAACACAGGGTCAGTACAAACATCATTGCTACTAAGTTAGTGGTGATTCTTTGAATAGCTTATTTCTAGTGAGCTGGGAAATACACTTTGGTGACAACTTGTGAATCGGAGCAAAACATTCACCCTGTCGTTGAGAGCGGTAAGGTATATTGCAAGGTGCGACTCAGATACATGGTTTTGACCCACGTCTCAGATGGTAAACACAGCACAGGTGATGTCTGAGATGCAAGGGGTAATACCTTGGAGCAAGGGTTCACAACTTGGTGCCTGTGGACCCCTTGGTAAATGGTAAGGCTCTGTGGCATAAAAAATATTGAGAAGCCCTTTGTTGGAGGCTGGTAATGTATGGTTGCTAGCAGGCCGAACAGCAGAGGAGTTACAGACTCCCTAAAAAGCCCAATGAAACAAATGGTCGATGGGGTTGTTAAGAAGGTGTTTGGTGTGCTGGCATTCATTAGTCGGGAATTGAGTTCTAGAGCCACGAGGTAAGATGCAGCTCTATAAAGCCCAGGTTAGACATTTGGAATATAGTGTTCTGTTCTGATCACCTCATTATACAAAGGATGAGAAAGCTTTCAGAGGAGATTTACCAAGACGCTGCCTGGATTAGAGAGCACGTCCTATGAGGATAGGTTGAGCAAGCTAGGGCAATTCTCTTTGGAACAAAGGAGGATGGGAGGGGACAATAGAGGAGAACAAGATGATAAGAGGCATTGATTGAGTGTATAGCCAGATACTTTTTCCCAAGGCAGAAATGGCTAGTATGAGGGCAGATAGTTTTAAGGTAATTAGAGGAATATATAGGGGAATGTTAGTGGTAGTTTTTTTTAAGGAGAATGGTGGGTGATTGAAACACCCAGTCAGGAGTGGTGTTAGAGGCAGATACATTAGGAGTATTTAAGAAACTCTTAGATAGGCACATGGATGATAGGAAGTAGAGGCCTAGATTGATCTTAAAACAGATTAAAAGGTTGGTACAACGTTGTGGGCCGAAGGCCTGTACAGTGCAGTAATGTTCTATCAGCCGTGCAGACTAGCTGCTGTAACATCAAATACCAGTCAGCATTGGAAGAGCTGTGCTTGTGTGTACCTCCACTCTTGAAGTCACCCACCAGCTGGAATCTACAATCTCAAGTGTTGCCGCTACATTTGAGGCTGAGAGCTGGTTTTAAAGGAAATATTTTATTCTGATGTTAAGTTACACTTCCAGTTGAAATCTTCCCTCAGCAGTGATAAGGATCGAGCTTCAACACCTTTACAAGGCTGCTCCTTATTACACCATACACATTGTTAGTTTATTTTGGAAATGAAAGAGAAAGTGTTTGTTCCTTGTTTTTTTTTTTGGAACCATTGCAGCACTATTCTGCACAACTGTGCATTGTGAATGTACTTCAAGGAATTTGAGAAAAATAATCAGACCTGACCATTTCTGACTGTATTTTGCCTTATAGATTTGAATCTCCCTGTAGATATATCAATGTTCTCCTGAGTAGAAGCAATGCTTGCTGTAAAATATGCGGTGCAAATTAAAGGTTTTGAACCTTGGACTGCATCGATTAGTCTCAGCTGGACAAAAGTTGAACTGCTACAATTAGCCCTCACGTCCCATGTACTAGGCAGGGAAAAATTAGCGAGGGACCTCATTCCTGATTACTATGCAGTGGCACCGACTGAAGCGAGCACATTTGTGGATGTTGAGTGGTTCACAGTCATGCTCACTGAATGATTCTGGACCTGATGAAAGGTCATCAGCCTGAATCATTAATTCTGTTTCTCTCTCTGCAGATGCTGCCTGACCTGCTGAGTATTTCCAACATTTTAACTGTTTTTATCTCACACTCACTGCCATACCTTTCACAGTTTGATAGCTTGTCAACATCGATTGTCAGGTCACCCACTAAGAAGCACACACTGAATGGCTACTAGGGGTGAGGTACCTTTGGGCCTGTGTGACCATATCCCAGCATGATGAGTCAACACCTTCAGAAGAGAGGGAGGGAACTGAAACAAAAATAAGAAATGGCTGCATTGATGTTGCGTGCTATTTTGTAAATACTGATGTTTTTATATAAATATATATATACAAATATATATGTCATTCCCTGAGTGGCTGTTTTCCCTGTTGGTTCATTGCACATAATTATGAATATGCAACTATGTTTTAATGTATTATGTATTAAAGAAATGGTCTGGCCATTTATAAATTTAAAATTCAAAATTCTATACAGTATGGAAATTGTACTGTAATAACTGTTTAAAATGTTAAATGTTGCTTTTTTTTGAAATTGAAATAAACTTTAAAAATTGAAATGTGGTCTATTTATAAATACCGTGTTTCTTTTGGACTTCCATTTTTCAGCTCTTTTAAAATCTGACAGAAGCACAGCACAGTGAGCAACAGAACGTTTTCTTCTGCTCAGTCCTGAAAAAGAAATCACCTGTCTGTACCAGAGAAAACATCCAAATGAAAATCTCTCCACAACTCAGTTCAACATCATAACTCATGTGTAGCAGAATGGGAAATTCTTTTTTTAAAACTTTTTTATTGTTTTCAAATGATTACAGAAAGAAAAAAATATATATACCCTTCCCCCTCCCCCCTAACATCCCTATAGAAAAAAAGAAAAAGAAAAAGAAAAAAAAAGAAAGAAAGAGAGAGTGCCTGGATATCGGAAGATCCCCACATGCTCCACGGAGTTCGTAATAACTAGTATATATATATTTATTTCTTTCCCCAAATAACCAATTATTTTATCTTCGGAGCACCTATGTATTTAATCCTGTCTTTTGTAAATAAGGGTGCCAAATTTTCAAAAATGTTTCATACTTACCTCTTAAATTATAAGTAATTTTTTCAAGTGGAATACAGCTGGAAATTTCATTCTTCCAACGATCTATACTTAAGTATGAATCTGATTTCCAAGTAACTGCAATAGCCTTTTTGACTACTGCCAGTGCAATTTTTATTAATTCTTTCTGATATTTATTCAATTTGGGTTTCAATTTTATCCCTTCAATATCGCCTAATAAAAATAATATTGGATTATGTGGAAGTTGTGTTCCAATAATTTGTTCCAATAAAACTCTTAAATTTGTCCAAAAAGGTTGAATTTTAGAACAAGACCAAGTAGAATATAAAAAAGTACTGATTTCTTGGTTACATCGGAAACACTGATCAGATAAATTTGGATTAAATTTATTTATTTTTTGTGGTGTAATACATATTTGATGTAAAAAATTATATTGCACTAATCTTAACCGGACATTTATTGTATTTGTCATACTATCAAGACATAGTCTTGACCAATTTGTTTCTTCAATTTTAATATTCAAGTCACTTTCCAATTTTTGTCTTGACTTATGGATTCCTTGTATAATTGCCTGTTTTTGAATCAAGCTATACATACAAGAAATAAATTTTTTAGTTTTTCCTTTTTGAATTAAAGTTTCTATTTCATTAGATTTCGGTAATAACATTGTTTGACCTAATTTTTCTCTTAAATAAGCCCTTAATTGGAAGTAACAAAAAAGAGTGTTGTTTGATACTTTATATTTATTCTTTAATTGATCAAATTACATTAATATACCTCCTTCAAAACAATCTCCTATATATCTAATCTGTTTTTGAAACCAATTAAATAAAAGTTGATTATCCATTGTAAAAGGGTCTATTTTGAATTAAAGATCTCTTTGCTAATAAAGATTTCTTTATCTCATCATCAACATTTACCTTATTCCATAAGTCAATCAAATGTTTTAATATAGGAGATTCTTTCTTTTCCCGTATCCATTTAGATTCCCATTTATATATAAAATCTTCTGGTGTATTTTCTCCTAGTTCTATTCTAATCCATGCCGGTCTACCTTTCTCAAAAAAAGATGCAATAAATCTAAGTTGATTTGCTTTAAAATAATTTGGAAGTTGTAACCCTCCTAGATCAAATTTCCATGTCAATTTTTCCAACTAGAATGGGAAACTCTTGAACATTTAACACAATAGTGTGTCTCCAAGTTCAAAGTACATTTATTATAAAAGTATGTACACATTATACAACCTAGTGATTCATCTCCTGACAGGCAGTCATGAAAAAAATCTCAAAAGAATCCATAAAAATAAGAAGCCAGTCGAAGACAGAGAGAAAGAAAAAACTGATCATTCAAACAATAATCGCAGGCAAGTAGTGTACTGAAGTCCGCAGGGAGTTTAGCACAGAGCCAAGTAAACATCATGGAGTAGCGAGCTGAACCAGCCCAACCCTCACCTTGGGCCCCGACACCCTGACCTTTTCAGTCTGGCCTGACCCCAAAGGTCATCCAAGCATTGAGTTCAGTTGCTTCAGTATGCTCTGGGGCCTAGACCCCACCACCTCAATTTGGCCTGTTCATGACCTTTCCGATTTGGCTCAGTGCTTGAATTGATCAAACCTCAGATCCTCTCTCTCGGTGACAGGCCTGCTGCCTCACCTTGTCACAGTTCTGCCACATCAAATTACCTCCAAGTCCAAAGGGAAGTTACAGACTATTGTTTGTGATGATTGTTTACCAGAAAAAGTACGATTAAAAAGTACAAGGGTATTTAGTTGTATTCCTTGTTTCATTAGCCACCAGCCAGAAGTCACTGAGATTCACCAGCACCATCTCAAACCAGTCACAAGAGCAGAATTAGTTACTTGCACTGGTAAAAGCAAGAATACTTTACCAAATAGGAGATGAAAAATTATTCAGATATAAACTGTAAAAGCTATTACAACTGATAACCTTTTACTGAATCTTAAATTTGACAAAACGATTTTCCATTAAGGTTTAGTGCGTGAAATATTTTAGTTTTTCAAAGCTATCAAATGTTATGTTAAACTTTTAATGTAATAAGTAATGTTACAACACTCACAGGAATGCAGTGAAGCTTTAGCAATTTTTGACTTGGCGGTTAGCAAAGGTAATAAAGTTCAAAGTAAATTTATGTAGAAGTACACATATGTCACCATATACAACCCTGAGATTCATTTTCTTGTGGGCATACTCAATAAATCCATAATAAAATTACAACCATAACAGAATCAATGAAAGACCACACCAACATGAGCATTCTACCAATGTGCAAAAGACAACACACTGCAAATACAAAAAGAAAGAAATAATAATAATAAATAAACAATAAATATCAAGAACATGAGATGGAGAGTTCTTGAAAGTGAGTCCATATGCTATGGAACTTTTCAAAGATGGGACAAGTGTAGTTGAGTGAAGTTATCCCCTTTGGTTCAAAGAGACTGATGGTTGAGGGGTAATAACTGTTCCTCAGCCTGGTGGTGTTTGTTCTGAGGCTCCTGTACCTTCTTCCTGATGGCAGCAGTGAGAAGAGAGTATGACTGCGTGGTGAGGGTACAGCTGATGACAGACGTTGCTTTACTGTAACTGTGTTTCGTGTAGATGCTATCAATGGTGGGAGGCTTTTACTCATGGTGGACTGGGCTGTTTAGTCCATTCAATATAGTCTCCACTACACATCAATAGAAGTTTATGAAAGACACGCTGAATCTTCACAGACTCCTAAGGAAGTAGAGGTGCAGCCGTGCTTTCTTCATAATTGCACTTATGTGCTGGGCCCAGGGCAGGTTCTATAAAATAATAATATTGAAGAAGTTAAAGTTGCTGACTTTCCCACCTCTGATCTTCCCATGAGGACTGGTTCATGGACTTCTAGTCTACATCTCATGAAGTCAATAATCAGCTCCATAGCCTTGCTGACTTTGTGTAAGAGGTTATTGTTACGGCACCACTCAGCCAGATTTTCAATTTCCCTCCTATATGCTGATTCATCACCATATTTGATTCAGTCTACAACAGTGGTGTCAGCAGCAAACTTGAATATGGCATAAGAGCTGTGCTTAGCCACACAGTCATAAGTGTAAAACAAGTAGAACAGGGATCTAAGCACACAACCATGTGGTGCACCCATGCTGATGGAGATCGTGGAGGAGATGTCATTGCCAATCCAAACTGACTGGAGTCTGCAAGTGAGGAAATTAAGGATCCAAATTGTACGAGGAGGTATTGAGGCAAAGGTCTTGAAGCTTATTGATTAGTTTTGAGGGGATGATGATGTTGAATGTTGAGCTGTAATTGATAAAGAGCATCCTGATGTATGCATCATTGAAATGTTATGTTCCAGGGTTGAATGAAGAGACAATGAAGATGGCATCTGTTCTGGACCTGTTGCTCTGGTCAGCAAATCGGAGTAGATCAAGTCACTTCTCAGGCAGGAGGTAATATACTGTTTGTATAATTATTAATTTCAATGAATCCAACCAAGAGGGCTCATGGTAAGTGATTACAACTTTGGGAGTTAGTTTCTTATCTAACCACCAATTAAGGCAGGTCTGCACAATTCTTTGGAGGTAGCTTAATGGAAGACAGATCCAGCCACGAGGCAGAACAGTAGCAGAAAGTAATGTGATATACAATCTCTCCCGCCTATCACATAACACCTCCTCAGCCCCATAGTCTGCATCATCCATGTCATCCATCTACAAGTCCCTTCTCCTATCATTTTTATATTGTCCCCACTCCATATTGCTTTTCCTACTAACCCTACACCAAATACCTCCAGATTCCTATGGTAGCACCACTTTCTCTCATTAATCCTTTCTATCTCACAGAGAGTAAGGAAGGTGGTGTCTGGGCACAAGTGTGGTATAGAAACAGGTGGAACAGAAGTTCAAGTCAAGTCACGATTGTTGTCCTGTGCACGTATAGTGTGAAGCAGGTACAGTGAAAAACCAGCTTGCACCAGCATCAAAGGCACATAGGTCTAGACAACGCAGAGAATGTAAATTATAGACAGTGAAGAAAGACAGAAAAAATACTGTGCAAAAGAAAAGATAGAATCAGAGACAAATTCATGTTAGTGCAAAAATAATCCATAGCATTCCATTGCTGAGATAGGATGAGGGTAACGAAGGTTGGTTCACAAACTAATTTAGGAAGTGTCTGATAATTCTGCATCATTACCTTTTCTTGTACCTATTTTCTCTTAGGGAAAATAAGTAGAGATAAAGATATTTAAATCAAATGCACCTGCATTTAGCTGCTGGGTTGGAAGAGACAGTTCAGAAGCTGGGAAATTTGTAAAAGAGTACCACTGTGTGGCCATAGCATACAACAACATCCTGTGCTCAAAATGATTTCTAATATTACAGGTGGAGCTTTAGATATTGTTTAAAATATTACCACTGGAAATCGTTAGAATGCCAACTTTTAACAGTGTGGGAAATGCTTGCATGTAAATACTTCTTTCAGACTTGTCAACACAGTAATATTCTGTGGAGTTTTCAATGGAAAACAAATATTACAAGATTCATTGTACAAGAAGTGAATGTAATACAGTAACTGACTAGGCAAGGGCATGGCAAATGGATTACAACATAATGAAATGCAAAGTGAGCCATTTTGTGGGGGTTAAAATCAGGAATGCAGAGTATTTTTCAAATGGTCTGAGAATGAAACTCACAGGAAGCTGAATGCTTGCACACAAATCACTGGAACTTAAAGTGCAGATGCAGAAAACAACTGGTGAGGCTAATTGCATTTTAGCTTTGTTGCAAGAATAAAGGCATTATACTGCATTATCAGGCACAGATCAGATCACAAATGGAATATATTGTGCAGGCCACGTCTTATTGTTTAAGGTAAATCTAGTTCCATTGGACCATTACCCATTTACAGAACCTGGGCCTCTGTACCTCCCTCTGCAATTGGATCTTCAACTTCCTAACTGGAAGACCACAATCTGTGCAAGTTGGTGATAAAACAGCCTCCTTGCTGATGATCAACACTGGTGCACCTCACGGGCGTGTGCTTAACCCACTGCTCTACTCTCTATTTACCCATGACTGTGTGGTTAGGCATAGCTCAAGTACCATCTATAAATTTGCTGCCAATACAACTATTGTTGGTAGAATCTCATATGGAGACGAAAGGGCATGCAGGAGCAAGATATGCCAACTAGTGGAGTGGTACCGCAGCAATGTGGACTTCAGGAAGGGTAAGACAAAGGAACACATACCAATCCTCAAAGAAGGATAAGAGTGAGCAATTTCAAGTTCCTGGGTGTCATGATTTCTGAGGATCTAACCTGGTCCCAACATATCAATGCAGTTATAAAGAAGGCAAGACAGTGAGTTTGAAGAGATTTGGTATGTCAACAAATACACTTAAAAACTTCTATAGATGTACCGTGGAGAGCATTCTGCCAGGCTGCATCACTGGGGGGGGGGGGGGGGGAGGGGGGGAGGGGGGAGGGGGAGGCTACTGCATAGGACTGAAAGAAGCTGCAGAAGGTTGCAAATTTAGTTGGCTCCATCTTGGGTACTAGCCTACAAAGTATCCAGGACACCTTCAAGAACTGGTGTCTCAGAAAGGCAATGTCTATTATTAAGGACTTCCAGCACCCAGGACATGCCCTTTTCTCACTGTTACCATTAGTTAGGAGGTACAGAAGCCTGAAGGCACACACTCAGTGATTCAGGAACAGCTTCTTCCCCTCTGCCATCCGATTCCTAAATGGACATTGAACCTGGGAACAATAACTTACTTTTTAAACATACAGTATATTATTTCTGTTTTTGGTTAAATGAAATTCAAAGGTCAGGACCATTAATCCAGAGACACAAGTTTAAATCTCTCTTAAATTGATTATAGTAAAATTAAATAAACATGTTTATTTATTTGTAATTTTTTAAAATGTGAATTCATCCTCAAGTAATGAAATAGTTTCAACAAAGACTTCAATAGAACAGTTAAAATGATGGATTAAACGTTATTTTCTGACTGTACTTCCAGACTCTTAATTGTTCAGCAGGAACTTTCACTAAATAAATGGACCATCGCGTCCGACTTCCTATCTACGTTTCAGGGAATGAAAATCCAAATAAGAAAAACAGAAATCTTTTTTTTCTGTTTTTTAAAGCTTTACTCACCGCTGCCTGTACTCCTATGGTTCCTGAATAAATGGGGCCTGTTCCAATGGTTAGTTCCCTGCCACAAATTGCATACAGGCAGCAAGCTCTGATGGTCATCGGTGTAGTAATAGCCATATTGTTTCACAATATTCAATCATATTTATATACTGGCCAGAACGTGAACGTTCCTGTATTCTTTTCTGAAAATGTAATAGGATCATTTGTCCGTGTTAAAGAGACCAAGAATGCCAACGATAAAGGTATTCCATCTGTCTTTTTTGCCTTACACATTGACCGTGATTTCTCTTTCTAGTCTTTGATAAATTGCCGACCACAGTTCGTACTAACCAGTTTCCCATCGCCTTCTCTGCAAGTTAAAATATATTTAATCTCTTCCCTGCTTCTGGCGAATAGGGTCTGACTAGAATGTTAAGCATCTTTCTCTTTCTACAGGTGCTGCCTGACCTTGTTGGTGCATCCAACAACGTCGGTTTTTATTCGAGACCAGGTTAAGATTAATGTCTCTTCCAGGACATTAACAAATGACCATCTGGACTGTTGTGCATAAACTACTAGATATACTCGTGAATCGGGGATCTTCGCTCTAACGAGCATCAATGCTATCAGCTCATCCACTGCAGAGTCAAAAAAAGTTAAACGAGAACTCAAAATTTAATTGGTTATTACACTACAGTGTACCAGTTTACGAGGCTATGATTGGCTAAATACAGCAAATGGGCGGTGTACTCGGTTGGTCACTGTCGGGCAGCCTAACCATTTCAGGGCTAGGATTGGTTGGGTGATGTCAGTTTGTTTTTCATTTTCCGGTCCTAGCGTGTTGCTAAGGGCGCTTTTGGACGGATAATCGGTGGTTACAGGTCACTCTTAACTTCGCGTAAGTTACTTCTGATGTTAAAATTGGCATTAAAGTACGTTCATTATTTTGTTTTTCTCGAACAGGATTTAGCTACAGACAGGCGGTTGCAATGTTAAGAACGAATTTTATATCCTTGCCCCTAGCAACGAGAGCAGCGGAAGTGGACACCGGTAATTGTGGAGAGGTTGTCTAACATGATGGAGCTGGGAACAACTTAAACCGTGACTCGGTTAACAACTTCGGTGTGGTTCACCCAATAGCAGTTTTAGTTGTAAATTCAACTGTGTTAAATACGCCGACACGTGTAACGGTTGTCTGAACCAATGTTCCTGAACGACTTGGAGACTTTTAAGTTAAATTAAAAGTTTTGAACTTCAAAATCACGTTTGTTATTTTTCCCGAGGATGTTTGTGTGAAATTATACACGTTTAAGCAAATATAAATCGCGAGAAGCTCAGTTTCCATTGTCACCGTTGTCCCGACTACAATTTGTATCGCGCTTCCTGTAATGAATTAATACCACTCCATTCCACTCCATTCTCCTAGTTTCTCTTGCCACAACCATCTGTGGCAATTAATTCCTCCGTCTCACCACTCCCTGGCTAAAGAAATTCCTCCTCATCTCTGTTCTAATGGAATGTCCTTATATTCTGAGGCTGTGCCCTCTAACCCTAGACTCTCCCGCTATAATAAACATCTTCTCCACGTATATTCTATCTAAGGCTTTCAATATTTGATAGGCTTCAATGAGATCTCTACCCCCCCCCCCCCCACCCCCCATTCTGAGTACAGACCCAGAGCCATCAAACAGGCATGGTGCATCAACTCTTTCATTCCCAGGCTCTTTCTCGTGAATCTTATCTGGTTACTCTCCTACGCTAGCACATCCTTTCTAGATAAAGAGCCCAAAACTGCTCACAGTGCTACAAGTGCAGTCTAACTAAGATTGTAATATTGACCTTATAAAGCTCAGCATTAAAAACTTGCTTCTATATTCTCAATCAATGCATCTGCCTTCCTGACCACGGACTTAATCTACAAGTTAAGCTTTAGGGAATCCTGCATAAGGACTTATGAATCTCTTTGTACCTCAGATTTCTGAATTTGCACTCCATTTAGAAAATAGTCTGCACCTTTATTCCTTCATTGCCATACATATCCCTACACTACATTGTATCTGCCACTTATTGACCATTCTCCTGATCAGTCAAAGTACTTCTACAGTCACCCCGCTTCATCAACATATCAGTGAAAAGAAGCTATCCCAATAATGTCCCCTATGGAACACTACTAGTCACAAGCAGACAACCAGAAAAGGCCCCCTTTATTCTCACTCTTTGCCACTTATCCATGCTAGAATCTCCCTGTAATACCATGGGCTTGTGGCTTGATAACCAGCCTCATGTGTGGTGCCTTGACCAAGACCTTCTGAGAATCCAAATACACAACACCCACTGACTCTCATTTGTCTATACTGCTTGTTATTTCCTCAATGAATACTAAAAGATCTGTTGGGCAAAATTTCTCCTTAAGGAAACCATGCTGACTTCAGTCTATTTTATCATGTGCCTCCAAGCTCTTGCCAGCCACTAAAGGCAGGTTAAATGGCCTATACTATCCTGTATTTGCCTCTCTCCCTTCTTAACTGGAGTGACAATTGCAATTCTCCAGTCCTGCAGAACCATTCCAGAATCTCGTGACTCTTCAACTATCACTACTAATGCCTCTGCAATCTTTTCAGCTAGCTCTTTTGGAACCCTGGAATGTAATCCATCTGGTCTAGGTGACTTACCTACCTTCAGCTTCCCAAGTATCTCCTTAATAATAGTGACAATACTCACTTTCGACTCCTGACAATCTTGATTTCCTGGCCTAAAGCTGCTGTCTTCCACAGTGAAGAGTGATACAAAATACCTATTTAGTTCAGGTGCCATTTCTTTGTCCTCAATTGCTACCTCTCCAGCATAATTTTCCAGTCAACGGATGTCCACATCTGCATCTCTCTTACTCTATCTAGCTATATATCCAAAAAGAACTTCTGGTATCCTTTTTTATATTATTGGCTAGCTTACCTTCATATTTCATCTTTTCTCTCTTTATTTCTTTTTTTAGTTGCCTTCTGTTGGCTTTTAAGAACTTTCCAATCTTCTAGCTTTGCATTATTTCTGCTGTATGGTCTGCCCTCTCCTTTGCTTTTATACTGTTTTTGACTTCCTTTGTCAGCCATGATTGCCTCATTTCACCCCCCCACCTTTAGAATTGAATGAACCACCTTCCAAGTTTCTCCCAGAAGCTCCACACATTGGTGCTGTACTCCCACCCCTGCCAGTGTCCCCTTCTAATCAATTTTGGCCAGCTGCTCTCTCTCTCTCTCTCTCTCCACTCTCATTCCTTTTACTCTACTGTAATACCAATACATCTGTCATTAGCTTATCCCTCTCACACTGCAGAGTGAATTCTGTTCTATTATGACCACTGTCTACTAAGGGTTCATTTACCTTGAACTCCTGCTGAGTTCTTCCAGTACATTGCTTGTTGCTTCAGATCCTCGTGTCTTCAGTAGAGTGGATTCCTAAAGTGTCTCAGACAACTAATATACTAAATTATCATATTATTGCATTAAGAAGAGTCGAACATGGTGTGGTATGCTGTGCTGTAGCCCATCCACTTCAAGGTTCAACATGTGTATTCAGAGATGCTCTTCTGCACACCACTGTTTTAAAGTCTGGGGATTTGAGTCACCCCACTTTTAGCTTGAACCCATCTAACCAATCCCCTCTCACCTCTCTCATTAACAAGGCATTTTCTCCCACAGAACTGGATGCTTTTTGTTTTTCATACCATTCTCTGTAAACTCTAGACACTGTTATGCATGAAAATCCTAGGTGATCAGCAGTCTCTTGGATATTCAAACCATCCCGTCTGGCACTAACAATCATTCCATGGTCCATGTCACTAACAGCAACCTCTAGACCATGTCAGCATGCTTTTATGTGTGTTAGCTGCTTCCATGTACTGTTTAATATTTGGTATGTATGTCTTGTGTTTGCAGGTGAACAGCATCATGTCTGACATTGCAAAAGATAAGGCAGCTCGTTTACTGAAAAAGCGAGGCAGTTTGTCATCACTGAGCAGCCATGGCCTCATTACAAAGGGGAAAGCAGAGAAACAAAAGGAGTAAGTCAGATCTTTACATTGCCCCTTGTGGCTGATTTGTTTCTGTCTCTGTGTGCTCCAACTTTATTTCAGGATCCATTCATTCGCACAATTAGGTGAATAATTTGTGTATCATGTATTTATAATGTGTGTATTGTAATTTATGTATAGCTGTACATTCTTGTGATGCAGCAGCAAGGAAGCTTTTCGTTGTACCTGTACCTCACCATATTTGTGCATATGACAATAAATTTGACAAATAATATTCCTTCATCCTGTGATATCAAAATGGTCCAGTTGGTGGCATAATGCCATCAGCGCCTGACTTCAGAGCGCAGGCTGCTGAGTTCGAATCCAGCTCCCTTGCACGCTTTCCATCCGTGCTGGGTTGAGGGTTGAGCGTCAAGCTAGCAACTCAGCCTCATAAAAACAAGAAAGCCTGCTAAAAGATCATGGCTAATTTATTATCCCTCTCAACCCCATTCTGTGCCCTCTGATCCTAGACTCACTCACTATAGGAAACATCTTCACCACTTCCACCATGTCGCCTTTCACTCCTCATTCTTCTAAATTCAGCAAGTACAAGTCCAGTGCAAACACTCCTCATACGTTAACCCCTTTTATTCCCAGAATCATTCTCATGAACCTCCTCTGGACCCTCTCCAATGCCAGAAAATCATCTCTTAGATAAGGAGCCCAAAACTGATTACTATTCTCCATGTGCAGTCTGACAAATGCCTTATAAAGCCTCCACATTACATCCTTGCTCAAATATTTTAGTCCTCTTGAAATGAGTGCCTTCCTTCCACCAACTCCACCTGCAAGTTAATCTTTAGGGAATTGAGCACAAGGACTCCCAAATCCTTTTGCATCTCTGATCTTTGAATATTCTCCCTGTTTAGAAAATTGTCCACACCATTATTCCTTCTACCAAAGTACATGACTGTACACTTACCTACGCCATATTCCATCTGTCACTTCTTTGCCCGTTCTCCCAATCTGTCTATTTCCTTCTGCAGACTCCCTGCTTCCTTAACACTGCCTGTCCCACCACCAATCTTCATGTTGGCCACAAAGCCATCAATTCCATCATCCATATCACTGATGCAGTCCCAAGACCAATCCCTTCAGAACACCACTAGTCACTGTCAACCAACCAGCTAAAACCCCCCCCAACCCCCTTTACTCCCAATCTTTGCCTCCTGTCAGACAGCCAAATTGTTATACATGCTAGTATCTTTCCTGTAGCAGCACAAACTCTTATCTTGTAAATCAGTCCCATGTGTGGAACCTTGTTAAAGGTTTTCTGAAAATCCAAGTAAACAACATCTACTGCCTATTGTCTATCCTGCTTGTTATTTCCTCAAAAAATTCAAGTAGACTTGTCAGACAAGATTTCCCCTTTGGGAAACCATAGTGATTTTGGCTTACTTTATCATATGCCTCCAAATACACCGAAACCTTATCCTTAATAATGGACTCCAACATCTTACCTACCACTTGAATCAGGCTAACTGTCCTGTAATGTCCTTCTGCATCCCTCCCTTCTTAAAGAGTGCAGTGACATTGGCATTTTTCCAGTCCTCTAGAACCATTCCACAATTCAATGATTCTTGAAAGATGATAACTAATGCCTCCACAATCTCTGCAGCTACCTCTTTCAGAACCCTGGGGTGTAGTCCATCTGGTCCAAGTGACCCACCTACCTTCAGACCTTTCAGCTTCCCAAGCACCTTATCCTTAGTAATAGCAATAAATCTCACTTCTGCCCCCTGGCCCTCTTGAATTTCTGGCATACTGATAGTGTCTTCCACGGTGAAATATGAAAATATTTCATAATTTGCCTCCTTACGGCTTTTTTAGTTGCTTTCTGTTTTTAAAAGCTTCCCAATCCTCTAACTTTCCATTATTTTTGCTACATTATTGCTTTTATGCTATCTTTGACTTCCCTTTTCAACCATTTCTAGAGAATTGATGGAAAGCTGTAGTAAGTTTCCATTTTTCAAACCCATCTCCCTTGTTGCTGCTTGTGAGAAATCAGAGAGTTGGACAATTTGAATGCAAACTCAATCAAGATCCTTGAAAATGATGCTGATTGTATTAGCAGCCTGGAATCTATTGGAAAAAGACTACTGTAGTGGCATGTTGCAGAAGAATAAGGTGTTGAACATTTGGAGTTGAGTGATTAATCTTTACAATTATCTTGAATGAGGAAAAGAAGTAAATATTTGTATCAACGATTAAGAAACGCAGTGCCCTGTAATTTTTTTTTGTGTGTCTGACATAATGTGTTATTCTGCACTACAAATTTACCCTCCTACAGTAATGATGCTTGATTGCAAAGTAGTTAAATTGTTGCTGGTATGGAGCCTAAGTCATATTAATTGATGTAACACACAAGTTATGAAGTACTTAAACCAGGACTCTTAGATATTTAAATTTGTTAAAACATTTAATATAGATAGTGAAAATATCAATCTCTAAAACTTCAGTGAACAAACAGATTAGAATTCTTTTCAACTCAGATGATCACTGTTAAAGATAACATAGAAGAAGGTATGCAACAGAAACAATAATAAATGGAGGTTAAAAAGTGAGATTGGGGATTCAGAAATGTTTTTTGACAGCTTCTGAAAATCTGAAGTCAATGCAAAAGCACCAACAATACCCAGCAGGGCAGACAGCATCGAGAAAACAAGTGACAACTTACTGTTTCAAATTCTGGTGAAATATCATCAACTTGTCATGTTATCTTTATTTCCATATCCACATACTAACAGATAAAGAAGGTAATAGGAATGAATATTAACTCCAGCAGGATTTTATTTAGTTAAACAATAATTTTTGGAAAATTACAACTGTATTTTGATTCAGCATGTTAGTATTTTAATAGGTGGATTGGCAGAGGCAGATGCAAAGGCTTTTTAACTAAAGAGATTATTTAGTGAAGAGTTTATTTTCTTTATACTAGTTTCTAGTGCTCAATTTCATCTATGATTTTCTTTTGTGGAATTAATGTTATAAATTTTGAGTTAGTCTTTGAAGATTATATTTTTCTACCTTATACAGTTTAAATTAACACATCATAAGATTGACCAAAGTCCTGTTTGAAATGTCACTTGGGTGACCATTGGAGTTCATGATAGGATCAGACTCAATTAAACGCAACTCTTTTCCATGAAGCAATAACAAGACCTTAGTGACACATTCCCCTTTGGCAGCCACACAGCAGCAGTGCAAGTGGTAGCGGAGCAAAAGGGTTCCAACTTCTCTGACAGGCAATGCGGTACATGCAGTCTGGTGGATATTTGGCTGTTATGGTCTCATACAGAAGAGCCTGGCAAGGGAAGGACTTGAGAGGTCTTCTTTTGAAGTTAGTCTTTGGAGCATTGCTACTGTTGGTGGACACCAAGATGCTGCCCATGAGCAGCCTGTGGCTCTGTAGCGATAGAGGGTTGCTGCATGCGAGCCATCAGAGAGGGACTGTACATCAGCAGATTTTCTTCCTGCAGCTGCAGAGACACTGTGCATAAGCAGATGGTCCTTCTGCAAGAACAGCAGTAGAGCATGTGGGAACAGTGCTCGCTTTTGCAGGAGCAAAATTGTGTCTTCTAATCCATGCCCACCCAATTCTTTCACCTGGTGAGCAGAAATCCTTGCTAATAGCTCAGAGCTGACACCAAGATGAAAGAGTAAAGACACCGAGCTTAGATGCCTGTGATTCAGGGTGTGTCAGCCAGCATAGCTCAAGATGTGGAAGTTATGATTTCCATCAATTTATCTACCCAAGGTCCAAATAAGATGTGATGTCTCAAATGATCCTTTGGGACTATGCTGAAGACAACCACTCCCTAATGGTTTAGCGCTTATCATTGACTGTAGGATGTGTTTGAGCAGTCAGAATTCTCTTTGGAAGCTGCCCATTCAGAACTCCTGAAGTATCAAATATCCATGTAAAAAGTGATTAAATTTAAAGGCAACACACACAAAATCATGGAGTCAAGTCGTATCTATCAGGCCAAGACCCTTCATCAGGACTTCTGACTTGCTGAGTTCTTCCAGCATTTTGTGTGCATTGCTCAAAATTTCCAGCAGTTGCAGAATCATTTGTGTTTAAGAAAATTTATAAAAGCTGGCACAATGTTCTCTCTTTGCACAGCAGTTGTTTGTCAACCAGTGTCTGTTTATGTATATTTTTCATGAAGTTCTATAGTATTTTTTTCGCTGTAAATACCTGCAAGAAAATGAATCACAAGGTAGTATATGATAACACGTACTTTGATAATTTACTTTGAGCTTTCTCTGGGATTAGTGCATCATACTCATCGTTTGAAGCTTTAAACAATTTATGTACAGTTCTTGTGCACAGAAATGTGAATTACACAAAATATTGGTGATATTAGTTAGGTTTTTGACAGTAAGCTGTATTAAGTATCCTGACATGGACAGTACATAAAAGCCCAATTCAATTACAAATTAAGCACCATTCACTCATAATGAACTCCAGAAATGTTTCCTCCAAGTCAAACATCTATAAGACCCAATTTCCAAGCCAGAGAATCCATTTGAAAAGCATTTTTGAGAAAAGTTCAGTTTCACAAAATTGTATTTTCACCTACAAAGTAGCCCTTTTCTTCCAGGTAGAGTGAGCTTCTCTTTGCTGCTTCACTTTGAATGTTTATCAGTTAAGGATGGCATTAAATATTCCGCTTCCTGTAGGTACCCAAATGACTTTTTTTAAAAGACTTGTCCAGTAAATAGGTTGTTATGATCATTTTTTTGTTTATTGTGGTAGATGAAGGAAAGTAATGACATCATATAGTTTGCAGCTTATCCATTATTGATACTACTTGACATTCTGTCCTCTGACTTCTGTGGGATTTATGGTGGACTAGGTATTACAGGACATAATTGCTGTGTTTAAACGGGGTAATTGCATTACCCTGCAAAAAGAGCTCATTTCCACACTGATGTACACTGCACATTATGAATAGCTTTTCTGTCAATAGTTTACTGGTACTAAAATGTCAGTGTCTATAACTGGGCTGTTTTGAATACAAAGACCACCTTTACTGTTTGGTAAGGTGACTGTGTTAGATGATGGCAACCCCTGATTACTCAGCAAGCTGCATTTTGCGCTTTATTGTGGAACATTACCATGATAATTGCAGGGCCAGAAGACGTGAGTGGAAATTACCATCAAGTAAAATAGCATGAATGTATGGGGAAAATACTTTTAAGGATTATAAATGTTTGTAAATATTTACCAAGAACAATAAAGACAGCAAAGTACAAACAAATGAGGGGGTTAATGTACTGGTGTATTGAGGTTGGAAGTGCTGAATTTACTTTTACTCCTTCCTGACTTGATTTTTTTCCTGTGGTATTCAATGTTAGTGAATGGTATATAAAATATCATCCATGGTGAAACATTCCCTTCATTTCCTCAGAAAATTCAATCAATTCCGCCATTATCGTCTGCAAGGGTAATTTTAAACTCCTTTTTGAACTTTTATTTAAATGAGTTTTTAGATGGAAATTTTAAATCAAATAATCTGTAACAAATCCTAAAAACATGTATTAAATATTTAAAGAGGCAATTAATATTGAATGAAGATGATCATAAATATGTCTGAAGAATTGTAACCTGATTTCAGCAAAGGACTGTTGAGCCTGCACTGTCTATCAGATCAGTGCTCAGCCCGTCTTTTCTCAATCCAGTTTCTCTAGCCTATCTATGTAATTTATGCCCTTCATTCACAAGGCCATTCTTTTAAATCCTTCCTGTGCTTTCTTTAGTGTGATGATCAGAAGCAGATTGAACAGACTTGTGTCTGTAGGCAATTAATCTAACTAATTTATGTTTGTACTCCAAAGATGTACAACCATGTCTTTAAGAGCTGCCACTTGAGAGAAGCTGCTAAGGATATAGAATCTTCAGCCACGTTTTTTACAGCTTCTCAGCCTCCCCACTGACTTATCTTGGGCTATCTTCTCACTACTGGCAAATGCTACCCTTGCCTCTCGTGCCTGAAATGTTGTACTCGCTCTCTCTCTCTCTCTCTCTCTCTCTCTCTCTCTCTCTCTCTCTCTCTCTCTCTGCTGTTTTACAGCTTATTTAACATCTGCACTTGGATGAGTGAAACTGCCAAGTTAAATATGGGAAGGGCTTTAGTAGATCAACAAACTCAAGATTCAAGATTGTTTAATGTAATTTCCAGTACAATAGTGTAAAGGGGAACAAGTTAGTTGATACTCTGGATCCGATGCAGCACAAAAGAAACAGATAAAGAACACAATAACTAAAAACTCAATATATATAAAATTGCTAAAGTATATGGATTAATTGTATGTCTATAAAGAGACATAAGGCACAAGGGTATCCATCGGTACATAAGATGACTGACAGGAAATAATAAAATAGTGTAAGGTCAATAGGTGGAGATGTTGATCAGCCTTAAGGCTGGTTTATACTTGTGCATACAGGCTATGCCGCAGCCTACACCGTAGCCCTAATTTTCACTTTTGCGTCGCTCTATGCCATAGTGAGCTTGCGTTGGTGTGCGCCAAAACACTAGTTGGCAGTGGGGTTTCCGGGCCACTGTGTTGAGTTTCTTCATGAGAGACATGGACGAGGAGGTGCATTTCAAACATTTTCGCATGTCGGCAGGTAGATTTGACAATTTGGTTCATCTATTTCACATCGGTCTATAGACATGGCGGAGAAAAAGCAAACCGAAATGTGTCGGAGGAAATGTGATGCTAACAAGCAGACAATCACAGTTGTTGCGGTCTGCGTCGTCACGACGCATGAGTGAGTTTTTTGGGGAGGTGCACGTCACCCTACAGCATAGGGTACGTGGTACCTACGGCGTAGATGCGATGCTCAAGTATAAATCAGCCTTTACTGCCTAGGGAAAGTAATTGTTTTTGAGTCTGACAGTCTGGGCATGGATGCTAAGTAGCCTCTTCCCTGATTGTAGTGGAACAAGCAGTCCATGAACAGGGTGGGTGGAATTCTTCATGATGTTACTGGCCCTTTTCCAGCACCTTTCTGTATATACTGCATGTCCATAATGGCATCTACAGGCTGATGCCAGTGCTGCATTTGGCAGTTTTAACTACCCTCTGTAGAGTCTGTTTCCATACCAAGCAGCGGTGCAGTTTGTAGGATGCTCTCTACTGTGCACCTGTAGAATGACGTGAGTACAGATGTGCAAGGTCCAGCTTTCCTCAGCCTCCTCAGAAAGTAGAGGCTAAGGAAGGAGAGAGTCACCCAACATCTGTATTCGAGGAAAATCCCGGAATGTTTAATAAGGAGATGGCAGGACTTTTTAAAAAATACATAAGGCAATCAGGCAATGTCAATGTGGTTTATGAAAGGGAAATCTTCCTTGACTAGTTTGGACTTCAAAAGGCATTTGATAGATTACCTCACTGAAAATGTTTATTTGCTTATTTACAGATACAGCATGATATCAGCCCTTCTGGCCCAACGAATCCACAACGTCCAATTACACACAGAGGGCCAATTAACTTACCTGTTTGGGAAGTGGACTGCTGGGAGGGAGCCCCTGCAGTCACAGGGAGAACATCCTTACAGATGGCAGGGAGATTGAACCTGGCTCTCTGGTACTGTTACAGCATTACAGTCACTGCTATGATACTGTGCCACCCCTGCTCTGAATAAAAGCTCACATTTTGAGGTACATTTGCAAGGATAGGGGATTGTCTAGCTGGCAGAGAGAAAAAAAACTGGGATGAATGAGCCATTTTCAGATTTATCAGTCAGTAATTAGCGAAGTGTGAGAGGGATCTGTACTGGGACCTCAGCTGTTTACAATCCACTTCAGCAATGTCGTTGAAGGGACCGGGTACTAATGATGTGAAAATAGGAAGGCTATCAAGTTGTGAAGAGGGTACATGCAGCCTGCAATGAGCCTGGATAAATGATGGAAAAGGAGCTACCAAATGGAGTATGATGTCAGAAAATATGAAGTTATTCACTTGGAAAGAAGAAAGTAAAGGCAATTATTACTCAAATAGAGTGAGCCTACAGAATGTTATTGTGCAAGAAACACTAAGAGTTGTGACATGCGGGAGTTAATTATGATGGCAAATGAAATGTTGATTTTGATTGTAAAAGGATTGAAATATGTAAGTAGGTAAATGTTGATGCAATTTAACAGCTTGTGAGTCTAAACAGTGAGAACTGTGTGCAGTTTTTGTCTCCATAGTTGATGATGGACATACTGCCATTGAAAGCAGGCAGAGAAAATTTCATGGGTTGTTACCTCAGATGAAGAGATATATTAAAACTGGCAGGAGATTGTAAAGCAAAATTCTGCAGATGTTTGAAACACTCAACAAGCCAATCTGAATCCACAAGAGAGACGGAGTATCTCAGGGGTCAACCTTACAATTTCATTCATCTAAAATACTACCACTTCCTAACTCAACATTAAACTGGTGAACCCCTCCCCTACCCAGCATTCCCTGCTCTTATACCAGAAATGGCCACTTCTTTAACCAACTTGTAAAGTTGTTCACTGAAACAGATTAATTCAGTGTACATCCCAAGGGCTGTAGAGTGTCTAGACAGAAGATGAGATTTTATTTCATGAATTTAAAATTGGAGTAGTGTAAGAAGGTGAAAAGGGAAAGGTTAATTTTGGAGTTGGATGTTTAGAATTTGTCACCCTACTTCTTATATTGAATGTTTTCCACATCTATGTTATTTTGGTTAGGGGTTGGGGGTGGGGTTGAGCAAGACATTTGATCCCAGAGCTAGTTTCCTCTCATTTATACTGAAGATAAAAGCAATAACATTACAAAGCACATCAAGCACCAAGACAAAATGCCACAGATTAAAATTAAGAGACCATTCTTCTCTTTTCTAGTACTTTAAATTGTCAGCTTCTATTCGCATTGTTTGTAAGCATTCAGGGGGAAGCCTACTGCTGCTTTCAAGTATGAAAGAGAGTAGTTTGTACAACTTGATTATTAATGTCACTTTCGAAAGATTTGGCTTGGCAGCTGTTCAGTTGCCAGCAAAGTCCTCTGTATTAATACTTAAGGAAATAGTGAGAAAAATGGCATTTGGAAACAAATTACATTTTTAAAATATTTAATGAAAGCCACAGAACATTTATCATATTGATAAACCGTTATCTGTCCCAGATATGTGAAGTTAACACAATTTTATTCTGGTGTACCTTTCCAAATAGTAAAGGCATTTTAACAGTTGAGTTTGATATATTTATAATGTGAAATGCTATTTTATTTACAGCAGTGATTCAGATAACATCAATGCAAGTAATCCATTTTGTTGTATTGGGTATATTTTTACCAATACACAATATCTTAATAAATCTTGGGGACATCTCACTAGTTATTCATAATGTATCTCCTAAAGTTTCTCATACTTGTGTTTAAAAGTCACTTCTTTAAATTATTTAAATTTGAGGTCAGGGTAATATTGCCAATTTGAAAGGTGCTTTGTATTGAAGTACTGCTAATGCTAGATGATTGTTTACACATATAGCTTTTTATGGTTCTCTTAAGCACTAAGCAATCATCTATTTTCAATCAGTCTCCCTCTCTGTCACTAAGAAACATAATGTTGAAGGATATTTCCTTAACATTTTTAATATTGGTTATGAACCTCTACTAATCTGTTTTCCAGCATAATTATCATATGTTTAAAAATCTGACCTCAAACTTACCCAGCACAGATTTGTTCTTTTTGCGTTTCCAGATACCAGTCTGTTATTTGCTTTCTGTATTACTCAGAAATTATTCACAGGATGATGGATTTTTATGTATATTCTTTTGCTCGGTATTTCCCCAGAAAAAAAAACAAATTGATATCCGCAAATGAAGTTTTATTCAATCTTGTTTTCTTTCTCTGCAGACAGATTGAAGCAATTTGAGATGCATTATCTCCACAATCTGTTTTGACATTCTTGTAATTCCATCCTTTCAGACATTAGCAATGTTTGTGGTGGGAGCAGCTTTCATAGATGAACCACATGATCTGCACCTTTTAGTGCAGAACAATTGCGTCTGTATGAAATGGTATGAACAGTCACCTTTGAAATGGAGTTGCTCGTCATCTTTGGATAGAACGTAGAGATTGAAACATCATTAAGTTCAAATTAGACCACCACTAAAATGTATTGCTAGTAGAAAATTCAAGATTCACGATTTAACTTCATTTCTACTACACAAGTGTAAAGGAGAGCAAAATGATGCAGTATAAAAAAATGCACGTCTTACTAAATAAAGAACACAATAATTTAAAAAAAACACAATAAGTATAAATAAGATAGCTTAGATAATTGATTTTATGTACAGAAAGACACTAGGTACAGGAGTGTCTGTATGTAATGTGACTGACAGGAAATGATAATTTAGTGGTGGTGGGTGTTTTAGTGGGTGGAGGTGTTGATCAGCCTTACTGTTTGAGGAAAGTAACTGTTTCTGAGTCTGGTGATTCTAGCTTGGGTGCTTCGTAGCCCCCTCCCTGCTGGGAGTGTGACAAACAGACCTTGAGCAGGGTGGGTGGGATCCTTAATGATATTGTTGGCCTTTTTCTGGTATCAGAATCAGAATCAGAATCCTTTATTATTGCCAAGTATGAGGACACATACAGGGAATTTGATGCCGGTTTCCCTGAGTGCTCTCTGTACAGAATTAAAAGCAAACAAAAACAATAGTGCAAATTATCATAAACTATATACAATGAGGTCTACCTCACAGGTGGACTTGATTTATAATAGACTAAAATTCAAGTGTTCATAAGACTGATGGCATATGGAAAGAAACTGTTCTTGTACCTATTTGTCCTGGCATACAGTGATCTAAAACGCCTACAAGAAGGAAGGAGTTGGAACAGGTGATGTCCAGGGTGTGATGGGTCTACAATAATGCTGCTTGCTCGCTTCCTGACTCTGGATGCATATAAGTCCTGGATCGAGGGCAGCTTCACACCAATAATCCTTTCTGCAGCCCTGACGGTTCTTTGGAGTCTATTCTTGTCTTGTTTGGTAGCTGATCCAAACCAGAAAGTGATGGACGAACAGAGAACAGACTGGATTATTCCTGAATAGAATTGAATCAGCAGCTCCTGAGGCAGGTTGTACTTCCTGAGTTGACATAGGAAATACAACCTCTGCTGAGCCTTTTTGATAAGTATCTTGCTGTACATATATCCCTGATGCAGGCAATATGTCTGTACATACGGAAAGTAACAAATTCTATTGTGGCAAAATAATATTGTAATTTATAGGGAGTGGGGAGTTCCGGTTACTGTTGTGTTCTGCCGGGGTCGATATTGGGACCGCTTCTTTTTATCCTTATATGTCAGCGATTTGGATGACAGAATTGATGGCTTTGTGGCCAAGTTTGCAGACTATATGAAGATAGATGGAGGGGCAGGTAGTGTTGAGGAAGCAGGGAGACTGCAGAAGGACTTAAATAGATTAGGAGAATGGGCAAAGAAATGGCAGATGGAATACAGTGTCAGGAATTGTATGGTCATGCACTTTGGTAGAAGAAATAAAAGTGTAGACTATTTTCTAAATGGGGAGAAGATTAAAAAATCTGAGATGAAAAGGGACTTGGGAGCAGAAAAGCAAGGATGTAATGGTGAGACCTCACAGGAGTATTGTGAGCAGTTTTCTGCTCCTTATCTGACATTGGAGACCATTCGGTAGGGGGGGAGGGGGGGTCACAACAATGAAAGGGTTATCATATGAGAACTGTTTAATGGCTCCGGGCCTGTATTTGCTGGAATTTATAAGAGTGAAGGAATATCTCATTGAAACCCATTGCATGTTGAAAGACCTTAGATAGAGTGAATGTTTCCTATAGGTGTCTAGGGCCAGAGGGCACAGCCTCAAAATAGTGGGACATGCATATGGAATGGAAATGAAAAGGAACTTCTTTAGTCAGGAGGTGGAGAATCTGTGGAATTCATTACCACAGGTGGCTGTGGAGGCCAGGTGGTGGTTGATTAGTTCTTAATTAGTCAGGGCATGAAAGGTTACAGGGAGAAGACAGGAGAATGGGGTTGAGAAGGAAACTGGATCAGCCATGATGGCTGAATGGCGAATTCTGCTCCTCTTTTTTTGGTTTTATAGTCTTATGCGAGCAGTGCACTTGACAATTTTAGGACATTTAGGGGATTAGCTGTTAGCCTTTTACATAATTACATTGTTCTTTTCCTGTTATATGGAAGTGTGGATGAGTGCAGGCTGCTGTCAAATACTTTGAAAAGGAGGCTGCTTTTTTTTTGGATTCCTGTTAAGTCTGGAAATATATTTGGGCAGTGGCGAGAATTTATTTAGACCACTGATCCATTCTAGAATACTGTTCTAAGGTCTTAGTGGGGAGAATATGTGGAGAAATATTTCACCTCACTAACGAAGGGTCTCGGCCCGAAACCTCGTCAGTGCTTCTCCTTATAGATGCTGTCTGGCCTGCTGTGTTCCAACAGCATTTTGTGTGTGTTGTCACCTCACTAGTATCAGTTTTGGATTGACTGTATGGCCTTCAACCACCATCACTTGAAGTAGATTTCTAAAAATTCCCAAAATGTAAGGTCAGAAACCTTGCAGCGCTGGGTCTTATTCAGCGTCCCCCTGAACACAAGAATGCCAGCCCCATTATTTGGTAAATGGGAAAATGGGCAATAGCTCTCCAACTGAACCCACCTTAAGCTAATAACTCTAAAGACAATTATTTTTAATTATCCACCACCAGTTTAGTGGTTTACCTCTGGACATTGTCTTTAAAAGTTACAATGGAGCGGAGCACAATGGGACAAGTACTATTGTGAATGTATGGTAATTCTGAACTCTGTATCTTCTACAAACGTTTGTAAATCTGGCCTCTTGCACAAAACCATTTATAATTGTTTTTTCAACAGCAATGCTTCAAGCTGGTTCTTTAAGCTTTTAGATTCCCTGCACCTCTTCTAAGTTATGTTTTTTTAAAGCTTCCTCTTCCACAGGCTTTTGGTCAACTATATTAATATCATTTTATTTGGTTTGACGTCAAGTAAAGATTGATTACATTCCTGTAAAGTTCAATAGGATATTGGAATTTGCTTGTGCTGAGGTAATGTGAAAAGCTTGCCTTGCATAGTGTTCGTACAGATCAACTTATTCCACAGTGCACTTAGGTAGTACAAGGTAAAACAATAACAGAATGCAAAATAAAGTGTAAACACTACAGAGAAAGCACAGTGCAGGCTGGCAATAAGATGCAGATCACAATAAGGTGGATTGTGAGTACATGTTATCTAACTAGAGAACTTTCAATAGTGTTATAACAGCAGGATAGAAATTCTCTTTCTCCCTGGTGGTGTGTGCTTTCAGACCTATGTATCTTTTATAAGACATGAGACATAGGAGCAGAATTAGGCTATCTGGCTCATCAAGTCTGTTCCACCATTCAATCATGGCTGATCCTTCTTTTCTATGTCCTCCTGAATCCCAGTTCCTGGCCGTCTCTGCCATGTCCAATCAAGAACCTATCAATCTCTGCCTTAAATACACTCAACGACCTAGCCTCCACAGCTGCATGTGGCAACAACTTCCACAAAAATCACCACACATCGGCTAAAGAAATTTCTCTGCATCTCTGTTTTGAAAAGGCAACTTTCTATCCTGAGGCTGTGACTTCTTGAATTAGACTCTGCCACCATGGGAAACATCCTTTCCACATCTAGGCCTTTCATCATTCAAAAGGTTTCAATGAGATCCCCCCTCATCCGTAGGAATTCCAGTGAGTATAGACCCAGAGCCATCAAATGTTCCTCATAGGATGACCCTTTCATTCCTGTAATCATCCTTGTGAACCTCCTCTGGTCCCTGTCCAATGCCAGGACATCTTTTCTAAAATGAGAGGCCCAACACTGTTCACTATACCTCAAGGTGAGGCCTCACCAGTACCTTATAAAGCCTCAGCATCACTTCCTTGCTCTTGTATTCTAGACCTCTTGAAATGAATGCTAACATGACATTTGCCTTCCTCACCACCAACTCTACCTGAAAGTTAACATTTACGGTACACAAAGTACACTGCAGATCCTGTGGTCAAATCTACATGTACAAACAAGCTGGAGGAACTCAGCAGGTCGGGCAGCATCCATGGAAATGAGCAGTCAACGTTTCGGGCCAAGACCCTTCATCAGGATTAACATTTAGGATGTTCTGCACAAGGACTCCCAAGTCCCTTTGCATCTCGTATTTTTGGATTTTCACCCCGTTTAGAAATTAGTCCACACATTTATTTCTACTACCAAAGTGCATGACCATACATTTTCCAACATTGTATTTCATTTGCTACTTTCTTGCCCATTCTCCTTACCTGTCTCAGTCCTTCTGTGTCCTACCTGTTTCCTCAACACTACCTGCCCCTCCACCAATCTTTGTATCAGCTGAAAACTTGGCAACAAAGCCATCTATTCTATTTACATTCAACATAAAAAGAAGTGGTCCCAACACCGACCCCTGCGGAACACCACTAGTCACTGGTAGCCAACCAGAAAAGGATCCTTTTATTCCCTCTTGCTGCCTCCTACCAATCAGCCAATGCTCTAACCATGTTAGTAACTTTCCTGTGATAACTTGGGCACTTAACTTGGTAAGCAGCCTCATGTATGGCACCTCGTCAAAAGCCTTCTGAAAATCCAAATATACAACATCCACTATATCTCCTTTATCTATCCTACTTGTAATCTCCTCAAAAGATTCCAACAGGTTCGTCAGGCAAGATTTTCCCTGAAGGAAACCATGTTGACTTTGTACTATCTTGTCCTGTGTCACCAAGTACTCCATCACCTCATCCTTAACAAATGACTCCAACATCTTCCCAACCACTGAGATCAGGCTAACTGGTCTATAATTTCCTTTCTCCTGCCTTCTTCCTTTCTTAAAGAGTGAAGTGACATTTGCAATTTTCCAGTCCTCTAGCACCATGCCAGAGTCCAAATATTTTTGAAAGATCATTTCTAATGCCACCAAAATCTCTAACGCTAGCTCTTTCAGAACCCTAAGTTGCTGTTCGTCTGGTCCAGGTGACTTACATACATTTAGGTCTTTCAGCTTTTTGAGCACTTTCTCTCTTGTAACAGTAATTGCACACACTTGTCTTCCTTCACACGCTACAACATCAGGCATACTGCTAGTGTTTTCCACAGTGAGACTGACACAAAATACTCATTTAGTTCATCAGCCATCTCCTTGTTCCCCGTTAAATTTTTCCTGCCTAATTTTCTAGTGGTCCTATACCTACTCTCATTTCTCTTTTATGTTTAACATACTTGAAAAAGCCTTTACTGTCCACTTTGATATTATTTGCTATCTTGCTTTCATATTTCATCTTTTCCCTAATGATTTTTTTAGTTGCTCTCTGTAGGTTTTTAAAAACTTCCCAATCCTCCACTAATCTTTGCTTTGTTGTATGCCCATTCTTTTGCTTTTACAATAGCTTTAACTTCCTTTGTCAGCCATGGTTGTACAATTTTACCATTTGAGTATTTCTTCATTTTTGGAATACATATGTCCTGCACCTTCCTCATTTTCCCCAGAAATGCACGCCATTGCTTCTCTGCTGACATCTCTGCCTGCAACTCCTTCCAATTTACTTTGGCCAACTCCTCTCTCATACCATACCGCTGTAATTTCCCTTACTCCACTGAATTACTGCTACAACAGATTTTACTTTCGCCCTATCAGATTTCAAGTCAAACATAATCATATTGTGATCACTGGTTCCTAAGGGTTCTTTTACCTTAAGCTCCCTAATCACCTCTGGTTCATTATGTAACACACAATCCAATATAGCTGATCCCCTAGTAGGCTCAATGACAAACTGCTCTAAACAGCCATCTCATAGGCATTCAACAAACTCACTCTCTTGAGATCCACTGCCAACCTGATTTTCCCAATCGACCTATATGTTAAAATCTGCCATGACTACCATTACATTGCACTTTTGACTCGCCTTTTCTATTTCCTGTTGAAACCTGTGGTCCACCTCCCAGTCACTGTTGGGAGGCCTGTATATAACTGCCATCAACTGTCCATTTATCCTTGCAATTTGTTAACTCAATCCACAAGGATTGTGGGTTGCACCAAGTTGTGATCCCCAAATATTCGATTTGTATTTTAACATGATATTTTATAAATATTAAGTTCACCTTTGTTGATGTGTACATTCCCTTTCTATGTTTTGTCCTTCTTCATACAGCTATATGAGTACTGTGTCCTATATGGATGATCCAGGCCATTTTGATGACATTCCACGGCCTGCACAACAGATGGAAAACACATACCAGTTGGGTGAGTTTAAGTTTCTTATCAATTAATCTCAGAAAAACTAGATGTTGCAATCTGCTTTATGTTTACTGGAATTTCACACTTTCAACTGGATTCCCAATAGACTGAACAATCTGCCTAGCCAAGGGTTGTTTAAAAAATGGTGATTTTCAGGAAAGAGCAAAGTATGTGTATATTTTTTGATGGTTACACATTCTGCAAACTGAATGAAGACATTGCAGACAACTGTACAGGAATGCTACAGAGGTATTTCAGAGTTTGAGTCCCTAAGAAGTTTGGAGATTATATACAGGTAGTTCCTAGGTTACAACAGAGATCCATACCCAAGAACTTTTCATATCCCTAACTGCAATTGGAAACAAACAAAAGCAGTGTGTAGGATAGGATCATGGAAACAGCTCCTCCACAACCTGGATCAACCCATTGACGTCGTGTGAAGGCGTGCATGCTTTAGGGACTCCATCAGGCGATGCCAAATCAGGGCCACAGCTGTGGACAAGATGCCGATCCAACCCAGGTTGTGGACAAGATGCCTGAGCATCTGCCCCTCTCAGGCCACACTTCATCAGAAGTGTGAATGCCATATGGAAGAACAACAACAGTAGCAGAAATAGCTCTGATAGGAGAATGAGCAGGTGCTAGCTGGCATCACTGACTCAGCGAGCAAGTCAGCTTCATGCTCCTCTGCTCATCTCAGTTTGACACAGCTCCTGATTCTTGTGACTTGGAGTCAGGGGGATTGGAGGGCAGCTCAGAGGGTAGAGGAGAGAGAAGGCAGGTGGAAATGCCTCATTCCTGTCCTGCAGAAGATGTCTATAGCTCTGCTGGTTTCTCAAGCACTCACTTGTATATACAAGGTGTCCATAAGTCAGGTGTTTGTACTTGTTGAGGATCTGTAGAGTCACAAAAATTCTTAGCACTTAAGGAAATGTCCCTCTTTTGTTCAGAAGGTCCACCACACTTAAACATTGCACATCAATCCAAAATAAGAAATTTCCAATATGTGCAGCAATTTGAATCTGAGATTCCTCTGATTGTCTTGGCTAAGAAATCTAACACTGCATTTGACCCTCATTTTGTAATGCATAAGTTGGGAAAAGATTCAAAGTTCAAAAGTTGAAAGAGCATTTATTATCAAGGTATGTATAAATTATACAGCTTGAGATTCATCTCCTTTCAGGCAACCACAAAACAAGAAACCCAAAAGAACCCTTTTGGGAAAAAAAGACTAACAAACACCCAATACCAGACAGTGATGCAGCAGAGGGTTGTAAATCTAGTCAGCTCCATCTTGGGTACTAGCCTACAAAACACCCGGGACATCTTCAAGGAGCGGTGTCTCAGAAAGGCAGCGCCCATTTTTAAGGACCTTCAGCACTCAGGGCATGCCCTTTCCTCACTATCACCATCAGGTAGGAGGTACCAAAGCCTGAAGACACACATTCAGCGATTCAGGAACAGCTTTTTCCCCTCTGCCATCCATTTTGTAAATGGTCATTGAATTCATGAACACTACCTCACTTTTTTAATATACAATTATTTCTGTTTTTTTTGCACAATTTTAATCTACTCAATATATGTATAATGTAAGTTTATTTAGTTATTATCATAATTATTATTTTTTTTCTTCTATATTATGTATTGCATTGAACTGCTGCTGCTAAATTAACAAATTTCATGACAAATTTCATGGTGATAATAAACCTAATTCTGATATGCAGAGAGAGAAAAACACAAATCATGCAAACAAAAAAAAAAGCAAGCAACAGCATTCAGAACTCAAGTCCATAGACACAATACCTGGAGCAGCTTGAGTAGGCCCAGAGCCTCAGCCTCAGTGATAGAACAGCAGGACAAGCCATCTGAAAGCCACAACACCCACCTCAGTGCAACAAAGAGAGGAGTGAATGTCGCAGAGCAGCAAGCAGAATTGGCTCAATCTTGCCTCTGGTCCCAACCCTGCTGCTTCAATCCATTCAGCCTGGCATTTAAATTGCCTAAGCACTGGGTTGTCCCTTACTCTAGGACCTTAAGGCTTGGAACCTGCCACCACATTCTGGCCAGTACCGACCTTTCCAAATCAGCCTGCTGCTTAGATTAATCAAGCCTCGCTCTCCTTTTGGTGGACTGGCTCCAAAACTCCTCCACTTCACACACCCCAACTCAGTCTGACGAAGGGTCTTGGCCCAAAACATCGACTGTACTCTTTTCCATAGATGTTGCCTGGCCTGCCGAGTTCCTCCAACATTTTGTGTGTGTTGCCTTGGATCTCCAGCATCTGCAGACTTTCTATTGTTTATCAAGGAAGTATTGAGTTGTACTTTTTGATTTATGAACTACCAGTTAACTGTCACCCATCTTCAGTAGCGCCATCTTAAATTGGAAGGTTGAAAATGGAATTCTTACTACAATACTGAGCATGTTCAGGTTTTCCTGCAAAATTCTACTCATTTCAGGAAACTATCAACAAGTCAATTACATATATAGTACATGTCACTTGATTTCTAGTTCACCTCTTTCTCACCACATGCTTCTCTGAATTGGTCCAAATGATATCGGAAATATGGACTCCAGTGTTCTTGCATTCAGTGTTATAAAGAGTAACAGAAAATGAAATATGGATATGAGTTATTCCCCAATTTTCACACTTCCATGGAACATCAAATGTCAATTTACTAGTGTTGTTATAATTTATATTTTACATTAGTTTATTTTAAAATGTGGTCTTCTTTCCCCAGAAACATCTTCCTTTCTATTCTTTCAAATCATAAATGTATGCTAAAGTTAATTACTACTCTATTTCACTCCTCCTAAAGTGATTATACTTTTTCCAGAACCTTCAAAACATTTTCCAGATCTCACTGTGAACAATATTCTCAAAGATGTCCTAACAAGCTACTTGCAAGAGGAGAAATATGAACCTGAACTCTGCAGACAAATGACCAAGACTATCTCTGAGGTAAGGGGAATGTAATACTTCGCTTCTTTGTCAAACTATTCATAGCCCTTTACAATTCCAACCCATCCTTCCCATTCAACATCCCAACCTCTTAAAGTACAAGTAGCAAATACCTTCCTGAAGCATGACATTCAATCAAAAGGAGTATTGCACTGCTTACTGTGATTTTACATTGGAATTCCTCTATAATCCTAGGATACTTTCCAGATAACTGTCTGGAGTTCTTCTTAATCAATTTTGCCTAAATATTAGTGACTTTGAGAAAGTCACTGATGCAATTGGCAAATTTGAATACTCTTAAGTGGAGGAAAAAGTTAAGGAACTTTTAGCCATGATGGCAGTAATGCAAAATGCAGAGACTTGGGCAATTCAAGTAAGATAAAAAAAACTTTATTTATCCCAAAGGAAATTATTGTTGCAAGATTGCTCATCAGAAATATATACTTAAAATACTAAATGAGGTACAAAAAATAATGCAAAATATACATTATAAAGTAATAGTGCAAAATACAGATGTGCAATGAAACCATATAGTTGTATACTTGAGAAGAAATTGTAGAATCTTATAGCCACAGGGGAAAAGGATCAGCCATGGCTTTCAGCGTGCACCTCATGTTATCAGCCTGTTACTACAGCTGCTCCTCTACTTGTCCAGTACATCATGGAAGGGATTGTGCATAATGCTCCATAGATTCTGCAGTATCCTCCTCCACCAGGGAATCCAGTTCCACTCCCAGTAAAGAACCAGCCTTCCTGATGAGCTTATTGATTTTCTTGGCATCAGCTGCTCTCACCCTGCTGCCCCAGCAGACTATAGCATAGAACAGAATGCTGGCCGCCACTGTGTCTTAGAACATCTGCAGCATAGTACTGCAGACATTGAATGACAGGAGCCTCCTCAGGAAGTACAGTCATTCTGTCCCTTCTTGTATAGAGCCCCTGTGTTTTTAGTCCAGTCCAATTTATTGTCCAAACGTGAGGAAATCTGCAGTATGCTGGAAATTCAAACAACACACACAAAATGCTGGTGGAACACAGCAGGCCAAGCAGCATCCATAGGGAGAAGCACTGTCGATGTTTTGGGCTGAGACCCTTCGTCAGGACTAACTGAGTGGAAAGATAGTAAGAGATTTGAAAGTAGTGGGGGGAGGGGGAAATGCGAAATGATAGAAGAAGACTGGAGGGGGTGGGATGAAGCTAAGAGCTGGAAAGGTGATTGGCGAAAGTGATACAGATCTGGAGAAGGGAAAGGATCATGGGATGGGAGGCCTCGGGAGAGAGAAAGTGGGTGGGGAAGCACCAGAGGGAGATGGAGAACAGGCAAACAACTAAATATGTCAGGGATGGGGTAAGAAGGGGAGGAGGGGCATTAACGGAAGTTAGAGAAGTCAATGTTCATGCCATCAGGTTGGAGGCTACCCAGCCGGTATATAAGGTGTTGTTCCTCCAACCTGAGTTTGGATTCATTTTGACAATAAAGGAGGCCATGGATAGACATATCAGAATGGGAATGGGACGTGGAATTAAAATGTGTGGCCACTGGGAGATCCTGCTTTTTCTGGCGGACCGAGCATAGGTGTTCCGTGAGACAGTCTCCCAGTCTGCGTCGGGTCTGGCCAATATATAAAAGGCCACACCGGGAGCACCGGACGCAGTATACCACACCAGCCAACTCACAGGTGAAGTGTTGCCTCACCTGGAAGGACTGTCTGGGGCCCTGAATGGTGGTGAGGGAGGAAGTGTAAGGGCAGGTGTAGTACTTGTTCCATTTACAAGGATAAGTGCCAGGAGGGAGATCGGTGGGAAGGGATGGGGGGGACGAGTGGACAAGGGAGTCACGTAAGGAGCAATCCCTGCAAAAAGCAGAAAGAGGGGGGAGGGAAAAATGTGTTTGGTAGTGGGATCCTGTTGGAAGTGGAGGTAGTTGCGGAGAATTATACGTTGGACCTGGAGGCTGGTGGGGTGGTAGGTGAGGACAAGGGGAACCCTATCCCGAGTGTGGTGGTAGGCGGATGGGGTGAGGGCAGATGTGAGGGAAATGGGAGAGATGCGTTTGAGAGCAGAGTTGATGATGGATGAAGGGAAGCCCCTATGTTTAAAAAACGAAGGCATCTCCTTCGTCCTGGAATGAAAAGCCTCATCCTGAGAGCAGATGCAGCGGAGCCAGAGGAATTGTGAGAAGGGGATAGCCTTTTTGCAAGAGACAGGGTGGGAAGAGGAATAGTCCAGGTAGCTGTGAGAGTCTGTAGCTTATAGTAGATATCAGCAGATAGGCTGTCTCCAGAGAAGGAGACAGAAAGATCAAGGAAGGGGAGGGAGGTGTCGGAAATAGACCAGGTAAATTTGAGGGCAGGGTGAAAGTTGGAGGCAAAGTTAATGAAGTCGACGAGCTCAGCATGCGTGCAAGAGGCAGCGCCAATGCAGTCGTCGATGTAGCGAAGGAAAAGAGGGGGATGGATTTCAATAAAGACTTGGAACATGGACTGTTCCACAAAGCTAACAAAAAGGCAAGCATAACTGGGACCCATGCAGGTGCCCATGGCTACACCTTTTGGAAGAAGTGGGAGGAGCCAAAGGAGAAATTATTGAGAGTAAGAACTAATTCCACTAGACAGAGGAGAGTGGTGGTGTTAGAGGGGAATTGGTTAGGACTGGAATCCAAAAAAAAGCGAAGAGCTTTGAGACCATCTCGGTGGGGGAATGGAGGTATGTAGGGACTGGGCGTCCATTGTGAAAATAAGGTGGTGGGGTCCAGGCAACTTAAAATCATTGAAAAGATTCAAAGCGTGAAAAGTGTCACGAACATAGGTGGGAAGGGATTGAACAAGTGGGGATAAGGCAGTGTCAAGATATGCAGAAATGAGTTCAGTGGGGCAGGAGCAAGCTGAGACAATAGGACAGGCAGGTTTGTGGATCTTGTGTAGGAGGTAGAAACGGGGAGTGCGGGGTGTGGGAACTATGAGGTTGGTGGCAGTGGATGGGAGATCCCCAGAGCTGATAAGGTTGGTGATGGTATAGGAGACAATGGCCTGGTGCTCCTTAGTGGGATCATGATCAAGGGGTAAATAAGAGGAGATATCACAGAGTTGTCACTGTGCCTCAGCCAGGTAGAGGTCAGTACGCCAGACAACAACAGCTCCCCCCCCCCCCCCACTTATCAGTGGGTTTTATAGTGAGGTTGGGATTGGTGCGGAGGGAGCGGAGAGCAGAGCATTCGGAAGGAGTGAGGTTGGAATTGGAACAGGGTGTGGTGAAGTCAAGATGGTTGATGTCCCATCGGCAATTAGCAATAAAGAGATCCAGAGCGGGCAGAAGACCAGAGCGGGGTGTCCATGAAGAGAAGGAGGATTGAAGATGGGAGAAGGAGTTATCGGTGGGGGTAGGAGAGTCCTTTGCCAAAGAAATAAGCTCGGAGACGGAGCCAGTGGAAGAAGAGTTCAGCGTCATGGCGTACGTGGAACTCACAGAGGTGTGGGCGAAGGGGAACAAAGCTGAGGCCTTTACTGAGGACAGAGCGCTCTGCCTCAGAGAGTTGAAGGTTGGAGGGAATGGTGAAGACCCAGCACAGATGAGAGATGGGATCAGAGGGGGGAGGGCGGCTGGTAGTGTCAGTGGAGAGGGAAGGGTTGGGGTGAGAGGAAGATGGAGCCTCTGAGGGCCCAGGAGCTGACAATGGGATCTGAGGGAGAGGGGATGGCAGAGTGGTGGTGGGGGAAGGGGAGACGGGAGTCACAATTGCAGCATGTGAAGACCCGGCCTGGAGTTCAAGGCTGGAGTTGCAGTCGGTGGTTGCGCAATCGCTTTGAAGCTGTCCATGGTCATAATGATTATCAATTCACAGACCTCCGTTGATACCCCTGCCCCACTTACCCCATCCGTATCTATAAGTTTAGTCTGATTCTCTTCCTCTCTCTTTCCCCCTCACTATAATCTCCCCCCAGCCCTACCTTTCTTTCTCTTTTATTTCCCATAATTCTCCACCTTTCCCCTAGCCCATTTCTCTCCAGCCTATCACTTCCCAGTTCTCTACTTTATCCCTCCCCCCACTTCTTATCCCCCCCCCCTCGACCATCCCATGTTACTTCATTCCTGATGAAGGGTTTCAGCCCGAAAAGTCGTCACTACCTCCTCCCATAGATGCTGTCTGGCCTGCTGAGTCCTGCCAGCATTTTGTGTTTTTGTTTACATAAACAATCTTGTTGGTTACACTTGCTTATCACAGTCTCATTTTTTAATCCTTACAGTTTCAAGCCATTTAGTCAGTGAATGTCTTGCATAAACAAGATTCTGCATTTAAAAATTAAGATTGTTTTATATGGTACATTCTGGTGGCTACTCCACTGATTTAGCACAGTTTGCACTGAGGCAATGTTTCAGTTGTAGTTAATGTCTTCACTCTGCTGCCTTCACAGTTCTTGATGAGTTTCTAATATAGCCAACCCACTTTATGAGGGAGTTGTGAGGTTGTGTTGCTTGAGGATGGACTGTAACATGATTTTCTGTAATAACTGAAGCTGCATCATGCATGCATGCATCGAAAATCAGATTGGGGTAAAAAATGGTGTGTTGTTTTATCTACATTTTTTCATAAAAATTCTGTGAAAGTCAATTTTACTCCCCACCTCAAATTTTAGTTACTGATATTAAAATTCTATAAGGGTGAATTTGGCCAAAGTGTGGATGTCTTCTGTAGTTTCAACCTGCATCTTGCCACTGGCTAATACTCACCACAGGTTGTTGTTAAATTGTCAGTTTTGCAGAAGAGCATGTGTTATCCCATAAATAGTGACCACAAAAGTTTATCATAAAGGGGAAATAAACTTGTTTATTATCAGAGCAAACACGAGGAAATCTGCAGATGCTAGAAATTCAAACAACAACACACACAAAATGCTGGTGGAACACAGCAGGCCAGGCAGCATCTATAGGGAGAAGCACTGTTGACGTTTCGGGCCGAGACCCTTCGTCAGGACTAACCGAAAGGAAAGATAGTAAGAGATTTGAAAGTAGTGGGGGGAGGGGGAAATGTGAAATGATAGGAGAAGACCGGAGGGGATGGGATGAAGCTAAGAGCTGGAAAGGTGATTGGCGAAAGTGATACAGGGCTGGAGAAGGGAAAGGATCATGGGACGGGAGGCCTCAGGAGAAAGAAAGGGGGGGGGAGCACCAGAGGGAGATGGAGAACAGGCAAACAACTAAATATGTCAGGGATGGGGTAAGAAGGGGAGGAGGGGCATTAACGGAAGTTAGAGAAGTCAATGTTCATGCCATCAGGTTGGAGGCTACCCAGCCGGTATATAAGGTGTTGTTCCTCCAACCTGAGTTTGGATTCATTTTGACAATAGAGGAGGCCATGGATAGACATATCAGAATGGGAATGGGACGTGGAATTAAAATGTGTGGCCACTGGGAGATCCTGCTTTTTCTGGGGGACCGAATGTAGGTGTTCAGTGAAACTGTCTCCCGTCTGCATCGGGTCTCACCAATATATAAAAGGTCACACTGGGAGCACCAGACGCAGTGTACCACACCAGCCGACTCACAGGTGAAGTGTCGCCTCACCTGGAAGGACTGTCTGGGGCCCTGAATAGTGGTGAGGGAGGAAGTGTAAGGACAGGTGTAGCACTTGTTCAGTTTACAAAGATAAGTGCCAGGAGGGAGATCGGTGGGAAGGGATGGGGGGGGGACGAATGGACAAGGGTGTCGCATAGGGAGCGTTGTTTATTATCACCATGTTTTATTAATCAATACAAATTGCAATGTTATCCATGAAAGAAACTAGTTGTCATAAGGTTAGGAACTCTGAAGTGCTACTATAATACTAATTATTAATATTTCATGGGAGATCAATTGTCCCAGCTCTCCATCTGTTCATTTACGATCAAAGCCATGCCACACAGTAGTGGATTGGGTGTAGATATTGCAACTTTTTATCTAACTATAAAGACAAAATCTTATTTTCCTTTTTTGATGATCTGAAGTGAGCCAAGTTCATTGTATTCAGGAAATCTCCCTACTTGAGAAAAAAAGAGGGTAAATTCTGTATGAAGCAGAAACACTCCAAAGCTGATTTTAAGATGGAAGCATATTTTCAGAAAGATTTCAAATCTCCAGTTGACCTCCAATGGCAAACATTGGCAAGGTTTTCACATTTCTCCATTATAAGTAAAATTAATAAAATTGTATTTGTTGTCTTTAATAGGCAGAATAATAGTTCAGCTTGGACGTGACAGATCAGATGGCCTGTTTCTGTGCTGTAGTATTTTATGACTCTATGTTTAACGTACAACTGCAATCTTTGTGGCTGGCCCAGCTAAATCTTTAGTGGGTAGTGTTGAAATTGACAATGGTGGGGTAATTCAGAAAAGATTGATTCCTCTGTGGAGCTGGCAGTCACCTATTGCTTGATAACAAGGAACATCAACTCAGCCCATCGCCCCAGCATTGAATGATGGTTGGATCCTGATCATCAGGGTACGTCTCCCTTATTACCCAAGTGTGGAATTATTATCATCAGCAAGATCCCTACTTATGACTGTAATGGAAGGAAGATCACTGAGCCGATATCTGAATCTCGGTAGGTGATGTCAAGGAGTAGCTCTCTTATTTCATGGCACCAATGATCATTTTAACCATGTATACTACCACTCTGGCCAGCAGATAGATTTCATCAAAGTTTTATCTGATGCCCAATTAACATCCCAAATCAGAAAATTAAGTGCTATTTCACAAGCTTATTATGAGCTTCATTGGAACAGCATAGGTGGGCAATGATAGAGGTTGAAATAGAATTAGAGACAGACAAGAAATGGAAGCCTAGGGCAAAATGCAGCCAAATTTGCTTGTGATTTTCCCCAGTCTAGAAGAGATTATACATAATGTGGTACGCTAAACGAGAAGTGCATATAGATTGCTGTCTCACCTAGAAGGGATGTTTGAGTTCCTGTTTAATAACAAGGTAGTAAATGGATCAGCATTGTATCACCTGCAGCCACATGTATATGGGCCATGCAAAGGGCAGTAGACATTAGTCAAGTATTGCAGAAAGAACAATCTCTTCAGAGTACTACAAGATAAGGGAAGGGAAAGGTATGGGAAAAGAACCTTATTAAACTGTGGTATAAGTAATAAAGCAATAGGTACCATAATTCTGAGTTTCTGAAAGAGAGCAAATTGAAGGAGGAAGCATATTAATGTTTTGAGTTCAGTGTAATAAAGATAGAAATATATTCTGTATAAACAAGTAACAAAATATGCTGATGTAGGCAGTGCATTCAATGTAACGTACATAGACTTTAAGGCCTTTGACAAGGTACCTGATGGGCTGTAGTCCAAAGCCAAACCATAAGATATAGGAGGAGAAGTAGGTCATTTGACCCGTCGAGACAACTCTGCCATTCGATCATGGCTGATTTATTTTACCTCAGGCTTCTCACCGTAATGTTTGCTGCACTTACTAATCAAGAACTTATCAAATTCTGCTTTAAATATATCCAATGCCTTGACCTCCATAGCCATCTATAGCAATGAATTTCACAGATTCACCATCCATGGCTAAAGAAATTTCTCCTCATCTCTATTCTAAAGGGACATCCTTTTACTGAGGCTGTGTCCTCTGGTCCTAGACTTTCCCACTAATGGAAATCTTTTCAGTTCCACTCAATCTAGGCCTTTCAGTATTCAGTAGGTTTCAAGAGAAACTCATTTTACTCTCATTTTACTATCTCTAGTGAATACTGGTCCAGAGCCATCTAATGCTCCTCATATGTTAATTCTTTCATTCCCATGATAATTTTTGTAAACCTCCTCTGGACTCTCTCTAATGCCAGCATATCCTTTCTTAGATATGGGACCGAAAACTCACAATATTCCAAATGCAATATGACCAATGCCTTAAAAAGTATCAGCATTACATCAGGCAACACACACAAAATGCTGGAGGAACTCAGCAGACACTACATTCTTGCTTTTATAGTCTGGTCTTCTCGAAAGGAATGCTAACATTGCATTTGCCTTCCTTTCCACTGACTTAGCCTGCAAGTTAACCTTTAGAGAATCCTACACTAGCATTCCCAAGACCCTTTGCACCTTCGATTTCTGAAGTCGCCCCCTGTTTATAAAGTGGTCTATGCCTTTATTCCATCTACCAGTGTGCATGACTGTACATTTCCCTACACTTTATTTCATTTGCCACTGCTTTGCATTGGTGATCAGAGAACCATTGGTATGTGGGTACAAGGTACCCCGAATATAGCTGCACAGCTAGATAAGGTGCTTAAGAAGACATACAAGATGCTAGCCTTCATTCAGCAGGTGTAAAATGTAAGAGTAGTGAGGTTTTGGGACAAATTTATAGAACATTAATTAGGCTATAGTTGTGTACATTTCTGGCTACCATACTGTATAAAAGTATATGATTGCATTTGTGAAGTTGCAAAGGAGATTCATCAACATTACACACTAAAAATGCTGGAGGAGCACAGCAGGACAGTTAACCCCTATGTAGGAAATGTACTGTCGATGTTTCAGGTTGAAATCCTTCATCAGGGCTAGAAAGGAAAGGTGCAGAAGCCGGAATGAGAAAGTTGGGGGAAGGGAAGGAAATCTTGCCTGTTGTTGCAGACAGAGCAAAGGTGCTCAACAAGGTGGACCCTATTCTATGTCAGGTCTCACCAGTGTATCAGAGGGAGCACAAGGCTACAGGAGGTAACTCCAAAAGACTTGCAATAAACTGTTGCTTCATCCTGAAGGCATCTTTGGGATCCTGAACGTTGGTGATTGAGCGGGTGTAGCAATTGTCTTGTTTGCAGAGTTTACTTCCAGATAGAAGATCGGTGGGGAGGGATGAGTAAACAAGGAGGTCACAGAGAGCGATCCTTGCGGGAAGTAAGGAATGGGTAGCAGGGAAAGATGTACTTCATGGTAGATTCCTTTGAAGGTGCCAGAAGTTATGAAGAATAATGGACTAGATGTGGAAGCTCATGGGGTGGTAGGTAAAGACAAGGGGAATGCTATCTCTGTTATTTTGGTGGAAAGATGAAGTGAGGGAGGATGTCTGGGAAATGGTAGCAATGCAGATAAGGGCAGTGTCATTAGTAGAGGAAGCTGTTGTGTACCTTAACTTGGTCATCTAATGTACAGAAACTACAGCAAATTCAGAGTGGATCATATCATAGTACGTTTATTCTCTTATTTGCAAGGGAAGGTCTATCTGCAGACAAGTTATCATCTGGAAATAGCTTAAATTTTATAGCTCATAACAAGCCACTTTTATAGATTTTGCAGAGAACAGTAATTAGGTTGCGCCATTCCATTACATTGCTCTGTTATCTTGGTCTGACATTTGTTTTTCAATTTGTCTTTAGAAGCTGTGTCCTGTTTCTGCCTGTTGTCAAAACATCCTCTCAGCCATAAAACACATCTCCTGTTATAAAACACGTACACAGCTGCCTATCATAAAACACACACAGACATGTAAGCCTCCATCCAAACCAGCAAAGCACCCTGGGATTTCATGGGTTCCATTTTGTCACATTACCTTTTACAAAAGTTAGAAATTCATAAAGACTTTAGGATTGGAGATATATTTCCACAAAGGGAAATCCTGTCCTTTGTAGAAGGAGGACACCTAAGATATTCTGGAATTGAAAACCTCATCCTCAGAACAGATGCGGTGGAGATGGAGGAAATGGAAAAAGGAAATAGCATTTTTTCAAGTGACAAGCTGGGGAGAGGTATAGGTCAGATAACTATGAGATTCGGTAGGTTACTCCAGTAGTTTGAGTGTGTTGCTCTGGATTTCCAGTATCTACGTAATCTCTTGTGTTTAAGATTCATCAGGATGTCTATGAAGCATTTCAGTTTTGAGAATAAGCTGGGTTTGTTTTCATTGAATTGAAGGTGGCTGAATGGGGAACCAATAGATCTATACAAAATTGAGGAGTGTACATAGGATTAATAGTAGGAAACATTTTCCCAATTGAATATGCATTTGAAACCGGAGGGCAAAGGTTCAACAAAAGTAGTAAGGGATTAGAGGCAATCCAAGGAATATTTTTTCCTCCCACAGATTGGTTAAATTCTGAAACACACTTCCAGACTGGCTGATGAAAGCAGATACTCTTGCAAAATACAAAGACTACAGAACAAGTGATGACAGTAGTGTTTCTATAGTTACTTGATGGTCATCATTGACATGGTATATAGGGAATGAGATACTGCGACCTTTCTCAAAGAGATAGATCAGTGGTGCATGTGTTCAGTTCCTCATTTATCTTCATATTTTGGATCTCTTTGTCCGTGTTTCAAGGAAATCTTGCCAAACTGAATCCTGAGTTTCTCTGAGATGGCAGGACCTGAATATATGTCTGCTGGATTGTGTGACTATTGCGAGTCAAAATGTAGCTAATCCCATTGAAAGTTAAAACTTCTGGGCATTCTGTTTAATGTCATTGCCAGGAAAAATCAGAAAAAATCATGTCTCAGTATTGAAGATTCTTGGCAGGAGGGAGAGCAGAGTATTGTGGCTTTTAATTCCTTGAAATATGCATGTAAATGTATTTTTTGCTGAGTGAGGGCTTTTATATTGTACACTCTGGGATTGGGTGACCTGTTGTTGAGAGGACTGACTAATGTGGAAGAGCCATGGGTTCAGTGAATATTCAACAAATTACATTTATATTTATGATTTTTAGGTTATAAAGGCTCAAGTAAAGGATCTCATGATTCCACGATACAAGATTATTGTTCTAATCCACATTGGACAGCTGAATGGACAGAGCATGCGGATTGGTAGTCGATTTCTCTGGAACACCAATACAGACACCTTTTCTTCCTTCTCTTTCTGTAACCGATCTCTTTTTGCTGTTGCTAATGTTTATGGAGTGTACTTTGAGTGAAATACTTTTGGGCAATATAATAAAAAAATAATACTAAATATAAAACTTGTATAGTAAACATGCTGCTTGGCATCAGTAGTGATCAATATTTCAAGGGCCATTTGATGCCTACCTCCCTTTCCTTTATAAATTGGATTCTTGACCCTGTGCCAAGTTCATTTGATTTCCCAGCTTTTAACTTATGTATTTTGAGAGGACCGGAAGTGACGGCATTGATGAATACTTATTTTTGTGAGATATTATAAACAGCCCCCTTTTTTTTCTCTTTTTTGCTTCTTTTTTCTTCTATATTAGTTATTAGATTAGATTAGCTAGTTTTGCATTATATATTTTTTGTTTTTTTTCTTTCTTTTTTCTGTTTTCCTTATATCATATATTATGAAATATTTAGACTTACTATGTTCATACATATATTTTATGGCTTATGTCTTGGTAAACTCATTTATATTGTAACTATTATGTATGTTTTTTTTCATATGTAATGGAATTTATATGTTAGTAATTTCTTTATCAATATATCATTTGTATTCTGTCCATGTTACTAATATTAATAAAAAGATTTAAAAAGAAAAGAAAAGAAAGGATTCTTGCCCACCTATAAGATGTTATTCACTCTTACATTTAGTTTTGTTCCCTTCCCTTGCCTTTTCTTAAAAGTAGAGGGTAGGAGAATTATATTTCAAGGAAGGATTAATCCAGTTTTCATATAAGCGACTAAAAAAGCATTTACTTTAAAACAGCCTTTGATCCTATACTTGATATCTAGAAATAACCCATTTGATGTTAATAAAATTTAAAAGTAAATATCTTGGGAATTTCCAGCATAGTTCCAATTGCCAGCATAGTGATAGATACTCCCAGGCAAAGAAATTGGTAAGAAATAAAGATCATGGGTGAACTTTCAGAATCAGGTATATCATTACTTTTGTATGATGTGATATCTGTTTTATAGCAGCAGGACAATCCAAAGGTATAAAATGACTATAAATTACAAAATAAATAATGCATCAAAAAAGGAAAAGTGAGTTCGTGTTTATGGACCATTCAGAAAGCTAAACAACTTTTGCTGTCCATACCCTCTGCTAAGTCGTTTTGCAGCAGCAGAATAGTGCAAAGAGTAAGTAGTGCAAAGCAAGAAAGAGTAACAAGATGGTGGAAATCTGATGGCAGAGGTGATGAAACTGTTACTAAATTGTTGAGTGTGCTTTCAGGCTCCTGTACCTCTTCTCCAATGGTAGTAATGAAAAGATGCTATGTTCAAGATAGTGAGTGTACTTAATGATGGATGATGCCTTCTTGAGGCACCCCCTTTGGAAGTTATCCATGGTGGTGGAGGGGATTGTGCTCATGATGGAACTGGCTGACTCATAACCCTCCACAACCTCTTGCAATCCTGTGCATTGGAGTCTCCAAACCAAGCAGTGATACAACCAGTCAGAATTCTCTCCACCATATAGTTATAGAATTTTGTAAGAGTCTTTGCTGACATTCCAAATCTTCCCAAACTCCTAATGAAGTAGACCACTAGCATGCCTTCTTCAAGATTTATCATTTGTTGTGCTCAGGATAGATCCTCTGAGATACTGATGCCCAGGAACCTGAAACTGCTCACCCTTTCCACCGCTAATCACTCAACGATGATTCATGTGTCTTCCCCTGACTTCCCCATCCTGAAGTCCACAATCAATTCTTTGATCTTGCTCACATTGAGTGCAAGATTAACACTACTTAACCAGATGACCTGTTTCGCTCCTTACAGCAACTTATTAAAATCTGAGACTTTATCATTAACAGTGGTATCATTTATGGATGTCATTTAAGTTGTGCTTAGTCACATAGTCATGAGTGTAGAGACAGTAGACTAGTGGGCTATGCATGCACCTTTGGGGTGAACCGGTCTTGATTGTCAGCATGGAAGAGCAATTATCAGTGATCTGGACTAACTGTGATCTCCCAATGATGTCGAGGACCCAGTGGCAGAGGGCGATACAGAAGCCCAGGTTGAGATGTTTGGTCAGTAATAATGAGGGGAAATGGTATTTAACTGATCAACAGCAGCCTGCTGTCAACCAGGCACTTCAAAGCAGAGTGAAGACCCAGTGAGATTGTGTCCACTGTAGATTGGGGTTCAAGATTTACATCAGTACAATTTCAAGTGTGTGTACAGAAACATACAAAACATACAGCACAATACAGGCCCTTCAGCCCAAAAAGCTGTGCTGAACATTTACTTACTTTAGAAAGATCCTAAGATTACCCATAACCCTCAATTCTAAGCTCCATATACCTATCCAGAAGTCTCCTAAGAGACCCTATCATATCCGCCTCCACCACCGTTGCCGGCAGCCCATTCAAGGCACTCACCACTCTCTGCGTAAAAAAAAAAATATTAAATAATTTACCCTGATCGCTTCTGTACCTACTTCCAAGAACCTTAAGACTATGCCCTCTCATGTTAGCCATTTCAGCCCTGGGAAAAAGCCTCTGACTATCTGCACGATCAATGCCTGTCATCATCTTATACACCTCTATCAGGTCACCTCTCATCCTCCGCTGCTCCAAGGAGAAAAGGCTGAGTTCACTCAACCTATTCTCATAAGGCATGTTCCCCAATACAGGCAACATCCTTGTAAATCTCCTCTGCACCCTTTCTATAGTTTCCACATTCTTCCTCAGTGAGGCGACCAGAAATGAGCACAGTACTACAAGTGGGGGTCTGACTAGGGTCCTATATAGCTGTAACATTATCTCTCAGCTCTTGAACTCAATCCCACAGTTGGTGAAGGCCAATACACCATACGCCTTCTTAACCACACAATCAATCTGCACAGCAGCTTTGAGTATCCTATGGACTCAGACCCAAAGATCCCTCTGATCCTCCACACTGATAACAGTCTTACCGTTAATACTATATATTGCTATCATATTTAACCTACCAAAATTAACCACCTCACACTTAACACACACAAAATGCTGGTGAAATGCAGCAGGCCAGGCGACATCTATCAGAAGAAGTACAGTCAACGTTTCGGGCTGAGACCCTTTGTCAGGACAGTCCTGATGAAGTGTCTTGGCCGAAATGTTGCCTGTACTTCTTAGATGCTGCCTGGCCTGCTGCGTTCCACCAGCATTTTGTGTGTGTGTTGCTTGAATTTCCAGCATTTGCAGATTTCCTCAGATTTGCACCTCACACTTATCTGGGTTGAACTCCATCTGCCACTTCTCAGCCCAGTTTTGCATCCTATCGCTGTCCTGCTGTAACTTCCACACTATCCACAACACCCCCATCCTTTGTGTCATCAGCAAATTTACTAAACCATCCCTCCACTTCCTCATCCAGATCATTTATAAAAATCACAAAGAGAAGGGGTCCCAGAACAGATCGTCGAGGCACACTACTGGTCACCGACCTCCATGCAGAATATGGCCCATTTACAACCACCCTTCGCCTTCTGTGAGCAAGCCAATTCTGGATCCACAAAGCAAGCTTCCCTTGGATCCCATGCCTCCTTACTTTCTCAATAAGCCTTGCATGGGGAACCTTATCAAATGCCTTGCTGAAATCCATATACACTACATCTACTGCGCTACCTTCATCAATCTGTTTAGTCACATCCTAAAAAAATTCTGTCAGACTCGTAAAGCACGACCTGCCTTTGACAAGGTTTGCTGACTATTCCTAATCATATTATGCTTCTCCAAATGTTCATAAATTCTGCCTCTCAGGATCTTTTCCATTAACTTACCAAACATTGAAGTAAGACTCACTGGTTTATAATTTCCTGGGCTATCTCTACTCCCTTTTTTGAATAAGGGAACAACATCTGCAACCCTCCAATCCTCCAGAACCTCTCCCATCCCCATTGATGATGCAAAGATCATCACCAAAGGCTCAAAAATCTCCTCCCTCGCCTCCTACAGTAGGCTAGGATACATCTCATTCAGTCCCATAGACTTATCTAACGATGTTTTCCAAAAGCTCCAGTACATCATCTTTCTTAATGTCTATATGCTCAAGCTTTTCAATCCACTGTAAGTTATCTCCACAATCGCCAAGATCCTTTTCCATAGTGAATACTGAAGCAAAGTATTCATTAAGTATCTCTGCATCCCCTCTGGTTTCATACACACTTTTCCACTGTCACACTTGATTGATCCTATTCTCTCACGTCTTGACCTCGTGCTCTTTGCATACTTGTAGAATGCCTTGGGGTTTTCCTTAATCCTGTTTGCCTTCTCGTGTCTTCTTCTGGCTCCGTAATTTCATTCTTAAACTCCTTCCTGCTAGCCTTATAATATGCTAGATCTCTATCATTACCTAGTTTTTTTGAACCTTTCATAGGCTTTTCTTTTCTTCTTAACTAGATTTACAACAGCCTTTGTACTCCAAGGTTCCTGTGCCCAACCTTCCTTTTCCTATCTCATTGGAACATACCTATGCAGAACACCATGCAGAACACCATGCAGATATCCCTTGAAAATTTGCCACATTTCTGCCGTACATTTCCCTGAGAACATCTGTTCCCAGTTTATGCTTCCAAGTTCCTGCTTGATAGCTTCATATTTCCCCTCACTCCAATTAAATGCTTTTCTAACTTGTCTGTTCCTCTCCCTCTCCAGTAAAGTAAAGGAGATATAGTAAGGAGATATAGTAAAGGAGATAGAATTGTGATCACCATCTCCAAAATGCTCTCCCACTGAGAGACCTGACACCTGACCCGGTTCATTTTCCAATACCCAATCAAGTACAGCCTCTCCTCTTGTAGGTTTATCTACATGTTGTGTAAGGAAACCTTCCTGGACACACCTAACAAACTCCACCCCATTTAAACCCCTTGCTCTAGGGAGATGCCAATCAATATTTGGGAAATTAAAATCTCTCACCACGACAATCCTGTTATTATTTCCAGAATCTGTCTTCCCATCTGCTCCTCAAAGTCCCTGTTACTATTGGGTGGTCTATAAAAAAACACCACCCAGTAGAGTTATTGATCCCTTCCTGTTTCTAACTTTTACCCACAGAGACTCAGTGGACAATCCCTCCATGACCTCCTCCTTTTCTGCAGCCGTGACACTAACTCTGAATGCCACGCAGTGACACTCACTCAGCAGTGCCATGCCCCCACCTCTTCTGCCTCCCTCCCTGTCCTTTCACTCTAATTAACCATTCCTACCCCTGAGCCATCCAAGTCTCTGTAATGGCCACAACATCATTGCTCCAAGTACTGATCCATGCTCTAAGCTCAACCGCTTTGTTTATTATGCTTCTTGCATTGTTTCCAAGGTTTCTCGATTTGTGAGGCAACAGAATAGGTATTATTCTACTAAACCATCATGGCAAACTGTGCAGTTGCTTTACGACGCAGGAAAAGAGAATATTCGAATAGGAATGTACTGAAGCCAGTTCAAAGACAGAAAATCATTCAAAAACCCTTTTGTCTTCATTTTCTTCACCACACCCCACCTTGTGTGATCTCTTCAGTAAGGGAGCACAAATTGCACAGGCATGAACCTCACTCCATTATCATGCTCAGGTGGGTCAAGTTGTTCTATTGTGGTGAGATTACTTGCTGTACTCATTAGTTTGCTTATCTGGCTTTCCCAGTTCATTTCCTCATCTTCCCCCACCCCACCCCAGAGGGCTCTGGATAGAAATTGTGAAGCCTGGCTCTTTTTCCTTGAGTGAAATGGTTTTAGTATTGGCTATGGTCAACTAATATAGGATGGGATCAGTGTTGTGTACCACATATTATTAAGAAAATATAACAATATGCTTCCCTACAGTTACATGAAGAAAGACTTTTAAATGGTAGAAAAAGATTTGAACCACATCTTCATTTCTTTATTGCAATAACCCTAAAATTTGTTAACTATGAACACAACATGCAGAAAATGTATACCATAGTTAGCTTAAATCATGTCTAAATATTGAAATCTGTATTTTTAAATAAATTTATTGAAAATATTTTTCTGTTTTATGTAAATATGTGTATCCAACACTGAATATCATAAAATACTTAATACATTGAAGTGAAACACTTATGTACATGAACTACTTATATACATTTAAGACAACAGAATATTGTTTTCACTTTTTTTTTAATTTCCAGCTATGTTTTGAAACCAGTTTCTAGTACAAAAAAATTGCAGGGAATAGTTAAAGTGAAAATGATAGAATTATTCTGTATTGTCTGTGACTTGCCAAACTATTGAGGGATTGAATTAAAATACAATGTTTTGTTAATTAGATCTAAATCTCCCCACAATACTGTAGCCCTTTTGTCCTAGATTTTTATGCTAGACTGCAGGTTGTCTACTTTCTTGTCACTGAATATGGTGGCTGTTATGAGGAGACTGGGGAAGGATCGATATAGTTTATTTCATAAAAACTAAAAGGATTTGCATGTCACAAGATGTGATACGAAACCTTGCAGACCACGGTTTGATCTGTAGCTGTATTGTGTTCAGTGGTGATAAATGGACAATAGAAGGGATGCAAAAGTCAGTCATGAAACAGGTCATGATTCATCTCCAACTAATAGCAAGGAACTGCCTTCAGAAAATGAGATTATTGTATGATGGTTGAGATTAACAACAGTCCATTTGCTATATTATAAATAGAGTAAATGGTATCTGTCAAAAACTAAGGTTTTGTAAATGGAATTAAAGTCAAAATACTTTTTAAAGGGAAATGATTGATATAATGGAGAAAAATGTAAATATAAGTAGTATGGAATGAACTGTATTTGAAAGATATTACACAAGACTGACAACAAAACTTTGTTTAGATCTACTGACAATATTGCAGAGAGTAGGCCTTTTGAGCTGTGCCATCTCAGCAGCCCCCAATAACCCCAATTTAACCCTAACCTAATCATGGGACAATTTACAATGACCAATTAATCTATGCAGTACAGTTTGGACTGTGTGAGGAAACCCAACACCTGGGAAAAACTCACATGTTCCACAGGGGTGACATACAGATTCCTTACAGAGGATACTGGGATTGAATTCCAAACTCTGGTGATCTTAGCTGTTACAGCGTTGTGCTAACCGCTACGATACTGTGGCATTCACCTCTGTGTAAAAATCAAATTGTAATAAACCGAGCTTATGGGAAATCCTAGATATGTAATTAGATTGTAGATGGAAAAACTGAAAATTATGGTCCAAGTAGGAGAATTTCTTAGAAGACATCTTGAACCATTTACTTAATCAGCATATTGTATTCCAAGAAGGAAGGAACTAGTTTGCTCCAATACTAGCTTAGGAATCAGTTTGAGAAGCCTGAAAGTAGCAGAACATGTAAAACTGATGACTGTAACTGAAATAGATTCACATACAAGCAGATACTTAAATAAAGAATACAAGATGGTGCCAATGGACTACAGAATCTTTTGTTCCAGTGGCATTTGAAAGATAATCTCAACTAAGTTATCTTTAATTAGAAAAAAATATTTAAATAAGGTGTTGTTTAACTGTATAGTGACCAGGGATGAAGAAAATTTGTTGAAAAATCTTATTATATGATGATGTAGCTGATATTTGCTTTCCTACATATGACAGGTCATATAGAAGGGATAAGATGGAGAAATGAAAATCCAGGTATATATTGGTACAAGTAACAGTTCATAAAAGAAAAAAATAAGCATTGAGAGAAAACTACTGCATATGAAAATAAGTGTTTTATAAATGAATAAGATTGGATAGAAATGAAAAGGATGACTGCTTGAGTGAGGAAATGGTGGAATTGCGGGGAAAGCATTAAAAACTAACAATAAAATGTAAATGGAAAATGATATGAATGTTTCATATTTAAATATTTAAACCACAATGGGTCAAAATCTTGTATATATCTTGGATCTTGGATATATTTGGATAAATCTTGGATATATTTAATTTGCTTTGCATTATTGAGTCATGTAGAAGTTCGGAGTTCGAAAGAACATGCTGTTTAAATTGATCATTATATATGTATATTTATCATGCTATTATAATGTTGAATGGCAAATGTTTGTGTGGATTTTAATTGAGACTCCATAGACACTTTTGCTAGATCTGGTCACTTTCTAAAGTGATTTAGTTCTCACAGTGGTCTAAATGGAAACGGTTTCAATGAATGTTTGCATGGTAACTAAAGAGAAGTTAAATAAAGCATGCGTATTTTGGTTTAAAGACCTTACGCATGCATCACTCAAACTTATCACTGTTGAGAAAGGCAGATCATACATTGGACAAAATTACATGTGATTTGAGTGCGAGAAGAAGATTTTGCTCTACTTATATTGAGTTATGGTGAGAATATGCCTGTAACATTGTTAGTTGGAGTGTTGTCACTACATAATCAATGATTATGGTTGAGGTTAGGATTGACTCATTTGAATTAAATATAGTGTTCAGAAGAACAAAAGGCCATACAGCAATTCATTCAAGTTGACCAACTAGTCCAATTAATCTGCATTTGGCCTATATTCCTCTACCCTCCCTATCCACTTACCTGTCCAAATGTATTGTAATTGGACCTACGTCTACCATTTCCTCTGGTAGGTCATTTCATACCCAACATCCACCAACTGGGAAACTGCCTTCAGGTCCCTCTCCCATCTTACTTTAAAAACATGCCTTTTAGTTTTAGACTCCTCTAACCTAGGGACAGAGATTCTGATTATCCACTTTATCTTTGCCCATGATTAACTTATAAAGCTCTCTGCACTCCCTCCTCAGTGTTGATCTCTCCAAGGAAAACAGCCTCAGCCCAGCCACTCAATCACTCCAATTGCAGAAAAATCCTTGTGAATCTTTTCTGCATTGTCCCCAGCTGAATGCCATCCCTTCTATGCCATGATCACCTCAAAATATGAGTGATCTTAGTAAGCACTTCCTATGGGGCTTGTGGGGCTGTAGTTTTCCTGACTCCAGGTGTCTGGAACCAGGCAAATCATCTTACAATAGTTTGAAGGTGCATCAATTTTGGAGACCATAAACCAGACCACAATCCTTTGCCCAAATGGATGATTTGTATCTCTGTCGGTGAGGGAGTTTTGAAGTAATTCAGATTTTTTTAAGAGAACCAAACATTAGGTTAGTGCATTGAGTAGAAATGAGACTATGAAGTATTATCTTCATCGACAGTTGACAAAAATTTGAAGGACCTAATACTGCTTTCATTTCTCATTCATATCCTCAAATATACTCGAACGATTCAGAAGCTATTTATTTGGGCAGTCCATAAAATGATGTTTTGTTAACCATTGCATTATAGGGTGCACGAAGAGTGCGTTAATCAGAGCTTTTACCGTTCCCTTTTCACGTATGAACTCTTTTCTGCATCTTGTTATGAATTATTTTTATAACTTGAACAATTAAGTTCCCATTCCATTGGGGGGGGGGACGTTCTATCTTAAATATTCTTGTTAAAGGTGCCCGAGATTCATAACGTTTTAGTTGCACGAGACGGTATGAACCTTTGCATCCAGTTTGACGCCTAGTTGAGAGCCAAAGATCACTTGATTACAAATTCCTAACTAGTAGCTTCCAAATAACTCATCCGATGGTGAAATCTTCAAATGTTGCCTACCCCTGATTACGCTATGCAACGCCCTAATATCAAATATGCTTTAGGCAGCCCGGCGCTGCTACGGGTGACTTTCTGGTGAGTATGTGCGATTTTTGATTAGTTTCAATTATGCAATGAAACTTTCAAATTTCAGCTCAATTTTATTAAGTTATGTCAACATTTAACAGAGAGCGCATTCTTGCACCCTAAAATAAGTTTCTTTTCCAATCAATTAACAGATGCCGTACACCGAATTTGCGTTGAACAACAATTATACAGTACTGTAATTTGCATTTAAACACAAACAACGCTCCAATGGCCCCCGACCAGAGGGACCGTGGCAGCGGTCGGACGCCGCTCCCCGTTGCTTCAGCAGAGAAAGCTCATTTGCTTTTTGGTACAGCCCCTCCGACAACAAAGATCGGCATGAGTGTGATTGAATAGGCGCTTGTCCCGGGATGGGTTCCGGTAAACCGCCAACATTTCTTCCAAAAGGTCCGGCCTGTAGCTCGAATCCTCTCCGCTGGTTGATCCCAAGCCTTGGGCGAGGAGCCGTTTTGAAGGATGGAATCCCACGAACGGCGATTTCTGATCCTCTGTTGGTGACCCAAGACAAAATAAAACATTTGAGATTCGCTCGCCAAAATATCTCTGCAGAAATTTTTATTCATAATTACAGTTTAATCTGACCACCCAATTCAAACCGACGCCAAAGACTAAGAAATTATATTTTAGTAATAACGTGCAATTTTAATACATTTAATACATATATTTACGAAGTACAGTACGATGATGCAGTATCTTGCAGATCGAAGAGTGGTGATTAAATTACCACTCTTAATTTCTGTTATATTCAAAAACAAATGGAAGAGACCTTATTGTTAATATTCGGAAAGAAAACAAAGTTGGCCCATTACAATATCAAGGGCAAAAGTTAGGGTTCAAGTGTGGCGAATGAATCAGACATTCTCTGGCGCAAACTATTAAAGCGCCTTTTCGGGGAAACTTTTTGGAACAGTTGGAACTAGGAGAGTTTTCCGCGAACGCCAGCTCACCCAGCAACTCGTTGAGTCGGGTCTCTCTCCGCCAGCGCGACGCGCCGCACGTGTAGATCACTGCCCGCATCAGGTCGCGGCCGCACAGCCTAAACAGCAGCGGCTTTTCCGCGCTGACCCGGGAGGCGGCGAGCAGCGCCAGCAAGGACGGCAGCAGCAGCAGCGTGGACCGCATGCTCGTTCGTTCTAAGCAGCAGCAGTCAGGTAACAAGCGGCCAGTGGGAGGAAAGTCTTCTCCTGAACTCAGGTGGTTGCTCTTTTATAGCGAGATGCTGAGACTCGTCCCTCTCAGCCCGCCTCCCCTCCCCTCCCCTCCCCTCTAGTGAAGGTATTGATGAAGGCACTCACCTCACTCGCTCTAAGTGCAGCGCCCGGACAGTGACAGAGGGCATTACTGAAAGAAACAAGGTTGAGAACGAATTGGAGACCTGAAGGAATATAAAGGCATTAAAAACTTTACAGGACTAGGTGGGGCGAATATAAGCACACATTTTAACGTCCATAGTAATCTGTTATCGTAAAGTATGTGGAAAAATGTAAGGTAATATGGAAAAAGAAAATAGTTTGCAATACCTCCTTTCGACTTGCACAGTTATCTCGGAAGATGGCAGCGAAACGTGAGTCCGAAGTTAGTTCGGGCTGCCCTTCCCCGAGGCTCCCAGAAACGGCGCAGCACCAACACGCGACTCACGTCTCGGTTCTGCGGTTCTCTGCATGCAGTTATCGTTTGCTGCACGGGAGCAGCAATGCACCTCTTACTGGGGAGGGACTCGTCTGCTGGGGAAGGACTGAGACAACGTGGACTATCCTCTAAACGGGGAGAAAATCCAGAAATCAGAGTGCAAAGGGACTTGGGGGTCCTCGTGCAGGGTTCCCTAAAGGGTAACTTGCGGTTTGAGTCGGTGGTGGGGAAGGTAAATGCAATGATAGCATTCATTTCAAGAGGGCTGGAATATAAAATCCAAGGATGAGACGCTGAGGCTTTATAAGTCATTGGTCAGACTTCATTTAGAGTATGAGCAGTTTTGTGCCCCGTATCTGAGAAAAAATGTCCTGGCAAAGGGTTAAGATGAGGTTCAGGAGAATGATCCCGAAATTGACAGGGAGCGTTCTCAGTCTGTACTCGCTGCAGTTTGAGAAGGAAGTATGGGGTACTCATTGAAATGTATCCAATGTTGTAAAGCCTAGATAGAGTGGATGTGAAGAGGATGTTTCAATTAGTGAGGGAGTCTTGGGACAAGTGGACAAAGCCTCAGAATAGAAACATAGTATACCCTTAACACAATACAGGCCCTTCGGCCCACAATGCTGTGCCGAACATGTACTTACTTTAGAAATTACTAAGGGTGAAGCATAGCCCTCTGTTTTTCTAAGCTCCATGTGCCTATCCAGGAGTCTGTTAAAAGACATCATATCTGCCTCCACCACCATTACCGGCAGCCCATTACATGCACTTAACACTCGCTACATCTCCTCTGTACCTGCTTCCAAGCAGCTTAAAACTGTGTCCTCTTGTGTTAGCCATTTCAGCCCTGGGAAAAAGCCTCTGACTATCTACATGATCAATGCCTCTCATCATTTTATACACCTCTATCACGTAACCTCTCATCCTCCGCCGCTCCAAGAAGAAAAGGCCAAGTTCACTCAACCTATTCTCGTAAGGCATGCACCCCAATCCACTGTAACCTCTCAGAGCCTGCTGCCACAGTATCCACAACACCCCCAACCTTCATGTCATCAGCAAACTTACTAACCCATCCCTCCATTTCCTCATCCAGGTCATTTATAAAAACACAAAGAGAAGGGGTTCCAGAACAGATCACTGAGGCATACCACTGGTCACTGACCTCCATGCAGAATATGACCTGTCTATAACCACCCTTTGCTTTTTGTGAACAAGCCAATTCTGAATCCACAAAGCAAGGTCCCCTTGGATCCCATGCCTCCCTACTTTCTCAATAAGCCTTGCATGGGGTACCTTATCAAGTGGTTGCTAAAATCCATATACACGATATCTATTGCTCTACCTTCATCAATCTGTTTAGTCACATCCTCAAAAAATTCAATCAGGCTCATTAGGCACAACCTAATGCCATGCTGACTATTCCTAATCATATTATGCCTCTCCAATAGTTCATAAATCCTGCCTCTCGGGATCTTCTCCATCAACTTACCACCGCTGGTCTGTAATTTACTGGGCTATCTCTACTCCCTTTCTTGGATAAGGGAACAACATCTGCAACCCACCAATCCTCCGGAACCTCTCCTGTCCCCATTTATGATACAAAGATCATTGCCAGAGGCTCAGCAATCTCCTCCCTCGCTTCCCACAGTAGCCTGGGGTATATCTCATCTGGTCCCAGTGACTTATCCAACGATGCTTTCCAGTACATCCTCTTTCTTAATGTCTATATGCTCAAGCTTTTCAGTCCACTGTAAGTCATCCCTACAATTGCCAAGATCCTGACCCCAGTGAATACTGAAGCAAAGTATTCATTAAGTACCTCCACTATCTCCTCTGGTTCCATACACACTGTCACACTTGATTGGTCCTATTCTCTCACATCTTATCCTCTTTTTCTTCGGATACTTGTAGAATGCCTTGGGGTTTTCCTTAATCCTGCTTGCCAAGGTCTTCTCATGGCCCTTTCTGGCTCTCCTAATTTCATTCTTAAAACTCCTTCCTGCTAGCCTTATAATCTTCTAGATCTCTATCATTACCTGTATTTTTTTTTGAATCTTTTGTAAGCTTTTCTTTTCTTCTTGACGAGATTTTTAACAGCCTTGTAAACCACTGTTCCTGTCTCCTACCATCCTTCCCCGTCTCATTGGAATGTACCTATGCACAATGCCATGCAAATAACCCCTGAACATTTGCCACATTTCTGCCATACATTTCCCTGAGAACATCTGCTCCCAATTTATGCTTCCAAGTTCCTTCCTGATAGCTTCATATTTCCCCTTACTCCAACTAAATGCTTTCCTAACTTGTCTGTTCCTATCCTTCTCCAATGGCGTGGTAAAGGAGATAGAATTGTGACGCTATCTCCAAAATGCTCTCCCACTGGGAGACCTGACACCTGACCAGGTTCATTTACCAATACCAGATCAAGTACAGCTTCTCCTCTTGAAGGCATATCGACATATTGGTCAGGAAACCTTCCTGAACACACCTAACACAGTCCATCCTATCTAAACCCCTTGCTCTCAGGAGATGCCAATCAATATTGGGGAAATTAAAATCTCCTATCATGACTATCCTGTTATAATAGCACCGTTCCAGAACCTGTCTCCCTATCTGCTCCTTGATGTCCCTGTTACTTTTGTGTGAGCTATAAAAAAAAACACCCAGTAGAGATATTGACCCCTTCCTGTTTCTAACTTCCACCCACAGAGACTCCGTAAACAGTTCCTCCAATAAAAGGACTGCCCTTCAGAACAGATGAGCAAATAGGGTGGTGAATCTTTGGAATTCACTGCCACAATAGGCTAGGAGGTCAAGTCACTGAGTATATTTAAAGCAGAGATTGATTAGGATCTTGATTAGGAAGGGTGTCAAAGGTTATGGGGAGAAAGCAGGACAATGGGTTGAGAAGAATGATCAACTATAATGGAATGCTAGAGCAGACTCTATCGGCCGAATGGCCTAATTCTGCTCCTGTGTCTTGGGGTCTAAGTTGCCATGTGAAAGGCGGGAAGGATAAGGCCAATGCAGGAGAGAAGAGTATCAGAGACCTGGAGGACTATGATAAACTAAGGAAGTGCAAAGTTACTGCACTTCAAATGATAAAACCAGAAGTGGATACCGAGGTAGGATCTCTGACTTAAAGGAATTGTAAGAAGATTGGGGGACAGGAATGGAGTGCAGGAAACAACCTTAAAAAAAGGCTAAATTGACAATTGAGAGGATTACGAAAGGGGAAATAGTTCAGAGAACAAGGAACCAAATACTTTAAGAGAGCTGTGATTGTAAGTCAAAGTCAAAGTTAAGTTTATTGTCAGATGCACAACATACAATTAAAAACTTGTAGCAGCATCACAGACTCAACATTGGAGACACATTTACAAGAAAAACATAAATTACGCAAAATGACACAAGAACGAACCCAATTAGAACTAGATAAAGTCATGGTGCAACATGGTAGCCCCATGGTTAGTGCAACACAATTACAGATCGGGGCATTGGAGTTCTACGTTATCTGTAAGGAGTCAGTATATCCTCCCCGTGGAATGTGCGGATTTTCTCAGAGTGCTCTGGTTTCCTCCCACAATCCAAAGACATGCCAGTTAGTAGGTTAATTGGCCTTTGTTAGTTGTTCCGTGATTAAGCTAGGGTTCATCAGGGGTTGTTATGCAGTGCAGCTCAAAGAGCCAAAAGGGCCCTTTACATGCTGTATCTTGATTTTAAAATTAATTAGTTAATTAACATCACGGACAATTCTAACATCATCTGTCATTGAAAACGATGGAAAACAACAAATATTCTCATTTTAGCCTGCTACAGCTGAGAACCATAACTTCATCTATGATGTGTACAGTCATTGATGAAGTTCTAATGCGATTAAACAATCTGCTGTTGCTTAAAACTGATGAAAATGGACCGGGCTGCGGCCAGCACACTGCCCCTTTAAGAAGCTGCCAGCGAAAGAGGGGTCAACGTGCTGGTCTGAATGTGTGTTTAAAAAACCAAAGTTTTCTACTCCCATTACCAACTGTCTTGCTGGCAAACGTGCAGTCTCTAGTAAATAAAATTGACAATCTCAAAGCTAGGGTGCTGTATCAGAGGAATGTGTGCACGCTTTGTTTTACGGAATTATGGTTAACCCCTTCCATGCCAGATGCAGCAATTCGAGTACAGGGTTCACAATACATTGTTAAAACAGGTCAGTTGAGTCTGTCATAAGCAGAGGTGGAGGTATATGCCTCATGATCAATTCCTCGTGGTGTACTAATATGTCAGTAACATCCCAATATTGCTCACCAGACCTGGAATACTTTGCCATTAAGTGCCAGCTATTTTACCTGCAGCAAGTTTTCAGTGATCTTTTTGGTAGCAGTGTACATTCCACCTCAGGCTAATGTCAAACAGGCCCTAGACAAACAGGGCAATGTAATCAACAGGCATGAAGCAGCACATCCTAATCCCTTCCCCACCATTTTGGGGGATTTTAACCAGGGCAGCTTGATAAAGTCACTAAATACTTTCTATCAACAAATCACCTGCCCCACCAGAGGAAGTAATACACTGGACCACTCTTAGAGTAAGTTCAAGAATGCCTACCATGCTATTCCACACCCAGCCCATGCTTTGGTGGGTCTGATCACCTGTCTGTACTTGTACTCCCTGAGCATAAGCAGAGTCTGAAGACTGCAGCACTAGTACTGAGGACCAAGAAGGTATGGACCAGGGAGGCACAGAAGCACATACGAGACTGCTTTGAATCAGTAGACTGGACTGTGTTCAGAGAGTCATCTTCGAGCCTGGATGAATATGCCACAGTTGTCACTGACTTCTTTAAAACCTGTGTGGATGAGCATGTGCCAACAAAAACTTACTGTACATTCCCAAACCGAAAGCTGTGGGTGATATCAGAGGTTCGTCAGTCTGCTGAGGGCTAGATCTGTGGCACTTAAGTCTGGTGATCTAGGACTGTATGAGAAAACCAGGTATGACTTGTGGAGGGCTATTTCAAGAGCCAAGCAACAATTCCGGCAGAGTTTGGGGGCGACATTGGATGCACATCAACTCTGGCAGGGTATGCAGGCCATTACTTCCTACAAAGCAAAACCTAGTATCATGAACAGCAGTAATGCTTCACTACCAGATGAGCTCAACACATAGAAACATAGAAAATCTACAGCACAATACAGGCCCTTCGGTCCACTAAGTTTTTGCGAAACATGTCCCTACCTTAGAAATTACTAGGCTTACCTATAGCCCTCTATTTTTCTAAGCTCCATGTACCTTGTTACATACCCCATGGATATCTTGTGACTGTCTTATGACCACGATGTAATTGAGTATCTGGTGAGCATGATGTAATGGTCTAGTGATGGTGGGGTGATCAGTGTGAGGTCACATGATGTAATTTTCCCGCCAGAGATCATGTGATGGCCTGTTTCAACAGGTATAAAACAGGAAAACCTTGTGGTGACGCAGGTTAGTTTGTGGTTTAATTCGTCAGTTACTCCATTATTCTGCATATTCATCATGACATAGTTTTGTTTTAAAGTGGAGTTTTACTTTCTCTTGTAAGTTGGGATGGCAGTTTTTAAAATCACTGCCAGTTATGTTTGATGTATCTTCAATTTAATTTTAAAGTCTAAGTATTGGAGAGTGAAGAATTTATCAAAGTGCGGGAACCCAAAGGATTGCGTAAAGTTAGTGTCGTCAGTGGTAATGCAGGATCGACCTTATATATTGAATCTTCATTCAAGGAATTAGTAACCTGCATCCGAGATAACCCCTGTCTTGTAAGGGCAGAAAGGGTTGGGTGCAGCGTTATTCGCCAAGGAAATAGACAGTAGGTGCAGGAGTAGCCTACTCCTTTCAGCCCTTCGAGCCAGCACTGCCATTCAATATGATCATGGCTGATCATCCACAATCAGTACCCCGTTCCTGCCTTCTCCCCATATCCCTTGACTCCGCTATCTTTAAGAGCTCTATCTAACTCTTTCTTGAAAGCATCCAGAGAATTGGCCTTCACTGCCTTCTAAGGCAGAGCATCCCATAGATCCACAACTCTCTGGGTGAAAAAGTTTTTCCTCAACTCTGTTCTAAATGGCCTACCCCTTATTCTTAAACTGTGGCCTCTGGTTCTGGACTCTCCCAACATCAGGAACATGTTTCCTACCTCTAGCATGTCCAATCCCTTAATAATCTTATATGTTTCAATCAGATCCCCTCTCATCCTTCTAAATTCCAGTGTATACAAGACCAGTCGCTCCAATCTTTCAACATATGACTGTTCCGTCATCCCGGGAATTAACCTCATGAACCTACGCTGCACTCCCTCAATAGCAAGAATGTCCTCCCTCAAATTTGGAGACCAAAACTGAACACAATTCTCCAGGTGTGGTCTCACCAGGGCCCTGTACAACTGCAGAAGGACCTCTTTGCTCCTATACTCAACTCTCCTTGTTGTGAAGGCCAACATGCCATTAGCTTTCTTCACTGCCTGCTGTACCTGCATGCATACTTTCAGTGACTAATGTACAAGAACACCTAGATCTCGTTGTACTTCCCCTTTTCCTAACTTGACACCATTCAGATAGTAATCTGCCTTCCTGTTCTTGCCACCAAAGTGGATAACCTCACATTTATCCACATTAAACTGCATCTGCCATGCATCTGTCCACTCACCCGACCTGTCCAAGTCACCCTAAATTCTCCTAACATCCTCCTCATATTTCACACTGCCACCCAGTTTTGTGTCATCCGCAAATTTGCTAACGTTCCTTTTAAGGTCAGTTCCTTTAAGCTGTTTTTATTTCCTTTGTCGTGAATCCTTCGGGCAAGGTATATTTCTGCTGGGATCAGCAGTAATGTCACATCGTCGAGGAAATCGTTACTTCAGAAAAGTCTCTCCTAATTGACTGTGTAAATCATTTGGACTTTCGCATTTACCACTTTCAAGAACTGTGTTCGCATTTACCACTTTAAGACTGTGTTCACATTTATTGCTTTAAGAACTGTTCAAGTTGCCGTATAGCAGTTAACTTCCGGTTAAGTTAGTCGTTTGTTTACTTTTCATTTGTTCTTCAGCTGAGTTTAAATAAATGTTTAATTTGTTTTTAAAAAACTTGTCCCTATTCTATATTAATTATTGCCGTACCATAACAACCTATCTAAAAGCCTCTTGTACCTACTCCCCAGCACCTTAACCCTGCGTCCTTTTGTGGCAACCATTTCAGCCCTGGGAAAAAGCCTCTGACTATCCATATGATCAATGCCTCTCATCATCTTATACACCCCTATCTGGTCACCTCTCATCCTCCATCACTTCAAGGAGAAAAGGCTGAGCTCACTCAACCTATTCTCATAAGGCATGCTCCCCAATCCAGGCAACGTCGTTGTAAATCTCCTCTGTTGCCTTTCTATGACTTCCACATCCTTCCTGTAGTGAGGCGACCAGAACTGAGCACAGTACTCCAAGTGGGGTCTCACCAGGGTCCTATATAGCTGCAACATTACCTCTCAGCTCCTAAGTTCAATTTCATGATTGATGAAGGCCATTACACCGTATGCCTCCTTAACCACAGAGTCAACTTGCGCAGCTGCTTTGAGCGTCCTATGGACTCGGACCCCAAGATCCCTCTGATCCTCCTCATGCCAATTGTCTTACCATTAATACCATATTCTGCCACCTTTTATGCTCGCTTTGCAAAGTCCAATTTCTAAATGGACATTGAACCCATGAACAGTACCTCAGTACTTTTTTACTTCTGTTACTTTGCACTACTTATTTTAACTTAACTATTCAATAGACATAAAGGTTCAAAGGTTCGTTTTATTATCAAAGTGTGTAACTCTGAAATTCTTCAATTCTCCAGGTAGCTTTGAAACCAGGAAAGAAAAAAAAGCAAGATGACCATCAACCACCAAATCCTACCTCCCTGCAATAAAAAGCAAACAAAGACAGAACAGGTATATTGACCCCCAAATCCCTCCTCCCATATAAAAAAAACAACAAAACGGATCAGGCACATCAACATCCAAATCCCTCCACCCACACAAAAAAATGAACAAAATCGATCAGGCATATGGACTCCCAAATCCCTCCTCCACCAAAAAACATATCTATATGTCTTTTTGCTATATTTATTTATCATGTATTTCATTATTTCATTATACTGCCTTAGGAAAATATGTGGGTGATATTAGATCTGATTCTGATTCTGAAATAAAAAGTGTTGCCATACTGAGGTTGTGAATAGCGTTGCACAGATTGACCAGAAGACCAGGAGAATGAGGCCATTTGGCCCATTGAGTCTGCTCTGCCATTCAATCATTGCTGATCCTTTTTTGCCCCTGCATCCCCTTTATCTGTCCTACTTGTAATCTTCTCAAAGAATTTCAACAAGTTCGTCAGGCAAGATTTTCCTTAAGGAAACCATGTTGACTTTGTCCTATCTTCTCCTGTGTCACCAAATACTCCATAATCTCATCCTTAACAATTGACTCCAACATCTTCCCAACCATTCAGGTCAAGCTAAATGATCTAAAGTTTCCTTTGTGGCCTTCCTCCTTTCTTAAAGAGTGGAGTGACATTTGCAATTTTTCAGTCCTCTGACACCATGCCAGAGTCCAATGATTTTTAAAAGATCATTAATAATGCCTCAACAATCTCTACCACTACCTTTTTCAGAACCCTAAGCTACAGTTCATCAGGTTCAGGTGACTTATGGCTTTTTGAGCACCTTCTCCCTTGTAACAGTAACTGCACTCACTTCTCTTCCCTCACACCCTTCACCATCTGGCACACTGCTGGTGTCTTCCACAGTGAAGACTCATACAAAATACTCATCTAAGTTTTGCTTTGTTGTATGTCCTCTCTTTTGCTTTTACGTTAGCTTTGACTTCCCTTGTCAGCCATGGTTTTACTATTTTGCCATTTGAGTATTTTGGAATACATCTATCCTGCACCTTCCTCATTTTCCCAGAAACTCACGCCATTGCTGCTCTGCTGTCATTCCTGCCAGCATCTCCTTCCAGTTTACTTTGGCCAGTTCCTCTCTCATACCACTGTAATTTCCTTTACTCCACTGAAATTGTGCTATGTCAGACTTAACTTTCTCCTTATGAAGTTTCAAGTTGAACTCAATTATATTGTCATCATTGCTTTCTAAGGGTCCTTTTACATTAAGCTCCCTAATCACCTTTGGTTCATTACATAACACCCAATCCAGTATAGCTGATTCCCTAGAAGGCTCAATGACAGTCTGTTCTAAAAAGCCATCTAGGGGGCATTCAACAAACTCACTCGAGATACCTGATTTTCCCAATTGACCTGCATGTTGAAGTCTCCCATGACTATCATAATATCTCCCTTTTGACACAACTTTTCTGTTTCGCATTGTGATCTATGGTTTGCATCCCAGCTACTTTTGGAAGGCCTGTATATAACTGCCACAAGGGTCCTTTTATCCTTGCAGTTTCTTAACTCAAGGGTGGAGCTTAGGCTGATGGTGCCTAACGGTGATTCCTTTACTTGCATACTTGGAAATAGCTTTATTTCTATCTTCAGTATCTCTTTTTTCCCTTTACAGGGTTCTTTTGAAGATCCTGACCTGGAGTTACACACTGACTTTGAAGGCTTTGAAGGCTAGGGAGCCTTCAGGCTGCTAGATTTTCGTGGCTCTGGAGGTGGGGGGATTCGAGGTTGGTGCCATCACAGAAAATTGGTGTGTCGTGGGAAATCAAAAGCACAGCGCTCAGAAAAAGTGACCCAACTGACTTTTTAACACTATAAATTGGCAAGTTGTTTTGTTATGTCTCCCCTCTCACTGTGAAACGGGGACACCTCGTTTATCCTTTTTAGGGAGAGAGAGGGTCTGCGGTATGTTGAATACCAGGTGAATGAGTAGTCTTTGGGGCACTGCAAGTCTGTGTCTTTATTGATGCTTTGCTGCACACTTGAGTGCTCGGTGGAGGGTGCACATGCTTTTTTGCTGGTAGGAGGGGGATTTGTTGCTTTGCTGCTGTTTATGCATGGGAGGGGGGAGTGGGGGCTTCAGTGTCCTAACCTTCAGCTGTCATTCATTCTTTGGGGGCACTCCTCTGTTTTCGTGGATGTTTACGGAGAAAAAGCATTTCAGAATGTATATTGTATACATTTGTCTGACATTAAGTGTACCTATTGAACTCAAACCAAAAGAATTCAACTTCTTCTGATCCTATGTCACATCTTTCTACTGATTTGATGCCATTCTTCACCAGCAGAGCCATGCCACCCCCTCTGCTGGCCTTCCTATCCTCCAATACAATGTATAACCTTGGACATCCAGCTCCCAACTACAAGCATCTTTCAGCCACAGTTTAATGGTAGCCACAACATGATACCTGACAATCCGTAATAGTGCAACAACATCATTCACTTTATTTCTTATACACCATCTTGAAGACGTAACACTTTGAGTGCTGATTTTACTGCCCTTTTTGAGTCAGCATCCCTAATGCATTGCTATTTACCCTGCTGACTGCAGTTATGTCCTATCATCTGCCTGCCCTTCCTGACGGTCTGACTGCATGCTATATTTGCTTTTTTACCATCCGTCCTATCCTGAGTCCCTTCGCTCCAGTTCCCACACCCCTGCCAAATTAATTTAAACCCTCCCCAACAGGTCTGACAAACCTGCCCGTGAGAATATTGGTCCCCCTCGGGTTCAGATGCAACTCGTCACTTTTGTACAGGTCATACCTCCCCGAGAAAAGATCCCAGTGATCCAAGAACCTGAGGTCCTGCCCCCTGCACCAGCTTCTCAGCCACACATTAATCTGTCTAATTATCTTGTTTCTATCCTCACTGGCTCGTGGCAGAAGTAGAAATACAGAAATTACTCCCCTGGATGCCCTGCTTCTCAGCTTTCTACCTTCGGTAAATTCTCATTTCAGGACCTCTTTGCTTTTCCTTCCTACGTCATTGGTACCAATATGTACCAAGACATCTGGCTGCTCGCCATCTCCCTCCAAAATGCTGTTGGTATGATCCGAGACGTCCCTGACCCTGGCACCTGGGAGGCAACATCCCATTCGTGTGTCCCGTTCACATGCACAGAATCACCTGTCTGTTCCCCTGATTATTGGGTCCCTTATCACTACTGCTGCCCTCTTCTCCCTCGCTCCCTCTTTCCCTTCTGCACCACAGACCCACGTTCAATGCCAGCAATCTGGTCTCCGTGCCATTCCTCTGGGAGGTCATCCCCCTCAACAGTATCCAAAATGGTATACATATTATTAAGGGGAATGGTCACAGGGGTGCTCTGTGCCTATTCACATTTCTATTTCCCTTGACAGTCACCCAGCCTCTTGTAACTTTGAGGAGACTACTTCCCTGTAACTCTGATCAATTATCTCCTCACTCTCCCATATAAGCCAAAGGTCATCCAGGTGTTGCTCCAGATCCCTAACATAGTCTTCAGGGAGCTGCAGCCAGATGCACTTCATGCAGATATACTTCGCTGGGAGTCTGTGGGTCTTCCAGGACTCCAACATCCGGCATGAAGAGCACACAATGGCCATTTACTACACTAGGTACAGTAAGAGAAAAAAAAGGGAACCCTAACAGAACTTTACCCAGAGCCAACGTCTCTTCTGAGCCAAAGCCTGACACTCCTACTCTCACTACTGGTCTACTCCCAATAATGACCAACCCAACAATGGCTGCCTCATTTGTCCCTTATATACCTTTAAACAAGCATCATCGACCTGCAAAAATCCTCGTTGCTTTGGCCTGCTCCTGCTGCTGATTGGGCCACTAGAATGAGCCCAAACATCCAGGAAGTTCTCTTTTTAAACAAGCTTCTCCATTCATGAAGCATTGGTTCAAGAACCAAACGGTTGAAGGAAAATACAAACCTGGTGCTGTGGGACCTTAGGCTTCTGTACCTCCTGTCTGAAGTTACGGAAGTCTCATTCCAGAAGATGGAGTGGCCTGGATGTAAGGATCTTTAATGTTGCTTTCTTGAGGCAGTACCTCATATAGATTCTCCCAAATGAAAGCACAAAGAGAAAAAGGAATGCTGTAAAATTACTCAAAATGTTTGTTATAAAATATTTGTTATAAAATTACTCAAAATATTTCAAAGGACATGGAAAGATGCTGAATCTTTGAAATACTCCATCCTGGAGGTTTGGAAACTAGATGACTGAGGGTATTCAAAGATTAAGGTAAATTATTGGAATAATGAATTGAGAACCAAGTCAAACTGGCACAGATGAAAAATTAGGCTTGGGGCAGATCCCATTAGATGGCAGGGTACATTTTCTCCTCCTTTCCAGAAGGTACTGGTTCAAGACACCATATATTCATTCTTTGTGTGAGAAATTGATCAAAAGTGAAATAAAAAGAGAAAATACTGGGAAAGCACTGTAGGTCAGGAAGTCAGCACCTCAGGTCTCAGTATGGACAAGACTAAGGAGATGATTGTCCACTTTAGGAAGGTGCAGGCTGACTGCTCACTGTATTTAAATGATTGCTCCATGGAGAGAGTTAGAAACACCAAAAGGCATCTGACAGGGGATTGCAAGGCATCTGACTACAAGACCCTAGAAAGAATTCTGAGGACTGCTGAGGGTCTCTCTTCCACCTATCTGAGATACCTACCAGGAGTGCTGCATATGCAGGGTCCTTAGCATTGTCAATGATCACTCACTAAAGAACACTGATAAACTGGACTGGTCAAAGAACACTAAGGCTGTCTACAAGAAGGGTCAAAGCCGTCTCTATTTCCTGAGGAGACTGAGGTCCTTTAACATCTGCTGGACGATGCTGAGGATGTTCTACGAGTCTGTGGTGGCCAGTGCTATCATGTTTGCTGTTGTGTGCTGGGGCAGCAGGCTGAGGGTAGCAGACACCAACAGAATCAACAAACTCATTTGTAAGGCCGGTGATGTTGTGGGTGTGGAACTGGACTCTCTGACAGTGGTGTCTGAAAAGAAGATGCTGTCCAAGTTACATGCTATCTTGGACAATGTCTCCCCTCCACTCCATAATGTACTGGTTCGGCACAGGAGTACATTCAGCCAGAGACTCATTCCACCGAGATGCAACACAGAGCGTCGTAGGAAGTCATTCCTACCTGTAGCCATCAAACTTTACAATTGCTCCCTAGGAGTGTCAGACACCCTGAGCCAATAGGCTGGTCCTGGACTTATTTCCACTTGGCATTATTTACTTATTATTATTTAATTATTTATGGTTTTATATTGCTATATTTCTTCACTTTTCTTGGTTGGTGCGACCGTAACAAAACCCAATTTCCATCGGGATCAATAAAGTATGTCTGTCTGTCTATTCATCCAGCAATCTCTTTGACTGCCCCCACCACCCCCACCATCAGGTAAGAGGTACTGTAGCATAACGACAAGGACTGTTAGGATAGGAAACAACTTCTTCTCCCAGGCCGTGAGACTACTGCACTCCCTACCACCACTCAGTCTGAAGTATCAGTAGTGTTATATTGTTTACTTTTTAACTTAAATACACCTTATTATTTGTTAATGTATTTGTGGTAATATTACTTTATGTGTTGTGTGTGAACTTTAACACTATGTTGTGCACCTTGATTCAGAGGAACATTATTGCATTTGGAGTTATACATATATACAGTTAAAATGATAAACTTGAACTTGAAGCATTTGTGGAAAAGGCCACTGAATTTTATGTCTTCAACTCTGGTTTCTCAGTATCCTGTTTCAATTTCAGATTAACTGCATGTACAGTTTGTTTTGATTTTCTGACTTGCAAGTTTTCAGATTGTGCAGCAGTGGGGCATCATTGTTGAGTTGCCCTCAATTTCACAGGTTTGTGTTGTTCCAATAGTGATCACAAAATAGTGAACAAATTGATTTAACTAGTATTCTAGCTGGTATTACTGGTCAGGAATCGGACATGTTTTACATATATAAAGTACTAAAAACATTGAAATTTCAGAATCCTTTGTTCTAATACGTACTTTAAAATGACCTTATTATCAGTTGGGTTAGCAGCTGTTAATAACAAAGGATTATTTGAGTTAATTGCTTAGTTCTTTTTTCTGCCACTTATTTTTTGAATGATGTATCGGTTTCACAAATATGAATAATTAATTATTATTCAGCGATAATGTCACAGCAGTTCTCAGTCAGGACAGACTGGAGAACTCATCTCGTGAGACATTATGGGTGGAACTGAGAAATAAGAAAGGTATGACCAGGTTACTGGGGCTGGATTACAGACCACCCAACAGTCGAAGGGATTTAGAGGAACAAATTTGTAGAGGTTGTAAACTACTGGAAGAAACATAAGGTTGTTATAGCAGGTGATTTTAACGTTCTATACATTGACTGAGGCTCCCATAGTGTAAAAGGACTAGATGGGATAGAGTTTATCAAAGGTATTCAGGAAAGTTATCTTAATCAGTACCTAAAAGTCCCAACAAGAGTGTGTGCGGTACTTGATGTGCTATTAGGGAATGAGATGGAAGTCTTTATCGGTGAACACTTTGCATCTAATGATCACATTGTCATTAGCTTCAAAGTAAATATGCAAAAAGATAGGTCTGGTCTGTGGGTGGAGATTCTAAATTGGAGAAAGGCCAATATTGATGGTATCACAAAGGATCTAGCAAGGCTGTTTTCTGGCAAAGGTGTACTTGGTAAGTGGGAGGCCTTCAGAAGTGAAATTTTGAGAGTACAAGGATTATATGTGCCTGTCTGAAGAAAAGATAAAGGTAACAGCTGTAGGGAACTTTGATTTTCAAGAGATAGTGAGGTTAAGAAAAAAAGGAAATGCATAGCACATACAGACAGGGAACAAATGAGGTACTGATGGGAGTATTTGTAATGAAAGAGGATGTTTAAGAAAGAAATCAGAAGAGCTTAAAGAAGGCATGAGGTTGCCGTAGCAGACAAGGTGAAGGAGAATCTGAAGGGATTCTACAGATATATTAAGAGCAAAAGGATTGCAAGGGACAAAATAAGTCCTTGGAAGATCACAGTGGTAATCCTTGTGCGGAGATGGGGGAAGATTTTAAATGCATTTTTTGGATCTATATTTACTCAGGAGATAGGCGCAGTGTCTATAGAAGTGAGGCAAAGTGACTGACTTCATGAACCCTTTATAGATTACAGAAGAGGAGGTGCTTGCTGTCATGAGGCAAGTTAGAGTGGATAAATCCATGGGGACTGACAAGGTTTTCTACAGGGCGCTGCGGAGGCAAGTGCAGGCATTACCAGGTCTCTAGCAGAATCTTTAAATCATCCTTAGCGACACGTGAGATACCAGACGATTGGAGAAATGCCAATATTGTTCCGCTGTTTAAGATAAACCAGGAAATTATATATCAGTGAGTCTAACATCTCTAGGAAAGTTATTGGGAGGTATTCTAAGGGACTGGATATCAGCATTAGAATCAGAGCCAGGTTTATATCACCGGCATGTGTCATGAAATATAAGTATTTGGATAGAGATGGACTAATTAAGGATAGTCAGTGTAATACATCATGTCTGCACAGTCTTATAGATGGTTGCCTCTTTGATGGGAGGCTCATGCCTGGTGGAGTGTCGCGGGGGTCTGTTGTTGTTTGTCATTGATATCAACGATCTGGGTGATAATGTGATTAACTTGATCAGCAAATTTGCAGATGACAGCAAGATTGGGGATGTAGTGGACAGCAAGGAAGGCTATCAAAGCTTGCAGCGGGGCCTGCATCAACTGGAAACGTGCTGAAAGTGCCAGATGAAATTTAATGCAGACAAGTGTGATGTGTGAGGACCAACCAGGGTAGGCCTTATACAGTGAACTATCTGGCTCAGAGGAGTGTGGTAGAACAAAGGGATCTAGGAATACAGCTCCATAATTCATTGAAGGTGGCTTCACAGGTAGAAAGGATTGTAATGAAAGCTTTTGGAAAATTGGACTTCATAAATCAAAGTATTGAGTACATGAGATGGAATGCTATGTTGAAGCTGTATAAAATATTGCTAGGTCCTAATTTGGAGTATTGTTTGAAGGTTTGGTTGCCTACCTAAAGGAAAGATGTAAATAAGGTTGAAAGAGTACAGAGAAAATTTACAATGATATTGCTGGGTCTAGAGTACCTGAGTTATAAGGAAAAACTGAATAGGTTAGGACTATTTCTTGGAATGTAGAACATTGAGAAGAGATTTGAAAGAGGTATACAAAATTAAGGGGGTTATAGATAGGGTAAATGCAAGCAGGCGTTGTCCACTGAGATTGGGTGAGACTACAACCAGAGACCATTGGTTACGGGAGAAGGGTGAAAGGTTTAAGAGGAAATATAACCTAATAGCTCCTGAGCGACTGAAGAACCGGAACCAATCAGGCATATTGGCTTTAAGACTCATTGCCACAGTTGAAAATGTGGCAGGAATGGGGAAATCCAAGCCAGGCTGAAATACAGAGGGATGAGGCCATCTCTACCCAGCATCTTGTTGGCAAATGTGCAGTCTCTGGAGAATAAAATTGAGGATCTGAGGGCAAGACTGCTGTATCAGGTGAAGATGACAGACATCTCAATTGCTGTGCTGTATCAAGGCTTGGCTATCCGTGGATATGCCAGATGAGGCAGTTAGACCGGAAGGATTTACAATTTACAGGCTGGACCGAATTGCTGACTTGGTGTCATGGAAACACTAACTAAGAACACAGAGCAACTTCGAGTGTCGTTTTAAGAGTTTATTAACATGATATCATGAAGAGTCTGCAGCAGTCTCCACCACCAGCAGAACTCTGACTTTTAGATTATACAGAGCTCATATTTATACAGCAAGACAAACAACTTCACATAACTTTGTTTAGCATCCCATGGTCAGTACATGATCAATTGTTTTAACAGTCATGTCAATTATCTCTCAGCGCAAGTCTAACAATCTCCTTTGTTTCCTGTTATCAGGACTGATAATTTATCCTCAGACACATCCTCCCTCCTGGTTGCAGGGGCCTAGTATCTTGTCAATTGGAGTTCCGGGTACTGTGCTATCATCCAAGGTTATTCTCAACTTGCATCAGCAGTCTGAAGTCCAGCCGCTCCAGGGTGGTCAAGTATCCCATCATGCAGTAGTGTTCACCACACTTGGGTAAGGCAAAGGGGGGAGGCGCATGTTTTATGGTCAATTCTCTTTGGTGCTCCGACGTGGCGGTTATGTCGAACTCATGTTCCCCTGACTTGGAACAATCAAATGCAGAGCATTCTATTTGCCTCGGGAGTTCCCGCTCATGTTCCAGATGCAGCATATGTACCACCAGCGGCCAATTATAAGCAAGCACTTGCAACACTGAATGATACTATCTGTTAACAAGAAACAGCCCATCCTGATGCATTTCAAGTTATAGCTGGAGACTTCAACTAGGCTGGTTTGAAGAAAACACTGCCCAGTTATCACCAGCAGATAATCTGTAGCATCAGAAGTCCCAATATTTTAGATTACTGTTACACTAAGATAGGAAATGCCTACTATTCCTTGCCTAGACCTTATTTTGGTAAATCGGATTACTTGACTGTCCTCCTCCTACCTGGTACAGGCAGAGCCTAAAAAGCAGGGCTGCCGAGATTACAACAACTAAGGGTGGATGCAGGAGGCAGAGGAATGAATACAGGATTGCTTTGAGTCAGTGGTCTGGGCCGCGTTTAAGCATTCATCTATCAGAATCAGGTTTATTATCACCAGCATGTGTCGCGAAATTTGTTAACAGCAGCAGTACAATGCAATACATAACATAGAAAGAAAAAAACAAAATATAATAATAATAGTAAAAAATAAGTAAATCAATTATTGTATACATATGTTGAATAGATTAAGATCATGCAAAAAACAAAAATAATATATATTTAAAAAGTGTGGTAATGCGCAAGGGTTCAATGTCCATTTAGGAATCGGATAGCAGAGGGGAAGAAGCTGTTCCTGAATCACTGAGTGTATGCCTTCAGGCTTATGTACCTCCTACCTGATGATATCAGTGGGAAAAGGGCATGCCCTGGGTGCTGCAGGTCATTAATAATGGACGCTGCCTTTCTGAGACTCTGCTCCTTGAAGATGTCCTGGGTACTTTGTAGACTGGTACCCAAGATGGAACTGACTAAATTTACAACACTCTGCAACTTCTTTGGGTCCTGTGCAGTAACACCCCCCCCCCATACCAGACAGTAATGCAGCCTGTCAGAACACTCTCCATGGTATATCTATAGAAGTTTTTGAGTGTATTTGTTGACATACCAAATCTCTTCAAACTCCTAATAAAGTATAGCCACTATCTTGCCTTTTTTATGACTGCATCGATATGTTGAGATAAGATCCTTAGAGATCTTGACACCCAGGATCTAGATATCTGAATGACTACACTGGGATTGTAACAGACTTTATTAGACGAGTGTGTCCCCACAAAATCATTCAGGGTTTACCCCAATCAGAAGCCCTGGATGAATGATGAAATCAGACATTTGCCGAGGACCAGATCAGAGGTACTCAAGTCCAGAACTCTAGAGTGCTACACGAAGTGCAGGTGTGATATCCAGAAACCCATCTCATGGGTGAAGTGGAGATTCTAGACCGGGGGTCGGCAACCTGCGGCTCCCGAGCCATTTGTGGCTCTTTCACCTCTGTGCTGCGGCTCCCTGTGGCTTTGGGAAATAATTGGTCAGTATTTAATTAAAATGTATTTTATGTTAGTTTGTTAGCTTTTGAAATGTAATTCTAAATTTGAAGATTATGGTGATCTTGTACAATCTAAGTGTGGCGACACATTTCCTGGCACATCCGAAACGGCTCACAATTAGCCAGCATTCCGGCTAAGGGAGATAGCCTACGGGGGTTTGTGAGTACGCGTCTTTTGCAGCATCTGCGTCCATGGGGGCTGGGTTGAGGGAGGCTTAAAAGCAAGGCTGTTTAGTTCGAATAAAGTTACCTTTGACTGCAGTCTTTATTTTAGCGCTGCGTGTAGCGCTACACCGCTACAACGTGTTTTTTATCGCTATTAATATACATCACCACAGCCAATGCCTGACACCCGCCAGTGCGCGCTTTCTTTTAATTCTTCGATCCAAGGTAGGCTACCTATGTAGTAACCTTCAACCCAACGTCTTTTTTTCGGAGTTCAAAATGTTTTTGTTGCATGCAGAAATGTAATTTCGTTTTCTCTGCAGGAGTTCATCAATTTCAAAAATGCAACACATTATAGTTTGTTTATACATAGCATAAAGGCAAAAAAAAACCCGTTGTATGCAGTGTTATTTCATTTTGTGGCTCCCAGTGTTTTCTGTGGGAAATGGGTCCATATTGGCTCTTTTAGTGGTAAACGTTGCCGACCCCTGTTCTAGACCAAAATGGAATCAATGAGGGATTGAATGCTATCATCTCCTATAAAATTAAATCAAGTGACATGGGAGACAGCAGGGCTTCACTTCCAGATGAGCTCAATGCCTTCTATGCTCACTTTGACCATCAGAACATGGAGGAACCATCATGAACCCTGCATCTCCTGATGATCCTCTGATCTCAGTATCTGAAGCTGACATGATGGCTGCCTTCAGGACGATGAATCCAAGGAAAACATCTGGACTAGACAGGAGACCTGGCCATGCAATGAAGATTTGTGTTGCCCATCTGGCTGGTGGGTACACTGAAAATTTTAACCTCTCACTTTGATAGTGTTGGTACCCACCTACTTCAAGTAGGCTTCAATTATACTGGTGCTCAAGAATAGCCTTCTTCAATGTCAGTTGCCCAGTTGCACTTACGGTACATCCACAGTGAGGAAGTGTTTTGAGAGGTTGGTATTGAAACATATCAGTTCCTGCCTGAGAGGTGACTTGGATCTGCTCCAATTTACTTACCAGAGCAACAGGTCTACAGCAGATGCCATCTTGGCTCTTCACTCACCTTGGAAAATCTAGACAGCAAAGGTGCATACATCAGGATGTACTTTATCGATTACAGCTCAGCATTTAATACCTCAAACCTAATCAATAAGCTTCAAGACTTTTACCTCTTTGTGCAATTGGATCATGGATTTCCTTACTTCTGGACCCCAGTCCATTTGGATTGACAACAACATCTCCTCCACGATCTCCATCAGCACCATAGGGCTGTGTGTTTAGCCTCCTGCTCTATTTACTCTACACCAATTACTGTGTGGCTAAGCACAACTCCAATGTCATATCCAAGTTTGCTGATGACACCACTGTTGTGGGCCAAATTGAGGGTGGTGATGGATCGGCATATGAGAGGGAGATTGAAACTTCGGCTGAGTGGTGTCATAGAGACAATCTCTCACTCAATGTCAGTGGGACCGAGGAACTGATTATTGATTTTAGGAGAGGGAATCTAGAGGTCCATGAGCCAGTTTTCATCAGGGGATCAGAGGTGGAGGTAGTTAGCAACTTTAAATTTCTGTTACTATTTTGGTGACATGTAAGTCTGCATGTAAGTGCAATTATAAAAAAAAGCACGGTAGTGTCTCTGCTTCATTTGGAGACTGTGAAGATTCAACATGACATCCAGAACTTTGACAAACTTCTGTGGATGTGTGGAGGAGAGTGTATTGTCTGGCTGCATCATGGCCTGGTATGGAAACGCCAATGCCCTAGATTGGAAAATCCTACAAAAGGTAGTGAATTTGGCTCAGTACATCAACCCTCCCAACCAATGAGCACATCAGAGGGTTGTGAGAATGTCGAACAAGCTGACAGCACAAGTGGTGCATGTGAGCTCAATTTCAACATTTAAGAGAAATCAAAGGGCCTGTTTCTGTGCTGTACTTTTCTATAACTCTATGACTTTTAAATATAAATCCTCCTTGCACAAATTATAATATCTTACCATCCAAGGAAATGGGTCTGATGTTTGTGTTTGTCTTAAAATCAAAGTAATTTAAAATCTACAAGTTTTCACAATATTATTTCATTAACAATGAACTTCCAAAATCTTTCTCAGTCTTTCTTATTTACCTATTCAGATGTGAGTTTGTAGAATGACATCCACCCACAGAAGCATCAGTGGATCAGGTCTGTCTTTACATCTCCTGTATCATTGAAGTACAGGTTGTTACCTTATCAGACCCATGACTTCATTCATTCCTACAGTTACACACCCTTTAGGAACTTTTCCATCTCTATCATATCACTTCATTCTGGTCCTTCTCCTTGTTCTTTAATTTACAATATGACAAATTAGAGATTTGTAGACCTTTTTAACATCAGTTTGGTTTGGATTCTTTAATTCTGTTACAATATTGAATTTTAAACAACTTTTCTGAGTGAAAAATGTGTCATTGTATAATGCTAAAATGCAAAAACAAAATACTGTTAGTTGCTGGAATTCTTCAACAAGTCAGGCAGCATCCGTAGAGAAAGGAACATAAGTTAATGTTTCAATTTCTTATCAGAACCTTTCATCTGAACTGGGAATAGTGAGAGAGCAAATCTGAGGATGCATTGAAAAGGGGAAGTGAGAACATAAGAGGGTGAATGGGTGGTGGATAAAAGAGATCAAATAACATTATGTGATGGTGCAAAACAAAAGAAGATGGTAATCAGTGAATAAGGAATAGACTGAGCGAGGTATATTTGTAAGATAATTATATAAAGTTACCAGAAGCAAATATTGGAAATCTGATTTAAAATAGCTGGTATCTGAAATTGAATTGATTGTTCCATGTAGAATGTTGTAATGTGCCTGGTTTGAAGTAGTTAGAAATATTGTTTATCCTTCTTGGAGCAGTCTAGGAGGCTAAAGAAGACAAAGTGGAGTTTGTTGCCATTTGCACAAGTACGTGTATGCACAGGTGCAAGGTGACTAGACCCCTAGCTGATTTAACAACTCCAATGGTGTAAAGTAATTCACATAGATAGTATAAAAGCTTCTGAGAACAGATGTTTGTGATGCACAATATCCACAATTGTTGAATGATGGAACATCTATGCCACTGCAGATAACAGTGAGGAATTCTTCTTGATTTCTGGTGCAAGACATTTCAGCTGAGGACATTGGATGTCTGGTTTTGTTATACATTTGGCCAATGCAAACAAGAATTTTTCATGGTTATATCAAACCATATCTCCTAAACAACCTATGATCTGCTGAGAATACTGTTTATTTACACAAGTATCATTTTAATTTTAGCATTGCACTGTTTGTACTTTATATTTTATGATAGCTAGTGGAGATTGATTTATATTTATATCAATGTCAACTATATCTTCATATTCATCTGCTTCTAAGAGGGGGAAGGCACTCACTAAAGATCCTTTCCAAATCCTCAGGCTCCAATCAAAACTCTTCTGCATGTGAACCGACATCTATCTGATATTTTCTTCTGCATTGAACCATACTACCCCATACACTTCTCAGGCATTTAGATTTAACCATGTATTTTGGGTGCATCTGGTCAATTTCAATAATTTCTTCTCACTTATGCAAGAATTATGCATTCCTCCAAGCAACTCTATGTGAAGGCAGCTCAGATAGTACGCTCTATTTCTTCCCTAGGGTGAAGGATTTTTGGGTGGTGGCAATGATTGACTGGCTGAGATAATCTCAACCCGGTCTTAATAGATACCATCTGGACAGACAGTGCATCATATAGTCAGATTCCCATTTGCCACCATCCCACTTCCCAATCCTCCAATTCACTTTCTCAGGGCATTACCGTTGCTGCTCCCTAGTGAGTGCCCACACACAGCACCTTATCCAATTTACCTTGCCATCTGCAAGATCCCTTTCTAATTTGTCCTTTAAATGTTCTTATGCTTCTGTCTGCTTCTCACCCATCTTTCTGTCTCTGCAGGTGTATGAACTCTTCCTTGTATTTGTCAAGCTCTATTTGTACGTTGTACAACCATTCTCTGTATTGGCCTTTTATTCTATGGCTCTGCCATTTTGTGAACTATATGATTCCTGCTGTGTCTTAAGCTTTGTTTTCTCTCTCAAAGGCACATGAGATAAAATGATCTCTGCTTTATCTCCCTTCCTCTTTAATTCCCTTTTCCACCAGTGGCAACGCTTCTCTGAGCTCCAGGTCTTAACCCACTTGGTTTTGTCCATCCCTATTCAAGTTTCGCATGCTGGGGTATCATCTGTCCTAAGGTGGACAACACTTCAGCTGATATCGGGTTTGATTGGGCTAATTAACAACATCCCATTATACGTATGTTTGGCTAACTCACTGTCTCTCTGTCTTATCCGTTTTTTGTTGGAATAATACTTGCCTTGTGGAGTGATTTTTGTGTATTTTCTGACTTCCAAACAAAATAAATTCATGGATTCTACAAAAATAGAACTCATCCATTAAATGTACTGTTGGTTTACACAACTCTCTTTTTAATTTCAGCATTAATTACTGCTTGTGCTTTCTATTTTAAAGTAGTTCATGGATACTAATTCTCATTTCTATTCATTGCTTTTATATATTAAACTTTGATTATTGCTGCTTTTCCCTAACACCTGCTTAACCATAAGACCTTAAGACATGGGAGCAGAATTAGGCCATCTGGCCCATAGAATCTGCTCCACCATTCAATCATAGCTGATCCTTTCTTGCCCTCCTCAGCCCCACTCCCCATAACCTTTGATGCTGTGCCCAATCAAGAACCTATCAAGCTCTGCCTTAATACACCCAACAACCTGCCCTCCACAGCTGCCTGTGGCAACAAATTCCACAAACTCAGCACCCTCTGATTAAAGAAAGGTCCACATCTCAGTTTAAAGTGGGTGCCCCTCTCTCCTGAGGTTGTGCCCTCTTGTCCAAGATCCCCCACCATGGGAAACATTCTTTCCACATCTGCTCTGCTGGGCCTTTCAGCAATTGAGATGATCTTTCAACAAGATGATCCTTCAAATCCACAGAGTACATTCCCAAAGCTATCAAAAATTCTTCATTTGATAACCCTTTCATTTCCAGAATCATCCTTTTGAACCTCCTCTGAACCCACTCCAATGCTAGCACATCTTTTCTTACATGAGGAGTCCAAAACTGTTCACAATACTCAAGCTGCGGCCTCACCAGTGCCTAAGAAAGCCTCAGCATTACATCTCTGCTCTTGTATTCTAGACCTCTTGGAATGAAAGCTAACATTGTTTGCCTTCCTCACCACCGACTCAACCTTTAGGGTGTTCTGCACAAAGACTCCCAAGTCCCTCTGCATCACAGATTTTTAGATTTTCTCCCCATTTAGAAAATACTCTGCACATTTATATCTACTACCAAAGTGCATGACGATGCATTTTCCAACAATGTATTTCATTTGTCACTTTCTTGCCCATTTTCCTAATCTGTCTAAGTTCTTCTGCAGCCTATTTCCTCAACACTACCTGCCCCTCCACCAATTTTCCAGTGTTTGGTTTTAGATAATATGTTTTTTATTCAACCCAGCCTTAATGTGCATGTGAAGCTGTTTCATTTTCCTTGAAGAATGGGAGATCTTCTGATAAGTCCCATTAAACCAACCACAATCTTCTTGGTGGGGAACTCAAGTATCTCCTTGCAAATGCCACTGATGGTGGATTTCATAGCAGACCATAAGCAATGGACACAACAGCTCTTCTCTGTTGGGAGTTGATGAAATGTTTGGGTTCCCTTCATTGCAGTATTTTACTGCTTCAATACTGATCCTCTTGGGCAACAATTCTGTTGATGCTGATGAGTTTGGGCCAGGTTAACAAATAACCCAGCTGATTAGGCACCAGTCAGCCCAGCCAATAAGTGTCTGCTACAAAATGCGTGAAGGGAACATTTTTGCAGCCCCTCTCAGCAATGATATAAACTATCCTGTGCTTGGACAATGGGTCTTTCCATGAGACCTGGTGTTACATGGTAAACTGTAAATTAAACACCGTAAGACTGCAAACACATTTGATTTAATTGTAACATTTAAAAGTGCGAGGATATAAAATCAAAATGCAGATTAATAGTGAGTGGAGTTAGTGGGTTTGCTCTTGCTAGGTCATTGGACTAATTACCTCTCTCAATGCTGTGCTCTTTCTACGATACCCTGATTTCTCTCTCAGAACACCAGCACAGACGGATTGAGTCAAAGTGCTTGTGACTATGTTGTATGTTATTTATTAGCCTACTGTGAAAACTCATAACTTGGGGTGGTTCTTGAGTTCCCATGTGACTACCAACTAGCTTGATAGAAAAGGCAAATGAGAAAATATGAAGCCATACTTCCAAAGATACAAAAATAATGCATTCTTTTGTATATACAAAAACAATATTACTGCTTGCTTTCCATATAAAGTTAATGATCTGATTTTAGAACTGCTTTGGTTGACTATGATTCATGTGCATGTGTGTGCCTTCTTGGGCTGTAATTAATTGTCACAACAATTTAACAAAAGTGGAAAAATATAAGGTGCTAAATTAAGAACAAAGCAGACTACCCAAAAAAGAAGTGATGATTTTGAAAAACAGTATTGATTACATGAGTGTGTTTGGAATTAATACCTTTAAATTTAATAGTTCTAGTGTTAATTTTCAAGGAAAAGTAAGTTGATACTGGTACTGTGAAATCATTTAATGTTTTACTAAATAAACTCATAAATTTCGTGTTTAGCATCATGATTCATTCTTTCTTTTCCTATCTCATTAAACTTTGCAGGGGTATCAGAAGTAAACAGCCGATGTAGCCCCTTGTTCAGGAAAACAGGAAAAATAGGACAAAAGCAGGAGGCAGAGACCTACATGACAATTAGTTTAATGACTATTGCTGGCAAGATGCTAGAACCAATGATCAAAGAGAAAAGTGCAAATCATTTAGAAAAACTGAATAATTATTAAATCTAATCTGCATGTATTCATGAGAGTTAAAATATTGACAAATTTGAATGAATTCTTTGAGGATGTAATGGGGAGAGTTGGGAGAGGAACCTGCAGGTATAGTGTATTTCGATTTCCAAAAGGCATTTGACAAGGGGTCCAAAATTAAAAACCCATGATAATGAAGGAAGTGTGCTAGAATGGTTGGAAAACTGGTTGTTTTGTAGAAAACAGAGAAGTATAAATAGTCCTGTTCAAAGTGGAAGAAGGTAACTCAGGGATTATTGCAAATATCAGTCCTTGGCCTGCAGTTGTTGACTATTTACGTTAATGGCCTGGAGCAAGGACCCTATGTAAGGTTTCCAAATTTGCCAATGAAGCAAAAATAGATAAATGGGTAAATTGTGATAAGGATACTGTGATTCTGCAATGGATATAAATAGACTGGGCAAAAAGACTGGCAAATAACATTTAAAAAGTGGGGAAGTATGAGATCATGCACTTTAGTAAAAGAAATCAAAAGGCAGATTATATGCAGAGAAGGCTGAGGGTTTCAGGTGTTTTAGTGCATGAATCACAAAAAGCTATCAGGTGTCTCCAACAAATAGTTAAGAAAGCAAACAGCATTTTGGCCATCATTGTAAAGGTGGTGGAGTTTAAACATTTGTTTTGTAATTATACAGAGTGTGAGTGGAGCCTCATCTGGAATCATGCTATAGTTTTGGTTCCCTTATCTGAAAAACAATGTAGAAATTGGAGAAATTCATCAGTCTAATTTCTGGAGTCCCGGCCAGTGGTGTAGTGGATTTTGAGGCAAGTGGCCCTGGGTTCAAATCCAGCCGGCTCCTTGCATGCTTTCCATCCATGCTGGGTTGAGCATCAAGCTAGCAACTTGGCCTTCCTTGTAAAAATGCTAAAGAAACAGCAAGGCTGCTGCACGATGCGCCACAAGGCAAGAAGAGGAAAAAATTCTGGAGTGAGAGAGCTGTACTACAAAGAGAGTCTCAATAGTTATAGAGTTGTACAGCACAGAAATAGGCCGTTTGGTGCCTAAGCTATTCATCTATCTAGTCCCATCGACCTGCCCCCAGACCATAGCCTTCCATACCCCTCCCATCCATGTACTATATCCATCCAAATTTCTCTTAAATGTTGAAATTGAACCCGCATCCACCACTTCCACTGGCAGCTCATTTCACTCTCACCATATTCTGAGTGAAGAAGTGACACCTCATGTTCCCTTAAACATTCCATCTTTCACCCTTAACCCATGACCTCTAGTTCTGCTTGCATTTATCCTATCTATATCCCTCATAGTTTTATATACCTCTATCAAATTTCCCCTCATTTTTCTAAGCTCCAGGGAATAAAGTGCTAACCTATTCAACTTCTCCCTATAACACAGGTCTTCATGTCCTGTCAAATCCTCGTAAATTTTCTCTGCACTCTCATTGACATCTTTCCTATAGATGAGTGACCAATAGTACTCCAAATTATGCCTCACCAACATCTTATACAACTTCGACATAACATGCCAAATTGTAAATACTCAGGCATTTGTTTAGTTCTATATTTTTTGAGTTTGATATCTTGTATCATTGAACAAGGTCAGCCTTGATTCTACTAAGAAAGGGGTCTTGGCAGGATGTTTTCACTAGTAAGAGAACCTTGAACGAAGGATCTTAACTACAAGAAAGGAACCATTCATTTAAACTGAGGTAGGTATATGGTAATTTTTTTTCTTTAATATCTGGAACAGTGGTAGAAGCTGGACCATTTGAGGTATTTAAAGTTGATGGATCAAGGAATTGAGGCATATAGAGAAATGGCAAAGAAGGTGTCCAGACCAGCATATATCAGTTATGATCATACTAAATGATGGGCAGGCTTGAGGGGTCTGAGAGCCTACTTCATTTTCTTGTGTTCCTGTGTTTTTTTTTTGGCTTATTCATTAGGTTAATTAAACCTACAGTTCATGATAATCACAAGCCTGTTCCTTCAATCTAAATTTCAAAGAGGTGTTATCTTTCATATCCTGGCTAGTACTTGATCAGCAAAAAAAAATGCATAATTTCTCCATCATTCAGCTGCTGTATTTTCTACATTAGCACAGCAATAACCTTTCAAAGCGTTATGTGTAAAACATTTGCGATATGCTAAACTTAATGGCAGATACTAAATAAATACAACACTTTTCTGTGGCTTGGTATAGATGCACCAATTGTTACAGTATCTTATGAAAGGTAATTAACCTGAAATGTTTGCTAATTGTCTGTCCGTAGATGCTGTCTTATGACTGAGTATTTACAATATCATCTATTCATTCATTTAATGTCAGAGGGTCAGTATTCTCAAATTCTCTACTTTTATAGCATAATAAAATACTATCCTCATAAATATTTTTGCATTTTTCAAAGACCATTCTAAACCATTTCTAGAACTCATCACTTCAGTATAAACATCTATAAAACTTATTGCCATCACAATGCACCATAATAGTTAATATTATTCTGCTTTTGTCTTCCGAGGTGCTTATTTCAAAGAAATATTACAAATGCTTCAAGGTTTGGAGTTTACAGCCTTTACCCCTGCCTTTTCATAATTTGTTTTTCCTACATTAATCATTTATGTCTGAACTGCAAAATGATTTTTAAACAGTATTAAAGTTATAGTAATAACATCTTGAATATTTCAATCCTTCATGCAAAGAAGTTTGACTGCCCTTAAGTTACTTCATGGTGACATTTCTACAAATTTGATTGCTGTCAGTAATACATTTAGAAGTATCTATTGTCCTTTATTTACGTTACTGGAGAAAGAAATAGTCAGTACTGAATAAAGACAAATTGTACACATGATGTATATTTTCAGTCATGCATGACACTGATTTTCAGGGTAACCAGTAAAGTGACTCATGAGACTCTCTAATATCCTAGTCAATTCTGTCAACAAAGATTTTCACCTCATTTTTTAACTCTTCTGTTTAGAAGCAAAACATATCGGAAGCATCTCAAAGATTGCTAGGATGATTAAACATTAAAGGTGAATTGACATGTTGAAAGAGTTGAAAGTAATGCCTGTTCCTAAATCAGAAAGATATTGCCATTCCTTCATTATTTTCTAAATTCTGAGAATTCCTACTTGACAAAAGTATGAAAGTACCTTCATCTACAGGATAACAGTGGTTCTCCACCATCTTCTCCAGGTCAGAGAGAAATATGAAGTTTTTTTTTTCAGCTCATTCTTTGAAAAATATCTTGGTAAAGCTTACCAGAGGTCATTGCCACTTGCAAGATGAAAGAGTACATATGATCAGTGAAAATGTACATTATAATCTGCACTGAAGAGTTATAGATTTACTTCACTCACGGGATTTGGAGAAGGCAGAAGGAGTATCCAGACTTTACAACCTTGTCCAAATTTAAAAGGTCATTTTATTCAGATAGCATATTGTGTTCTTATCAATTTTATATTAAGTAAATTGTTAGGTCCCCTCCCAGTAGTTGGTACGGAATGTAATAATTTTACATGCACATGATGCCCTTTTAACATTTCAATCGGTTTCCTATTTAATGTATTGAAGCAATATAATCAATTTTTACTAAGTTAAAATTTACCTTGAAACAATCAGTTGAAGATTTTAAATCTTGAAATATTTTCAAAGTAAAACGAAGAAATTGTTTGGGATATATCAGTGTTATAAAAGTTTGTTACATTTTTAGGTAGTTTTATTTTAATACTTTGATATATCTCTATTTGGGTGAAAAATAGTTCAAATATCTATTAAAACTCTCTATAACTTCTGCCATCACCAATGAGATCCCACCACCTAGCACATCTTTCCTTCCCCCGCCAACCCCACTTTCCACAAGGATCATTTCCTATGCAACTCCCTTGTCCACATGTCCCTCGTCCCTCCCCACTGATCTCCCTCCTGGTACTTATCCTTGTAAGTGAAACAGATGCCACCTCTGCCCCTCAGACAGTCCATCCAAGTGAGGTGATACTTCACCTACAAGTCCATTGGGTTCATCTACTGGTCTGGCTTCCTGGATATTGATAAGGCCCAATTCAGAGAGGGAGATTGCTTTGCCAAGCACTGACGAACCATCTGCCAGAACAAGTGGGATCTCCTGATAGCCACCCATTTCAATTCTACTTCCCATTCCCATTCTGACGTGTCAGTCCATGGCCTCCTCTACTGCTGCAATGAGGCCACTCATTGGAGGAGCAAACCTTATATTCCATCTGGTTAGCCTCCAACATGATGGCATTAACACCCATTTCTCATATTTCCAGTAATGGTCCCCCACCTCTCCACCATCCCCATTCCTGTTTCCCTCTATCACCTTATCTCTTTACCTACGTATCACCTCACTGTGGTATTCCTCCTCCTCCTCCTTTTTCTTTAATGGGTGTTCTACCTTCTCCTATGAGATTCCCCCTCATCCAGCCCTTTATCTTTCACCAATTTCCTAGCTCTTTACTTCACCCCCCCCCCAGAGTTTCAGCTATCATCTACTACCTCCCCTCTCCCCATCTTCTTACTCTGACTTCTCATCTTTTTTCCAGACCTGATGAATGGTCTTGGCCCAAAACATCAACTGTTTCCTGTTTTCCATAGATGCTGTTTGGCCTGCTGAGTTCCGCCAGCATTTTGTGGGTGTTGCTTTGGATTTCCAGCATTTATAGGTTTTCTTGTGTTTGGTGTTATTCTGTTCCTTTAGACTACTCACATCACAGAAGTACTAGCATTATGAAAAACTGTTTTTTGTAAATTTCAGAAGACTCAGTGCAGTGAGAAGGCCTATGTTAATAAATCTCAGCAAAAGCAGGAACTGGAATACCAAGCACCCACTGATGCACTTTAATATGCAAATATGTGGTGGTTGATGAGGATAGAACTGAACTCAGTTATGTTACCCTCCATATCTGAGCCAACTCCTGAAATTTGCTTGTTTATCTATTTATTGACATACAACATGAAATAGATACTAATGGCCCTTTAAGTGAAGTTGCCCAGCAACTCCCAATTTAATCCTAGCCTGGTCACAGAACAATTTACAATTTACACTGACCAATTAACTCACTAACCGATTTGTCTTTGGACTGTGCGAGGAAACCGGAGCACCCAGACTACACCCACACATTCCTTACAGACAACGCCTGAATTGAATTCTGAACTCCGACACCCAAGCTGTAATAGTGTTGTGCTAATCACAGTGCTACCATGGTGCCTGACTAGAAATAGTTTAGACCATTTCTAGTTATCCACATGAGAAGATAACTAGAAATCGTACACAGAATATTAAAACTATAAGATATAGGAGCAGAATTAGGTTATTTGGCCCATTGAGTCTTCACCCCATTTCATCATGGCTGATCCATTTCCCTTTCAGCCCTAATCTCCTGTCTTCTCTACATAGCTCTTCATGTCCTGACGAATCCAGAATCTATCAGCCTCTGCGTTAAATATACCCAATGGCTTGACTCCACAGCCGCCTGTGGCAACGAATTCCATAGATTCACCACTCTCTGCCTCTATTGAGGCTGTGCCCTCTAGTCCTAGACTCCCCTATCATAGGAAACATCCAATCCACATCTACTCTGTCGAGGCCTTTCATCATTCATTAGGTATCAATGAGCTCCCCTCTCATTCTTCTGAATTCCAGTGAATACAGAGCCATCAAATGCTCCTCATAGGATAAACCTTTCAATCCCACAATTATTTTTGTGAACCTTCTTTGAAACCTCTCCAATGCCAGCCTATCCTTTTTCAGATAAGAGTCCCACAACTGCTCACAATACTCCATGTAAGGCCTCACCAGTGCCTTATAAATCCTCAACATTACTTCCTTGATTTTATATTTTAGGCTATTTAGGCTGAACATCTTTAAATTTTACCTTGTTTATAACCATTTCAACAAGTTATTGGAGGGGCTTTGATTATAAGCTACCACACGTCTACTTAAGAAATTGAGGAGGAAGAGGAGATTAATTATTTGCTTCTTGATTCCAATAAGATTTTATGAAGAATTTATTTAGGCACGGTGCATTTTTGAAAATGAGGTTCTTTATTGTTTTTAACTGTATACAAAGATGATGGTCTTGGGCGCTCAGAATTGTCAGCAAATTGTAACACTAAGGAATAAAATTCCTGGCTTTAGGGAAGGTTATCTAATATCTAAATCTCCTTGTATATTCAATGTAAGGTATTCTAAAGAACAGTCCTTGACTACTACCGATGCAAATAGCATTGTGTTGTGTACGAATAGACACTATTTGCATAGATGCAGAAAACTTAAAACAAATTATAATGGATTCTTTTATTTTGCTTTCTAGCTTTATTTGATCATTATAGTTTAATTCTTAGTCTTTTATCTTTCCTGACCTTCAGTGAAGAATCAATACTAAGCAATTTAATTTTAAGGTAAAGCCAAAGCATTTTCTAATCACTTAATACGAGGAACTGGAGTCCATGTTGATATAATCATAACTTTTCATCTCTCTTGGTGGCGAAGACCATTCAAATTGTAAATGGGTACAACAGAACTTGAATCCGCATTAGTTACCACTGTGTGGCACTAGATAATCATGTACAAGTGCTCAGTGTCAAGGATCACTCCTACAGAGTAAGAAAGCCACAATACTCTACCATAAAAATATATTGTTATTCATTTTTTTTCCAATGAAAGGTACACAGTGAAATCATTTTTGTTAATTAAATTTGTTGCTCCATTAGTCACATTTTGTTAGCAATCTAGCAACTGATAAAGTTGTTCTACTTCCATTAGGGAAGAAGCTACACAGGTATCAATGCCAGGACAACAGTTACTCCCCCCCAAGAAGTCAGGCTGGTCTGTCTGTGAACCCACTCCACCACAACCTCATTTACAGTACTTCATCATTTCCTATAGGTCACCTTATATATAGATGTTCCAGTACCTGGTGTCACATTATACACATACTATCAGTCTATGTTTATAAGCTGTATGTATTTACACTACAGCAAAAGACTTAAGCACATGTTATGTAAAGCTAAGATGCTTTCAATAATGAAATTAAAAGGTCAAAAAATGCTATAAAGAGCAATAAACAGTAAAAAAAAATGCTGTGACCATCCTTTGCCTTTAAAACTGTATCAATTCCCTTGGGTACACTGTTGTGCAGTTTTATAAGAAAATCGGCTAGTAGGTTGTTCCAGGCATCATGCTACAGTTCTGCATATTTTTGATGTCTCTCCAGGTAATCCCAGACAGCCTCAATGACGTTGACATCAGGGCTTGTGGAGACCATAGCTTCTGAAACTACATATTTATTGTGCTTTTATTATGTTCTATATGCTTATTGAGCTTTTTTCATGCTGCATCAGATTGTGAGTAACAATCACTTTGTTCTCCTTTACACTTTTGTACTGAAGAATGACAATAAACCTAGCTTGCTTGGCATCTCAAAGTAAAAAGGTTCTGTAATGATTTTGCTGAATATTTTCAACAAGAATATTTTAAATTTTATCATAGTATTGAAGTTTTGAATCAAAAAAACTGAACATAAGACTGATTAATGACAGAAATGGACATTTTTAGAAACGTAGAAAACCTACAGCACAATATAGGCCCTTCAGCCTACAAAGCTGTGCTGAATATGTCCTGATCTTAGAAATTACCTACGGTTACCCATAGCCCTCTATTATTCCAAGCTCCATGTACCTATCCAGGAGTCTCTTACAAGACCCTATTATATCTGTCTCCACCACCTTCGCCAGCAGCCCATTCCATGCACTCACCACTCTCTGCATTAAAAAAAACTTACCCTGACATCTCCTCTGTACCTACTTCCAAGCACCTTAAAACTGTAACCTCTCATGCTAGCTGTTTCAGCGCTGGAAAAAAGCCTTTGACTATCTATACGATCAATGCCTCTCATCATCTTATACACCTCTATCAGATCACCTCTCATCTTCCGTCTCTCCAAGGAGAAAACCCCAAGTTCACTCAACCTATTCTCATAAGGCATGCTCCTCAATCCAGGCAACATCCTTGTAAATGTCCTCCGCACCCTTTCTATGATTTCCACAGCCTTCCTCTTGTGAGGCAACCAGAACTGAGCACAGTACTCCAAGTGGGGTCTGACCTCTCTGCTCCTAAACTCAATCCCACAATTGATGAAGGCCAATACACCATATGCCTTCTTAACCTCACAGTCAACCTGCACAGCAACTTTGAGTGTCCTATGGACTTGAGCCCCAAGATCCCTCTGATTCTCCACTCTGCCAAGAGTCTTACCACTAATGCTATATTCTGCCATCATATTTGACCTACTAAGATGAACCACTGTACACTTTTCTGGGTTGAACTCTATCTGCCACTTCTCAGCCCAGTTTTGTATTCCATCAAAGTCCCACTGTAACCTCTGATGGGCCTCCAGACTATCCACAACACCCCCAACCTTTGTGTCATCAGCAAATTTACTAACACATCCTTTCACTTCCTCATCCAGGTCACTTATAAAAATCACGAAGAGTAGGGGCCCCAGAACAGATTCCTGAGGCACACCACTGGTTTACCGACCTCCATGCAGAATACGACCAGTCTACAACCACTCATTGGCTTCTGTGGGCAAGCCAGTTCTGGATCCACAAAGCAATGTCTCCTTGGATCCCATGCTTCCTTACTTTCTCAATAAGCCTTTCATGGGGTACCCTATCAAATGCCTTGCTGAAATCCATATACACTACATCTACTGCTCTACCTTCATCAATGTGTTTAGTCACATCCTCAAAAAATTTAATCAGGCTTGTAAGGCATGACCTGCCATCGACAAAGCCATGCTGACTATTCTTAATCATATTATGCCTCTCCAAATATTCATAAATACCACCTCTCAGGATCTTCTCCATCAGCTTACGAACCACTGAAATAAGATTCACTGATTTATAATTTCCTGGGCTATTTCTTGAATAAGGGAACAATATCTGCAACCCTCCAATCTTCCGGAACCTCTCCTGTCCCCACTGATGATACAAAGATCATCGCCAGAGGATAAGCAATCTGGATAAACTGACTGAATCAATAGTAAATTCTGACTTTAGACTGCTGTCCTTTAAACACAAGCCAATGTGACTGTAGTGTTTAAATACGTAACTACATCTGTTTGCTCACAACTCTTCAAAAGCTCCTTAACTAAAAAATATTCAGAATATTTTACTATTAACTATCCAAAGCTTTAGTTTCATCTTTTAAAAACATTCATTTTGATTTATAACTTTAAAAAATTAATAGTTCTTTAAGAAAAGATCATTTGTCACCTACACTCTCTGGATGATAATCTCATAGTGATCATTATAGAATCCAGCTGATTTTCAGTGTTTTGAAGTAACAGAATGAGCAAGTGATCCACCTTGTCAATCAGGGAATATGAATATTTATCCAATGTTATTTAGGTGTTAGTACTGAATTAACTTCAATCTGCTATGTTTTAAAATGCTGTGGTTCAATAGCGGCAACAAAATCCTATTTCCTTCAAGATTAATTGAGAGAATTTCTATAAGTGATGTATATTTGTTTGGGAAAATGACTGGTGTTATGGCAACCTGAAACAATACCCGCAAAGACGTTGTCATAACACCAATCCATATCTTATCTTTTTCTCCCCACATACAATTTGTTTTCAGGTAGAAAAATCATTAAATACCGACTTTAATCTCATCTGATAGCATTAAAATCAAATTTACTCAGAAATTGCGTATATTTATCACTTAAGTACCCCTACTTAAATATCAAAAAGGAGTTAAGTACATCATGAATTGTTAACATACTTTAATTTAGCTGGTCAAAATCACACAAGTTCTCTATATCAATGAATCATTTTTAAACCACCTTTTTCAGAATAAAATATTACAATCATTTGACGGTAAATCAAAGTGAAATTGCTTAGTATTCTTGGGGAATGCAAGATATTTAGTGTATGATGAAAATACTTCAAGCAATACAATCAAATCTTCACATTACTTAAATGTACAAAATAATGAAATTAACAATTGTATTAAACATAACATTAATTAATCATAAGTGTTGCATATGTTACTAATGTGTTCTTCCATTACACGAGATTCACTAACCAATTGGCTGGCCAGTGTTGACATAATGATGTTATTTAGTACGGGTAGCTGTGCAAGAAAGAAAAAAAAACATCATTAACAACTAGGTTAGATTAGATTAAATTAGATTTGTGTCCCTTTTCAGACCAAGTCTTACAACTTTAAAACTAAATATAGACTTATCCTAACCTCTCAAGCACAAAGAGTTCTGGTGAAGGATCAGTGACATGAAATACTAACATTTCCCAAATTTCTGCTAATTTTGGTTTTATTTTTTGATTTCCAGCATCAGGAATCTTTTGCTTTTGTATGGGCTAATCATTATTCTGAGAAAAATGATGAAATCTTAGCTGATCCAATAAATTGGAACAGGAAAAATAGACATTCAGAATAAATTACAAATTATTTACTCATTCTTTAACAAGAGATGAAAATGCTGAGGATATATATTATATGTGACAAAGCCAGTGACCAGCAACCAGCATGGATTCAAAAAGTGAAAATACCTTTAAATAATCTTCATTAGAAAGTGAAAGTGATAGATTTTAAATCAAGACAGTTTTTTTTGAACAAACTGGCTGCTTATACATTTTCATTAGTTGAGATTAGAGCCATTTCACCAAATGACTTCTTTGGAATCTCAGTGGCACACTGTGCAAATGTATATAGCTGTGACAAGTATCATTTTACAATATTCAAACGTGACATCAATGAAGGTTTGGAAATGAAATTCAGATTAAAATATCCCTATTTTGCAATCTGAGAGGGCAATGCAGTTCACAGCTCTTTATCCTTGCAATCTATGGGAATAAATATTTTTGTCCCAAGATATGACACAAACATACTGCATGAGAACAAGTATTCCTGTCATATAATTGGGCTAACAGACTAGGCACCTCGGTTAAAGAAATCTAAGAAAACCATAATTGATCTGATTCCCCAAAGACATAGAAGGGGCCACAAGCTTGTTCTGAAGGCAATTGGTCTCTGTAGGAATGTGAAGTGAGGTGATAGCTGTAGAAATACACTTGGTCAATAAAATTAATATTATTAATAACAAACCTGCTGAATACAAATAATCTTTGAATGGATGTGATACAAATTGATTGATTAAATTAGTGGGATGTTTGTCAATCATAGGGACGGGTTACACTTGAATCCGAGGGGGACCAATATTCTTGTGGGTAGGTTTACTAGAGCTGTTGGGAGTGGTTTAAACTAATATGACAGGAGGACAGGAACTAGTATGATATAGCTGAGGATGAGCCAGCACATTTACAAGTAGATGGTGGGTGTAACATGAATCTAAAGAATGGCAAGCCAATGGGTAGAAATGCAGACAGAGCAGAGTTAAGCTGTACCACAGAGGCAAAATTCAAAAGGGCAAAGAATGCGGGACTGAAGATGCTAATTTACAGGTTGATCTGTGGTAATGTAATGTTGGCATTTATTTCAAGGGGAATAGAATATAAAAGCAAGGAGATAATGCTGAACCTTTATAAGACACTAGTCAGGCTGCACTTAGAGTTTTGTCAACAGTTTTGGGCCCCATATCTCAGAAAGGGGGTGCTCTCATTGGAGAGAGTCCAGAGCAGGTTCACCAGGTCAATTCCAAGAATGAAAGGGTTAACATATGAGGGGCATTTGGCAGCTTTGGGCCTGTATTCACTACAATTTAGAAGAATATGGGAGGATCTCATTGAAACCTACCGAACGTTGAAAGGACTAGATGGGGTGGATGTGGAGAGCATGTTTCCTATGGTGGGATTTCCAGAACTAGAGGGCACAGCCTCAAAATTGAGGGGTGGTCCTTTAGAACAGAAGTAAGGAGGAATTCTTTTAGCCAGAGAATAGTAAATTTGTGGGATGCTCTGCCACAGACAGTGGTGGAGGCCAAATCCATGAGACTATTTAAGGTGGAAGTTGATCATTTCCTGATCAGTCAGGGGACCAAATGATATAGCAAGAAGGTACGTGTATGGGGTTGAGTGGGATCTGGGATCAACCATGATGGAATGGTGGAGCAGACACGATGGGCTGAATGGCCTAATTCTGCTCCTATGTCTTATGGTCTTAAGATGGACGACTGCAGTCATTATCAATACTTTTCAGAGATTGTCTGCTTGGTATTAGTGGTCACATAACTGGGACTTGTGATATGCACCACCTGCTTCCATGGCTTCACATGATCCCGATTGGGGAGCTAAGCTAAGGGTAGTGGGGTGGAGATCTATCTCTACCAATGGAGGTGTAAGGCATTCCTTTTCCTTTCACTGGGCAAGGTGTAGCACCTGCTTAGCCTCCCTGATAATAAATATATATTAAAAATAATCATACCCTCCTTCTTCAGATAACTCAGAGAGGATCCAGTAGTCGGGTTGAATGAACCCCGACATGAAAGCTCTTGACCCAAAACTTCAGCTGTTTATTTCCCTCCAGAGATGCTGCCTGAGCTAAGTTCCTCCAGAATTTTGTTTGTTGCTTAGGACAGAGGAGCATTTGCAGACATTTTCCCCAAACCCAAAATGCAATTAAAATTAACATACATAAAGGTTCTTCTATCCCAGTTCAATATAGAGGGAAATGGATCAGCCAAGGTGGAATGGCAGAGCAGACATGATGAGCCGAATTGCCCAATTCTGCTCCATTGGCTTATGGTCTTCAATCCAGCCACATGTGAGGTGTTGTGCTTTGGGAGATCAACAGTAATGGGACAGGGCACGGTTAACGGCAGGACCCTTGGGCCCCGTCCTTAGCTCCCTGAAAGTGACCTCACAAGTTAATAGGTTGTTTAAGAAGGGGAACAGCATGCTTGCGTTTATTAGTTGAGGCACTGAGTGCAAGAGTCAGGAAGTTATATTGTAGTTTTATAGCAGAATTAGGCCATACAGCCCATCAAGTCTGCTCCGCCATTCCATCATGACTGATCCTGGATCCCACTCAACTCTCTGCACCTGTCTTCTCAACATAACGTTTGATGCCCTGACCAATCAGGAAATTTATCAATTTTTGTTTTAAATATATCACTGTCTTGGTTTCCACAGATTCACCAATCTCTGGCTAAAAAATTCCTCCTTAACTCTGTTCTAAAGGTCACCCCTCAATTTTGAGGCTGTACCCTCTAGTTCTGGACATCCCCACCATAGGAAACATCTTCTCCACATACACCTTACCTAGTCCTTTAAACATTCGGTATCGGGAGTATTGCATTCAATTCTGGAGACCCCATTATAGGAAGTATGTCAAGGCTTCAGAGAGGGTGTAGAAGAGGTTTACCAGGTTGCTGCCTAGATTAGAAAGCATGAACTATAAGGAAAGTTTGGACAGACTTGTATCATCTTTCTGGAGTAGCAGAGGCTGAGGAGAAACCTGATAGAGGTTTTTAAAATTATGAGAGGCATTGACCCAGTATTTTCTTTTTCAGCTTTAAATTGTCCTAGAGGACATACATTTAAGATGTATGGAGGCAAGTGTTTGTTTAAACAGAGTGGCACTGGAAAGCCTTGCCATGGGGGTGGGGAGGTGTAATGGAGACAAATACAATAAAGTTATTTAAAAGGTTCTTACACTCGTTATATGCGTCTTCAGACAATGCGGATTCATAGTTATGCGATGACCCCCCCCCATTGCTACCGACATCGTTATATGCGTCCTAAACTCTCAGTTATGCGAGGAGCACTGCTTTCCCGCCAATACAAGTCACGTGCGCATGCCTCACAGTCTCGCATTGGTTTTGGTAACGTAGGGATGCGCGATCTTGTGCTCTTAAACTTTTGTTGTTTTTACCTATGGTGCAGTGATTTTGTGCTTTCAAATATTTAACTATGCCTCCTAAGCGTCCGATGTCAAGTCCTGGGCCATCAGCCAAATGGCAGAGAACCACTTTAACACTTGAAAAAAAGTTGGAAATTATAAAACAGGGCCACGTCAGGTGAAGGTAACACAGCTCTGGGACACTACATGGGCCCGGGTGAGTCCACGATCAGAAACAAAGAAAAATGCTGAGAAATTAAAAAGTGCAGTGATTGATTCACCAGAAGTGTCCTCAAAGATTGTTACCAAAGTGCGTAACCCGATTATGACAAAAATGGAGAAAATGTTGAGTTTGTACATTGAGCATGAAACAAAGAAAAAAGCAACACTTAGTTCCGATCATCTTACTGTGAAAGCTTTGGAAATTTATGGTCGCCTTTGTTCAGAGGCCAGTGAGGAAGTGTCAAGTGATATTGTTAGCTTTAATGCAAGTAGGAGATGGTTTTCTAAGTTTGTTAATCATCACAGGCTTCACAACTTAGCTGTGTGTGGTGAGCAAGCTAGTGCTGACCATGAAGCTGCTGAACGCTACCCTGTGCAGTTGCAGGCTATGATAGCTGAGTTAGGCATCACACCAAAGCAGGTGTTTAATGCAAACGAGACTGGGCCTTTTTGGAAGCATATGCTGAAACGTACTTAGATAAGTAAAGATGAAAAAACTGCGTCAGGTTTCAAGGCAGCAAAGGATAGATTGACTTTGCTTATGTGTTCCAATGCCGAAGGAAACTATAAGATGAAGCCTCTCTTAGTTTGCCATTCACTAAACCCCCGCGCTCTTAAGGGCTTGAGTACTGTACACCCTAGTATGTTAACTTTCTATGATTTATTACGTTGAATATTACCTTAAATTAATGAAATATAATATGAATATTGCCTTGTGGTATGGAAATGTGAATAAATTACAGATAAAACATACTTAGGAAGCCCTCCAGAACACATCCCTGTTTTCTCCACTTAATTAATTATTCACATTATGCGTCGACTGTGAGGAACGTATCCCCCGCATATAATGAGGATAGGGTGTAGTTAGACATGTGAAAATGCAGAGGGACTTTGATACAGGATACTTTAGTTAGGCATTTAACTACCAGTTTAATCAGTTCAGTACAGCATTTGGGCTGAATGGTCTGTTCCTGTGCTCCTCTGTGTTCTAATTTACTCTGTTTGTTCAGAAGCAAGTAATGTTAGTCTTTACATAGTTACTTTTCTTTCTGTCTCCCATGAACTAAAAATTCATATTCCCATTCCAACATGTCGATCCATAGCTTCCTCTACTGCCAAGATGAGGCCACTGTAACATTGGAGGAGTCAAAAGGGAAATTAGGATTGCCAAAAAGCAGGTTGAGAAGGATATTGCTGATAATGCTAAGATTGGCCCCAAGAGATTTTTTAGTAGTAAAAGAAAAGTCAAGAAGGAGGTTCAGTAAAATGCCTATAAAAAGTATTCACCCCCTTGGAGGCTAAGAAATAAATCGCCGAGGCTCTTGTAGAGATCATTTGTTTCATAGACAGTGGTGAAGTTCCAGAAGATTGGAGAGTAGTTAATGGTGTTCCATTGTTTAAGAAGTGTAGCAAGGAAAGGCTACAGAATTACAGGCCAGTAAAATTAACTTCAGTTGTAGGGAGTTACTGGAGGGAATTCCAAGGGACAAGATCAACCATCACTTGGATAATTGAGGCCTGTTCAGGAATAGTCAGAGTGATTTTGTGCTTTGGAGGTCATGGCTTATGAATCTTTAGGAGTTTTTTGAAGAGGTAACTAAGGGGATAAATGAAGGTAGAGCAGTGGAAATTGTCTATATGGACTTTAATAAGGCAGTTGACAACATCCTGAAGGCTAGACTACATTGGAAGATTAGGTTACACAAGATTCAGTGAAAGCTAGCAAGATGGATTCAGAATTGGCTCAATGATAGGAAGCAGAGGGTGATGGTTGAAGGGCGATTCTCTTACTGGAGAATTGACTAATGGGGTGACCCAGGGGTCAATGTTGGGATCTCAGTTATTCATTTTGTATATAAGTGATTTGGATGTGAATGTACATGGCATAATTAGGAAATGTGTTGACAATACTAAATGAAGGATTTTGTTGATAGTGATGGGGGTTATAATGAATTCTGAGGGACAAGATCTATCATCACTCAGATAATCAAGTTCTGATCAGGAATAGTCAATGCGGTTTTGTGCATGGGAGGTCATGGCTGATGAGATCTTGGTCAGTTAAGGAGATGTGCTGAGGAATACCAAATGTATTTCAACTTGGATGTGTGAGATGTTGCACTTTGGGCACACAAAGCAGGATAGGGCTTATACAGTGAATGGCAAGGCACTGATAATTGCTGTGAAACAAAGGGACCTGGGAGTACAAGTACATAGTTTGCTGAAAATTGCCGTGCAACTAGACAGGGTGGTGAAGGTGTTTAGCATGCTGGCCTTCAGTCAACGATTCAAGTTTAGGAGCAGAGATATTATGTATGTTCCATTATACAAGTTGTTAGAGAGATAACATCTACAGTATTGCTGTATGTACAGTTTTGGTCTACCTGTTATAGTGAAAACACTGTCAAACTGGAGAGGGTGCAGAGAGATCAGAGGGCCTGAGTTCAAGGGAAAGGTTAGCCACACTAGGTCTTTATTCCTTGGAGTGTAGGAGCATGAGAGGTGGTCTCAGAGCAATTTATAAAATCATGAGGGATCTGGATAGGGTGGACAATCAATCACTTCCCCAGGATTGGGAAATCTGAAACTGAAGGGTTCAGATACAAGATTGGGGGTGGGAGAAGAGATTTAAGAGACCTGAAGTAACTTATTTACACAAAGGGAACCTGAAATAAGCTTCCTGAGTGCCTGAGGAAGTGGTTGAGGGGGGTACATTTGAAACATTTGGATAAGAAAGTGAAAGGGAAGGGCTTGAAGGGTTATAGGCCAAACACAGGCAACTGGAACCACCCGGGAGGATGTGTGATCAGCATGGACCAGTTGGACCAAGGGGTCTGTTTCCAAGCTGTATTACTCTGTCTCTAAGCCATGCTGCCTATTCCTAATCAACTACTATCTTTCTAAATAAGTCTATAGTTCGCACATCTTTTGTTTGACTAAGGAGAACATCACTCATCTCCTTTGGCTCCATAGAAATACATCCACTTTAGTTTTTGAGGGGCCCTATTCTCTTTCAATTTACTGTTTTTTTCCCTTTAACATACTTACAAAATCCCTTTGGATTTTCCTTAATCTTCTCTGGAAACACGATCTCTTATTCCCCTTTGCCCTTCTGATTTCCTTCTTCAGTACACTCCTTGCAGCCCTATACTCCTCCAGGGAGTCACAATAATGCAGCTGCCTGAACAGCTTCAAAGCAATTGCACAACCACCGACTGCAATTCCAGCCTTGAACTCCAGGCCGGGTCTTCACATGCTGCAATTGTGACTCCCGTCTCCCCTTCCCCCACCACCACTCTGCCATCCCCTCTCCCTCAGATCCTATTGTCAGCTCCTGGGCCCTCAGAGGCTCCATCTTCCTCTCACTCCAACCCTTCCCTCTCCACTGACACCACCAGCCGCCCTCCCCCCTCTAATCTTCACCATTCCCTCCAACCTTCAACTCTCTGAGGCAGAGCGCTCTGTCCTCAGTAAGGGCCTCAGCTTTGTTCCCCTTCGCCCACACCTCTGTGAGTTCCGCGTACACCATGACGCTGAACTCTTCTTCCACTGGCTCCGTCTCCGAGCTTATTTCTTTGGCAAAGGACTCTCCTACCCCCACCGATAACCCCTTCTTCCATCTTCAATCCTCCTCCTCTTCATGGACACCCCGCTCTGGTCTTCTGCCTGCTCTGGATCTCTTTATTGCTAATTGCCGATGGGACATCAACCGTCTTGACTTCACCACACCCTGTTCCAATTCCAACCTCACTCCTTCCGAATGCTCTGCACTCCGCTCCCTCCACACCAATCCCAACCTCACTATAAAACCCACTGATAAGGGGGGGGGGGGGGGGGAGCTGTTGTTGTCTGGCGTACTGACCTCTACCTGGCTGAGGCACAGTGACAACTCTGTGATATCTCCTCTTATTTACCCCTTGATCATGATCCCACTAAGGAGCACCAGGCCATTGTCTCCTATACCATCACCAACCTTATCAGCTCTGGGGATCTCCCATCCACTGCCACCAACCTCATAGTTCCCACACCCCGCACTCCCCGTTTCTACCTCCTACAAAAGATCCACAAACCTGCCTGTCCAGGTAGACCTATTGTCTCAGCTTGCTCCTGCCCCACTGAACTCATTTCTGCATATCTTGACACTGCCTTATCCCCACTTGTTCAATCCCTTCCCACCTATGTTCGTGACACTTCTCACGCTTTGAATCTTTTCAATGATTTTAAGTTCCCTGGACCCCACCACCTTATTTTCACAATGGACGCCCAGTCCCTACATACCTCCATTCCCCCACTGAGATGGTCTCAAAGCTCTTCGCTTTTTTTTGGATTCCAGTCCTAACCAATTCCCCTCTAACACCACCACTCTCCTCTGTCTAGTGGAATTAGTTCTTACTCTCAATAATTTCTCCTTTGGCTCCTCCCACTTCTTCCAAAAGGTGTAGCCATGGGCACCTGCATGGGTCCCAGTTATGCTTGCCTTTTTGTTAGCTTTGTGGAACAGTCCATGTTCCAAGTCTTTATTGAAATCCATCCCCCTCTTTTCCTCCGCTACGTCGACGACTGCATTGGCGCTGCCTCTTGCACGCATGCTGAGCTCGTCGACTTCATTAACTTTGACTCCAACTTTCACCCTGCCCTCAAATTTACCTGGTCTATTTCCGACACCTCCCTCCCCTTTCTTGATCTTTCTGTCTCCTTCTCTGGAGACAGCCTATCTGCTGATATCTACTATAAGCTACAGACTCTCACAGCTACCTGGACTATTCCTCTTCCCACCCTGTCTCTTGCAAAAAGGCTATCCCCTTCTCACAATTCCTCCGGCTCCGCTGCATCTGCTCTCAGGATGAGGCTTTTCATTCCAGGACGAAGGAGATGCCTTTGTTTTTTAAACACAGGGGCTTCCCTTCGTCCACCATCAACTCTGCTCTCAAACGCATCTCTCCCATTTCCCTCACATCTGCCCTCACCCCATCCGCCTGCCACCACACTCGGGATAGGGTTCCCCTTGTCCTCACCTACCACCCCACCAGCCTCCAGGTCCAACGTATAATTCTCCGCAACTACCTCCACCTCCAACAGGATCCCACTACCAAACACATTTTTCCCTCCCCCCCTTTCTGCTTTTTGCAGGGATCGCTCCTAATGCGACTCCCTTGTCCACTCGTCCCCCCCATCCCTTCCCACCGATCTCCCTCCTGGCACTTATCCTTGTAAACGGAACAAGTACTACACCTGCCCTTACACTTCCTCCCTCACCACCATTCAGGGCCCCAGACAGTCCTTCCAGGTGAGGCAACACTTCACCTGTGAGTCGGCTGGTGTGGTATACTGCGTCCGGTGCTCCCGGTGTGGCCTTTTACATATTGGTGAGACCCGACGCAGACTGGGAGACCGTTTTGCTGAACACCTACGCTCGGTCCGCCAGAAAAAGCAGGATCTCCCAGTGGCCACACATTTTAATTCCACGTCCCATTCCCATTCTGATATGTCTATCCATGGCCTCCTCTACTGTCAAAATGAATCCAAACTCAGGTTGGAGGAACAACACCTTATATACCAGCTGGGTAGCCTCCAACCTGATGGCATGAACATTGACTTCTCTAACTTCCGTTAATGCCCTTCCTCCCCTTCTTACCCCATCCCTGACATATTTAGTTGTTTTTTTTTTCTCTCTCTCTGTCCATCACTCTGCTTGTTCTCCATCTCCCTCTGGTGCTCCCCCCCCCCACCTTTCTTTCTCCCAAGGCCTCCCGTCCCATGATCCTTTCCCTTCTCCAGCTCTGTATCACTTTTGCCAATCACCTTTCCAGCTCTTAGCTTCATCCCACCCCCTCCGGTCTTCTCCTATCATTTCGCATTTTCCCCTCCCCCCACTACTTTCACATCTCTTACTATCTTTCCTTTCAGTTAGTCCTGACGAAGGGTCTCGGCCTGAAATGTCAACAGTGTTTCTCCTTATAGATGCTACCTGGCCTGCTGTGTTCCACCAGCATTTTGTGTGTGTTGCCTGTACTTGACCTATGAATCTTTTTTATCTGCCCTGAACCTCAATATCCCTTGTTACCTAGGGTTCCATACTTCTGCCAAACTTGCCCTTCACTGTAACTGAAACATGCAGATCATTAACTCTCTATCTCACTTTTAAAACCCTTTGACTTGCAGATGTTCCTTTGCCTGTGAGCAGCTTACTCCAGAGTACACAGTATCACACACAAAGTTCAGCAGGTCAGGCAGTATTCATGGGAAGGAACGAACAGTAGACATTTTCAGCCAATAGCCTTCATCAGGAAAGGAAGGGGGATGAAGCCAGATTAAGAAGGTGAGGTTGGGGAAGGAGTACAAACTGGCACGTAATAGGTGAGACCAGATAAGGGGAATGAAGTGAGAAGCTAGGGGTTGTTTGGTGGAAAAGGTGAAGGACTGAAGAAGGAATCTGGCAAGAGAGGAGAGCTTAATCAATAAGCTTCAAAACCTTGGCCTTAATACGTCCTTGTGCAACTGCATCCTTGATTTCCTCACTTGCAAACCCCAATGAGATTGGATTGGCAGCAACATCTCCTCTACAATCTCCATCAGCACAGATGCAACACGAGACTGTGTGCTTAGCCCCTGCTCCACTCACTTTACACTTAAGACTGTGCGGCTAAGTAAAGCTCTAATGCCATATTCAAGTTTACTGACAACACCACTGTCATAGGCGAAACCATATAGGACGGAGAATGGAAATCTAACTGAGCGGTGTCATAACAACAAACCCTTCACTCAATGTCAGCAAGATCAAGGAGCTGATTGCTGACTTCAGGAGGAGGAAACCAGAGGCCCAAGAACCAGTCCTCATCGGGGATCAGAGGTGAAGGAAGTCAGCAACTTTAACTTCCTTGGTGTTATTATTTTGAAGAACCTGTCATGGACCCAGCACTTACAAAGAAAATATGGTAGCACCTCTACTTCCTTAGGAATTTGCGAAGTTTTGGCATATCAAACTCTGCAAACTTCAATGGATGTTTACTGGAGAGTAATCACTGCCTGGTATGGACTAATGCCCTTGAATGGAAAATCCTAAACAAATAGTGGATATGGCCCAGTCTATCATGGGTAAAGCCCTCCCCAGCATTGAGCACATCTACAAAAAGTGTGTCGCAGGAAAGCAGCGTCCATCGCTAAGGACCCCAACCACCCAGGTTATGCTCTCTTCTCGCTACTGCCATCAGGTAAAAGATAAAAGAGCCTCAGGACTCACACCACCAGTCTCAGGAACAGTTATTACCCCTCAACCATCAAGCTCTTGAACAAAGTGAACAACTTCATTTGCCCCATCATTGAAATGTTCCCACAACCCATAGAATCACTTTCAAGGACTCTTCATCTCTTGTTTATTGCTTATTTATTTTTTATTCTTTTTTGCGTTTGAACAGTTTGTTGTCTTTTGCACACTGGTTGAATCCCCAAGTTGGTGCAGTCTTTCATTGATTCTATTATACTTATTATTCTATCATGAATTTATTGACTATGCCCACAAGAAAATGAATCTCAGAGTTGTACATGAGGACATAGATGTACTTTGATAATGAATTTACTCTGAACTTTTGAGAGTGGACCATGGTTGAAAGGGGAGGAGGGAAACCAGGGAGAGAAAAGTAGATGACGAAAAGGGATAAGGCAGGAGCCAGAATGGAATATGGACAAAGAAAGAAGAGGGGAAGAAATTAATATTTATGTTATCAGGTCGGAGACTACCCAGAGAGATTTTGAGCGGTTGCTAATTCAACCTAAGAGTGGCCTTATCATGACAGAAGCAACCTACTCACAACTGACTTTCACAAGTTCCTATTTAATACCGTCAAAATTTCATTGTTCCAATTAATACTTTAAATTCTAGATCATAGTATAAGACCATCAGATATATGAGTAGAATTAGGCCATTCAGCGCACTGAGTATACTTCGCAATTCCGACATAGCTGATTTATTATCCCACTTAACCCATTCTTCTTTCTCCCCGTATACTTTCTCACTCTTACTAATCGATAACCCATCAAACTCTGCTTTAAATATACCCAGTGATTCAGCCTTCACAGCCATCTTTGGCAATGAACTCCACAGATTCAGCACTCTCTGATTAAAGAAATTCCTCCTCACTTCTGCTCTAAAGGGCTATCATTGCATTCTGAGGTTTGTCCTCTGGTCGTAGGATTCCTCACTAGAGGAAGCATTTCCCATGTCCACTCTAGCTGTTTAATATTTGATAGGTTTCAATGAAATACGTGAAATCAACTAATTCATTGAAAATGAAAGACTGATCCTTTTCCATAACTAATTTAAAACTAATAAACGATGGCCACTAGTTCCAAAGTGCTTGTCACTGACATTTGAGTCATTTGTATCTCATCCAAGATCCTCTAACTTTTGACAATTTTATTTATAAACCTGTGAATATTCATATGGAAATCTATAATTTTACAAGGAAATACAAAATTATAAAATAACATTAATAACTTTTCTTATAGATACTTAAATGTTCAACATCTTGAGAGTGAAGAAAATGTTAATATTTTATATGAACATATTTTATACGGATAATTTTATATAAGTCACAACATCTAAATTGGAACTTACGGTTTCTTCATTTGGAGACATATTACTGAGCTGGTATACTGTGACCTGTCCATTGGTGTCACCAACGAGAATGCAATCTGTGTTCTTAGCAAAGAGTATGGTAGTCAACCTTACTCCTTCCGTGGCTGGGTAGATAATAATAGGATCCAATCTACCAAAGCATATAACAAAATAAAACATAATATTTGTGTATTTGCATTAGTATGTTGCGCTTACTGCAAAAATAAGTTTAGAAATGCACAGAATATGAACTTTGAGGTCTATTTTATTTCTTAAATGGTATTTCAGTCCAAATTGAGAAATGTTAGATGAAATCTCTGCCCAACGTTAAAATCTTGAGTTACATACTGAACTTCTCTTAATATATATGGGATTCACCACCTTTTAAAGCTGCATATATTAATGAGATATGGCAACCAATACTACTGCAGTACAGAATAATTTGATGACTGTCAAGACTTTCGGGTTGTCCTGAGAACAGTGCAGCAAATTCCATACCAGGCAATAATAAAAAAAAGAGAAACTACTGCAAGTATCAATGGCAAATTAAACAACCTATGTTTCAGATTGATAAGTGACTTACTTCAGAATTCAGAAATATAGAAAAACTATAGCACAGTACAGGCCCTTTGGCCCACAATGCTGTGCCGAATATGTACTTACTTTAGAAATTACCAAGGGTTACCCATAGCCCTCTATTTTTCTAAGCTCCATGTATCTATCCAGAAGTCTCTTAAAGACACTTTTGCAAGCATGTCAGGATGAGTCCCATTTGTCTGCATGAATGCAAGAGCTGCTTCCCCTTACTCTGATTAGAAACAAGGTCTACTTTTTATTTCACTCAAAGCAGTTCGGAATCCTTGCAAGCAGTTGATGGACCCTAGAATATCAGGATTTTTATCACTGTAATCTAAACCTTTATCACTGTAATCGTTAGTGGTTGAGATTACTGGAATAACAGTGCCAAATAAGACATGCCAGTGGTTGGCAATGAGCTGGAGAAGTGCTTAAATTCAAAAGGCACAATCACATTGAATGTATTGAATGATAGATGCATCTCCAACACTGGTAACAATTTGGCCAATAACCAGCACACTGCTAGCTGTCCACTTGGCAAATGTCCTATTTAATTTGCTCTAGAGCTAGAATGCTGAAGCAAAACCAATTCAGGTTTAGATTTATTTATCACATGTACATCAAAACATACAGTGAAATGCATTGTTTGTGTTAACTAACGTCATGCCTCAGGATGTGCTGGGGCCAGTTCAGCAGTATCACCACACATTCTGGCACCAACATCATATGCCCAGAATGTTCAGCAGAGCAAGACAAGGAACAACAACAGCAGCAGCAAAACAAGCCCCTTTCCTACCCTCCCACTCACTCACACAGGCAGGCCTCCAATCCCAGGTCACGCCACCTCCCTGGACTCACAGACTTCGTGATTCCAACCACCAGACCCTGGCAAAGACTCACAGACTTTAAGCCTCTGACCTTCATACAAGGTGACCTAGGGTCTTCAACTTCAGGTTTCTACCTCCAAACTTGAATGGACCTCTACCCAGGACTTGCTGATCTGGAGGATCACCAGCCCTTGTGCCACCAACACAGGACTTCCCGACCTGGGGATTGCTGGATTTCATCCTCCACACCTGCCGACCCGACATCCTGGAGTGCGGACCTTTGACTGTGCTCTGAACACCAACTCCTGCTCCTGACATCCAACTCTTCATCATCCCTGTCCCTAAACCATAACCTGATCCTCAACACTTACATTGTGCCCAAAGCCATCCCTGTGAACATTAAAAAAAATTGACGGACAACACAGCAAGGCGCCATCCTTGCATTGAATTTTCCTCTATGTTGCCATCCCTGTTTTATGGCAAGCTCTGTGTTCAATGTGAGAATGTGACAAAAGTGATATAGCCCTACAAAACCTTGCTTCTTATGCAATTTTTTCACATCTTCCTGAAAGTACTGATTACTTACATTAACATGGTTGCAGAATTTCCAGTGCTCCACACTGCAAACTTCATGCTTAATGTTATCGAATAATAATACTATTCTTGTATAGTGAAGCCAATCTGTTTTCATTTAATGTCAATGTGGTGCTTTTTATACATAAAGCCCACTGAAATGAGCTTATATGTTACTCAAATATTGCCATCTGGGTAATTGCCTTAAATTCTATCCCCAATTCTGCCTTCTCCTTTGTCATGGGGCAGCTCAAATTAATTATGAAATTTCAGCAAATTTCTTGGCTATGCTTAATAAACATCTGATTAAAAATCATCACCTTCTGCACTCAAAATATTTGTAGCAATACCACATGTTATGAACTCGGTTAGTGAAAATTGTATTATTCTAAGATTACTGGCTTACTTTCAATCTATAATATTCAAAAAGGCAAAAGAAAATACCGACATGTTAACTGAAAGGTCCCAGATTTCCACTCTGTCCTCATTAACTGCTCCAAACACAGTTGCTGATTTTGGTGACCACATGATGCTGTGCACGGCCTTTGTAACAGTGGAAGTAAAGCGCAGAACTGGTCGCACTATATCCTGACTCCATAAATGAATGGACCAGTCAGAAGAGCAGCTCAGAAAAGTATCATGAGAAAATGGTGACCATGCTATTTTATACACAGGACCCTAGAAATGAAACAAAGGTTAATTGTGTGCTGGTCATAATACTGACTTTTCTGATCACTCTGCTCTTATACCCTCAGCTAATTTCTTTATCCTCGGTTTTAAAACAAGACTCAATGAATTGACTTTGTGCAAATTGAGACTTAAAACCTTCTTTCTGTAATTCAGAAACTTTTAAAATCTAAGCTTGATGTAACCTAACCATTTTTCTGTTTCACTTTACAGCTTTGATTTGGTACAGGAACTAACTCTCCATCCAGGCTTTTAACCATATAACAATTACAGCACGGAAGGACATCTCGGCCCTTCTAGTCCGTGCCGAACGCTTACTCTCACCTAGTCCCACCAACCCGCACTCAGCCCATAACCCTCCATTCCTTTCCTGTCCATAATCCTATCCAATTATACTCTAAATGACAATATTGAACCTGCCTCTACCACTTCTACTGGAAGCTCGTTCCACACAGCTACCACTCTCTGAGTAAAGAAATTCCCCCTCATGTTACCCCTAATCTTTTGCCCCCTAACTCTCAACTCATGTCCTCTTGTTTAAATCTCCCCTACTCTCAATGGAAAAACCCTATCCACGTCAATTCTATCTATCCCCCTCATAATTTTAAATAACTCTGTCATGCCCCCCCCCCCAACCTTCTACACTCCAAAGAATAAAAACCTAACTTGTTCAACCTTTCTCTGTAACTTAGGTGCTGAAACCCAGGTAACATTCTCGTAATCTCCTCTGTACCCTCTTCATTTTGTTGACATCTTTCCTATAATTTGGTGACCAGAACTGTACACAATACTCCAAATTTGGCCTTACCAATGCCTTGTACTATTTTAACATTACATCCCAACTCCTATACTCAATGCTCTGATTTATAAAGCGCAGCATACTAAAAGCTTTCTTCACCACCCTATCAACATGAGATTCTACCTTCAGGGAACTATGCACCATTATTCCTAGATCACTCTGTTCTACTGCATTCTTCAATGCCCTACCATTTACCATGCATATCCTATTTTGATTAGTCCTACCAAAATGCAGCACCTCACACTTATCAGCATTAAACTCCATCTGCCATCTTTCAGCTCACTCTTCTAACTGGCCTAAATCTCTCTGCAAGCTTTGAAAACCTTCTTCATTATCCACAACACCACCTATCTTAGTATCATCTGCATACTTACTAATCCAATTTACTGAAACCTTTTGATAAAAAGGTTTCATTTCTTGAAATAATTGTGAGTAGAATCCTTGAAGATTATTAACACCATGAATCAAAGGAATGTTCTGACATGTCACTATACAGGTCTTTCTATCTTTGTGTTCTTGATCAAAGGTGCACAAACTTTAGAAGGATAATGAATATAGTGGACTATAGGGCCAGTTTCTGTGCTGTATGACTATGTCCCATTAACCCATTTCTCAACTAGCTAAAGTAAACACAATGCATTTACAAAAGAACTGAGGGAATGTAGAAACTAAAACTATATTTTTATTCTTACAGAACTGATGTTATACCTGGGAATGTACATATATCAAAACATTTCTAATGGTGGCAACAAAAGAAAAAGAATATCCAGTTATGTTGATTTTGGAAAAATAAATGGCAGGAATGACAACAGGATAGTTTAACATATCACTTTAGTTTATTTAGTTACTTGCCCTCCTGTAACTGTAGGAAGCCACAGTTACTTTTTCCTGATATGCCACCATTATACTTCTATTCGAGCTAAAAGTAAATAGAAAATCAATCTCATCTCTAAAATATAAATATCTCTTGGCCAGACAGTTATCAATGTCAAGTCGATCTCGTGGTGGGGGCAGTTTGATTAAGACACATCTAAATTTTGAATTCTTATGTCACATTCAAGAGTTCATCCTGACTTCACTAAGGAATCATTCTATTTTTTTTAAAGTTACCCAGGGACATCATCATAATTATGATCCACTTTTAGTTCACTTTCCCCAGTGGGTAACTAGACAAGTTTTTTTTTAATTTCTGCTAGAGTCTGAAACGTGTCTCAGGACTCCGCTGGCTAAGCTGTTTGCTCAAAAGCATTTATCAATGATCAGAATAAACAATGGGCAAAGGTAGTTTTCAGGCAAGCATCTAACAAGGAACATTTTAACAACCATTTCCTTGCATTGTTTTTAGTTTGTACCATTAGCTAATTAACAGCAACTCTATCCAGAGGTACGAAGCTGAAAACTGAAGAAGCAAAAGGAAGTCAACCAATAGATCCCACTACCATTGCATTTTTGATAACTGGGAAGAGACAAAAAATAATTAATTGCCAAGAATGTAAATGACAAATCGAAAAAAAGTTAAAAGGCCCAAAACGAAAATGTACACTCAGTGGACACATTTTTTAAAAAAAAAGATCCACCTATATTCCTGCTTGTTAATGCAAATTTGTAATCAGCCAATTATGTGGCAGCAATTCAATACTTAAAAGCTTGCAGACATGGTCAAGAAGTTCAGTTGTTGTTCAAACAAAACATCAAAATGGCAGGAAAAATGTGATGCAAGTGACTTTGATTGTGGAATGATTGTTGGTTGGAGTATCTCAGAAACTGCTGTTCTCCTGAGATTTTCAGACACAACGGTCTAGAGTTGACAGAAGACGGTGGAAAAACATTCAGTGAGCAGCAGTTCTGTGGGTGAAACTGCCTTTTTGATGAGATGTCAGAGGAGAACGGCCAGACTGGTTCAAGTAGGCTGGAAGGTGACAGTAATTCAAATAACTGTGTTACAACAGTGGTTCACAGAATAGTATCTCCGAATGTGCAACATGTCAGTTTGAAGTGGATAGGCTACACCAGCAGAAGACCACGAACATACAGTCAGTGGCCACTTTATTAGGTACAGGATACCTGAGGGTATACTAATGTCAATTGCCTTCTTGTCAGCCTTGAATTGGAAAAAAAACAATAAAATTGATGCCTTCTTATTATTAAATTTCAGTTCCATAGGCATTATTAACAGTATCTTTAGTACATTTAATTTTGAATTTCTTTTGTCACATACCTTGTGAACTCCATATGTTTCTAAGAACTGTTCATTATAGGAACATGAGCATTTATGAATGTAACCTTCTTCTGTCCCAGCCAGATAAATATTAGTTTCCTACAGAAATCAGAGATAAGTTTTAAAGGCAATTTAATAATTAAATCAATAACTTTAACATTTCTTTCTTTTCTTTTCTATAGGGATGTTAGGGGGGAGGGGTTAAGGGGAGGGGGGAAGGGTACATATATTTTTTCACATATTTTCTTTTTCTTTCTGTAATTATTTGAAAACTCAATAAAAAAAGTTTTAAAAAAAATAACTTTAACATACAATAATTAAACCAGATAAATTGGGTTAATATAGGGCCAGAATTCTTTATTGATGATTTTAACATGATTTATCCCTAAATATTTTCCCAAAGATCATGTAACAGGTGAATGTTTCTGTTTAGTTACTGCCCAAAGAATATGTTAAGATTGTTAATAATATGCAGCAGTACCTTGCCAAATAAACTTCTACGTATAATAGACTTGTACTAGCTGTCCTGTTTGGGACTGAGAAAAAACATTGTTGGCATCGAATGAATTGCAACTTTCTTAAAGCTGATGTGCAAGTTCTCAAAGCTGATTCAGAATACCAAAGCATTAAAAAAATACCTAAAGTTGTTATAGCCAGGAGTGGTAGTGGGGATAAGCTCCCGCTACCTATAAAGTGCTCCGAACAGTGTGCGTCACTGACAACTAAGGCCAACTCTTGGACTTCACATGTGGCTTAGCTACTAGGCCCAGTGGAACCGTTTCTACTAACAAGAGAAGGGGCAAGGGCGGACCACTGGTGCCTCAAAACCAGTTGCTTCAGACAGGTGGGGCTTGTCATCTCAGACTGCAGCACACCTAGGAGAAGGAAAAGGAAAACTCTGATTTTAAACCTCCGCTGCCTTGCGGCCATACCCACCCTTGGGAAGGGCTTCGGGAGTAAACCCTGAGAAAGAAATCCGGAGCCAGGGTTCCTAAGGCAGTTTGCTATGTTTACAACTTCACTCTGGCAACCTCTACAACAACACTGTTGGCAAGCTACAGTATATCAGCACTTGCCGTTCATTTGGTGACTGGTACCCATCAGTGACATGGAGAGGGGGAACCCATTGCAATGGGCAACAGCAGTTCTTCAAATCTTCCCACCCAGGCTTGCGCCCTGGAGAGGACAGTCCACCAGAGGCACAAACCTAAGATCCCCTGGGATCGACAGCTGCCTACTACAAAAAGTACTGAGAAACCCAAGTGGTCCAATTAGGCCCTTAAACTATTCTACCACAGAATGGCATCATAGCTGATCTGTTACTAACTCTATATAATGGCTATTTCTCAAAATACTGGCTGTTGTCTTATCCCTCTTAATGACCACAGTAAATGAAAATCTTTAAGTCCTAGATATAAAATTAACAAATGATCTTCAATTCACATTGTTTGCAGAAGAATGTTTCAAACCTAGCATACTTGTGCGCATGCGCTGGCCGTGCATGCAGCCTGTTACAACTGCTCCTACTAATTGTAAAGTTTTTCCTACCTGTGGCCATCAAACTTTACAACTCCTCCCTAGGAGTGTCAGACAAACTGAGCCAATAGGCTGGTCCTGGACTTATTTCCACTTGGCATGATTACCTTATTTTTATTTAATTATTTATGGTTTTATATTGCTATATTTCTTCACTATTCTTGGTTGGTGCGGCTGTAACGAAACCCAGTTTCCCTCGAGATCAATAAAGTATGTCTGTCTATATTCTACATTCCTAAAAGTCTGGCTCTGAATTTTGTTCTTTGCGCTTAATGAGTCTCCATAACTAATAACTCATCCACATCTACCCCATTACTTCTCTTCATAACATGAATTTTGATGAAAAACAACCTTTAACCTTCTAAGTTTCAGGCTCCACCTCTTAATTTGTATTCATCAACTTCAAAGAAAATAAATGTGTTGGGGATGAGAAACAGTAACCTGATACAGTAAAGACACCTACATCAAATTTTGTTTATTAACCACAGTTCTGCCTGTCACATTCCAAAGACACATGGTTTAGGGCTAGTAAGTTGTGGGCATGCTAGTTTGATGCTGGAAGCACAGTCGACACTTGCAGGTTGCCCTAAGCCAGGAGTTGGCAATCTTTACCACTGAAAGAGCCATACGGACCCGTTTCCCACAGAAAAAAAAACACTGGGAGCCACAAAACCCGTTTGACATTTAAAATGAAATAACACTGCATACAACGTTTTTTTTTTGCCTTTATGCTATGTATAAACAAATTATAATGTGTTCCATTTATGAAATCGATGAACTCCTGCAGAGAAAACTAAATTACATTTCTGCATGCAACAAAAACATTTTGAACTCCGAAAAAAAGACGTTGGGTTGAAGGTTACTCCATAGTTAGCCTACCTTGGATCGAAAAATTAAAAGAAATCGCGCACTGGTGGGTGTCAGGCATTGGCAGTGGTGACGTATATTAATAATGATAAAAAAACACGTTGTAGTGGTGTGCTACACGCAGCGCTAAAATAACGACACGGAGTCGGTAAACTGCAGTCAAAGATAACTTTATTCGAACTAAACAGCCTTGCTTTTAAGCCTCCCTCAACCCCCCCCCCCCCGTGGGCGCGGATGCTCCAAAAGACACGTACTCACAAACCCCCGTAGGTTATCTCCCTTAGCCAGAACGCTGGCTAATTGTGAGCCGGTTCGGATGTGCCAGGAAATGGGTCGCCACAACGTTTTATTTAGATTGTACAAGATCACCATAATCTTCAAATTTAGAATTACATTTCAACAACTTACAAACTAACATAAAATACATTTTAATTAAATACTCATCATTTATTTTCCAAAGCCACAGGGAGCCGCAGCACAGAGATGAAAGAGTCGCATGCAGCTCCGGAGCAGGCGGGTTGCCGACCCCTGCCCTAAGCACATCCTCGTACTGTGTTGGCTGTTGAAGCAATGACGTATCTCATTGAATGTTTCAATGTACATATGGCAAATACGTACATATGTACTCTATTATTCCAAGCAAACTCATCGCCAAACTCTGGACCTTGAGAGTTAATGTCTAGATTCTTGACTTGATAACCAAGAAACTGTAACAGTAAGGACATCTTTTTATTTACTTATTCGTGTGTTTGTTCGTTTGTTTATTTATTCCACAACATGGAGTAAAAATCTTTGCATTATGACTCCATCGCAATGTACAGAGACATATGAATTTCTAAGTCTAATGGCTTGAAGGAAAAAGCTTCCCATAGCCTGTTGGTCCTGGCTTTAATGCTACGGCACAGTTTGCCAGACGGAAACAGCCAGAACAATTTATGGTTGGGGTGACTGGTGCCCGCAGTGACCTTTCAGGCCTTCTTTATGCACCTGCTGTTGTAAGTGTCCTCAGTAGAGGGAAGTTCACATCCACAGATGTGCTGGACTGTCCGTACCACTCTCTGCAGTGCCCAGCGATCGAGGTTGGTGGAGTTCCCATACCAGGCAGTGATACAGCCACAGCTGTACAGCTCTCAATGGTGCCCCTGTAAAAGGTCTTGAGGACTTGGGGGTTCATGCCGAACTTTTTCAGTCGCCTGAGGTGGGAGAGACGTTGTTGTGCTTTTTTTGCCACACAGCCAGTGTGTACAGTCCAAGTAAGATCTTCAGTGATGGGTATACCAAGGAACTTGAAACTACTCACCCTCTCAACTGCAGTCCCATTGACGTTGATCGGGGCAAGCCTGTCTCCATTCCTCCTGTAATCTATGATCACCTCTTTTGTTTTTGGACATTGAGGGAGAGGTTGTTATCATGGCCCCACAGTGTCAGGGTATTTAGGCTGTCTCGTCACCACTAGAAATATGGCCAAAATCAATTCACAAACTAGAGAAAAACTGCAGATGCTGGAAATCCAGGCAACACACACACAAAAATACTGGAGGAACTCGGCAGGCCAGTTGTAAAAAAAAGTACAGTTGATACATTTTGGGCTAAAACCCTTCAGCAGGACTGGAGTAAAAAAGCTGAGGAGTAGATTTGAAAGGTGGTGGGAGGGGAGAGAGAAATGCCAGGTGATCCGTGAAACTTGGAGGGGAGGGATGAGGCAAAGAGCTAAGGAGTTGATTGGTGAAAGAGACAGAAGGCCATGGAAGAAAGAAGAAAGTGGAGGGGGGGAACGAGCACCAAGGGGAGGAGCTGGACGGGCAAAGAGGTAACACAAGAGAGGGACAAGGGGATGGGAAATGGTGACGGAGGGTTTGGATGGCATTAATTGAAGTTCATGCCATCAGGTTGGAGGCTACCCAAACGGAATATAAGGTGTTGTTCCTCCAACCTAAGTATGGCCTTATCAACAGTGAAGGAGGCCATGGATGGACATATCAGAATGGGAATGGGAAGTGGAATTAAAATGGGTGGCCACTCAATGTCGTGTCACCTACAAATTTGATCAGCAGATTGGAGCTGTGTGTGGCATCACAGTCGTAGTTGTAAAGGGAATGGAGGAAAGGACTCAGGATACAAGCCTGGGGGGCACCTGTGCTGAGGGTCAGAAGGGCGGAGGTGAGGGAGCCCATCCTTACCACTTGTCTGCGATCCGATAGGAAGTCTAGCATCCAGCTGCACAAAGTGGGGTACAGGCAGAAGTCTCTGAGATTTATCTGTCAAGTCTGGAGGGAATTATGGTGTTGAACACTGCCTCTTCTCCAGATAAGTGAGGACAATGTGTAGTGCTGTGTCTAAAGTGTCATCAGTAGACCAGTTCTGTCAGTAGGCAGGTGGTCCAATGTGGTGGTAGCATGCTGCAGATGTAGTCTTTAACCAGCCTCTCAAAGCATTTGCTTATAATTGAGGTGAGAGTGACAGGGCATCAATCGTTCAGGCATGCTACCTTGATTTTCTTAGGTACAGGGACAATGATGGACAATTTGAAACAGGAGAGCACTACTCACTGGAAGAAGGAGAGACAGCAACACCTCTGCCAATACTATACTAAACAAGGGGTTCCCAACCTTCTTTATGCCATGGACCAATACCATTAAGCGTGGGGTTCATGGACTCCAGACAGGGACCCCCTGTTCTAAACACTGGTGCTCACAAGACAGAATCCTCAGACCACTACCCTACTCCCTGTAAGCGTATGATTGTATGGCCAGATTCTGCTCTAACACCATTTACAAGTTTGAAGATGTAATGTTTACATTGTAGTGGACCGCATCTTAAATAATGAGTCAGAGTACAGGAAGGAGATAGCTTAACGATAAGGTGTCATTTCAACAACCTTTCCCTCAATGTCAACAAAACGAAAGAACTGGTCATTGACTAGAAAGGGGAATAGTTTCCTTTCTCTTGCCTCTGTCCCGTCTTGAAGAGTGGAGCAACATTTGAAATTTTCCAGTGCGTATGTTCCTGTCCACCTCCAGAGCTTTAAGGTTGAGGGCTTCAAGTTCCTAGGTGTCATCATCAATTGTCTGGTACAACAATGTTGATGTCATGACCAAGAGAGCTCACCAACACCTCTACTTTCTCAGGAGGCTAAAGAAATTCAGCATGTCCCTGTCGATTCTTACCAATTTTTAAGCTATCCACCATAGAAAGCATCTTGTCTGGATGCGACAATTTTGAATGGCAACTGTTCTGCAAATGACTGCAAGAAACTGCAGAGAGTTGTGGACACAGCTCAACATATCACAGGAACCAGCTTCCTTTCTGTCTAAACCTCTCACTGCCTCAGCAGAGCAACCAGTATATTCAAAGACACCACCCACCACAGACATTTTCTCTTCTCCCTTCTCCCATTGGGCAGAACGTACAAAAGCCCGAAAGTAAATACCACTAGTCTCAAGGACACTTCGATCCCACTGTTATCTGACTCGGATAAGGCTTGTAGCGGCACCTTGTAAAAGACCTGAAAATCCAAGCACACAACATTAGCCAATTCTCCTTTGTCTATCCTGCTTGTTATTTCTTCAATGAATTCCAACAAATTTTCAGGCAAGCTTTTCTCTTCAGGAAACCATGCTAACAATGGCCTATTTTATCATGTGCACTCAAATACCCCAAAACCACATCCTTCACAATTAACTCCAACATCTTCCCAACCACTCTCCCTTCTTGAAGAGTGGGGTGACATTTGAAATTTTCCAGTCTTCCAGAACCACTAATCCTTCACAATTACTAATGCCTCCACAATTTCTTCCTTAGTTGGTAACTTATCTACCAGCAGACCTTTCAGTTTTCCAAGAACCTTCTCTCTAGTAATGGTAACTTTATACATTTCATGACCCCCGGCACCTGGAACTTCCACCATACTGATAGTGTCTTCCACAGTGAAGACTGATGCAAAATACTTGTTCAGTTTGTCCACAATTTTGTTGTCCCCCGTTACTACCTCTCCAAGATTGTTTTCCAGTGGTCCAATATCCACTCTTGCCTCTCTTTTACACTTTATGTATCTGAAGAAAGTTTTGGTACCCTCTTTAATATTATTGGCTAGCTTACTTTCATATTCTATCTTAAAATCCTTAATGACTTTTTTAGTTACCTTCTGTTGGTATTTAAAAGCTTCCCAAATCCCCAAACTTCCCACTAATATATGTTCTATTTTATTCCCTCTCTTTGGCTATTATGTTGGCTTTGAATTTCCTTGTTAGTCATGATTGTGTCATCTTGCCTTTATAAGACTTCTTCCTCTTTGGGATGTATATATCTAGTGCCTTCCGAATTGCTTTCAGAAATTCCAATCATTGCTGTTCTGCCAGTGTTCTTTTCCAATCAATTCTGGCCAACTCCTCTCTCATGCCTCTGTAATTCCCTTTACTCCACTCTAATACTGATACATCTGACTTCAGCTTCTCCTTCTCAAATTTCAGAGTGAATTTGTTCATATTATTATCACTTATTATCTGGAGGGGTGGAGCTTATGATGATGGCACTAAACGGCGAATCCTTTGCTTGCATCTTCGGAACCAGCCCTACTCTATCCTTAATATCTCTTTTTTTCCATTTCAAAGTTCTTTTGAAGACCCTGACCTGGAGTTACATGTTGACTTCGGTTCGTTGCAGAAATGGCACCCAATCCCAAGGCCTTACGTTGGGCCACTTTTCCATATGCCGAGGTGCAGCTTGGAAGACCAGTGCGCCTTCAGGGTGCCAGATTTTCATGGCTTTGGAGACAGGCTGATCCAAGGCCGGTGTTTCCACCGCTGACTGATTGGTTGTGGGAGTACACGGAAGATTGGAAGCAGCAAGCTTGCTACTGGCTATGTGACCAGCGACCCGAGTTCTTTAGGCACAGAGCTTGAAGAAAGTGACACAACAGACTTTTAACACCACAAATCAGCGAGTTGTTTTGTTATATCTCCCTTCTTGCTGTGAAAACAGAGACACCACTTTTTCCCTTATTAGGCAGAGAGAGAGCCTGTGGTATGTCGAATATTGGGTGAACGAGTAGTTTCAAAGGTTTCAAAAGTACATTTAATGTCAGAGAAATGTATACAATATACATCCTGAAATGTTCTTTCTTTGCAGAGTAGTCTTAGGGATACTGCAAGTCTGTGTCTTTATTGATGCTTTGCTGCACACTTGAGTACTCGGTGGAGGCGCCAATGCTTTTTGCTGGTGGGTGGGGGGGCCATTGCTTTGCTGCTGCTTATGCATGAGAGTTGGGGAGGGGCTGGGAGAGCTGGGGGGGCCTTTGGGGTTCTAATGTTTAACTGTCATTCATTCTTTCGGCACTCTTCTGTTTTCATTGATGTTTGCAAAGAAAAAGAATTTCAGGATGTATATTGTATACATTTCCCTGATATTAAATGTACCTATTGAACTTACCCAAAGGGTTCTTTTATCTTAAGCTATTTAATTAATTCCAGTTCATTGCACAATGGACTTGGATGAGTGCAACTCCAACAACTCAAGAAACTTGACACAACTCAACAATATATGTTTGTTATGCAATCAAACACCCTAAATGCTCATTTCTTCCACGAACAATACACTTTTGCATTACAGAGGCAATGTGAACTATCTACAAACTGCACTGTATTTACTCATTTAGGTTGCTCATTGGACAGAGGCAATAGACACACTGGAAAATCAGCACCTTGAATTTCTCTATATCCTGAAAATAAAACAAAAAGCTCAATCTATACACATGGAAATCTGCCAAACTGCCCTTTACAGTCTGTGATTGTTTGCCATTTTCTCCTACAAGATGGAGGGAAGGGTATTAGTATATTATAGCATGTGATGCTGCCCTAAATGCCAACTGTGTAACAGGCAATAACTATAGCATGTGAAATGGTCGTTATGATCATGTAGCTAGAAGTATAGATAAAGCATTAAGTGATCAAGTTAGAACAGTGGTTAAGTAAATGAGATTGTAGTTTGTGAATATCATGTAGGAGCATTGATTGATACAGATTGCTATTGGGCTAGTGAAGGGCTCACACAATAAAGAACAATGAAGTGTTTAATGGTATTTTAGGTTGTCATTAAAACTTTCTGCAATTGAATCAAACCCAGAATTCATCAGCCAATTTGGACACCTCCCACTATTGTTTCTTCATTTCTGTCCTGAAGAGCTATAACTTTTGATCTATTAAAATATCTCCACAGATGCCCATTTATTCTTGAAAAATTTTCAGCATTAGATAGATACTTTATTTATCCCAAAGAAAATTACAGTGCCACAGTAGCATTACAAATTCACAGATATACAAATATCAGAAGAGAAGTAGGAAAGAATTTAAAAAATAAGTTACTTGTCTTATACAAGTGGGTCACCACTTCCCGAACTATAGGTTGACTTATAGAGACTAATGGGCAAGGGGAAGAATGACCTCATATAGCGCAATTTGGAGCAGAACAGTTGTCTTAATTTAATACTATACATCCTCCTCTGTTCGACCAAGGTGGCATGCAGAGGGTGAGAAACACTGTCTAGAATTGCCAGGATTTTCTATAGAGTCCTTTCATCTACCACAGCCTCCAGTGTGTCCAGTTTGACTCCTATAACAGAGCCAGCATTTCTAATCAGTTTATTGAGCCTGTTAGCATCACCCATGTTGATGCCATTGCACTACCGCATAAAAGATTGTACTGATGGTAGAACAGGTCTGGACCGGTACTCCAAAGGACCTCAGTTTCCTCAGGAAGTAGAGGTACACCTTGTACACAGCCTCTGTGTTGGTGCTCCACTCAAGTCTGCCATCCAGGTGCACCCCCAGGTACTTATAGATCCTCACTACATCCACATCCTCACTATCAATAGTACCAGGGAACAGTGCAGGCTTAGTCTTCCTAAAATCTATCACCATCTCCTTTGTCTTACTGATGTTGAGCTGCAGATAATTCAGCTTGCACCATTTGACAAAGTCCTCCACCAGGGCTCTGTATTCATCCTGCCATCTTCCCTTTATACACCCAACTATTGCTGAGTCATCAGAGAATTCCTGCAGATGACATAACTAAGTGTCATATCTAAAGTCCGAGGTATACAGGGTAAGCAGGAAGGGAGCCAATACAGTCACCCCATGGGGCCCCAGTGCTGCTTACAGCTTATGCCTGACACACAGCTCTGAAACCACACAAACTGCAGACTGCCAGTCAGGTAGTCCATTATCCAGAACATGGTGGAAGTGACAACCTGCATTGAATGGAGCTTTTACTCCAGCAATGAGGGCTGTGTGACATTGAAGGCACTTGAGAAATCAAAAAAACATGATCCTCACAGTGCTGCCCTGTTTATCGAAACAGGAGTGGTCTCTGTTCAGCAGGTAGATGACAGTATCGTCAACTCCAATGTGCTCCTGGTAGGTAAACCGCAGGGTACTATTTGCTTTAAGTGATTACCTCCTCTGTAAGAAGGTGTGGATATGACTTAATTGGGACAGTTTAGTTTCAGAAATTGAAAGGGTGAAGGAACCTTTGTTCACAAAAGATATGGAATGACTAACCAAGAGGAAGAAAGAAGCTTACTTAAGGTTTGGAAACAAAGATCAGAAAATGCTCTTGGCGTCTTACAAGATAGCAAGGAAGGATCTTAAGAATGGACATAGGAGAGCCAGAAGGGGGCATGAGAAGGCTTGGCAAATAGTATTAAGGAAAACCTCAACGCATTCTATATATTGTATATGTGAAGAACAGGAAGATGACAAGAGTGCGGGTAGGACCAATCTATCCCTGATACCTGGAGTCAGAGGAGATAGGGAAAGTCCTTATTGAAGACTTTGCTTCAGTATTCACTAGTGAGAGGACATTAATGACTGTGAGGACAGCTTAAACTGAGTGAGATGCTAGAACATGTCAACATTAAAAAAGAGGGTATGCTGGAATTTTTGAAAAATATTAGGATAGATATGTCTCCAGGACCAGGATATACCCAAGGGATTGTTGTGTCTTTGGTGACGATCATTGCATCCTCAGTAGACACAGGAGTAGTACCAGATGATTGAGGGGAGTGAATGTTATTCCATTGTTCAAGAATGGGAGTAGGGATAACCCAGAATTAAAGACCAGTGAACCTCACAACAATGGTAGGAAAATTATTGCAGAAGATTTTTGGAAGCAGGGTTTATGACCATTGGGGGAAGCATACTCTGATTAAAGATAGTCAGCATGGCTTAGTAAAGGACAGGTCATGTCTTATATGCCTGACTGAATTCTTTGAGGATGTAACAAAACACAGTTATGAAGGTAGAGCACAATGGATATGGTGTGTATGAATTTTAGTAAGACATTTAGTAAGGTTCTCCATAGTAGGCTCATTCAGAACATCAGGAGGTATGGGATTCAGTGACATTTGACTGTGTGGATTCAAAATTGCCTTGCCCATATAAGGTAATTGTAGGTGGAGTGTATTCTGTCTGGAAGTCAGTGACGAGTGATTTTTCACAGGAATCTGTTCTGGTACCCCTGCTCTTTGAGATTTTGAGATTATAAATAACTTTGATGAGTAAATAGAGAGGTGGGTAAGTAAACTTACAGAAGACATAATTGTTGACATTGTTGTGGATAGTGTACAAGTTTGTTGAGGGTTACAAAGGACATTGATAGGATGCAGAGCTGGGCTGAGAAGTGGTAGATGGAGTTCACTGCCGAAAAGTGTGAAATGATTCACTCTGGAAGGTTTAATTTGAAGATAGAATACAGGATTAATGGCAGATTTGTAGAACTGAGGAGGAACAGAAGGATCTTGGAGTCCATGTCCATAGATCCCATAGAGTTGCCACACAGGTTGATATGGTTGTTAAGAAGGCATTTTGTATGTTGGCCTTCATTAGTCACGGGATTGAGTTGAAGTGCTGTGAGCTAACGTTGCAGCTCTATAAAAATCTGCTTAGACCACTCTTGGAATATTGTATTCAGTTCTGATTGTCTCATTCTAGGAAGGCCGTGGAAACTTTATAGAGTATGCAGAGAAGTTTATCAGGATGCTCCTGGATATAAGAGTATGACTCAGGAGGATAGGTTTAGTGAGGTAGGGCTTTTCTCTGTAGAGCAAGAGAAGGAGAGGTGGCTTAATAGAAGTATACAAGATGGACAGCCAGACATATCTTCCTTAGGCAGAAATGGCATAATTTTAAGGTGATTGAAGGAAAGTATGGTGGGAATATCAGAGTAAAGTTTTTTGTTGCACAGAAAATGTGGGTGCACATAATGTGCAGTCAGGGATGGTGGTAGAGGCAGTTACATTAGGGGCCTTTAAGAGAAGTTTAGATAGGCACATGGATGATGAAAAAATGGAGGGATATATGGAAGGAAAGGGTTAGATTGATCTTAGGTTAGTTAAAAGGTCAGTACAACATTGGGGGCTAAAGGGCCAGTACCATGCTGAAACACTCTATGTTCCAAAAGTTTAGATTTTATTAAACATACCTTTGGATGGAAATCAAAACACATCCCTGGCGCTTGGTGAGATATAGATGCCTCATTCTTCTTTTCTTTATCAGTCATAATTTTTTTAGATGTCTGTACACTTGTTCGTTTTATCCTCATTAAATCTGGGGTATAAAATGAATGTTACACAATGAAACATCATGAATTCACATTCCTGTGATAACAGCGCAAGTGAGGATTTATTTATTTATTTGCCTGAAACTTATTCAGCCTCAGACAGATAAATAAATAAGAAATTGTAATGAATTATGGGCCGGCTGGTAGTGTAGTGGCATCAGCATGGGACTTCAAGGCAGATGATCCTGAGGTTAAACCCAACCAGGTCCCAACCTGGGCAGCAGTATCTGCATGGAAAAAAGACCTGGTAATCTACTTCCCTATCTTGTCATGAAAACCCTATGGACCCTATGGTCCATGAGATCACGAAGAGTCAGACTCAACTAAACAACTGAACAATGACAACAATGAATTATAACGTAAAAATATCTGTTTTAAGTGAAATTTAACCTTGGAATTGGCGCTGCAAAATTGAAGCCTCAATTCCTTATTCAGTTGTACTTCAGAGACAACTTAAGAGTGGCAAAATAAACAGTAATTTACTGCTTCTTCCCATCTCCAACACTCTATGATTGGATTCAAGGCTTACCAGATGATTCCAGTCCTTTTGCAAGGGTCCATTTGGCAATCCTACCATCTGCGGCAATGGAGAACAATGTCCCTTCCTTTTCATCCCCTTTGGAATTTCTATCCTGTTCAGTCCACTTCAGTTGCCAGACAGGGCCAATGTGCTTATTCATATCATTACTGCAAATGATAAAATTGACAATTTTTTCTAAAGTCCCCAATTGAAATATGATATTCAACTTTTTAAAGAGTACTTGTCCATGAACAACAAACAAGGTGTTGCTGGCGTTCATCACCACCACCTACATTTCATATCCTGGAGTCACCCCATATCCAAACTTGCCAGGTCCACTATCCTGCACAGTCAAAGTGTCCCACACTCCAGTATTTGGACCTAATGCACTAAAGTAGAATGGCTACCAAGGTTTCCCTGAAACCCTTGACAAATGTAACCGCCATGGCCCCAACTTGTCTAGATGCGAAAAATTAAAAATAAAGAAATTCACACCCCAACAATCACTATTGAAATTAATGGAACTGAGTATATAGTGTATTAATCATGTACCACTAAATATTGACAAGTGAGTTTGGGATTTCCAATGCAGGGAAGTTTGAAAATATGGATTTGCTGCCATTTAAACTGATAAATGCCAGTGGTTCTATATTACTGCAAATAATTTAATACAGGTTCCAGCTTATCAAAGGCCTAATATTTACAAAGATGGTTGGTTTCAATTCAGAGGCAAATAAACACTTGGTTAAAATTATTTTGGTGCTCTAAAAACAACAGGGTGAATCTTAACTTTGGCTGATAGATCCAAATGGAATTGCCCAGTGGTAAATCCTTGAGTTAAATGGAGAGACTGTATGCCCAAATGCATTAAATAGTATTGCGCGCCTCATTTCTTACTACAATCTGTTACTGGAACCAAGTATTGCTGAGTTTATCTCTCTTTTGACTTAGCAATCAGAACTACATAAGTTCAGGAACTCAACCAACTCAAGGAAAAAGAAAAACGATGATGCTCAGCACTGCATTGTCATGGTAACCAAAATAATTTGGTGATCTCACCTGCTATCCAGAACCAATCCATTTTCAGAGTTGCGTACATTGTAGATAGCCACAAGTCCATCGTAGAACCCAACTGCCAGCAGATTGGGACTATCCGAAGAGAAATCCAATGCTGTAACACCACTTTCACAGTGATAGATGCGCTCAGGCCACTAGTACAAATGCAAATGTACATTTTTTGAGGGTGGAAGTAGTAGTACATCTATTATCACATCCTGATTCAAAAACATCTTTCTTCTAAAGAAATGGTATTTCCCCAAATAATAATTGAGGAATGTAAAATGGGTTGCTAAATTACACTCAACTCATACACTATCACACAAAACCAAATCCTGCACTAGTATTCAGAACTTGAAAAAGAAAACTATGGGATGCATTTGTGCACCACAGGATGGTAGGGGTTCCCATCCGATTACCAGCACAGTTGCAGATTTTTTTTAATATAAATTAAAGAGAAATGCAGATATGACTTTTTGGACTGGAGGACCAAGAGGACTATAACAAATCAATACTCTGCAGAGCAGCGCTAAGTTGTATACAAGTGTAATCCTAAAGAATTCAACTAATTCAGTAAATTTTTAGAGATGTAGAGTCGTAGAACACTACAGCACAAAAGTAAGAGTAAGGGGAAATATGAATATTAGGCAGGAACTTGGAAGCATAAATTGGGAACAGATACTCTCATGGAAATGTACAGCAGAAATGTGGGAAATGGTCAGGGGATATTGCGTAGTGTTCTACAAAGGTATGTTCCAATGAGACAGAGAAAGGATGGTAGGGTACAGGAACCCTAGTGTACAAAGGCAGTAGAAAATCTAGTCAAGAAGAAAAGATAACAGAAGGTTCAAAAAACTAGGTAATGATAGAGATCTAGAAAATTATAAGGCTAGCAGGAAGGAGTTTATGAAATTAGGAGAGCCAGAAGAGGCAATGCGAAGGCCTTGACAAGCCTTCAAGGATTAAGGAAAACCCCAAGGCATTCTACAAGTATGTGAAGAGCAAGAGGTTAAGACGTGAGAGAATAGGACCAATTAAGTGTGACAGTGGAAAGGTGTGCATGGAACTAGAGGAGATAGCAGAGGTACTTAATGAATACTTTTGCTTAAGTATTCACTACGGGAAAAGTACCTTGGCGATTGTAGGGATGACTTGCAACGGACTGAAAAGCTTGAGCATATACACGTTAAGAAAGAGGATGTGCTGGAGCTTTTGGAAAGCATCAAGTTGGATAGGTCACCAGGACCTTACGAGATATACCCCAGGCTACTGTGGGAGGCAAGAGAGGAGATTGCCGAGCCTCTGGCAATGATCTGGGAGAAGTTCAGAGGATTGGAGGGTTGCAGATTTTGTTCCCTGATTCAAGAAAGGGAGTAGAGATAGCCCAGGAAATTATAGACCAGTGAATCTTACTTCCGTGGTTGGTAAGTTGATGGAGAAGATCCTAGGAGGCAGGATTTATGAACATTTGGAAAGAAATAATATGATGAGGAATAGTCAGCATGTCCTTGTCAAAGGCACGTCATTCCGTAGGAGCCTGATTGAAATTTTTGAAGATGTGACTAAACACATTGATGAAGGTAGAGCAGTAGATGTAGTGTATATGGATTTCAGCAAGGCATTTGATAAGGTACACCATGCAAGGTCTATTGAGAAATTGAGGCGGCATGGGATTCAAGGAGACATTGCTTTATGGATCCAGAACGGGCTTGCCCACAGAAGGCAAACCGTGGTTGTAGATGGGTCATATTCTGCATGGAGGTCAGTGACCAGTGGTGTGCCTCGAGGGTTCTGTTCTGGGACCCCTTCTCTTTGTGACATTTATAAATGATCTGGATGATAATGTGGTAAATTGGATCAGCAAATTTGCTGATGATACAAAGATTGGAGGTGTAGTGGACAGTGAGGAAAGTTTTCAAAGCTTGCAGAGGGATTTGGACCAACTGGAAAAATGGGCTGACAAACTGCAGGTGGGGTTTAATGCAGACAAGTGTGAGGTATTGCATGTTGGAAGGATAAACCAAGGTAGAACATACACAGTAAATAGTGCAGTAGAATAGAGGGATCTGGGAATACAGATACATAATTCCCTAAAAGTGGCGTCACAGGTAGATAGGGTCGTAAAGTGGGCTTTTGGCACAATGGCCTTTATAAATCTAAGTATTGAGTATAAGAATTGGAATGTTATGGTGAGGTTTTATAAGACATTGGTGAGGCCGAATTTGGAATATCATGTGCAGTTTTGGTCACCTAATTACAGGAAGGATATTAATAAGGTTGAAAGAAGGTTTACAAGGATGTTGCTGGGACTTGAGAAACTGAGTTACAGAGAAAGGTTGAATAGGTTAGGACTTTATTCCCTGGAGCACAGAAAAGTGAGGGTAGATTTGATAGAGGTGTATAAAATTATTATGGGTTTAGATAGAGTGAATGCAAGCAGGCTTTTTCCACTGAGGCTAGGGGAGGAAAAAAAACAGAGGACATGGGTTAAGAGTGAAAAGGGAAAAGCATAAAGGGAACATTAGGGGAGCTTCTTCACACAGAGAGAGTAGTAGGAGTATGGAATGAGCTGCCAGTTGAAGTGGTGAATGCAGGCTCACTTTTAACATTTAAGAAAAACTTGGACAGATACATTGATGAGAGGGGTATGGAGGGATATTGTCTAGGTGCAGGTCAGTGGAACTAGGCAGGAAAATGGTTTGGCACAGTCAAGAAGGGCCAAAAGGCCTGTTTCTGTGCTGTAATGTTCTATGGTTCTATTGTTCTATGGATGAGGAAGTGGAGGGATGGGTTAGTAAATTTGCTGAGGACACAAAGGTTGGGGCTGTTCTGTATAGTGTGGAGGGCCATCAGAGGTTACAGCAGTACATTGATAGGATGCAGAACTGGGCTCATAAGTGGCAAATGGAGTTCAACCCAGATAAGTGTGAGGTGGTTCATTTTGGTAGGTCAAATATACTGGCAGAATATAGTATTAATGGTAGGACTCTTGGCAGTGTGGAGGGATCTTGGAGCTTGAGTCCATAGGACACTCAAAGATGCTGTGTGATTAAGAAAGCGTGCAGTGCATTGGCCTTCTGAGTTCAAGGACCGAAAGATAATGTTACAGCTATATAGAACCCTGGTCAGACCCCACTTGGAGTACATTGCTCAGTTCTAGTCTCCTTGCTACAGGAAGGATGTGGTGCATATAGAAAAGGTGCAGAGGAGATTTATAAGGATGTTGCCTGGATTGGGGAGCATGCTTTATGAGAATAGGTTGAGTGAACTTGGCCTTTTCTCTTTGGAGTGATGGAGGATGAGAGGTGATCTGATAGAGGTGTATAAGATGATGGGAGGCATTGGTCATGTGGATAGTCAGAAGCTTTTTCCCAGGACTGAAATGGCTAACTCGAAAGGCCACAATTTTAAGGTGCTTGGAAGCAGGTACAGAGGAGATGTCAGGGATAAGTTTTTTTATGCAGAGAGTGGTGAGTGCATGAAATGGGCTGCAGGCGGTGGTGATGGAGGCAGATACAATGGGGTCTTTTAAGAGACTCTGGGATAGGTACATGGACCTTAAAAAAAAAGAGGCTATGGGTAACCCTAAGTATATTCAAAATACATATTTGGCACTGTGTTGTGGGCCGAAAGGTCTATATTGTGCTGTAGGTTTTCTGTTTCTATGCTTTAGAAACAGGGCCTTCAGTCCAACTGGTCTCTGTCGAACCATCAGCCATATGAAAAAATGTAACTGAAAGAATGTCAGTGTAGGTGTGTAGATCTGCATAAAGGCCTCAAAAAGCATTGATCTAATATTTACCTTATATTCTTTATATATTGTACATATTAATAGATTGCAACTCTGCCAAATAGACTTATTTCTTGAAGCTCATCTTAAATTGGAGACAAGTGCTCCTAAAAAGGTAGAGACTCTGCTGCAAGGAAACAGATAGCTGATGATAAGTTGGGTAGAAGTTTTCGGGTTGACAAGCAGTGATCTAAATAAATATATCCTACTTCATAGCTTGTATTCTGTAAATAGTCTTTGTAGCACAAAATAAATTGATCTTTTAAAATCAAATCAAATAGTTTTCACTGCTGGCAACATTTTATACATCCCATGGGCAAATTGGAACCAATGCTTCAAAACCGTGCACCATGCAGTTACCATGGTTACTTTGACAGAATCTTCTGCCAAGAAGGACAAAAGCAATAAGTTCATCAGAAAACAACCAACAGCAGGTCCCTCTCAGAGATACACACCTCCCTTGCTTGGAAATATACAGCCATTCCTTCCACATTAACAGGCCCCAGTCCTATAACTCCCTACTCTACAGCAGTGAGGGAAGACAGCAGAAAGGCTGTATAGGTTCAAGAATCTTGGATCTTTTCAAGGATGATGAAGGGTGGGCAATAAGTGCTGTCTTGCCATATTACAATAAATTGGTTAAGTACAAAATTGTATTCTTCTGATCCTACTTATTTTTTAAAATAAAATTTGGTCAAGTAATAGAATCTAATTGTATTACCTCATCCTGCAGGCATAACTAGAAGCAACATGGTAAACTAGGTAGCAAATGTAGTCACAGTTAGCAGTAGTTCAGGAAGTTCAGTCTGCTTAAAGAAATCTAGATTTAAACATGATGGCATCAGCTACCATGCTGCCCCTAAAGCCTGCTCATCCATTCAATAAAATCATGGATAACCTGACTGTTATGATCCCAGCCCCCTCCTTTGTGAGAATTGCAAGAGCCCTAGTGAAGGGGGGGGGGTCAATGACCCAAGAGAAGAGAAAGATACGTGCGGTGTCCCTCGTTTCACGGCGAGGCAAAAGCTGGCGACTGTGGTCATTGTCTCTTGGAGACACCTTTGTGAATTGAGAACTGTACTACATGTATACCCTCAGGGCAACGTGGATGGAGTGACGGAGAGAGACTGCATCATCCCAACCTGATTGACATTTGAGACCCCGTAAGCAAGGATAAAAAGGTGGACTGAAGGGGGCAGGCCCTCAGCGACGCAACAGGAGGAGACCCCATCGCTCATCGCTCCCGTGATACTGGGAAGCTATTTGGAAGCCACATGTGGTTTCGTTCCCCTTTTGCCTGGGAAATGAGTGGCTGATAACATTGAAAAGGACTTCGAACTGACAACGGGGAACCCACATTCCCGATTCAACGGTTTTGTGGCAAAAAGGAAGGGCAAGTTTCTTTTCTCACCACCAATCTCTTTCTCTCTCCGACACATGAAACTCAGCACCCCTCCCCCCCACAAAGGCAGAAAGCCTGCATGAACTCGAGAGATTTTTATATTTCCATCGGACAAATTATTAACCCTAGACAACGATAGAGCTTATTTCTTATTGATTATTACTATACCTGCGCTTTAGATTGAGTATTGACGACGTATACTATCTGAATGTTTGCATTAACCTTATTTTTGTGCCCCTTTATAAATAAAAACTTTTGAAAGTAGTGCCATCAGACTTCAAAGGACCTCTCTATCTTTGCTGGTAAGTGATCCAGTTACGGGATACGTAACAAGCCGAACTCCAAATGACTAACTGTCCCCAGCTTAAAGCTTGATGAACGTAGCAAGTCAGGCAGTAACTATGGAAGGAAATAGACAGTTGCTATTTCAGGCCAAGACCATTCATCAGGATAGGAAAGAAAGAGGGGATACAGCCAGTTTAAGAAGGTGAGGTTGGGAAGGAGCTGGGCAAAATCTAGTGAATGATAGTTAGATCCAGGTACGGGTGGTATATGTGGTAGGCAGGTGGGGGTGGAAGTGGGAATTTTTATTTGTATTTAGAGATATAGCATGGAATAGGTCATATTGGTCATTCAAGTTGTGCCACCAGCAACCTGCCAATTTAACTCTAGCTTAATCATACATAAATTTACAATAACCAATTGACCTACTAACCTGTAAGTCTTTGGACTGTGGGCGGAAACCGGAATATCTGGGGGAAACCCACACATTCATGGGGAGGAATTACAAACTCCTCACAGAGGATGCCAGGATTGAACTCCGACACTCCGAGCTAACCACTATGCTATTGTGGTGCCAAGAAGCTAGTAGGTGATGAGTGGAAATGACAAAGAGCTAAAAATGGAATTTGATAAAGAGGACAATGAACCTCATAAAGAAGGTAAGGTGAGGAGGGGGGGAAACCAGTGTGAAGACTGGATGATCGGCAAATTGAGAGTGTAGGAGAGGGAAATAAGATTGAATTGAATTGACTTTATTTCTTACATCCTTCACATACACCACGAGTAAAAATCTTTACGTTACATCTCCATCTAAATGTGCAATGTGCAATCATAGTAATTTGCAATAATTTATAATAAATAGAACAGTCAATGCAATATAGAGTACACTTAGGTCTGCCTGACTTCAGCAGTCTGATGGCGTGGTGTAAGAAACTGTCTCAGAGTCTGTTGGTCCTGGCTTTTATACTGCGGTACTGCTTCCTGGATGGTAGCAGCTGGAGTAGATTGTGGTTGGGATGGCTTGGGTCCCCAATGATCCTAAGGGCCTTTTTTACACACCTGTCCTTGTAAAAGTCCTGAATCATGGGAAGTTCAAAACTACAGATGCGCTGGGCTATCCGCACTACTCTCTGCAGAGTCCTGCGATTGAGGGAGGTACAGTTCCCATACCAGGCAGCGATGCAGCCAGTCAGGATGCTCTCAATTGTGCCCCTGTAGAAGGTTCTTAGGATTTGGGAGCCCATACCAAACTTCCTCAACTGTCTGAGATGAAAGAAGCGCAGTTGTAACTTTTCCACCACACAGCTGGTGTGTACAGACCACGTGAAGTCCTTGGTGATCTGGATGCCGAGGAACTTGAAGCAGTTTACCCTCTCAGCCCTAGATCCATTGATGTCAATAGGGGTTAGCCTGTCTCCATTCCTCATGTAATCCACAATTAGCTCTGTTCTTGTGACATTGAGTGAGAGGTTGTTTTCTTGACGTCACCATGTCAGAGATGACTTCTCCTCTGTAGGCCACCTCATTATTGTTTGAGATAAAGCCAATCAATATAGTGTCATTGGCAAATTTAATTAGCAGATTAGCAAATGGAGTGAGGGGATGGTGCAATAAGGGAAAAGTCACTGGGATAGATGGGAGTGGTTAACAGAATTTAAAGAAATGTGTGTACATGCCATCAGGCTGGAGACTATCAAGGTAGAGTCTGTTCCTCCCATCTGCATCTAGCCTCAACTTGGCATTAGAGGCTAGGACTGTCACATTAGTATGGGAATGGGGAAGAGAATTAAAATGGCTGGCCACTGGGAGGTCCTGACTGAAGGCACTCAACGGTGATCCCCAAATCTGAATTAGGTCTCACTGATGTCGATGAGGTCATGCCAGTCATCTGTACATTTCCCTCCATAAGTTCTGCCTGACCTGCTGAATTCCTGCTGAAATGCTCCAGCTTTTTGGGTATTACATCTGATTTCTAGCATCTACAGTCTCTTGTGTTCAGCCAAGAGATGAAAAAGATCTAGAATTAAAACTCTACCGTAAATCATTTGGCGGAAACCAGAGGCACAATTAAAATATTGCCTGAGTTGTGAATGTTTCAATAACTTACAACTTACCATTGGATTTTTCAGTGACCAGCAGCAAATCAATCCTCCATTTTGTTCCTTATATCCAAAGCTTCCATAACCTACTGCTAGTAGGTCCTGAATGTCAACAAAACACAATTTTTATGATAGACATAAAAACATAATCCTAAATCATCTGATTTTTTCAGAGTTCTAACAATTGTAATTATTTCTTAACATTTTAATCAACTGATCATGAAATATCATTTTATTAGGAAATTCCCTGCAAACAGAGAATCTATTTAATAAAAACTCCCCATCATTAAAACTCAAATCCAATACAAAGGTACACAAGCAACATCCACAAAACAGCTAGGAAGTCTTTAAATTTCATTTTGAGATCAGTTTGATACAATGCTTACCATTTAAAAAATAACTATTCTGGCATTCATTCCAAAATTTTCCTTTATCCATACTAATTAACTTTTCATCCTTAGATCCAGTAGTTTAATATGGAATAAGTAGATAATACAGTGGACTATTATGAATGGATGAACTACAAAAACCTGGAAAATTGATTGCACCACACTATTTAGCAGGCACGATACATGCTTAAGAGTCTAATATGGAATAGAAGAAGTCTTATCAGTCTACAAGACTTCTTAAGCCTATCCTGCCAGTCAGCAAAATTTAAGGTTAATATGATCCTGGCCTCATTTCCACATTCTTACCCATTCTTCAAAATCCTTGCCATATAATCCATAGATCTGTTTCAGCTTTGAATATATTTAATAACTGAGCCTTCACACTGCTCTGGGATAGAGAATTACCAACATTTATTTGCTCACAAAATCCTCCTCCTATCTTAAGTGGGAGACTCCTTACTCTGAAACAATGCCACGCAATTATGGACTCTTTTATGAAGAAAAGCATCCACCCAGCATCTGTCCTGGCAAAAGTACATTTATTATCAGAGTATGTACACTACATTATATGCAACCTTAAGATTTGTCTTCTTGCAGACAGCCATAAAACAAAGAAACACATTAAAACCCATTAAAAAACCCACACAACAAAAACTGTCAAACCCCCAAATTGTGAAAAAAGAAATTGTGCAAGCATTTGAAAAAAGTAAACAAGTAACACCAAGAACATGAACTGCAGAGTCCCCAAAAGCGATTCGACAGCCATGGAGCCAGTTCAGTGCTCAGGCAAGTGAAGCCAGTCCAGGAGCTCATTGGCTGCAAAGCCAGTTCAGCAATGAGGTGAGTGCTGATGGTTGCAGGCCACAGCTGTAGTCAGTTTAGCGCTAAAGCAAGTAATCTTCAGCTCCCATAGAACCTTACATGGTTTAATAATATCAATCTTCATTATTCTAAAATCAAACAAGCGAAGGCTGAACTTCACCACCCAAGTCAACACCATCACTCCAGAAATCAACTTTGTGAATGTTCTAAAGGAAATTAAAACTGCATGACTTTCTAGAATTGTAGCAAGACTTTCTACTTCTGTATTCCTCTTCCTTGTAATATATGCCTTATGATTACCTGTTTTATCTACATGTTAATTTTGTATTTAGCTTTTGAGTACCCCTGCGCACATCTGTTAAGCAAACTCTTTAGACTTTTTCATTTGAACAGAATTCTGCATTCTTATTCTTCTACCAAAGTGGATAACCTCACATAACCATCTCCTAAATTCTTGCTCACCCACCAAATCTATATACACCTGCATATGGTCAGAATGCATACGGTAGAAGAATGAGAGTGCAGAATTCTGTTTAAATGGAAAAAGTCTGAAGAGTTTGCTTAACATCTTGCTTTCTCAGCAATTTTTAGTAATTTAGCTTGCCTACAGAAGGCAGAGGGTGGTTAAAGTTGGAGTGTATTCATGCCTCAGATGGGTGAACAGTGGTGTTGGTAAGGCTGCAGATGGAATACCGACAGGATGCAGAGATGACTGAAAAGTGGCAGATGGAATTCAACACAGAAAAGTGTGAAATGATTCACTTTGGAAGGTCAAATTTGAAGGTAGAATACAAGGTTAATGGCAAGACATCTTTGCAGTGTGGAGGAATCACAAATAAGAGAAAATGTGCAGATTCTGTAAATCCAAGCAACACACACAAAATGCTGGAGGAACTCAGCAGGCCAGGCAACTGCTATGAAAAAGAATAAACAGTTGATGCCTTGGGCCAAGACCCTTCATCAGCTCTTCATCTCTTTCACCAATCAACTTCTCAGCTCTTGACTTCACCTCTTTCCCTCTTCCGATTGCACCAATCACCTACTACCTGGTATTTCTTCCTCCCCTCTCTGTCCACCTTTTTACTCTGACTTTTTATCTTTTTTCTCCAGTCCGATGAAGAGTCTTGGACTGAAATGTCAACTGTTTACTCTTTTCCATAGATGCTGCCTAGCCTGCTGAGTTCCTCCAGCATTTTGTGTGTGTAATGTGGAAGAATAGAGGATTTGGGGGTCCATGTCCATAGATCCCTCAAAGTTGCTGCGCAAGTTCATAGAGTTAAGAAGGAATGTGTTGACCTTCATTAGTCAGCAGGTTGAGTTCAAGAACTATGAGGAAATTTGCAACTCTATAGAACTCTGGTTTGACCACACTTGGAATATTGCATTCAGTTCTCCTCACCTCATAGGAAGGATGTGGAAGCTTTAGGGAGGGCGCAGAAGAGATTTACCATAATTCTGCCTGGACTAGATGGCATGTCTTATGATAAAAGATTGAGGGAGCTAGGGTTTGTTTCTTTGGAGCTAAAGGAGGATGAGAGGTCACTTAATAGAGGTGTACAAGATGTAAGAGGCATAGGGTGGATAGCCAGATACTCTTGCGCAGGACAGAGATGGTTAATATGAGGGGGCATCATTTTAAGGTGATTGGTGGAAAACATAGAAGAAATGTAAGAGGTACGTTTTTTTATTTGTTTGTTTTTTTTTCACACAGAAAATGGTGTGTGTGTGTGGAATGCCCTGCCAAAGATGGTAGAAAAGGCAGATACATTATGGCCATTAAAGAAAGTATTAGATAGGCACATGTATGTTACAAACAGCTGAGGTGCCAACAGTGGTCCCATGGTACCCAATGCTTACAGCTTGTCAACCTAAAAATAACTTGTTTATCCATACTTCCTATTTTCTGTTAATTAGCCTGTCCTCTGCATGTACCAATGTATTATCAACAACCTGAGCTCTAACCCACTACCTTAATTTGATTATGCTTTTCTAAATATCCTGTACTACAATACTTCCTTAGTAAAAAATTACAATAAATTTACAATAAGAGATTTTAACTTGACCTATGTTATTGTTACAAGAATTATCCATTGTGTTTTGCTAGTTCTCTCCTTTTTTGAACAGAGAAATTACATTTTTGGATTTTCATTTCAGAATTTGGGGTAGTTTGGAATATCATAAATAAGTCAACCACTTTCTCCTGTCATTTTCTCTTTAACATCCCAGGATTCAGGATATTTTGTCCTGGGACCATGTCAGTTGATGATGTTTGGTTAATTTGTGTCTAACTGCTATTATTCACCATGTTTACAACTGTAGTGGGCCTCATCAGCAAGAACAACGAGTCAGCTTACAGAGAGGAGGTGCAGTGGCTAACGGACTGGTGCAGAGCCAACAACCTGTCTCTTAATGTGAACGAAACAAAAGAGATGGTTGTTGACTTCAGGAGGGCACGGAGCGACCACTCCCCGCTGAACATCGACGGTTGCTCGGTAGAGATTGTAAAGAGCACCAAATTTCTTGGTGTTCACCTGATGGAGAATCTCACCTGGTCCCTCAACACCAGCTCCATAGCAAAGAAAGCCCAGCAACATCTCTACTTTTTGCAAAGGCTGAGGAAAATCCATCTCCCACTCCCCATCCTCATCACATTCTACTGGGGTTGTATTGAGAGTATCCTGAGCAGCTGCATTACTGCCTGGTTCAGAAATTGCACCATCTTGGATTGCAAGACCCAGCAGCGGATAGTGAGGTCAGCTGAGAAGATCATCGGGGTCTCTCTTCCTGTCACCACAGACATTTACACTACACGCTGCATCCGCAGAGTAAACAGCATTATGAAGGACCCCATGCACCCCTCATACAATCTCTTCTCCCTCTTGCAGTCTGGGAAAAGGCTCAGAAGCATTCAGGCTCTCACAGCCAGACTATGTAACAGTTTCTTCCCACAAGCTGTCAGACTCCTCAATACCCGAAGCCTGGACTGACACCTTGCCCTATTGTCCTGTTTATTATTTATTGTAATGCCTGCACTGTTTTTGTGCACTTTATGCAGTCCAGTGTAGGTCTGTAGTCTAGTGTAGCTTCCTCTGTTTTTTTTTATTACATAGTTCAGTCTAGTTTTTTGTACTGTGTCATGTAACACCATGGTCCTGAAAAACATTGTCTCATTTTTACTATGCACTGTATCAGCAGTTATGGTCGAAATGACAATAAAAGTTGACTTGACTTAATTTGGCAGTTTTGTAGATGTCTGGACACACACTGGAATGCTTCAAGTAGCTAATTTTTAATTGTTAAGTAAGGGTCCTTATTTCAAATCCTTTTATGGAACTAATCTGCCACAAACACTACAGATCTGTTTTGTCACAAGGAACATGATATCTCTTCTCTACCATATAATTGTGGCTTTCAAGCCAATGTTAAAAAAAATGTGGAAGCCCTTCCTAAAAATGGGCTTGCAGCCATTTCTGTCTGAACAATAATTTTCATCCCTAATTTTAAACGATGCAACCTGCCTTTAATTAGCATTGGTTTCCTACATCAACTAATTTCCCACTGAATCCCAAATGGTACATTGTTGATATGCAGTCTGAGTAGTGTTAGCAGAATGATTGCCACACTTTATTCAGCTGCCAGCACCAATTTCACACAGCCCATGTTAATAATCACAATTTCAAGCAGGATTAAATTTCAAAGTCACCATATTAACAAAGTTATACCTTTAATTGTACACCGTTACTCTGATGGTTAGGAATAACAAATTTTAGCATCCCCGTAAGATTCCTTACCAAACTGTGTTTGTTCCAGACCATGCAGCTAACGTTATGTCCCTTGGTGAGCCTACATGTAAAGGCCCAGAGTGGCTGCAATCTTGGACTCGTGATATCCAACATCATTACAGTGTCTACCGCCTCTTCTTCAGCATTAGGTGTTGCATCTGGATCTAGGTAATATCAAGGATTAAATATTAAGACATAGAAGACATTACCTAATGAGGAAATAAAAAGAAAAGTATGCAAATATCAGTCACCTAGCTGTTAAAATTTTTGGAAGTATGTACTAAAGATCACTTGATATCTTGAAAACATAGAAAATAGATGCAGGAGTAGGCCATTCGGCCCTTCGAGCCTGCACCGCCATTCAGTATGATCATGGCTGATCATCCAACTCAGAACCCTGTACCTGCTTTCTCTCCATACCCCCTGATCCCTTTGGACACAAGGGCCATATCTAACTTCCTCTTAAATATAGCCAATGAACCGGCCTCAACTGTTTTCTGTGGTAGAGAATTCCACAGATTTACCACTCTCTTTGTGAAGAAGTTTTTCCTCATCTTGGTCCTAAAAGGCTTTCCCTTTATCCTTAAACTTTGACCCCTCGTTCTGGACTTCCCCAACATCGGAAACAATCTTCCTGCATCGAGCCTGTCCAATCACTTTAGAATTTTATACGTTTCAATAAGATCCCCCCTCAATCTTCTAAATTCCAGCGAGTATAAGCCTAGTCGATCCAGTCGTTCTTCATATGAAAGTCCTGCCATCCTAGGAATCAATCTGGTGAACCTTCTTTGTACTCCCTCTATGGCAAGAATGTCTTTCCTCAGATTAGGGGACCAAAACTGCACACAATACTCTAGGTGCGGTCTCACCAAGGCCTTGTACAACTGCAGTAGAACCTCCCTGCTCCTGTACTCAAATCCTTTTGCTATGAATGCCAACATACCATTTGCCTTTTTCACCGCCTGCTGTACCTGCATGCCTACCTTTAATGACACCCAGGTCTCATTGCACCTCCCCTTTTCCTAATCGGCCACCATTCAGATAATAATCTGTTTTCCTGTTCTTGCAACCAAAGTGTATAATGTAACATTTATCCACATTAAATTGCATCTGCCATCAATTTGCCCACTCACCTAACCTATCCAAGTCACCCTGCATCCTCCTCACAGTTAACACTGCCACCCAGCTTTGTGTCATCCGCAAACTTGGAGATGCTGCATTTAATTCCCTCGTCTAAATCATTAATATATATTGTAAACCTTCATCAAAGAAGCTCTGAGGGATTGCACCTAAAATATTAATCTGATTTAAGGTGCTCCATTGAGATGAATCTCTGTATTTAATTGAGCCCAATCAAACTGATGATTAGCTGTGGTACTGTAGATTCAGGCACAATTCCTCTGGTTCTTGAATGCATTTATTAGATTTGCAGGAATTTGGTAATCTCCTGAGCCAAGTGGTTGGATACACTTCTTCACTGACCTCTTAACTTTATTTCAACTATGTGCAGCTTAATTCATTTGAATGAGATCACCAACCTTTAATTAAGTTGTAAGTTTAGCTAAGCTGGTTTCAATTTTTATTTTGCGATATATTTATATTTCAATAATTTAACAGCAATTTAAAGTGATTTTTAATTAATTTTTCTTTCTATGTACTTAAATCATGTCTCTCAGCATTTTCAGATGTCTCTGAAAAGCACTCAAATATCCCCTCAGAAAACATAAGCTATCAAGGTACTGCTGAAGACAGTACCTCCAGATACATTATTAAGAGATCTGCTTAGTACTTGCTACCTGATATACTTTGGGGATAATGCTGAACCGTGACTTAAAGGTTGTTTGGCAGGGTACAGAGAAGATACCCCAATGTGAGACTTGGCATTTAATTTTGTTTTGCTGCATTAAAGGTTCTGTATAGTTGCAAGTTGTTTTATACATCTTGCAAGTGCACAGCCTGTCATTTGGTGAGAAGGTACAAGCTACATTTTTTAAAAGATGTCAATGATTATTCTTCATCTAGATTCATTATAAATCTGTGGATGCTTTTTTTACAACACATATATTGAGGGTACAACTGTTGCTAACTCAATGATGAAGGGTCAATTTTAAATTGTAACCAAGAGACTGGGGAGAACAGTCAATGCAAAAACTAAGATATTGTCACTGGGAATACTTAAGGCCAAGATCTAAGCATCTTTTAAAAGAAAGAATACATACATCAAACATGAAACAGCTAAAGCAGCAGAAACTTTGGATTACATGAACAAGAAACTGGGAGAATGGATGCGAGGCACTTTTTCTGTTCACAAAGTTGTAAAATATAATGTTTCTTAAATGTTAAAGTTTACCAGGGATAATAGGTAGCTGTCGATAAGCAGCAAGTTTAGGCTGGAAAATATTCTCCATAATGACACGCTCCATAAAAAATAAATCTTGTTTCAATTTCTCATTCTTAAAGATTTCTTCCAGGTCCTGCTCCGTTTCTTCCATGGCTTGGACTGTGACTAAACTTTCCGAGTCCCCAGATGAAGTGGATCTGCTTTCTGTAAGCACAGCAGATACTCCAGATGTCAAAATAATAATTTTGATTTACTGCAAAGTTTAGTAGCCAGCTTGGTTCAGTCATCAAGTCACAAAGCCTCAAGAAATGCACACACTTTCTTAACTTTGTCAGGTAGTCCATAACATTTAAAAACATTATTGTCCTCTGCTTTCTATAATAAAATCAGCAAAGGTTAATAAACTAAAAAACAAATGGGAAACAAGACACTTAAGAGCAGTTTCTAGATTATTACAATGATAGTTTTTGATCTTTTTGTCATACTGTATCATGAAATTTATGACTTATGAAAATAAAGTGAAATTAAAGGGAGCTGGGGTCATCTACTGTATCCAGTTCTCTCATTGTGACCTCCTCTACATTGGTGAGAGCTGTCGTAAAATGGGGGACTGCTTCATCAAGCAACTCCATTCCATCCACCAAAAGCAGAACTCCCCGGTGGCACAACATTTTAATTCCAATTCCTATTCCTGCTCTAATTTTAGAGTATTAAAAATGCACAGAGCTGCCCTTTATCAAAGTTCCATCTAGTGCTTTTATTGGAGGTAGTTCAAGTCAACAGCTAGGTATTCCAGACAGGAAATTACTTGGAACTTCACCATTAGAAGTGAATTTCCTACATCAACATAATCAGTGCCTGAAACCTACTGTGTATGCTGAGGAATGCTTATGTCTGATCTGTCTCATCCACTGAGTTAGAGAGAAAGTAGGTGAAGTCTTCCCTTCCTAAGTTTACAGCTTGGGAGTCTTTCCATAATGCAACAGTGACCTCAAACAGAGAAGAGGCATAGATCAGCAGCAGTGGGCTGGAATGATTCCAAGGCTGGGATCTGGCCTGGATTTTAACCGTGACCTTTTACCTGAAATTGCAAAGTCACAGATTGCAATGAGAACCACATTGGTAAAGCTTACACTGCATAGACATTGTCCCTAAATAATTACATTTAGGAGCAATGATAGATTAGATTAGGAGTGATGAACCCTACAATGCCTTCTTTAAAGTGGTCTCCTTAACTGCAAGTTATCTCTATGTCATGCCATCCACTGGACAAATACCCATTGGAAATAGGTTTTCATTGCAGAAAAACAATTAAGATGCAAGAAAAGATCAAATCATAATTATGTGATTAATGCTTTGATTTATCATTGAAATCACAGAGTGCAATGGAATATCTTGACAGAAAAGTTGTTTGGGTATGACTGGCCCTTTAAATAGTGCAGTTTCAGGGGGAATCGGTTATTATTCTGATCAAATTCGGATCAGTGAAGCTGAAAATCATGCCAGAAAGCAAGTAATAAATATTACACTAATGCAAAACTCATGTTAAAATCCTAATTGCATCAGCAGGAGAGCAACCATCAAATGACCTCGCAAACACGAGGAAATCTGCAGATGCTGGAAATTCAAGCAACACCTACAAAAAACTGGTGAAAGGCAGCAGGCCAGGCAGCATCTATAGGAAGAAACACAGTCGACGTTTTGGGCCGAGACCCTTCAACAGGACGTCCTGATGAAACTGACCAAACTGCATCCTTCTACATTGTATTAACCAAGTAAATAAACAAGGTGGTAGGAAATCATAATGACCTAGTGTGTAAATCCAGAAAACTTTATTGAGGAATACCTGTTGAAATTATCTCTATTCAGTAGACAGTTTAATAACTGCATACTTACCTAACCCTAAAGTACTTAGAGCTGATAAAGTTCGGGTGAGTGTTTTGTCTAAATTAATCTGTGGTTTTGACAAATTCTTTTTCAGTTTCATTTTATTGATGGAAGAGTCTTCATGTGTTTCTTTTTCTTTAAGGATATCATACAGGTCCCATGTTGTTGCCATAACAGCTAGAAAGCAAAGGAACAAGCAGTGTAGTATATCAAATCATCATTTAGACACCACAACGGGCTTTTCAAACATAGAAAGAAATTCTGACTGCCAGCATAAATTATACTGATATAAATAACTGGGAGCAGGCTTTGGCATGGCTGGGAGAACGTGGAGTGAGTAAGAAATGAATGTAATCTCAAGAGTTGAAATTTAGTATATTTAAACTCCCCAGCCCCTTCTCCATGATTGATTAATTTGCATCTTATCATACATTTGGGGTGTATGGGTTGTCCAGGGAGGGGTAGGAGAAGGGACTTGTCATGTCCAATCTGGGGGAAGTGCACTCACCTTTGGTCCCCACTGGATACTCAGCTCTCACCTGTGGCTTCATGTAACTGTTTGCATACAACAGTGGCTACTCCGTGGTACAACTGCTTCGACAGGTGGGCTAAACCAGGTGAGGGTAGCCAGTGGGTTTCATACCCTAGTGAGATAGAGACATACCTGTTCTAGCATGTGAAGTCAACTCCAGCAAAATGGGTGTTTAAAATCAACAGTGAGATCCAATGACCTGGAAGCTGGTTCTGCAATGCTTTGTGGAGAGCAAAGGGCATGACAAGGCACTGAAGAAATCATGGTTATCCACTACAATGAAGGAAGACTACAGTTTGTGACAACTACACAGACCACTGGACACAGACTTCCAAGGTTGAGAGAGTGGAATTGCCCTGGTGTAATGCCTTTTCCACTTCGAAAACTCTCCCTAACAGGTTTCTGTCATCGTCAGTTGTAATGGACAACTATTATATTATATTAAGATCATGCACATTTCCTTGATAATTTTCAAATGATATATCAGAAGTCGATGTAAAGTGTAACTATACCTCAAAGGAAGTTACACTCATTTCTAGGAGATGCTTTTTGTGAATAAAGAAAACCAGAATACTATTAGGTATAAGCAGTTAATGTTACTGGCAAACAATTTGAGTAGGATCTAACTATTGCTTGTAGCATTTCACACGTTGTCAGGTTTATTTTTGTTTATTCTATTGTGAAGACAATATATAATTTATCTTATTTAAAGTTAAAGTTTTATTTTAAGTTTATTATTTATGTTTGTCATCAAAATTAGCTTTTGGAAAAAGCTAATTTTCATGGCTATTATACCCAGATGGGGCTCATCAGCCGTGGTTGGCAGCTCACCTAGAAGAAGCAAAACTCTGATCTCAAACCTCTGCTGCCCTGTGGCTATTCCCAACTCATGGGGAAGGCTTCAGGAGTAAACCCTGAGGGAAAAATACAGAGCTGGAGTTCCTAAGGCAGTCCTATGCTGAAATCAACGCTGAATGAAAACTCCAGCAACACTGCTGGATCCAAACTGTATCGGTTTCTGCCGTTCCTTTGGGTTCATCCGACGCATGGAGAAGGGGAGCTTGCTCCCATGTCATACTGCCCAGGCTTGCATATCTAGACAGCTAAGAGGCAACATTCATTGTTGACCCCGACTGACAGAGGCCTCATTCATTCACACTCTATACCCAGGATATAGATATTGCCAAGACAATAAACTTTAACTAGAACTTGCCTTAAAAACACACACACACACAAACACACTTAACCAACTTGAACACCATCTACCATTGTGAAGACTTAAACCTACTGCTGTTAAGACCATAAGACAAAGGAACAGAAATAGGCCATTCAGCCCAGCAAGACTTCTCTGCAATTCCATCATAGCTGATATATGATTAAGGATGAAGTTTCAAGGTACTTGGAGACAAATGATAAAATAAGTCAAAGTCAGCATGGTTTCTGTAAAGGGAAATCTTGCCTGACAAATCTGTTGGGAGTTCTTCAAGGAAGTAACAAGAAGAATGGACAAAGGAAAGGCTGTGGATTTCATTTACTTGAATTTTCAGAAGGCATTTGATAAGGTGCAACACAAAAATGTTGCTTAACAGGTTAAAATCCAATGGCGTTACAGGAAAATACCGGCATGGATAGTGGAATGGCTGACAGGCAGGACACAGCGAGTGGAAATAAAAGGGGCCTTTTCTGGTTGGCTGCCTGTGACTAGTGGTGTTCCTCAAGGGTCAGTATTAGGACTGCTGCTTTTCACATTGTTTGTTGATGATTTAGATAATGGAATTGATAGCTTTGTGGCTAAGTTTGCAGATGATTTGAAGATAGGTGCAGGGGTAGGTAGTGCTGAGGAAGCAATGCAATTGCAGCAACACTTAGACGAATTATGTTTGTAGAAGAAAGGGCAAAACGTTGCAGATGGAATGCAGTGTTGGGAAATGTATAATACATTTTGGTAAAAGGAACAATAGTGTGGACTATTATCTAAATGGGGAGAAGGTTCAAACAACAGAGATGCAGAGGGACTTAGGAGTCCTCACGCAAGACTCCCAGAAGTTTAACTTACAGGTTGAGTTTGTGGTAAAGAAGGCAAATGCAATGTTGGCATTTATTTCATGGGGAATAGAATATAAAAGCAAAGAGATAATGCTGAGCCTTTATAAGACACTAGTCAGGCCGCACTTGGAGAATTGTCAACAGTTTTGAGCCCCGTATCTCAGAAAAGATGTGTTGTCATTGGAAAGAATCCAGAGGAGGTTCACGAGGATGATTCAGAAAATAAAGGGATTAACATATGAGGAGCATTTGGCAGTCCTGATCCCGTACTCACTGGAATTTAGAAGAATACGGTGGGGGGGGGGGATCGCATTGAAACCTACTGAATGTTGAAAGGACTAGATAGGGTGGATATGCAGAGGATGTTTCCTATGGTGGGGCTATCGGAACTAGAGGGCACAGCCTCAAAATTGAGGGGTGACCCTTTAGAGCAAAATTTTAGCCAGAGAGTTATAAATCTGTGAATGCTTTGCCATAGACTGCAGTGGAGTCTATGTGTGTACTTAAGGCAAAAGTTTCCTGATCAGTCAGGGTATCAAAGGATATGGCCAGAAGGCAGGTGTATGAGGTTGAGTAGACCCGGGATCAGTCATGATGGAATGGCGGAGCAAACTAAATGGAATGAATGGCCTAAATCTGCTCCTACGTCTTATGATCTTACATCATCGCTCATTATAACACATCTCCTTCTACCTTAGGCCACAAACTTATCAATCATCCCTGACGAGTTATTAACTTCAAACTTTCTGCATAATCACTCAAAGAGTTGAACTGCATGTGTATGTACTGAGAGCTGTATAACTCATCACCTTCTACGTTGGGCCATAAACTTATCAATCACCCCTGCTGTGGACACTTTCTGGAGGTCCAAGATCCGAATGCTCCATGACCGCTGGACTAAGTGTGTAAGTGTAGGAGGGGACTACGCTGAAAAATAAACGTGCTAGCTTTTCTAAAATTGACTCCTTCTACCTTAGGTCATGAACTTATCAATCACCATCGTTTTGCGGTAGAGGTTCCACCTTTGATTGATTAGGATACATATTATAACCACAATTATACTAATTTTGAATTCATTTTATTTTTTCTCTTAAACACATTTTCTAGTAAGCAAGAGCAAAATTCTTCATGAATTGACCTAACTGGACAGTGTTTCAGAATATATTTTCTTCTAGATTTACTATTCCTTCTCACCGTCCTCTAATTAAGATAAATGGATACTAAAAAGCAAAATGCTGCAGATTCTGGAAAGCTGAAATATAAAAATAAACATGAGGAGTATTCAGCATGTCAGGCCACATTTGGAGAAAAAATGTTTCAAATAAAAATAATCTTCTGAGGTGTGTCTATTTCGATGCGAGGAGTATTGTGGGGAAGGCAGACGAGCTGAGGGCGTGGATTGACATGTGAAATTATGACATTGTAGCCATTAGTGAAACTTAGCTACAGAAGGGGCAGGACTGGCAGCTTAATATTCCAGGGTTTAGATGCTTCAGATGTGATAGAGGCAGAGGGATGAAGGATGGGGGGGAGGGGGGGGCGGTGGCATTGCCAGTCAGGGAAAATGTTACAGCAGTCCTCAGGCAGGACAGATTAGAGGGTTTGTCTACTGAGGCCATATTGGTGGAGCCGAGAAACAGGAAAGGTATGACCACATTAACGGGGTTGTATTATAGACCACCCAATAGTCAGCGAGAACTGGAGGAGCAATTCTGCAGAGATATAGCAGACAACTGCAGGAAATAAAGTTGTGATAGTAGGGGATTTTAATTTTCTACATATTGATTGGGACTCCCATACTGTTAAAGGTCTAGATGGGTTAGAGTTTGTAAAATATGTTCAGGAAAGTTTTTTAAATTAATATATAGAGGTACCATTTAGAGAGGATGCAATATTAGATCTCCTACTAGGAAGCGAGTTAGGACAGGTGACAGAAATGTGTTTAGGGGAACACTTTGGTTCTAGTGATCATAACACCATCAGTTTTAACTTGATCATGGATAAAGATAGATCTGGTTGAGGTTTTAAACCGGAAAAAGGTCAAATTTGAAGAAATGATGAAGGATCTAAAAAGAGTGGATTGGGACAGGCTGTTCTCTGGCAAGGATGTCGTTGGTAAGTGGGAGGCCTACAAAGGAGAAATTTTGAGAGTGCAGAGTTTGTATGTTCCTGTCAGGATTAAAGGCAAAGCGAATAAGAATAAGAAACCTTGGTTCTCGAGGGATATTGGAACTCTGATAAAGAAGAAGAGAGAGAAGTATAACATGTATAGGCAACAAGGAGCAAATAAGATGCTTGAGGAGTATAAAAAGTGCAAAAAAAAAACTTAAGAAAGAAATCAGGAGGGCTAAAAGAAGACATGAGGTTGCTTTGGCAGTCAAGGTGAAGGACAATCCTAAGAGCTTCTACAGGTATACTAAGAGCAAAAGAATAGTAAAGGATAAAATTGGTCCTCTTGAAGATCAGAGTGGTCAGCTGTGTATGGAACCAAATGATATGGGGGAGATCTTAAACGAGTTTTTTGAATCTGTATTTACTAAGGAAACTGGCATGGAGTCTATGGAAATAAGGCAAACAAGTAGTAAGGTCATGGAACCTATACAGATTGAAGAGGAGGTGGTGCTTGCTATCTTGAAGCAAGTCAGAGTAGATAAATCCCCAGGATCAGACAGGGTATGCCCTCGGACCTTGAAGGAGACTAGTGTTGAAATTGCAGGGGCCCTAGCAGATAAATTTAAAATGTCGGTATCTACGGGTGAGGTGCCGGATGATTGGAGGATTGCTCGTGTTGTTCCGTTGTTTAAAAAAGGCTCTAAAAGTAATCCGGGAAATTATAGGCCAGTAAGTTTGACATCAGTAGTAGATAAATTATTGGAAGGAGTATTAAGAGATAGAATCTACAAGTATTTGGATGGACAGGGACTTATTGAGGAGAGTCAACATGGCTTTGTGCGTGGTAGGTCATGTTTAACAAATCTATTAGAGTTTTTTGAGGAGGTTACCAAGAAAGTGGATGAAGGGAAAGCAGTGGATGTTGTCTACATGAACTTCAGTAAGGCCTTTGACAAGGTCCCACATGGGAGGTTAGTTAGGAAGATTCAGTCCTAGGTATACATGGTGAGGTAGTAAATTGGGTTAGACATTGGTTCAATGGGAGAAGCCAGAAAGTGGTAGTGGAGATTGCTTCTCTGAGTGGAGACATGTAACTAGTGGTGTGCCACAGGGATCAGTACTGGGTCCATTGTTATTTGTCATCTATATCAATGATCTGGATGATAATGTGGTACACTGAATCAGCAAATTTGCTGATGATACAAAGATTGGAAGTGTAGTGGACAGTGAGGAAAGTTTTCAAAGCTTGCAGAGGGATTTGGATCAGGTGGAAAAATGGGCTGAAAAATGGCAGTTGGAGTTTAATGCAGACAAGTGTGAGGTATTGCACTTTGGAAGGACAAACCAAGGTAGAACATACAAGGTAAATGGTAGGACACTGAAGAGTGCAGTAGAACAGAGGGATCTGGGAATACAGATAGATAATTCCCTAAAAGTGATGTTACACGTAGATAGGGTCGTAAAGAGGGCTTTTGGTACATTGGCCTTTATAAATCAAAGTATTGAGTATAAGAGTTGGAATGTTACGGTGAGGTTGTATAAGACATTGGTGAGGCTGAATTTGGAGTATTGTGTGCAGTTTTGGTCACCTAATTACAGGAAGGATATTAATAAGGTTGAAAGATTGCAGAGAAAATTTACAAGGATGCTGCCGGGACTTGAGAAACTCAGTTACAGAGAAAGGTTGAATAGGTTAGGACTTTATTCCCTGGAGCATAGGAAAATGAGGGGAGATTTGATTGAGGTATATAAAATTATGATGGCCTAGAACCTAACCCTTTAATTGCTTTGTTTGGTTTTTTGGGTGAGACAGATTTACGTTTGAGTTCAACTAAGTGTCGAATATAATCTTTTGCTTCTCTCCTGGCTAGAAATTTAATCCTCCTTAGATGGAGAGGTGTTGCCCCGCCCACGCATGCTCAATGGCTTAATGATATTATGTCCTGCTTAGACCTTGAAAAAATTCATTAATCAGTTCTTAATTTGGAAATAAAGTTCCATAAGGTCTGGGGACCTTTTATTGAGTACTTTCATAACCTTCCTCTTAACTAAAGTTTTTTTTTCGGTCCCTTGCTTTCAGCTCCTTTTTTTTGGTAGTAGGCATTAATATCTTCTGTTTTTAAGTGTATTTACAGTTTTGGGGGTTTGAATGTCCTGATTTATATTCTCTATATTGTGTTGTGGTTGGTCTGGAGTTTTTTTTGTAGCGGGGCTTAGGGAGGATACTAATTTTACATGTCTTCAATTTGGGCGCTTTCTCAATTATCTTTTTTTGTATTATATTATTATTGTATATTTATTTTTACACTGTATTAATGTTCTTCATTTTGATTTGGGTTTTTTTTCTTTCTGTAGCAATGTAGAAAATGCATTAAAAAACTAATTAAAAAAAATTATGATGGGTATAGATAGAGTGAATGCAAGCAGGCTTTTTCCACTGAGGCTAGGGGAGAAATAAACCAGAGGACATGGGTTAAGGGTGAAGGGGGAAAAGTTTAAAGGGAACATTGGGGGGGGGCTTCTTCTCACAGAGAATGGTGGGAGTGTGGAATGAGCTGCCAGATGAAGTGGTAAATGCAGGCTCACTTTTAACATTTAAGAAAAACTTGGACAGGTAAATGGATGAGAGGGGTATGGAGGGATATGGTCCACGTGCAGGTCAGTGGGACTCGGCAGAAAAATGTTTTGGTACAGCCAAGAAGGCCGAAGGGTTTGTTTCTGTGCTGTAATGTTCTATGGTTCTAAAGGTTCATGGATCTACAGCATTAATTTTGTTTCTTTCTCCAAAACAGTAAGTTTGGGATGATCTGTATAAACTTGAAGTTATCCACAGTTTTTGTCTATTGCCTAACCCACAGCAAATCTCATTCATCTTTCAGTCTTGTGCCTGTTAACTTACACTGGCTCCTGCTTTAGCAACATTTCACTTTTAGAAGTTACAACCTGCAGAATATTTGAATATTGTTTATTGTTTCATGTTAATAAACTGCTGTCAATTGTGTCTCAAACATCCACTCTAGGAGCATCTATAGGTCCACATAGACCTAACATTCTTACGTTCAGCCATGCAAATAAATCCTGCAATCACAGAATCGGACAGGTTCCAAGTTCTTCACTTGAATTGTCCAAGTGCCTAAAATCTACTTCTTGGGCAGTACAGATTTTTTTTAAGTTGTACCTATATGATAGGGGTGAATACTCTCCTGGTGATGTGTAGTGTTAGTTTACTTGCCAATTGAAAACCACTTCCACATTGCTAATTGTCGGGGTGCAGCAGCTCTTTCCTGGTGGTTGCCTTGCGCACAACAGCACCAGTGCCAGGTTCTGGGCACTTCAGGAGTATGAGAATAGCACATGCAAGAGACTCGCTGGCTTTCTTTCATCTCCAAGGACTCCTCTTCACACTGAGGCCGCAACCAGTGCTGAAGAATCATTGGGAAAGTACGCTGCAAATATAGGAGGGCCCACACACACACTTACTTAAATATCTGTTGAATGTTTAGTTGTTTAATTGGGAAGACTTAATGAAATGCCTGTTGAGTTTGAGTGTTACTAAATGTTTAGTGTTGTAGTTTTTGCAACTTGGGGTAGGTTAGGCGAGTACTTGTTTGAATCAAATGTCTGGTTGAATGTTTTACTGTTTGTAAATAAATGGTTAATGCACTTATCTGTAATCAGTGTCTTCTGTCTCACTCACTAAACCAGTGAACATGCTTCCCTGTAACAGAGTATCCCATCTCCCCACCATATTATTAAAACTTTGAGGGCCTAGCTAACATTGATAAGTGTCCATAGTTCTTAATACATTGCCAGATAAATACCCCCTACTCATGGTCTCTCCTTCAAAAAGTCAATTCAAGTAGAAACAATTTTGAATTTACAAGACAGTATAAGATTAGTTAAGAAAAATTAGTATCCAGTTTTCATATTCTCTCGATTTTTAGTTGTATTTCAAATTAGGAAAGATGTAATCTATGCCGAAGATTCAAAATCATCTACACTAACCAACAATATAAAAGTTACCAAACACCTTTACATTTTTTCCTTGTTTAGTGCAGTTTCAAAACAGAAGTCTGGCTTAATTCATATCATTTTTTTTTATGTTCTTCAAATTTGGAGGTATTCTGCATCAACCAATAAAATATTTCAACCAGAGTTTTAAATGAAAATGGTTAGTTTGCTTTAGTTTACCTTTTTCTTTTGTGTTAATTTTGTCACACTGAACATCTTTAGCTTTTTGTGCTCCAGTGAATGTCTGTGCCATCCTTTCAATGTAGCGATCATTGCCAACTCGCTCTTTGCAGATTTCAATATATAATGCATTTCTTTTCCTTAAAATTAAAAGAGTGCCAAATTTTGCATTAACTTTTGCAACAAAAGGGGATTACTACACTCTTCCCGCTTCTGGTATTCCCATAACTGACGGTCTCACTCTTAGGACTTTTTATCTTGTTACTTATTACTTTTTAATTATATTTGCATTTGCACAATTTGTTGTCCGTTGACCCTGTTTACAGTTACTGTTAAGTATGCCTGGAGATAAAGAATCAAAGACAAGAGAAAATCTGCAGTTGCTGGAAATCAAAGCAGCACACACAAAATACTGGAGGAACTCAGCAGGCCAATCAGCATCTATAGAAAAGAGTACAGTTGATCTTTCGGGCTGAGGCCCTTTGGAAGGACTGGAAAAAAAACAATGAGTAGATTTAAATGGTGGGAAGAGGGGAGAGAGAAAAACACAAGGTGATGGGTGAAACTGAGAAGGGAGGGATGAAGTAAAGAGCTGGGAAGTTGATTGGTGAAGAAGATACAGGGCTAGAGAATGGGGAGTCTGATAGGAGAGGACATGAGGCCATGGAAGAAAGAAAGGGGGGAGGAGCATCAGAGGGAGGCAATGGGCAGGCAAAGAGATAAGGTGAGAGAACAAAAAGAGGATGGGGAATGGTGAAGGAGGGGCAACATTACTGGAAGTTCGAGAAATCGAACTTCATGCCATCAGGTTGGAGGGTACCTAGATGAAATACAAGGTGTTGTTCCTCCAAACTGAGTGTGGCCTAATTGCAACAGTAGAGGAGGCCATGGATAGACATATCAGAATGGGAATGGGAAGTGGAACTAAAATGGGTGGCCAATGGGAGACCCCTCTTCTTCTGGCAGATACAGCGTAGGTGTTCAGTGAAGTGTTCTCCCAATCTATGTCGGGCCTCACCAATATACAGGAGGCCACACCAGAAGCACCAGACATAGTATATGGCCCCAACAGGTAAAGTGTTGCCTCACCTGGAAGGACTGTTTGTGGCCCTGAATGGTAGTGAGGGAGGTGTAGGGGCAGGTGTAGCACTTGTTTTGCTTGCAAGGATAAGTGTCAGGAGGGAGATCAGTGGGGAGGGACAAATGGACAAGGGAATCGCATTGGGAGTGATCCCTGCAGAAAGCAAAAAGTGGGGGGCAGGGAAAGACATGCTTGATGGTGGGATCCCATTTGAGACAGGATCTCAGGGTTGTATGTGATGACACATATGTACTCTGATAATAAATTTTACTTTGAAATGTTGTGAGGAGCGGAGAAGAAATGAAAAAAGAGGAACAAAGAGAGACATCAGCTATAACTTTACCCATTTTCTCCTGAAAGTAGAATTTTACAATCACCCACTTCTCTTCTGTGAGGGTCATAAATTCTGTCCCTCAGAGTTCTGAAGATGGAGTTACTGAATAGAATCATGGTAGGGATTGACCAACATTTAAACTACAAAGGATCAAAGGCATTTTGGGCAAACAGTGGAAAAGTGATATGAAGGCCAACACTGGATCCGCCATAATCTTACTGTATAATGGAGCTGTATTATTGCTCAACATCCTGAATTAAGGGCCTTAAATGGCAATTTGATAGACAGTTAAGGGAAGATGGTCATGGGAGGAAAAAATGAGAAATAGTGCCATGTAGATTGGTCAAGGGGAACCAGATGAATTTGAATGGCAACTGACTTCTGCAGCAGTGAAGTTTCTTTGAGCATATTAAAATTTAAGAAGGCTTTTGCAAGTAATTTCTGCTGTGGCATGTTTCTCTACAGATACTCCATTTGGACCATCAGCTGCAACTAGATGGTCTGTCAATGTTACTTTTTAAATGTATTTACTTGTGTTGAGGATTTGGCCATCAATGCATAACAAGCATTTATTGCCCACCTTGAGAAGATGATGTTAGAGGAAACAATCAGGATAGCCTATGCTACAAGAAGATTTGAGTGCAAGAGTAGAAATATTACTATTATTGATAATGTAGATGTTCTGACCTTCCTCCTGTTAACTGGTTAATTCTTTACCACCAGTCACAATTAAATGTGGTAGAACTTAAACGTTTTAATATGATCTGTTGGTTATAAGATAGCTTAGCTGTACCAATGCATGGTCCCTTTGTCGCTTAGCATGTAATGGTTCTGTTTTGCAGTTCCACCAACCTGGCACTTCATCACTGATAGATATTACTGGAGCCGCTCCTGGCAAGCACTTCTGTATTCTTCACTAAACTAGAGGTAATCCTCTGGGTTGACAGTAATAATGCATTGAGGGATATGCTATGTCATGAAATTATAGACTGTGGTAATGTATATTTTTTTCTGCTACTGTTGGTCTCCAGCAGGTCATGGATGTTTTAAACTGCTGGACCTGTTCACATTTTATTACATTTAACATGCTTGTTGTGCCACATTAAAGTACTTGGTGTGAAAACTAAACTCTGTGGTGGTCACTTCTACTAATATTGTCGTGAACAGGTAAATTGAAACAAGGTGATTTTTGTTTCGCCCTTAGATTCATAAGGCTTTGGAACTGTCTTCCTCAAAAGAGAGCAAGGTCTTTGAATAATGTTTTAAGGCAGACGTAATGAATTATTGATCAATAAGGAGATGAAAGATTAGTTACTGCAGGTGGACAAGAATGAACAAGAGCTTTGGTTTCACTCAGGTCAGCCATGATTAAATTTGTTGATGGAGCATGGTCGAGGGACAAGAGGCCTACACCTGCTCCTAATTGATATGTCCATATGCAAGCTTGTAATATAAATCTGATGCACAAAGGACAGCAGTTCCTGACAGCAAACATGGAGAAAATGTGTCCAGTGTCCTGACTTAGGAAAATCAGAAATCTTTGCCCTTTAAGATCCTCATGACCACATTTTTTTCATATTGTCTTAGGCTCTAGGACACCTTTTAGCCCATTGAGTCTTCAGTGACTCTCAAAGCAATTGCATCTACTTCATTCCCCCATTCATTTGATATTTTATATCGACCCATTGTTATAATAGGCATAATTGGCAAGTAGCTTTTTGCTGCTGAGAGATCTTCTGTTTTACAGTGGAACTTGTGGTCCCACCCAGCACAAGCCCCACCCTGGTAGCATATGTAACTGGAATAGCAAAACCGAACAGGATACCATCACTATCGTCATATGCTGCCTCAATAAAATTCAGAAAGGCACATGAATATGAAGAGAATGGGAGGGACATGGATGATATACAGGGATATGATATCAAGTATAAATTGGCATCGAGATCAGCACATCATTGAAGGTCAATTGGCCTGTCCAATGCTACACTGTTGTATGTTCTAAGGTGGTCTGAATACATATAAAAAGAGATCAGACCAACCACAGAGCTACACGTGCAATATTTCATAAACTCTGGATTGCTCGGCAAAATAGACAGCAACCAGACTACTTTGTGAAACTGATTCTAATAGAATAAGCCCAGCTATACAAATGGTAGATTAACTAATTCATTGGTGGATATTTATGATAAAGCTCAGGCTTTATAAGGCTTTTGTCTGAGAGCACTTGCAGTATTTTGAACAATTTTGGGCAACTTATCCAAGGAAGGATGTGCTTGCATTGGAGAGGGTTCAGAGGAGGTTCACTAGAATGATCCCAAAAATGAAAGGGTTCACATACGAAAGTGTTTGATGGCTCTGGGCTTGTACTTGCTACAGTTAAGAAGAATGAGGGAGAATCTTATTGAAACCTACTCAAAATCGAAAGACCTAGACAGAGGAGGTGTGGAGAAGATGCTTCCTGCAGTGGGAGGGAGTGTAGGACCAGATGGCACAGCCTCAGAAAACAGGGAAGTCCATTTAGAACAGAAATGAGGAGGAATATCTTTAGCTAGAGGATAGTGAATCTGTGAAATTTATTGCTAGAGTCAGCAGTGGAGGCCAAGTCACTGGGTATATTTAAAGCAGAGATTGATAGGTTCTTGATTAGTAAGGACAAAAAAGGTTACAGAGAGAAGGCAGAAAAATGGGGTTGAAAGAGATAATAAATCAGCCATGATGCAATAGCAGAGCAGACTTCATTAGCTGAATGCCTAATTCTTATGGACTCCTAAATCTTATGGACATGACCTTATTAAAAACACTTACATGACAGCTTCTGCTTCCTTTGAATCCACTGAAATCATTTCAGCTGGAAGCTCCAGGAAGTTATACATTTCAGTCGCTGTCAGGTGCACATCAACAATCTTATTAAGTTCATCATCTGTCAGTTGTTCTCTTACATTCTCTCTCCACATTTGGTCATCTGAAATCATAAGCATTTATGAAGACTGCAGAATAGTAATCAGGTTTATTATCTAAAGTTGATAGGTTTTATTAAACTTAAAATTATGAAATATTTTTATTTAATGGGAGAAAAGTAGTTTCTATGGGTCAATAACTAAAGGATATCAATTTAATACTTTCAACGAAAGAATAAAGAGAGCAGCTAGAATAAGTTTTCCAAGACAGATCATGTTAGGAAAATAAATGCCACTTCATAGCCATTATAGCTTCAAAAAGAAAAATGGCAAAGTAACTATAAAAATATCTTGGAATGATAGAGTAAAAGTGATAAATTAACTTGCTTTTTCGGAAAACTTACATAGATGCAACAAGGGATCCAACAGGAACATTGCCTGCCCCAGTATTTCATCCTTTTAAAATTTTCTCACTCAAAACACTTGCTAACACTTTAGCTACAGTCATTTGATTAGATAGTAATCTTCAGGTGATAAATAGATATCATACCAAACACAAGATCTGACATGATTACTATAATTAGTAATATCCAAAATCCTCTTTAAGTCCCTTCAAGCACCATCAGTGAAAACCTTTGAACTATTTCCATAAGTAACAATATACCCCATTGGTAATGATAGCTTAAATAGCAACAGATAATACAGCCATCAAAATTTGCAGTGACATTAAATGTGGTTATAGAATTTCATATATTTCCATCTCCATACGAGAACAAATTAAGTAACCAAAATAATAAACTTTTTGAATCAGTAGCAAGGGACTTAATGAACTTGATATTGGCAAAGAAATTTGTCCTAGTTATATCTCTATTATGGGCTTACTTATTGATATATTTGTAAATCTGTGCAGTGTTAAGCTATAACAATATAGAAACAAATATTACATTGTACACTTGTAGCTTCATGCTGAACACCATCATCACCAATATCATCCATTGACTCTGAAATCGTACGACTTGATCGGGAGACACTACCACTGTCAAAAGTAGACCTGTATATAATAGAGAAAAGAACATGGATCTTATTATCAGTCTATTGATACATAGGAAATGTATGCAAGTACCACCCATTTGATCTGAAATTTAACACTTCTTTTGAATGCACTTCTTTTTTCTCATATGATACATGCCAAATTTTGGCAGTTTCATAACAACTTTGAAAAAAAAAGGCCCAAAAAGCCATAACAACCAAAAAAGTTTAATTCATGTCAAGACACCACAGTGAAGCCCATGTTTCCAGAAATGTACAGATAGGATGCCAACTCATTCCAAAACACTGTTTTCAATAAAATGAGTTACCTGGTAAAGGGTCCACCAAAACTAACATTTGCTGCCGTCTGGTAAACAGTACCACCAAAGGCATAGTCAGAAGATGAAAGTTCTTGCGAGGTGAAAGCTTTACTTTGCTTGGTTTGTGTAAAATTGGGATCCAAGAGGATGAGGGGACGAGGAGTGACATCTTTTCCATTCTCATCAAATATCTGGAAATGAGATACAAACATCAATATCATTTGAGCATAATTAATAGCATTCTTGGTAAGAACTAATTTAAACCATAAAGTGTTCTTTGTAGGTACTAGCCTACAAAGTACCCAGGACATCTTTAGGGAGTGGTGTCTCAGAAAAGTATTAATGAGGTACAGAAGCCTGACAGCACACACTCCGCGATTCAGGAACAGCTTCTTTCCCTCTACCATCCGATTCCTAAATGGACATTGAATCTTTGGACACTACTTCACTTTTATTTTAAATATACAGTATTTCTGTTTTTGCACATTTTTAAAATCTATTCAATACACATAACTGATTTACTTGTTTTTAATTATTATTATTATTAATAATATTATTATTATTATTATTATTATTATTATTTCACTTTCTGCTAGATTATGTATTGCATTGAACTGCTGCTGCTAAGTTAACAAATTTCATGTCACATGCCGGTGATAATAAACCTGATTCTCGTAATTGATATTAGACTTCTTCCTGTTTTTGTACCCTGTATTCTAAGGCCTTTGTAGGATTTATTTTATTGGGTGGGGTAAAGAGAAGGATGAAGATGAAAATAATGAGACCAAAAGACAGAATAAGGAAAAACACTTCATAAGTAATTTCATCTACTTATAAAGTAGACCTTGCATCTTGCTATTATTGAATTAAGTTCTATCCAAAAGCCCAATTATTATACCTTTTCAGATTTTATAAAGATCATTTGGTTTAGCTCAGCAGCAAATATCATTCTTAAACAACTTTACATACATAACTAATCCAAGTAAATATAATTCTTGTATATCCATTAGTTTACCATCATCATTTTACTTAAACAAGACTATTGGTTAAAAACAGAAAAGGCTTGGAAAATTAAGAGAATCATAAAGTCAGTTATACAGCAGAAAACCATGTCCTTTAGCCCAACTTGTCTATGCCAACCAAGATTTCTATCTACACGTTTAACAAGCTGGAGGAACTCAGCAGGTCGTACAGCATCTGTGGAAATGAGCAGTCAACCAGTCAACGGACCCTTCTCAGCCCAAAACGTTGACTGCTCGTTTCCACGAAAGCTGTCCGAAAACAGTGCCTTCAGCTTGTTGTATGTGTTGATTTGACCACAGTATCTACAGTGTACTTTGTGTGTAAGATTTTTACCTAAGCTAGTCCCCCATTTGCCTCCATTTGGCTCATATCCCGCTATACTTTTTGCACCCATGTACATGCTTTCAGACATTTGAATTATATCCGACTCTACAGCTTCCTCTGGCAGCTTGTTCCACATATCCACCACCTTCTGTGAAATAAGACCTTATTAAGACTTCCTACTCAACTTAAATTTATGTCCTCTAGTTTTAACTTCTCTACCCTGGGAAAAAGACTGTAACCTCCAACTTGGATACACCCCTTGATTTTATATACCTCTGTAAAGCCACCCTTCAGCTTCCTATGCTCTAGGGAGAAAGGTACCAACCTGTCCAGCCTCTCTTCATAAATCCTCATGAATTGTTTCTGCACCATTTCTCAATTTAAAAGAAAAATTTGGCCTCCCTGTTATATTTTCTTCCACCATTTTGTGTAAAAATCTAGTTTTAGCAAAAGGTATATAGAAATTCAATCATAAAACATAGTTTATACCAGGCAATTGGAGGCAAAGAGAGAGAGAGAAAGGAAGAAAAGATGCAAATGGAATGAGATGGGGTAGAGGAGTGTGAATTTTGGACTCAGCTGCTGGAGGAAGATCAGCTGAAACACAAAAGTCTACCAGAGCTGGAATCTGATAAGTAAAGGAGATAATGGGAACTATTAGAGGAGGGGTGAATGGCAGGTGAAACCAGAACCAAAGCCAGATTTTTAACCTGGATCTGACAAGTACTGTACAAGACACTGTGTCATAAAGCAATAGGGTATGGATACAGGCCCTTCAGCCCACTGAGTCCATGCCAACCACAGTGATGAAATTCATTATTTGTTCCAGTCACCTTCTCAACTCCTCTTCATGCAACATGCCACTTAAATAGATACAAGTGGATAGTCAGAATTGGTGTTGTTCCTGGTAAAAGAGAGCATTGCTGAATTTCAAATGTCATTGCTTAACAATGTCATTGAGGTATTAACACTGAACTGTCATGTTTGACATCCAGTCTCAGCCTCATAAGGAGGAGGGCAGAAAAGTGCCTTCACTATATTGCAGGTTCCCAAAGCTTTTCCCAGTCAGAACAGAGGAATCTGGGATTGTACCTCATTGGGCTCTATTAAGCCAATTAAATAATTGTATTTATTTGCATCTCAACTTCATTTAGTCACCATTTCTTTATCTTTATCAAGCACACAAATACACTTAAGGTGCATTTTTGAAAATTTCATTTGACTAAAAAAGCCTTCCAGATCTTCAGCAATACTGCTTTGAAGTCAGCATTAACGGCTGAAACCAATTTCTTCCTCTTTCATGATGATGTATCGGAGAGGGGAGCAAAAATTGCCTATCAATGGTTTAAAGTCTCCTTTATGGCAAAGTTGAGTTTGATAACCTTTTTGGATGGAAAAATCTTTCTACAAATGCTAAATGTTCACTTTAAACATGATGATCAAAGCCTACCTGTGTTACATGCCATCCACCTGCACTATAACCTTTATCTACGAACTTGTCTGCTTGTAGACTTATCCTTGGACGACTACTTGATCCTAGAAAGCTCAATGAGTTCTTTTGGCTGTGTTTGCTGCCTATGTTTCCAATGCTGCCATGTACAGATTGTTTCTTCGTACTTCCTCCAACTTTAGATAACCTAGGGTATAAAATCAAAACAGGGTATTAAAGATTCAGATATACTGCAGTGTTTTGGTAACAAAATTTGTCGCATAAAAAGACATATAAAGTTCAAATTTTACAGTAAATTGTATTACCAAAGTACATAATATGACAACATATACAACCCTGGGATTCATTTTCCTGTGGGCATACTCAGCTAATCTATAGAATAGTAACTACTGTATTACAGGATAAATGACAGATCAACCAGAATGCGTAAGTTAACATCTGTGCAAATGCAAATATAAGTAAATAACGAGAACATGAGATGATGAGATAAAGAGCCCTTAAGGTGAGATCATTGGCTGTGGGAACATCTTAATGATGGGGGAAGTGTGTGTAGTTATCCCCTTTTATTCAAGAGCCTGATGCTTGAAGGGTAGTAACTGTTCTTGAACCTGGTGGTGCAAGTCCCAAGACTTTTGTACCTTCTACCTGATGGCAGCAGTAAGAAGAGAGCATGGCCTGGGTGGTGGGGATCTCTGATGATGGATGCCAAATTACTTAGATGTGCACCATACTACTTGCCGAATACATTTGTCTTCACTGTTTTTAATCAGGAGCAACAGGCATGTAGCCAAAAGCACTACATCCTATTATGAAATTCTTTAAAATGTTTTCCCTAAAAGTCAGGTTTTCGGAAGAAAAACTATATCACTTGCTATTTCACAAAGCACTTGTTACTTCACACAGCAAAGTACAATAGATTGAAATAAAACATAAAATACTGGAAATATTCAGCAAATAAGGTAGAATCTGTGAAGACAAATAATGTTAACATTTTATGTCAGAAGTGTTTCTTCCGGTGCTCCAGTTTCCTCCCACATTTCAAAAATGTACAGGTTCATAGGTCAATTGGTCACTTGGGTATAAATGGGCACTGCAGACTTGATGGGCCAGAAAGGCCTTTTACTGTTCTGTATCTATACTGTAAGGTGTGAATAGGCCAGAAGTTTAGATTCCAAACCCAATGAACCTAGTATTTTTCTAAAATTTGAAGCAGCTGTTAAATATTAAGAGTATTTTCAGAAAAAAATAAGCTTAAGCATCATGCGGAAAAATGGAACAGTCTGACCAGACCACCATAGAATCAAACTCACTTCACTGACACTATTGAAGTGAGGGTGCAGTGGAGGGTAAATTGGAATGCGAGAATACACATTTCAGAGTACATAAATGGAGAAATTGTTACAATGTTACTTTAACCAAAGGATGTATTTAATAAGAAAAATGTTCAGACTTAATCAGTCAGCTATGGCATAATAATTAATCACATTTATACTTCTTCCTTCACGTGACTAGAGCAAATAATGGCACAAAAAGTGCACATTAAAATTGTGAATTAAGATTTAATAACATTAAACAAATTCACAATGTAGAAGCTCATGGCAGAAACTTGCAATGTACAGTACCTTACTGATAATACCTCAAAGCACTGTAATTTGGGAAGTTTTGCATCTTCTTCAGTAGTAAAATATTTATTGTATATTACAAGTGGAAACCAGAAAGCTTGATGGTTGAATCTTCATACAAATTTTAGGTGTACATTGATTCTTGCAGACTAGATTTTACGGTATCAGCACACAGCATCAAGACTGTTTGATACAAGTTATAATGCAAATGCTGTGAAATATTTCTTTGAATTGGAAAGTGAAAGAGATACTGCCCGGTCATCCACTAAAATCAGAACTGATCCTGTGTGTAAAAGGATTGCTTTCTCATTCTCTTAGGTCCTATGGCTAATAAATCTAACCATCTCAACCTTAAACATGCTAAATTAACATTTTAGTAATTTTGCCCATGTATAAACCCCTCTGGACAAGAACTCATAGACCCACAGACTCACAGACCTATAGCCCAGCACAGCATAGCTATTCACTCCAAGAAACTGCAACTCTATTCAGTAAACTATCAAATCTTTGGAAATTGCCAACTCAAATAGCACCTAGTTCAGCAAGTGTCTACAGACAATTATTAAAATCAAGAGAACACACTGACATACAACACTGCATTAAGCCAGTTAGTAGCATTAAACCACAACCACTTTATAATATGTATAGCTCCCATTTTAAAAAGAAAAGACAAATATTATTTACAGCATGTATCAACACTTACAGAGTGTAATTGTATCATGTGTCTTCTTCAAAGTTTCAAAGTACAGATATGTCACTATATGAGATGTATTTTCTTGCAGACATACACAATAAATCCAATAGCCATAATGGACTCAATGAAAGATGGCAACAACAAGGTGGACAACCAAAATGCAAAAGACAACAAAGTGAATACAAAAAGAAAGTTTAAAGTAATAAATAAATAAATGGATTGATTGATTGATTAATTAATTAACTTAGAGGCCCTGGGATGGAGTCCTTGAAAGTGAGTCTATAGGTTGTTGGAACAATTCAGTGATAGGCAAATAAATTTGAGTGAAGTTATACCCTTTGGTTCAAGAGCCTGTTGAGCGATAATAACTGTTCCTGAACCTGGCTGTATGAGACCTGAGGCTCCTGTACCTTCTTTCTAATGGCAGCAGCAAGAACAAAGCACAGCCTAGGTGGAGGGGGTCCCTGACGATGGATGCTGCTTTCCTGCAACAATGCTCCATATCGATGTGCTCAGTGGTGGGGAGGGCTTTATCCATGATGGATTGGGGTGTACCCACTATTTATTTATTAAGATACAGTGCAGAATAGCCCCTTCTGGCCCTTCGAGCAACGTCGCCCAGCGATCCTCAGATTTAATCTTACCCTAATCAAGGGACTATTTATAAAGACCAATCAACCTACCAACTGCCATGTTTTTGGACTGTGGGAGAAAACCAGAGCACCTGGATAAAACCTACACTATCTCAGAGGGAACATACAAACTCCTTACAGGCAGTGGCAGGAATTAAACCCTGGTGGCCCATACTCTAAAGTGTTGTGCTAACCATTATGCTCCTGTGCTGTTCTTTTTTTGTAGGATTTTCCATTCAAAGACATAGACTTTTCCATACCAGGTTATGATGTCAATATACTCTCCACTACACATCTATAAAAGTTTGTCAAGGTTTTAGATGTCATGCCTAATCTCATTAGGAATTTGAGGAGATTTGGTATGTCAAAGACTAGCAAATTTCTACAGATATACTATTGAGATAGATTGCATTATAGTCTCTGCAATGCCACTTTCAAGGAAGCATGTATTTGTATTTCTAGGTATCTCAACACTCCTTAGGGACTTAACATTCACTGTGAAATCCTTACCCTCATTTACCTTCCTAAAATGCAACATCTTGCACTTAACAGAGCCTACACAGTTCCGGAACAGTTATTACCCTTCAAAACCAGGCTCTTGAACCAAAGGGTTCACTCAACTTCACTTGTCCATCATTGAGTTGTTCCCACAACCTAAAGACTCAATTTCAAGGACTCTTCATCTCATGTTCTCAATATTGTTTATTTATTAATTTTTTTCTTTCATTTGTATTTGCACAGTTTGTTGTCTTTTGCACACTGGTTGTCTGCCCTGTTTATGTGGTATTTCATTTCATTGATTGCATCATGGTTATGGAAATTATTGAATAAGCCCACAAGAAAATGAATCTCAGGATTGTTTATGGTGACATATGTGCTTTGATAATAAATTTACTTTGAACTTTACTCAGCCCCCTCACCCAACTGTTCAAGATCCTCCTGTAAATTCTGACAATCATTTTCATTGCCCTGGATAACATCTATTTTAGCGTCATCATCAGTGTCACATGCTTTGTACAGTCTCAGCCGAGTCATTGGGATAGATGACAAACTGCAATGAGCCTAATAGCACCAGCCCAAAGGAGCCCACCAGTCCATAAGCTTCAGTCCAAAAAAAAAACCAACTCTCTATTTCCTAACATCAAGCCAACTGTGTAAACAATTAGCCAGCTCTCCATGGTACTCCATGCATTCTGACTTTCCATTGCAGCCTTCCATGCAGAATCTTAAAGGCCTTCCTTAAATCCATATAGACTATGTTTGCCTCGTTGACTTCCTTTGTTAAAAAAACTCAACATAATTCATGAGAAGTGATCTCCCACCAAAGCTGTGCTAACTATCTTGACCAGGTAAATGGGTAATGGTTATGAGAGGAAAGGGAAATAGGCAGCCAGTATGGAGTACCCTAGTGGCAATCCCCTTAATAATGCATTTAGAATACTGTTGAAGAGGACAACCTACCTGGGGGAGGGGTTATCCACAGTGACCAGGTATCTGGCACTGAGTCTGGTGCTGTGGCTCAGAAGGAAAGGACAGTGAGGAAGCCTGCAGTAGTTACAGGGGATCCCAAACTTACAGAAGTGGGCACAAGATTCTGTAGACGTAACAGACACAGCTGGATGGTATGTTGTCTCCCAGTTGCCAAAGTCAGGGACGTCTCAAATCAGGACCATGACATTTTACAGGGGATGGTGAAAAGACAGAAGTCTTGGTACATATTGGCACCAATGACATAGGTAGAAAAAGCAAGGAGATCTTGAAGAGAGAATTTAGGGAGCTGGGTACTAAGCTGAAGAACAGGAGGCCCATGGAAGCAATCTCTGGATTGCTGCCTGTTCCATGCACCAGTGAGGGTAAGAATAACATGATCTAGCAGATGAATGTGTGGCTGACAAACTAGTACAGGGGGCGGGGTTTCACATTTCTGGATCATTTCTGAAGGTGCTATATTTGAATGCACGTAGTATGTGGAAAAAGAGAGATGAACTTATACCTGCCAATCTCATTGTGTGCATCACTGTGTCATGGCTAAAATAAGATTTTAGTTGGGAGCTTAATATCCAAGGATACACATTGCATCAAAAGGACAGGCAGTAGGCAGAGTGGGTAGGGTAGCTCTGTTGGTAAAAAAAAATGAAATGAAATCCTTAGAAGTGACATAAGATCAGAAAATGTAGAATCTTTGTGGGTAAAATTAAGAATCTGCAATGGTAAAAAAACTGATGGGGTTACATACAGGCCCCCAAACAATGGCCAGGATGTGGGCTACAAATTACAATGGGAGATATAAAAGGCATGTTAAAAGAGCAATGTTACAATAGTCATGAGGTATTTCATTAGCCAGGTAGATGGAAAATCAGGTTGCTGCTGGATCTCAAGAGAGAGAATATGTAAAGCAGCTTGAGGTTGAGCACATAAGGGAATCATTATTCTGGATTGTGTGTTGTGTAATGAACCGGATTTGATTAGGGAACTTAAGGAAAAGGAACCCTTAGGAGGCAGTGATCATAAAATTTTAGAATTTACCCAGCAAATTGAGAGGGAGGAGCTGGCCAAAGTTGGTTGGAAGGGAGCACTAACAAGGATGACAGCAGAGCAGCAATGGCTGGAATGGCTGGGAGCAATTCGGAAGGTCCAGGAAAGATTCATCATAAAGAAAAAGTAGTATGTAAAGGCAGGATGACACAGCCATGGCTGTCAAAACCAACAAAAAAAAAAAATCAAGATAGAGAACAAACAGTAGTGGTAAGTTAGAGGATTGGGAAGCCATTAAAAACCAACAGAAGGCAACTGGAAAGCCACAAAGAGCAGAAAGCTGAAATATGAAGGTAAGCCAACCAATAAAATCAAAGAATACCAGCCGCTTTTTCAGATGTAAAGAGTAAAAGAAAGGTGTGAGTAGATATAGGACTGCTGGAAAATGATACTGGAGAAGTAGTGGGGGACAAGGAAATGGTGGACAAAAAGTACCTTTTCATCAGTCTTCTCTATGGAAGGCATTAGCAGAATGCCAGAAGTTTGAGAGTGTCAGGGGGCAGAAGAGATTGCAGTTTCTACTATTGGGGAGAAGATGCTTGGAAAACTGAAAGGTCTGAAGGTAGACAAGTCACCTGGACCAGATGGACAGTGGAATGGAAAATTATAAATCTCACTCCACTCTTCAAGAAGGGAAGGAGACAGAAGAAAAGAAATTATAGGCCAGTTGGGAGTCAATTGTTAAGGATATGGTTTTGGGGTACTCTGAGACAAATGATGAAATAGGCCACTGTTAGCATGGTTTCCTTAAGGAAAAATCTTGCCTGATAAATCTGTTAGAATTCTTTGAGGAAATAATAAACAGGATAGACAAAGGAAAATTGGTGGATGTTGTGTACTTGGGTTTTCAGAGGCCTTTTACAAGGTGCCACAGACTTAACAATGTAATTGCCAATGGTATTACAGGAAAGATACAAACATGGATAGAGCATTGGCCGATTGGCAAGAGGCAAAGTGTAGAAATAAAGGGATCCTTTTCTGATCGGGTGCTGGTGACTAGTGGTGTTTCATAGATCTCGTTATTGGGACTGCTTCTTTTTACATTGTATGTTAATGATGGAATTGATGGTTTTGTGGCCAAGTTTGCAGATGAAACAAAGATACGCAGAGGGGCAAGTAATGTTCAGAAAACAGGGAGACTGCATATGGACTTAGATTAGGACACTGGGCAAAGAGGTGGCAGATGGAATAGAGTGACAGGAAATGCATGGTCATGTACTTTGAGTATTTTCTAAATGGGGAGAAAATTCAAACTCCCAGGTGCTAAAGGACTTGAAAGTCCTTATGCAGTATTCTCTAAAAGTTGATTGGCAGGTTGAGTCTGTGATCAGGAAGGCAAATCACAATGTTAACATTCAATTCAAGAGGACCAGAACATAAAAGCAAGGATGTAATGCTGAGAGTTTATAAGGCACTAGTGAGGCATCACTTGAAGTACCATGAGCAGTTTTGGGCCCCTTATTTAAGAAAGGATGTGCTGACATTGGAGAGGGTACAGAGGACATCATGGGAATGATTCCAGGAATGAAAGGCTTATCGTATAAGGACTAATTGATGGCTCTGGTCTTGTACCCACTGGAAGTGATAAAAATGAGGGGGGGATCTCATCAAAACCTATCAAATATTGAAAAGGCCTTGATAGAGTAGATGTTGAGAGGAAGTTTCTTATGGTGGGGGAGTCTAGGGCCAGAGGACACATCCTCAGAATACAGGGATGTTCATTTAGAACAGAGATCAGGAGGTGGTGGATCTGTGGCATTTGTTACCACAGGTGGCTGTGAAAGTAGTTATTGGCTGTATTTAAGGCGGAGGTTGATAGGTTTTTAATTAGTCAGGGTGTGTAACATTACAGGGAGAAGACAGAAGAATGGGGCTGAGAGGGAAATGGATCAACCATGATGAAATGATAGAGCACACAATGGACTGAAAAGTGGCCTAATTCTGTTCTTATGTCTTATGGTGTTTCCAAATATATGTAGAGCTTATCTCTCAAAATCCCCTTTAGTGACCTACCTATTGTAAATGTTAGGCTTACTGATCTATAATTCCAAGGTTTTTCTTCACAGTCCTTCTTCAATAAAGGCACACCATACTTCACCTATTACAAATGACAACACATATATCTCAGCCAGGGCTCCCATATTCAGCAGGCCTCAATCATAACAATCTATTATTCACTTGGAAAAGGCTAATAAAAAGAAGTTAGATTTAAGCAGAGTGACCATTGTTGCAGTGGGCCAGTGTTAGAATGGTTAGTTTCAGGCTTTGCTCAAGAGGTTTAAGCAAGAAGAGGCAAAGACTAAGGCAAGTTTCTGGAATATTTCTTTCTTTCTATCCTTGTCTGTTACTACATAGCTAGTGTAGTGAGAATGGGTCCAGGGTTAGGGGTTTGTTCTTCCTTTGAGATGTGGGAACTATGGGAGACCTCCAATATCCCTGATAACTACATCTGCATGAAGTGTATACAGCTGCAGATCCTTACAAACTATGTTAGGGAACTGGGGCCGTATCTGAAGACCTTTGGCTAATACGGGAAAATGAGGAGGTGACTGATAGGAGCTACAGGGAGGTAGTCACTCTTAAGTTGCAAGAGGCAAGTAGCTGGGTGACTGGCAGGAGAGGGAAAAGGAATAAGCCAACCGTGCTGAGTGCCTGTCACTATTTCCCTCAAAAATAAGTATACGGCTTTGGATACTGTTAGGGGTGATGACCTACCAGGGGAAAGTGGCAGCAACCAGTTTTCTGGCACTGTGGTTCAGAATGGAAAGGGGAGAAGAGGAGTGCAGTAATGGAACAGAGAAACAATGAGGAGATTCTGTTGATATTCAAGAGACATACAGATGGAACGTTGCTCCCTAGGTGCTAGGGCCAGGGACACTTTGGATCAAGTTGACAGCATTTTAAAGGGAAAGGGTCAACAACCAGAAGTCATAGTATACATTTTTATTTATTGAGATAAAGTGCAGATAGGCCCTTCTGGCCCTTTGAGCCGTGCCAACCAGCAAAACCCTCAAATTTAATCCTAGCCTAATCACAGGACAATTTACAATGATCAATTAACCTACAAACAAGTACAGCTTTGGACTGTGAGTGGAAACCGGTGTACCCGGAGGAAACCCACATGGCTACGGGGAGAAAGTACAAACTCCTTACAGACAGCGGCAGGTTAGGTATGAAAAGAGATGAGGCCCTGAAGAGAAAATATAGGAAGGTAGGTCCTCCCTGAAAAGCAGGACTGCAAGGGTAGTAATTTCTGGATTGCTATGTGCCAGTACCATGTGCAGTGTACAATGTGCCAGTAGGATAAGAATAGGATGATTTGGCAGATAAATACATGACAAGGAATTGGTGCAGGGGGCACAGTTTCAGATTTCCAGATCATTGGGATCTCCTCTAGGGAAAGTATGACCTGTACAAGGACAGGTTACACTTGAACTTGAAGGGGACCAATAGCCTTTCTGGCAGATTTGCCGGAGCTGTTGCAGCGATTTTAAACTAATTCGGCTGGGAGATGAGAACTAGAATAAAAGGGCAAAGGATGTAGTAGTTGATGTACAAGTAGATCCAGTGTGTATTGAGACTGTGAGGAAGAATAGGTAAATGATAGGGCAAAATTGCAGTCAGCAGGATGGGTTGAAGTGTACCTTTAAACTAAATAGTAGGTTCAACAGTGGGGTATATGGGGTGTCCAGGGAGGGACAGCACCTCTGGTGAAGAGGCTTGTCACGTCTATTCCAGGTCAGCTCACTCATCTTTTGTTATGACGAGATACTCAGCCCTCACCTGTGGCTCCAAGTAGCTGTTTGCATATGCAACAGCACCAACACCCTGGTACTCTGCTTTGACTGATGGGTTAAACCAGATGAGGGTAGCCAGTGGCTTTATACCCCGGTGAGATAGGAACATGCAGCATGTGAAGTCAGCTCTCGTGGACAAGGCGGATGAGATCTACAGTGAACTCCAACAGCTAGGAAGGCAGTTCTGCAGTGCTCCATGGGGAGCAAAGGGCACTTTGAAAATGTGATGATAAAGTAAAAGGGAAGGAAAGTTCAGGAGATGTTCTGAAAGTCTCCAGGCTAAATAAAAAGTAAAAATGTTTAGAAAGAGACAAGAATTTATCTTCCGGTAACATGGAATTGAAAAGTGTGATAAATACAGGACTGAAGGCATTATATTTGAATGTACACAGGTTAAGTGCAATTGGAGATTGGCAGGCATGACATTGTAGGCATCACCGAGTTGTGGCTGAAAGAATTGCCACTTCACATATGAGATGACTTTCCAAAGTTTGTACTGAAACCTCTTGTATTTTACTTGGGCGCCACACCTGAATGCCACTGATCTGGCCCTCAGCAGATTTCTGATCTCATGGTTCATCCAGGACTTCTGGCTGACTCTGAATGATTTTTTGGGGACATACTTGTCTATGACTGTTTTTATTAAGTCCTGACAACGTGGTGTATTCATCCACATCCTCCAAAGAGTCCTAGAACACAGCCTAGTCTACCGACTTGAAGCAATCCTATAGCCACTCCTCTGACTCCAGCAACTACCTCTTTGTTTTCCTTATCTCTGGAGCCCTGCACTCTAGCCTCTGCCTGTATGCAGGTAGGAAGACAGCCAAGTGATCAGATTTCTGAAAACGCCGTCTAGGGATGGAACGGTGTACATTCCTAATAGTAGTATAGCAGTGGTTGAGTGTTTTGGGACTCCTGGTGCTACAAATTATGTGTTAATGACAACTAGACAGAGATTTCTTCAACCAAGCCTAAATGAAGTCCCCAGTTATGATTTGAAAGGCCTTAGGGTAGGCTGTTTCTTGTTTGTTGATGGCAGCATTCAATACTTCGACTGCCTGCTTAACATCTGCTTTTGAGGGTATGTAAACTGCAGTCAGGATCATAGAGAAGATCTCTCTTGGTAAAAAGAATGGTTAGTGCTTAATCATTAGATGTTGCAGGTAGGGGGAACAAGAGTGCAACTAGTCTGCTGTGTCTAAACACCACAATGAGTTTATCATGAAACACAGACCCCCATCTTTTGCCTTCTGCGTATCAGCAGTCTGGTCCATTCTGTGTATTGAGAAGCCCTTGGGTCTTATCAACATATCCCACATGTCCAGACTGAGCCAGGTCTCTGTGAAACACAGAACACAGCAATTTCTCCTTTCCATCCAATACAGCAACTTTGTTCTCAAGCAACTGTATATTTGTTGACAAGATCCAGGGTAGAGGAACTTGCTTGCATGCTTGAGAGTTAAGTCCACCAAGTTCTTCAGAAGATCATGAAATTACTAGTTCATTAATACAGTTCAAAAGTATGTTACTTAAAGGGAAATTACAAGTTGCAAATTGCAATGAGAGTAGTTAATAAGTATATTTATAAGTTTTGTAAGCGGCCAGCAAGAAGTCACAATGGTTTCCAGCAGCTTATGAAATTTCTAAAACCAGGAGTCATGGGTATAAGGGGCAGGGCATTCAGAGGGAACCTAAGGCCCAAGGATTTTTTCTGCTGGAGAGAGACTGAAGGCTGACATACACAAATTTAAGAATTTGCTAGAATCACCAAGGGAATAGAAGACTTCTAGCTAAATGCTAGAAACTGGATTAATGTGGCACTTGATGGTTGGCATGACATGGTGAACAATGGGCCTGTTTTCATACTGTTATCAGGTTGATTCATTTGTGACTTTGCTTTTACATCCACTGAAAATAAATTTGAAAAGATATGCGATTTTATTATTTGAATGGAATCGATTGTTAGGGATGAGATTACCAAGTATCTAGAAGCACATGACAAGATAAGCCAAAGCCAGAATGGTTTCCTGAAAGGAAAATTCTGCCTGACTAACCTACTAAAATTATTTGAGGAAATTACAAGCAGGGTAGACAAAGGAGATGTAGTAGATGCGCTGTGCTTGGATTTTTAGAAGGCTTTTGACAAGGTGCCGCACATAAGGCTGCTTAGCAAGATCAGAGCAGATGGAATTACAAGAAAGTTACTAGCATGGGTGGAGCATTGGCCTATCAGCAGAAAACAAAGAGTAGGAATAAAGGGATCCTATTCTGGCTGGCTGCCAGTTACCAGTAGAATTCCACAGGAGTCGGTGTTGGGACCACCGCTTTTTACAATGTATGTCAATGATTTGGACAATGGGATTAATGGATTTGTGGCTGAATTTGCCGATGATACAAAGATAGGTGGAGGAGCAGGTAGTGTTGAGGAAACAGAGAGCCTGCAGAGATTTAGATAGTTTAGGGGAATGGGCAAAGAAGTGGCAAATGAAATGCAATGTTGGAAAGTGTACGGTCAAGCATTTTGGTGGAAGAAATTAATGGACAGACTCTTATTTAGATGGGGAAAGAATTCAAAATGTAGAGATGCAAAGGGACTTGGGAGTCCTTGTGCAGGAAAACCCTAAGGGTAAACCTCCAGGTTGAGTCAGTGGTGCAGAAGGCGAATGCAATGTTGACATTCATTTCTAGAGGTATAGAATACAAGAGCAGGGATGTGATGTTGAGGCTCTATAAGGCACTCGTGAGACCACACTTGCAGTATTGTGTGCAGTTTTGGGCTGCTTATTTTAGAAAGGATATAATGACATTGGAGAAGGTTCAGAGAAGATTCACAAGAACGATTCTCTGGAGTTCAGGAGAATGAGGGGGGATCTCATAGAAACATTCCGAATGTTAAAAGGCTGAACAGATTAGATATGGCAAAGTTATTACCCATGGTAGAGGAGTCTAGGAGAAGAGGGCTCAACTTCAGAATTGAAGGACATCCATTTATTAGAGAGATGCAGAGAAATTACTTTAGTCAGAGGGTGGTAAATCTGTGGAATTTGTTGCCACGAGCAACTGTGGAGGCCAAGTCATTGGATGCATTTAAGGCAGAGATAGATAGGTTCTTGATTAGCCAGGACATCAAAGGGTATGGGAAGAAGGCAGGGGAGTGGGGACGACTGGAAGAATTGGATCAGCCCATGATTGAACGGTGGATCAGACTCGATGGGCTGAATGGCCTACTTCTGCTTCTATATCATATGGTCTTATGGAATGCTCATGATCATATAGGTTTTCCAACTACCCCTTTTGATCTGCATCTGATGAGTTACCACAATAGGTTTTCTTTTACTCACAGCATGCATGTGCACCTCCAGCACTAATTTGAATTATCTAACTTCTTCCAACATCATTACTGTGCCTGTACCTATATTATGTACCTCTTCAAGTGCAAGCTGCAGGATATTTATGACCTTTGCCAGAAATAGGTTCATTGCAAAGTCTAAGGTGAAATGATTCACATCACAGCAATGAAATATATATTGAAATTACCTTGGCTCAACAAATGTTTTAATTCAGCAATCAACTGCTTCTCCAAGCAAATGTCTGCAGGTTTCAAAATTTTAACTTTATAAAATTATCAGATTAAATGATACTATAATGTTGCAATAACTGCATTGAACAAGAGACTACCGATTCTGCAACCAGAACAAAACACACAGTGCTGGAATGACGCAACAGTTTGAACAGCATTTATAGGGGGAAACCAATTTTGTCCTTTTGCATAACTTGCAAGCAGATAGATTTACAGGACCCAACATTCCAGGCTGGTTTTCCTCAGAAGAGTGATAGCTTTGTTATCACTATCAAAAATTCCAGTTTCCTCTGCAATGTTCTTAGCATGAAAGAGCCACCAGGTTCAGGTTATTATCCCTCAACCATCAAGCTCTTAAACAGGAGGAGATAACTTCACTCATCACAACACTCTTCCACACTTACGGGCTCACTTTTATGGACCCTTCACCTCATATTCTTGATATTTATTGCTTTTTTTTCTTTTTGTAATTGCGCTGTTTATTGTCTTTGGTCGTTTGTCTTTTGTTACGTACCCCGTAACTGGGTGTCTTACCAGCAAAGATAGAAGTGTCCATTGGAGTCTGGTACTATTTTCCAAACAGTGTTTATTAATAAAAATATACAAATCAATATCAACAATGCAAATATACAGATAATACACATTAGCAATACTAAACCTAAAAAGTGTGGGTATAATAATAATCAATAATAAATAAGCTCTATCGTAGGGGATAATGAATTGTCATATGTGAATATAAAGTTCAGTTCAGTTCATACAGGCTGAGGTAGTTGTTGGTCGATGTGTTGTAATTGTTGGAGAGAGAGAGAGCGAGAGAGACAGAGAGAGCAAGAGAGAGAGCGAGCGAACAGTGACAGCTAGTCAAACCTTCCTTTACGTTCTTGATCCGTCGATGCGTTGTGGCCATTAAGGTATGACCCCTCTGTCCTTTAGCTAGATCATTCTTCTATGGTGGACTCGTCACCCAGGCAAAGGTGGTCACACACACAAGCCCCCACCGGCCTCGCTATAAACACTGTGAGTTAAAATTGACCGATCCTTCGTTCGGTCTCCAATGCCCCACACTTTTCTCGTGGGTTCCAACACTTAAGCAGTGCTCACTAGTGTGTCTCTTGGTGTGTCTGAGGGGTGTCTCCCCAGACCTCACTTTTATCCCTACTCACGGGGTCACAGGAGTCAATCAGTTTTGAATGGCTTAGCCCATCAAACCAGCCCACTCCGGCTGTCCACTGAGGAATTTTAATGAACAGAATAGTACCAAGTAAACAGCCCTCTCCGAAGCCATAAGTCTTACAGGAGTCATAATATGGTGGAACAACAAGTATCTTCCTCCCTGTATTATCTCTCCCTTATCTGAAGCAAATGTTCCAATCCAAGTATGTTTTTGTTCCATCTCTTTCTCTCTCATTAGCAGCCTGGAAACAGTAACGGTTTGTAATTCTCCCAGGGGAGGGGGACATGGGCAACCTTGCACTCTTCTGCCCATCACAGCTGCTCATCCTTCGTAACACTATCATTGTTGTTGTACATTAGTTGTTCATCTGTCTTGTTGTATGCAGTCTTTCATTGATTCTATTGTATTTCTTTGCATTTACTGTGAATTCCCACAAGAAAATGTATTTCAGGGTTGTATATAGTGCATACATGGACCTTGATAATACATCTATTTTGAACCTTGTGAAGTTCTGTGCCTTTCAAGTAGATAAAAAACATCTCGCATATTTTCAATTATTCACTGAGCCCAACAGACGTATCCACCCTGAATCTGGTCTGCCATGTTTTCTGGAGTTCTGTTTGTTGCCATGTTTCTCTAAAAATGTACCCTTTGGGATTTGGTATGCTTTTCATATATCTCCTAAGGTTTCTTAATGACTCCACCTCATCTCATTTTTTCCTATGTCATCGTTGTCAGAAATCTAATATCAGAGTTCTTTATGTAATCTTGCAGATAAGCAACTGATCAGATTCATGAACCAGTAGATCAGCACAGCATGATTGTTTATCTCCCAAGTGCTCCAAAGACATTATTTCTACCAAGGGAATAGTCAATCACCAGTCTTTCCCTAATAAAATAGCAGACTTTTAGCCAATAGTCATCTTTGAACAGCTGATACAGTACCAAAACCAAAAAATTCTGCAAATGGGGTCTCAACAAAGGCCTGTACAATTTCAACCTGACTTGTTTTTCTTTGTATTCCAATCCCTTACAGTAAAGGCTTAAGTATAATTTGTCTTCCTAAATGTTTGCTGTGCCTTGTGTTGGTTCATGACACACACCAAGATCATCCTACATACTGACTAGTTTTTCATTATTTAAAACACTTTACACGTTTTTATTCGTACCTCCAATTAAATAACTTCACATTTCCTCACCTTATATTCCATCTGTCAACACCACTTACTACTTTTGTTCTGCATCACAACTTACTTTCACCTATTAAAGACCCAGTGTGTAATGTATCATTAGCAAACTTTATATTACAATTTGTCTTTTCATCTGAATCCTCAGTATATGCTGTTAATGTCCAATAGCGTAACACTGATCCCCATCAGTCAAAAGACTGTCAACTTGAAAAAGGTTAACTGGTCCATAGTGCAGTACAGTCGGCCCTCATCCGCGAATTCAACCAACCGCGAATCCTGAAAACCCGAAAGTGTTCTTCCAGCACTTGTTGTTCGAGCATGTACAGACTTTTTTTCTTGTCATTACTCCCTAAACAATGCAGTATAACAACTATTTTACGTAGCATTTACATTGTAATAGTTGTTATAGGTAATCTAGAGAAGATTTAAAGTATACGGGAGGATGTGCGTGGATTATTGTGGATTGGGATCGAAAAAAATCGGAAGTTCTCTTACTAAGTAAGTCGGAACAGGTACATCCAGTATTATTTAGTGTCAGTTATCAAATGTTTGTCTTAGTTTCTAGTATATATTTTACCTTTCTATGCATATAAAACACTTAAGAACGTATGTTTCAGCGCCGGGCTTGGGAAATTCCCAAGTTCGATCCAGTGACAGACCACTCCCGAGTGCGCTCTCCACCGTGCCGGGTTGATGTGGAGGATCAAAAACCCAAAACCCAATAATTAAACCACTGCGTTGCTCAGTAATAATCGTAGCTTTCATCGGGGCAGGGCCTTTCACATGCTCTATTAAAATTGTTCCGATTGTTGACTAACTGTAGCCTAAAGCTTTTCCAATGACTGATGGCGTTTCACCTCTTTCCGATCGCTTTATTACTTCCACCTTATTTTCAATCGCAATCGTGATTATTTTCGTGAACAGAGACACCACAGATTCAGAACTACGCCGGGTCGTAATGCCCACCGCTCTGAACATGTTAAATAAAGTCTGGGGTTCCGCTGGGTCCTAAAGACCACCGCATTAATTCAGGTTAAATAAGGGGCTTGAGCATCTGCGATTTTTGGTATCCGCAGGGGGTCTCGGAACCAATCCGTCGCAGATAACGAGGGCCGACTGTACTTTTTCCTCTCCCTTCTTTCCTAATCCCCAACATTATATTTGTAATGTTTCAATCTAATGGCATTGTTCTAGAATCTAGGGATTTTTTCCAGATCATCACCAAAGCATCAATTATCTCTGCAGTTATTATCTTTAGCATATATCTGAGATGCAAGGCACAGTACATTGATAATTCATGGACAGTCATGATCTTTTCTTATTCTGAAAAAAATAACTGAATCCTTTTTGAACCATAGACCAACCAATATTCAAAAGACTATAACAAATAAAGTACAGGATTTTGAATACTACTTATGTGGCAGCATTTATTTGTATGTCAACAATGTGTTATGTGCAGACTGTGGTGGTAGACCAGAGCAGAGTTTTCCGTAGTAGAGTACTACGATACAAATCAATTTAGCACAGTCATGGCAGTATTACTTCCACGGGATGTTCCAGCAAGTTTCTCTGAATGCTAGGAATTTGGCCAAGTCCATGTGCCCTGTAATATTTTCACTTTCTCTTTTACATTGCACTGAGCCTTGGCTATCATAGTAAACAAAGTTGAGTGCTGGGTTCCCATCTGCAGCTAAACTCCTCACGTTTAGTATTACCTGACATGTAATCCTGGACAAAATTCACAATTCACGAAATTGAAACTAATGCTGGTCCAGTGAAATAGCAAGTTTCTTATTTTGTGTAAAGGACCAGTGTAGAGTGACATCATCCATTAAGCAACTGAGAGCATCGACTCCTAGAAAATGGAAACGGTATTTTCCCTTGAGAATGATCACAGAGAACCAATTCTTTCCTCACTACATCTGCACCATAGAAATAGTACCAAGCCGCTGTGATATTCTTCTGCAATCTGCTGCATGGAGCTTTGAAAACCAGCGGGTCTCTAGGGAAACTCCTTCAAGCGGACAGAGCAATTTCAGTGAGACACACTGTGCTTAATACTTCTTGCTATAGGTGTGTTTATGGTGATCCCAATAGATGCATTACACACTTGAAACTACTGTGCAGTCATCAGAAGCAGAACAGATGTGTTCTGCCTCATAATAGATAAGAGGAAAGTTGTTCATTTCTATAAATTCTAAACTGAAGAGTGTTCAGCCACATTTCAATTTTTGAAAAACACAATTAGCCTAGAAGCTGTGATTCCTAAGAGATTTGTGATGTTTTGTAGGCAGAGCTGAACCACTCTGCCAGTAGAGATCAAGGTCGCAATTTCCTGAGCATGAATCAGCTACCACCACTTGGAATGTTATGTATCGCAGTTTATAGTCTGATGATCCCTGTAAACAAGGTTTCAGGTGCACAACTTGCTGATTGCAGGCTATTTTATTCAACAAGACAAACAGGAAAGCTAATTTCAAAGTGCTGTAATGATTTGGGCCATAGTAGTATAGTGGTTAGTGCAATGCTATTACAGCTTGGTGCATTTTAGGTCAACTCCGAAATCATCTGTAAGGACTCTAGATGTCCAATCCGTGGAATGCATGGGTTTTCTCTGAGTGCTCCAGTTTCTTCCAGCAGTCCAAAGACGTACCAGTTAGTAAGTTAACTGGTCATTTTAACCTGTTCCGTGATTAGGCTAGGATTAAGTCAATGGTTGATGGGTGGTGAGGCTTAAAAGTCCAGAAAGGCCTAACCCACCGTGTCTTTCAATCAAATCAATGAATAGCTAAATTGTTATGATTGCGTGTGCAATATTTGATCTGATCTGAATTGCACAAATTACAGAGAAAGACTTAGTGGTTGGAGTGCAAGATGGAAGTAACAGAAATGTCCATCATAGTGTTATTTGTGGGACATGGATGTGGATGTAGCCCAAGTATGCACTACTACTACTTCTACAGCATCGACTCAGGACTAGGGGGCCGGCGTCAGGCACGATGACGGACTCGCCACTCCTTCCTCTCTCTCATCAGTGTGTTCAGTTCATCTGCATTAGCCGCGCCACTATCTTCTAGGAGCGTGTTGACCATAGTCTTGGGAGGGCGCCCAGGGTTCATCCTCCCATGCTTGGGCTCCCATGTGATGACTAGGCTGGCAGGTAGCTCAGGGTGGTGTAGAGTGCCCCGCTAGTTGCAGTCTTCTCACCTCGATTTTAGTAGTGAACATCCGTAGGTCGTCTTAGAGCTCAACGTTCGTCATGTGCTGTTGCCAACTCACGTCAAGAGCCATCTGGAGCATTCATGTATAGCAACCATTTAGTGACTTTCGCTTGGCCTTGGTGAGTGTCCACGTCTCACATCCGTACGTGGGAATGGACTATGACTGCTATGAAGATCCTCTTTTTGAGTCCTCTGGTCAGGTTCAACCTCCAGATTTCCTTCATTTTGTTCATAGCCCTCCATGCCAACGTCTTCAGTATCTTTATGTCCTTCTCGGACATCATCATTCTTGACCCAAGGTACTTGAAGTCTAAGACTTTCTTAATAGTATCATTCTTTACAGTCTTGAGAGTACCTTCATCGCAGTTGAATGCCATGTACTCTGTCTTTTTAGCATTTAGGTGAAGTCTAACTTTATTGCACTCAATTTCCACTTTTGTCAGTAGCTTCTGTGCTTCCTCCATCTGGTCAGAGAGCAGGACTATGTCATCTGCAAGATCAAGATCTGTGAGCGTATCCGGTCTAACCCTTTTGGTTCATCCTGGTTTTATGGTAAAACCAAGCTTGTCATAAACATTGGTAGCTTGACATAGAGCGTAATCAAGGGCAATTATAAAGATGTAGAGTGCCAGAGTGTCTCCTTTCAGCACACAAGCTAGGAGCTCGAACACTGCTGTTTCTCAGTCTGGTGATACAACTTTCACCATGGTCTTGGTATAGCTGGATTCCTGTTTTCAGTAGATGGTCTGGCACTCCGTAAGCTTTCAGGATCTTCAGCATTTTACCTCAGTGAATGGAGTCAAAAGCTTTGCAAAAATCGATGAAAGTAAGCACGGCTGATAGGTTGTTCTTCTTGACTTCCTCGATGATTCTACGGAGAGCAAGCATTTGCATTACTGTTGTGCACTTCTGCCGAAAACCATTCTGATTGAATCTTAGCTCGGGGTTAATGGTGGTGCAAATCCTGTTCAAGATCATCCAATTGTATAGCTTAGCTAAGATGCAGGTCAAGCTGAAAGCGCAGCAGTTATCTGTCTTTGTGAGGGATAGGGATAATGTTTGAGAGTGACCACTGTTCTGGTTTGTTGCCTTTCATCAGTGCTGTATTACATATGTCCAGCAAGGACGCAATTCTTCAGGACATCTGGTGGTATCCTATCTGGTCCAGCGCTCCTGCCCTGTTTGAGTGCCTTCTTCAGTTCCTCAATGGTGAATGGGCAGTCATCGATGTCAACTTACGTTAGTATTGTGGGTATGTCCTCTTCTTCTTCCGTGATCGTCAGAGGGCTTCCCAGCAGGTTTTTGAAGTGGTTAAACCATGTCTGGACACGGTCCTCTGCTGTTTTACTACTTACTTGACCAGATGGGGACTTCTTCCGTCTGCTGATCTCATTGACTAGGCGCCATGCTTCTCCATGCTGCTTGTCTTCATTAGCAGCCTCCACCCCTCTAATCCTCTCAGCCAGTTCCTCTTCCTTCAGTCGTATGCAAGTACATGTTTTTGAACCATCTGAATTGTTAGAGAAATCTGAGGCACTGAAGAATGCTAAGAGCAAAAACTATATTATTACAGCTTTTCATTAGTATCTGTTATTTGAGCTCAGAGCTGTGACAATTGTGTATCTTTCTTTCATACCTTCATTGTGAGGTGAAACTTTACATGTCAAAGTGCTAATACTGACAAATCTAGCATGGTGACAAAATTTCTTCTTGCACTGTTGTCACACAAAGCCAAACATTCCAGTCAGCAATTTTCTTTTAAACTGTTACTACTGACACCTCTTCTCAGAGGACTTTCTTACCACCCACATAATTTTATGGATACTTTCATGCCTTTTTCTCTCAAACTCATTCACAAGGATATTAAAAACTGCAAGGTGTTTTTTTCCTCTGCACCACCTCCTTTGCATCCATTTAAAATATTACAATAGTACATACAAATCCAGTACTGCAGCAGTGAAGAAGCATTCTTTTGGCGGTGAACACTGATGCCATTTAGCACAGAAATGAGTTAACAAATGTATCGTTTTGAGCTACAAAATTAATAATAGCATTTTTTTAAACGTACATATTTTAAGATTGATGGGATTGAATATCATGTTCAATGTGCATCAGTCTTGGTTCATCAGCAGGACTTTGGGAATGATCTAGGTAAATCCCTCTCTTGAAGGATGCTGTGTAGTAATGGGCTCTGAGAAGGACAACAAAGAATGAAAATGTTTGAGGCTACCTACTGTATCTTTGAGAGGTAGTTAACACATTCAACATGTTCTTTCCAGCTGAAATTCCCATTTGCTTGTTGCCCCATATTTAAGTGTGAAAGAATGGTGATTAGCCCAATATTTTTTTATATGATGCTACACAGGCATACTGCACCGGTACATCTTCCAACTCGCACCAGTTAACAAACTTATTTTTGTCCATCTCCGCTCTGCTGCCTGCGCGATTCCACAGCCCCTGACAATCCAATCCGGGACGAGCACCCTCACATCAAACTCGCCCCGAGAAAAAACAGCTTTTCCACTAGCCTGGGTTTTCACTCCGGCGACACTGGAGAATCCCCGAAGTTAAAGGCTTCAGCGGTCAGCTCCCTTCGATGCTCCAATCCCCCTCCCGTTAGGGGTCCTCATTGGTGTGCTAGACATTACCGTCACCGGGAACAGATGCACTAGTGGCATTCCCCTCTTAAAGGTGATTTCTCTTGCCGTAGTATTCCTGACACTTACAGCTATACGCCTTGCATGTACCACCCCTGGTCTCTGCACTTCGGGCCTCACCAGCACCCCCACTGGAAATCGTGTCTCCCCTTCAAGATCCTCGGTGCATCCAGTGTTTCAAGCGGTATTCAAAGAAGGGGTTGCCCTCCAAGGGCTGGACCCGGAGCGTAAACGAGGGATGGTGTGGTGTACGCAGGTGAGGCCCAAGGTGATTCGACCAGGAGAGGTAGTACTCATGATGGGGACCCCCAGATTCCCTGGAGTGCCAACGGGCGAAGTCCTGTTAGTAGACGCCCCGGACGTTCCAAGAGATCCCGGACGAGCCCCCACAAATGTAACACTTACCCAACAGGCTGATATATGTCTAGGGGAAAAGGAGATCCAGCCACTCACCAACCCCACCTCCCATACTCGCAGGTGCTGTGAGAATCAAGTTTATGCTGCACATACCACACAATATCAAACTCACACCAGATACCATTACAGAATACACTTTAAAGATTTTACTAAAACTAAAAAAGTACTATGCAATACAGTATGTATGAAAGAAAAGAAAATAAAGCAAAAGGCACCAACTTATCAAAGTTCAGTCAGTTTAGTGCACATCATTGGAGCTCAACCATCGAACCATTCGACCCCTCGTCGCTTGCCTCTGATCTCCATGTCCTCGCACCTGGGACCACCCCCGGTGGTCGACCGAGCAGTGCAGCGCATGTCCACCTTCCTCGGTGTCTCCTTCCCGCCTCTCCTCAAAAGACCGCGAAACCCCCCAAGCTCCCAGCCCCACAAGACAAAATAACATTCCCCATTGGTTAACAAATGAATACAATCCCCATATCAGCAAGTCCAAAGCTAAACAACTGCGAGAAAAAAAAACACTTATCAGACATAAAAGCATTCCTACTCTCGCAAACCAAAGAAGCCATTTTGATTACATACATAGTACATAAGAATACTAGCACACCATAGGAGATTAGGAATTCAGTTTGTTATTTTCAAAAGATCATGGATGCAGCTTTTGTGTAGCAGCCAAACCAAACAAAACCACAACAACTGCCACTGCTGGTGATCATACAGATTTGTTAAAATTGCGTGACATACACTCACTCTAGTACAATTGCTCCGAAGGAATGTATTTGATCCTTTATTAGCAATTAGCAAACATGCAATCTCAAAATTATGAAATTTAAGCATACCCAAGTGTAAGCTAAGCACAACTGAGCATTATTGAGTGGTCAACAAAAGATATAACATCAGCTGGTCCCCAGCTACTACAAACTGTCCAGAGCAAAGCACAAATCTGTGACTTACTCCTTTCGCTTTTACCACACACTCATGCCTGTGACTAGTTACCGTAATAATCATACAACACAGATTACAATGCAGATGGAGAATAGATACATGCTGCTACCTTCGAGCCCCCTAATTATTATTCTAGGATAATTACAATTACATACTACCAAGACACAGGAGATGTGAAATCTCAACATTTATACAATGGCTTCTTTCGGTAAGCAGACGATCCTGATCTTCTCCTTACAAACCATGTTGCTCCCTTGACTGCATTCAGAAAAAACTGTCTTGAATTGCTGCTGCCAAAGCTCATTCAAGAGCAAATCTGAAGTCCCATTAACTGTCAGTACAGTCTTTTCCACCACCACGGCCTCCTTTCAATGACCAAACCAGCATTGTTCTGATTGCATAGAGTCTATCATGGCGAATCACTTGCAACAGCTCCAATGCCTTAGGTACATTCACCCTTATCAGCAGCACAATTTCTAGCAAAAATCAACATGCTTCAGATGAGATCTCCCTGTTGAGGAAAATTCCCTTTGTAGACCTGTCTATACATTAGGTAGTTCACAATACTTTTCACTACCTAAGCCCCACTTCCAGTCCTGAAATGATGTAGAGTAGCTACTCACAACATTCTCATAACCCATCATGCGTAAGAGAATGGGTGTTCCTTTTCCTGTCAGGTTGAGCTTGGAGTGAGGCTCACAGTGCAGAACACTTCCTTGATCTCAGAAAGGATAAGTAATCAGTGTCTTGTTACTCTTCTTAGACTTCACCTGAACTGGAATTACAGGAAGCTTACAGTCAAGATCACCAGCCCCTGTAAGGCCATTAGATACAAGGCAGGACTCAGTACTGTGTTTGCTTCAATCACGGCTTGTTTCAAATTTGCACCCTCTTTATCAGTTCTGGGCTCAGTTTTAGCTTCTCTTTCCACAGTAGTGGCAAAGCTGCTTCCTTTAGCTTGAGAATGATTTTGAGATCCAGTTTTGTCCACTCCTTTACATACTGCCAGCGATGTAGCTTTGTATTTTTTCCCCAAACATTGGGTGTGTAGCAATCTTTACTTGCCTTTCAATAAAATCAGCAATGTCAGTGCCATTGGATATGGCATAGGTTCAGAGTGGCTTCTTGGTGAAGGCTGAGAGTGAACACCTTGAACTACCCCTTAGGGTTCAAACTCATGGCTCACAGACACATGCTCCTCAAATGTATCCACACTAACATCGATTATCCCACCGCTGACTAATCAACCGAAATAAAGTCTTTTCATCCATTAAACAATCCTTCAATAAATCTCTGAATCTCCTTTCTCTGTGGAATTCATTCTATACAACTTGAGATTTCATTGTCCCACTTGATACCTCCAATTACTTACAGTAGGCATTGTTTGCTGAAACACTTAAACATAGCAAGAATCAAATCAGATGGAACTGGCCATCTATGGAGATACACATGTAGTCACTGCTCACTCATGCATCTTCTGTCTTCATTATGCTGCCACCTCAGCCTCAATAGGAAATACTTGCTCAAATTCTCATGATAATGGGGGGAGTGCTGTTGCAGAGGGATGAGGTAGGGATGGGGAGGCAGAATAAACTGCACCCATCAAACAGCTGACACAAAGCTTTCAGGTTGAATGAATTATCCAGCAGTCAAAATCTTTGAAAAAAGCATTTTTATATGACTATATCAACTTTCAAGAAATAATGTATTCAGGCTGTTTCTTTTTACTTCCTCAGTCCCTTCTCACTGAAAAATATTTCTACTTTTTCTTCCCAAAATATTCAGCATCACGGATTACAGCATTAAATTGTACACTACCAACTCTCCAATCGCCTAATATTGCCAGTCCAAGATGGTTTATAATTCACTTCAATATCTTCCAAATTATTTCGACGTTAACAACACTCTTCAGGATTATGCTTTCTTTACCAGAAACGTATACAAAGCCATCACAAAAATATCAAGAGGTGGACAGATTGTTCCTTCAATTTCACATTCAGGGGCAGGACACGTGTACTTATCTGTAATGGTTCTTTGGATGCTGAGACAGTGGTCATCAGAAAAATAAATGAAAAGCCGCTTGAACTTAATATCTTTGCTACTATGAACACTGAGCGAGTGTTCCAAACGTAATTTTCGTCAGACAGGTCTAAATATATATGTAAGGGGTAGGACCCATCCCAGCTTCCCAGAAACCTCTGGAAAAGAGCCCTCCTCAGTAAGTTGAAATGAGGATCTGGGAATGAAAGCATACACTAAAGATCATAGGACAGCCCACTGCCTTTACCCACCAGCCATTTTTTACCAGGCAGACAAAATGTGCCTCAAGATTCAACAGAACTCACGATACTGTGGCAGCAACTTTCTTCATTCCGGTCCTCCTGTGATTTGCAACAGGATTATGCACGAAGTGGACAGACCTGCAGCTTCGCCGTTTCCAAGCGACGGTATGGTTGTCAGGGGGCGGGTGATACCACTTCCATAGCTACCGGGACCCTCCCGCTGTCCCCGCCCACAGCTGTAATAAAGTTCAACTTGATTGGCCGACATTCAAATCGCGCCAGTTCACTCCAAATGCAGTTGTACGCCGATATTTTGCAAACGCTTTCAACCAGCTGACTAGAGAATGTATTGCCAAACGGTCAGGAAGAGTCAAGCGTACACGGGGGATATCCCTTAACACTAACACACCAAGTTCCTCCCGCATCCAATCAGCGACCCCATGACGTCACGCCGCGGGTGAGGGCGGGATGGGTAGCACATCCGGGTCACGTAATAACCTCACTCTCCGACCCGAAAGTAGAAAATGGCGGAGGTAAGGCGGACCCGTCCATATACTTGGCTGTTCTGGGAGAATTCAAAAGTTAATCTTAAAATCTTATGCTTAATATTTATTGACAAACTTAAGTATCACGAGTCTGAATTCAAATCACGTTATATTTTATGAAGAAAAATACAATTGTAAAGACCAAACGTTCAAATGATAAACTTTGTGTTTTTCTTAAGGTTAAATAATATTAAGTTGAAAAAATATCACTGGGCGCCGTGCAGGAGCTTGGCTTCGCGGCGCGCTTTCACCCCCCCTCCTCCCCATATTGAAGTTCCGTTCGTATCCGCTAGGCCTTAATAAGGGGTTTTCCTCTCATGGAATTCGTCACTTTTTTTAAAAAAGTAAAAAACTGCGTCTTCCCTGAAATATTTTCAAATAAAGTACTTGAGTTACTGCACTTATCACATTTATTTCGGAATTTCTGTATATTATTTTACTTTGGCCCAGGCTCGGTCCAAAAGTCCGCCAGTAGCGGCTTGCCATTAAAGAAACTTTGCCCGCAACCCACCCAGTCAGCCGGCTAACTTTTCCTCTTTGTATATGTATTATTGCCTCTAAACATTACTTGCTTTGTGATTCTTTAAAAAAGTAATATCCGCGTTACTTATTACTCTTCAAATACCATTTAAGACTTTCGATATCGAGTTCTTGTTTTTTTTTAATGACTATCAGTGAATTTATTTTGAATCTTCTTAATTTTATTTTAATTCACAGCCTTCCATGGGAAGCTCAAGCCCAGGTAGAGTAAATGTAAAACATTCCTTAAGGTCTATGTTTATGAAAAGCTTTCAGTTGCATTTTGATAGTATGCAGAAATACTGACTTTCCAATCAGTGATTAAATCAGACGATTGGGTGTGCATTCAAATCTAGATAGTTTCAAAAACAGTTTGCTTTAAACATATAATCAAATAGATTTTGATGGAAAATTGCTGTCATTTGGATTGTAAAGTCAATGTCAAAATACAAAGATCATGAAGATTTTTAAATATTTAAGCAGAATCTAGTGCTTACTTAAAATTATCTTTAATTATGTTGAGAGGTAAAAACCATTACATTGTATGCTTTCCATCTATCATCCAACAAAAATGCCTTCTACAGGGGGTTCAGCAGGCTCGGAGGACCATGATTTTGACCCATCTGTTGATATGTTGGTGCATGATTTTGATGATGAGAGAACACTTGAGGAGGAGGAAATGATGGAAGGTGATAACAATTTCAGCTCGGAAATTGAAGATCTTGAAAGAGTAAGTAATTTTAGATTAGTTATGGGTTTGTGCTGTAATATTGAGAAGTAGAGTGATTTCCTTACCACGATTCTTGCATGTATTAACAATTATTTATTAAATGTTATGAAGTTGCTCTTAATTTATCTAGTTTTAAATAAAATTCATTTAACCAGCTTTGGTGATAGATCATGGTACTGTGGGCTGGAAAAGTATTTTACTGTGTAACAACTCTTTAAAAAAAACAAAGATCCCGGTGCTTTCCCTGGAGAAGACCACTGGTCACTAACCTCAAGTCAGAACTACTGTTTGCCTTCTGTGGCTAAGCTAATCTGGAATTTGGTTGCATAGACCATATTTAAAAATCTAGAGATTAAGTACAGAATATATGAAATATAACAGGAGATTGATGAAAAACTATTATTTTGTTATTTAATACTGTATGTAGAATTTCAGTAGAACAATATGACCAGACCATTCAGCCCAACTGTAGTAACTTACAATGCAGGATACCACCATTAGACCTGTTGTATTGGTCAAGAAGACTACAGGATACTTTCATGGATTCTGTTTTAAAAATATATATATATATATATAGGGAAATATTTGGAAGTATGAGTGTTTTGTTTGTATACTTGAAATCGATCTGGTCTTGGAGTATAGGTAACATAGCAGTCAGTTTTTGCACAGTGTTGTCAGAAGCAATGAGTTAATTTGTCCTCTACAAGTTATTTGAAGAATAAATATTGTTGTGGAACTTCAAAGAATTTGCAATCTACCTTTGAATGATGTCATAGAATCATTCATAGTGAAAAGTTCTTTTGGCTTACTGTAGAGTTCAATAAACAGACTTGGAATCTTTGAGGCAGCACTACTTCCATATGTGTCATGCATTAGCTCAAAGCCTAAAAAAAATTCTTGCATTTGTTTGACCAGAAGAGTATATATTTATGGACCTGATATGTGTGCTCTGACTGTGGTTAATTGTTTCAGCATCTTAGCTCCTTATTGTGAGGGATAAACCTGACAAAATGTGATATAAACTAACCAGGATCTTTGTGTGTAGTGCCACAGATCTACTTCTACAGGTGTGCTAGTTAATTCCTTAGTGTACCAACAAAAGACTCGAAATATATTTTTGTAAAAGTGTGTATGCGGTTTACAACCCTGAGATTTATCTTCCCACAGACAGCCACAATAACAGAAACACACAAGGTAACAAGTTAAAAGAAACAATCGAACAACCCACACGCAAGAAAAAGAACAAATTATGTAAACAGCAAAAGTGAGCGGAATATTAAACATCAAACTGCAAATAGTCTAGAAATATTCACTTCAGTTCAATTTAATGCTGTGTCATTCGTTGACTGCAGGCCACAGAACCCGTCCACCCCAATCAAAATTGAGCAATATAGCAATAAAAAAGGAGTAACCAGAAACAGATAAAATGTGAGCTGCAGAGTCCTCTAAAAACAGCTCCAATTCACAAACCATGCTGATCCAACTTTGCCCAAGACCCAAGACTCTTGCATCTTCTGACAGCAGAGAAGGAGGCCGATCAAATATAGGCAGGCGGCGATGAGCAGTCACTCACCTTCCACTCTCATCCTCATTGATTTCAGTCTTATGTGGCACTTTAGTCAGAGGCATATTTTGTTGGTATTACTTTGGGATCAGTCGTGGGAGCCATAATAACCTTGCACATTGTAACTTTGTCAAGTAATGGTTTCAACTTCATAGCATTTATGTCAAGCAATCAGTAAGTTTGCTGTGTTAATCTAATATAAAAAGTATACCAGGTAATGAGTTAATAGTGCTAAATGTGCTTTCTACTAATAACCATTGAGGTGTATGGTCACATATATCATAGACCTATGGATTTGAAGGGTAGTATGAAAAAGATTGGAGTGGATCAGGTGCCATTTAGGGAGGGAGAGCCATTATTCACCCCAACAATTATGTGAACATTCAAGTAGAAAGGGAAATTGAATGAAACAACATAGAACATGCCCTTCAGCCCACTATATCTGTACCAACCAAAGTGCCTACCTGAACTATCTTGTTAGGCCAATATACTTAGAACCCTTTTCTATCGACGAACCTCTGCAAGTGTCTTATAAATGTTGTAAGTGTACCCATCTCTGCCACTTCCTTTGGGAGTTTGTGCTTTCCACTATTCTCAGACCAGAGAGGCAAACTTTTACTTCACACACAGTCATAGAATGCTGCAGCACAGATAGAGGTCCATCTAGCCTGTGCCAAGCTATTAATCTGCCTAGTCCCATCAACCTGCACCTGGACCATAGTCCACCATACCCTTCTCATCCATGTACCTAAACAAATTTCTCTTAAGTTCTGAAATCGAACCTGCATCCACTTCCTCTGGCAACTCATTCCACATTCTCACCATCTTCTGAGTGAAGAACTTCCCCCTTATGTTCTCTTTAACTCATGACTTCTAAGTTCCAGTCTCACCCAACCTTGTTTGCATTTACCTTATCTAAGCCCCTCATAATTTTGTATACCTCTGACAAATCTTCCCTCATTCTCCTATTCTCTAGGGAATAAAATCCTAATCTATTCAACCTTGCCCTATAACTTAGTCCTCAAGTCTTGGCAGCATCCTTGTAATTTTTTTTCTGCATGCTTTCAAGCTTATTTACATCTTTCTTGTAGGTCGGACTCCAAAACTGCGCACAATTCTCCAAGTTAGTCTCATCGTCAAACCTTTCCCCATTCATCTTAAACATCCTCTTTAATTTTAGCCAGCCCTATACTGAGAAGACTATACCCAATTACCTCATCAATTCCTCTCATAATTTTATTAACATCTATAAAGTTATCCCTTAGTGCTTTTTTTTGCTCCAGACAAAACAAACTGTCTGTCCAGTGTCTTTGTAACTCAAGCCCTCCATCCCAGCAACATTCTTGTGAACCCTTTCTGCATCCATTCTAGCTGAATTGCTGTTTTCCTATGACATAGCAACTAGAACTGCACTTAATGCTTCTAAGTGAGAGTTTCACCAATGTCTTATACAGTTGTAATGTTAGTCCCCACCTTGTACTCCAAATGACCTGACCAATGAAGATGACTGCCATACAACTTCAGCTTGTCAGGTCCAGATTACTGAGAAGTTGTGATGTCAAAACAAAAAATTGTCTGACATTGCCAAGATATTCAAAACTGATACTTGGCAGTTTTATCCAATACAAAAAAAATGCAAGATCATAATTAGCAAATCTGTTGTTTGCTAATCTCAGCAAAATGTCATTGTGGTAGTAGATAATAAAAGGTGTTTGTTTACTAATGTAAGGAATTTGTTTTATATTAAAGGTCTCCATTATTTTGCACCTTGTGGAGCAATTTATTAATTAAAATATACAGCATTTATAAAGCTAAATGACTAATGTGGGAGGAAGTAGGAACTAAAAAGACAAAAATGAGAATCTGAGATTAAAAAGAAAATGCTGGATACAGTCAGCAGGTCAGATGGTATCTGGAAAGATGGTTAATGTGAGTTCATTGAAATTCGAAATTTTCTTAAACAAACAGTGTGTTTAAGCTGGAGAGGGATGGAGAGGAGAAAGAGAATACCTGTGATAGGAGACCAAGATGGTTGATGCAGATCACCATTAATTCAGATGTATTGAAGCTTTGTTTGTGGCAGCCAGTCTGGTGGAACTGTAGGATTAGAGTTTCAGGTGAATGACTTTATATGGTGGCAGGGATTGGTGTAGTGGAGTCTGGTTTCTCTCTGCATGATGCCTGGCCTGGTGAACATTTATCTTTTATTTCAGATTACCTACACCTGCAGTTTTATTTTTGTTTTCAATCCCATTCCTGTTCTGATACAAATCAAACTTTCTCTGCCAATGCTGCATCATTTGTTGTTGCTGTAATTTCTGCATTTCAACTGATATTTACTTTGTACATTTATTTGAGGTATTTACATAGCCAAATCCACCTGTAAGCTGAAATTCTATACACCATCACTGACTTCAGCTTTCTGGACAAATTAAGGGAGCAGTCTGCCTGTAGTTGTCTGTCACATTTACAAAGTCAAGTTGGACAGGACAATCCCAGTGATGTTGTGGGGGTGGAACTAGACTCTCTGACGGTGGTGTCTGAAAAGAGGATGCTGTCCAAGTTGCATGCCATCTTGGACAATGACTCCCATCCACTCCATAATGTACTGGTTAGGCACAGGAGTACATTCAGCCAGAGACTCATTCCACTGAGATGTAACACTGAGTGTCATAGGAAGTCATACCTACCTGTGGCCATCAAACTTTACAACTCCTCCTTTGGAGTGTCAGACACCCTGAGCCAGTAAGCTGGTCCTGGACTCATTTCCACTGGGCATGATTAACTTATTACTATTTAATTATTTATGGTTTTATATTGCTATATTTCTTCACTATTCTTGGTTGGTGCGGCTGTAACGAAACCCAATTTCCCTCGGGATCAATGAAGTATGTCTGTCTGTCTGAACTTGTAGCCCTGGCTTGGCAGTCCTACAATAAATACATCTGGTGCTGTTGACTAGACAATTTTTGGAGGAAGTTGAAGGTTATTTTATGGGTATTAGATATACTAGAAAGTTGAGTACGAATAGTAGTCTCTTTTACAAACTGCTTCCTCACATTGCCATGATATGTTGAAGATTGCATGACTGTTTTTATGTATGGATTAGGATTGTTTTATCAAGTAGAAGTATGGCATGGAAAAACAGACCCTTCAGCCAACCGTTAAGCACATATATTCATACAAAGCATACCCTATTCCAAATTACTGCTTGCACATTCCTACCAACTTGCCATCATTCACCTACACAGGGCTGTTTACAATGTCCAGTATACCTTCTAATCCCTAAGTTGTTGGAATGTCAGCAGAAAATGGAGCACCCAGATAAAACCCAAGTGATATAGGGAAAACATACATACTCCTTAGAGACAACTCTGGAGGTTAGGGTTGGACCTGAGTCATTAGAGCTATGGACTAGTAGTTAAATAGCTGTGCCACATACACCTCTTTCTTGGCTACCATTACACCTTCCTTAAAGAGAAGATCATAGAAATATGCTTGTTATTGGATGTCAGCATTATGGGTACTTGTCATGGGCGTAAGGCATGAAAATTTTTCTGTGGTTCATCTCTCAATACCTGCAAAACTGCTACTTTTATTGGTTATCCTTCTATTTTACCAGATAATAATTAGTTTTTAAAATCTACTTTATCCTCGTCTAGTCAACGCCATTCTTTATCATTGTTTGCTCTTGGTCTCCACATGTTTGTAGATAGCCCCTTTCTTATTTCCATCACTCCCATTTTATCTGGAAGTTTAAACGTGCCTGTTTTATAAATTTTCCCAGTTCTCAAGAATGGCACTTGACACATTAACTCTTTCTGCACAGATGCTGCCTGACTGATAGATAAGACGTAGGCACAGAATTAAGCCATTCAGTTCATTGAGTCTGCTCTGCCATTCCATCATGACTGATCCCAGATCCCACTCAACCCCATTCACCATAACTTTTGATGCTCAAACCAATCAGGAAACTATATACCCACCGACTTGGCCTCCACTGCAGTCTGTGGCAGAGCATTCTACAGATTCTTTACTCTCTAGCTAAAAATAATTTCTCCTTACCTCTATTCCAAAAGATTGCCCTGCAATTTTGAGGCTGTGCCCTCTAGTTCTGGATACCCCCCACCACAGGAAACGTCTTAGAAAGACAGATACTTTATTGATCCTCAAGGAAATTACAGTGACACAGTAGCATTGCAAGTACACAGATATACAAATGTTAGGGGAGAAGTAAGAAAGAATAAAAATTGAACAGTCTAACGGGAGTGGGTCATCGCTTCCCTGGCTATAGATTGAGAGCCTGATGGCTGAGGATAGGAATTACTTCATATAACACTCTTTGAAGCAGTGCATTTGTCTTTGTCTATTGCTAAAAGTGCTCCTCTGTTCAGCCAAGGTGGTATGCAGAGGCTGAGAAACATCGTCCAGATTTGCTAGGATTTTCCATAGGGAAATTGGTTTTACCCCAGCCTCCAGATGTGTCCAGTTTGACTCCTATAACAGAGCCAGCCTTTCAAACCTGCTGAGTATTCAAGTCTTTTCTACTTTTTTTTTCTTCCTATAACAGGTATGTTTAAGTTGAACAAAAATAATTTTTTTGCATCTTAAGACATGAGTATGGTAAAGCTTTAAATGGGGTAGTACAGCAAATTGTTTTAATGATGACAGTATGAATTGATCTAGCTACATTTTTCGTTTGAAAATCAAACTGGATTTTTGATCTGTCATCTTTTGTATCCCAATACAAGTCATTTTTGTCCTGAGTACAGTACTTTTGATGTTGCTAATGAAAAGCTTTTAATTCTAGCATGAGTACATATTAGCAGCGTTGTGCTTCGAGGCCCAATAACATTAGGTGATTATTTTACCTTTTGCAGTATAATAGTTCATTATAATATGGGTTTCCAGCATGTGAAGTTAAGCTACAGTAAGTCAATAAATGCCTGTGTTTTATTACATCTGAAAAGAATCTTTAATTATCTCCTACAATTGCTGGGGATATTGTTTCTTGTAATAGTAAGTAAGCTTACTTACTTAATTGCCTGGTAATGCTTCCTGTATTATACACATAACTGTTGATACCAAAAATATGTGTTCATTCCTGAGATCTATAAGTCTTTGGTATATTTCAGAGTGATGAATACTCAGAAACCTTTAATTTTTGTAAATGCATTCAATGGAATAGATGAGTTTGGTGAAACTTCATGAAAGGAAAGATTTTGTGAGACCGAGCAGAAGGAAAGAAAGTGGACTAACCAGATTTGTACTGCATGAAGTTGGCATGGATTTGATGTGTCAAATAACGCAGTATAAATGTTGTGTGATCCAATAAAATCCATTAATATTGTAATTGCCTCTCATCATGGGGAACAAATCTGAAACTTTCCATTGTCATGACCCAGTCGTCCGTGACAATAATCCAAATTGAGCTTGTCTGGAGCAGTTAATTGGGAATGCTTTCTTACTTTCACTTTTTGATTTATTGAAACTCTTCATAAAGGGTGATGACTGAAGAGCAATAGTGTGTTGGTGCCAAAGTTGCACCTGATTTGCTTTGCAAAGTTATTGTATTTGGGATCCTTACCTGGCAAGGTGACTGTTGTTATATGTTCCGCTGATTTTAGTATCTAAGGTTGTATCTTCATTGATGACTAAATCATCACTGATCACCTAACGGGCTTTGAGCAGAAGCAAATCCAATGATGAGTTTTGTGTCAAAGCTACCAACTCAACATGATCCTTCTGTTTCTCTGTACTTCGTGATATCTTACAATTTATAGTGTATTCCTTTACCTTTGTTCTTCCCAAGAGTGTCACCTCTTAATTCTCTGGATTGAATTCCATTTGACACTTTTGGGTGCAACTAACCAGTCCATTGATGATGTATTCCTATAGTGTAGAAGTTTGTGGCTATTAACTGAAAAATATTTCCCATAGTCCAGGAGTACTAATACCGATGATAATACTTCCTCACAAATCCATGACTGAACTCACCAATCTCTGGCACTAGCAATGCAATATAAATCATTTTGTGCTTTAACTTCTCAAGGTTAGACAAATGAATGTCTTTGAAAATTCAGCTTCAGACAGTACTAAGTTGCTTTGAGATCCAGGTAGTTAACCAGTTTGTTTTATATGTTGAAACTTTTTTGGAAAATAAAGTCACTTAATTTTAATTAGAATTAATTCAATTTAGTTGGATCATTGACCTGAAGCCTTATGTGCAGTATATGCTACACAGATACTGCCTGGATCTGATAAGTAGTTTCAGAACTTTGTTTTTATTTCATGTTTTCAATACAGGTAGTCCCCGAGTTACGAACGTCCAACTTACGGACAACTCGTACTTACGAACTGAGGAAGGAGAATGCCATCCGCCATTTTAAGTCGGATTGCGACGCCGTCTGCAATTTTAAGTCATTGCCATTGACACTGTGTTGAGTGTTTAACTTTGTATTTGGCTTAAAGTAAGATTCACCCTGACCCCGACCGACCCCCCCCCCCCCCCCCCCCGGTTCCAGTCGGCTGGTGGCACAGTGAGATCAGCGCCGGGATGGAGAACGTAGGTTCCTGAGTTTGATTTAGTGACAGGCTGCTCCTGTGCCAGGTTGATGTCGATCCAGTGACTCCCGTATCATCCGTGCTAGGTTGATGTGGAGCTCGCAACTCAACCTCGTAAAAAAACAGTCACCTCCAGTTTAATTTCCCACGTGGAATATTTTGGAGGATTAAATACCCAAACCCAGCACAGTCCCCACTTGTCCCATTTAACCTGTCTCAGTGCAGTGGAGTTTAGGACCCAAGGAATTCAGTGCGGTGTTCCTTAGGACCCAGCAGATCTCAGGAGCCGGCGCAGCTCAGGACCCGCCGCCCGCAGTGTTTCTATTCCATTGACAGGAAGCGATTGTGATTGAAAATAAAGTGGAAATAATAAAGCGTTTGGAAAGAGGTGAAATGCCATCGGTCATTGGACAAGTGTTAGGCTACAGTCGGTCAACGATCGAAACAATTTTAAAGGATAACGGATAAAGTGAGAATAACAGAGCATGTGAAACACCCTGCCCCGATGAAAGCTACAATTATTACTGATCAACACAGAGGTTTAATTATATGTTTCTTGTGTTTTATATGCATAGAAAGGTAAAATATATACTATATACTAAGACAAACGTTTGACTAACTGATGCTAAATAATACCAGATGTACTTGTTCTGACTTATGTACAAATCCGACTTAAGGACGGAACAGAACTAATACGTAACTCGGGGACTAGCTGTACTCAGTTTTTTTTATTTTCAGTTCCTTTAACTGATCATCTCTTTCTTGTCTTATTTTATCTTCAGGAAGGGGAAATGCCAATTCAAGATTTATTGGCTTTGTATGGTTATGGAAAGACTATACCATTCCCTGGTGAAGATGATGAAGATGATGATGACGATGAGGATGATGATGAAGCAGAGGATGACGATGATGGGGATGAAGGAGATAATGAAGAAAATAGTGGAAGTAGTGAAGTTCCGGAGGCAGAGGATTTACCCGACATAAATATAAATCAGGTTTGTTTAAGTTAGTGGCATAAAGTTTGACGTATAGGAGCTTCATCAGAGCAAACTGGAGGTTTTTATGGGCTTATGGTTTGATGATGTTGGGATTTCAATGAAATAATATGATAAGGAAATTTTTATGCTATATTTAGCTTAACTGTGAACCATTCTAGATTTTATTTTTGTTCTCTGGAAGATTGCTTGTCCCTTAAGAATTATAAATTTTCTTTTCTGATTTGCTTTCTGAGCGGTCGTTATTGTGCGTCGTCCTTTGCAAACTCTCCATTATCTTACCAGCTTGAATTGAATCAGAGGTCACTTTTATCTGAGGATTGGGCCTCTGACCCATGTTACACATCTAAGCTCCATTTCCATCAGATCAATTTAGTCACTTAAATTATTAAAATTTGCAGCAAAATATTTTTAATACTTCAGTTCACACCGATGAACCTATGTTTTGTACATCTGCTAAACTGCCTTTTCAAAGTATACTATTTCATCCCATTTAACACCTTACAACAAAAATCACATTTCATTGTCAACTACCTTGCCTTGTTCATTTACTATTCCTCTATTTCTTGCTCTCTTTTACTTTTTAAATTTCCTTTGCCCTTTTATTTGTATCATTCTCCTCATCTCTTCATTCTTTGTATTCACTTTTTAGTTGCTACCCTTCCACAGCACCTAATTCTGGATTCTGTAACTTTCCCAGTACCTGACCATTTAGCTGCCTTTCCTTCCCTATAACTTATACCATGTACCTTCCCACATGGTTGTCTTTCTTAATGCTTGTCATTTAAAATGTTCATCGTTGCCATCTTTCATTTGTCTGTCCTTTCTAGCATGTCCAATCTGTAATTTGCTCCATTGAATTTGTTCCAATCTCCTCTTTTAGGACTACAACTTGATTCAGGTTCCTTCAGTTCTGTATCTATGCTGATTAGTTACAATGATGAAAGATTAGGGGCTGCAGATGCTGGAATATGGAGCAACAGATCTAATCAGGTTGAAACCCTGCATCATTGACAGTTTTTCTCCTCCACCCCCTCCCCATTGCTGAAGTTCCTCTAACAGATTATTTGTTGCTCCACTGAATAACTATACACTTATCCTCTACTCCATTCTGTTATTTCTTGAAGTTTTCTCTGAACAGCAAAGTGAGAGCTTAGAGCAAACATTAGAAAATGACAGACACAAACAGTAAAAAGTCTTTGTTTAATGACGAGGTTCTTTTCCATATTGCATCTTCCACAAGATCATTTTCTGTGAAGCTGCTCTTCCATGAGTCTGTATTTGCATTTGTCCTAGCAGATTCCACCAAATAATCCTCTTTATATTTCCTTAGAGTTCAAAGTTTTAAGGTAAATTTATTATAGAAGTACATATATGTCACCATATACAACCCCGAGATTCATTTTCTTGCAATCAGTTACAGTAACTACAAGAAACTAAATAGAATCACACCAAACATGGCAGACAAACAACCAATATGCAGGAAAAAAAACAAGCTGTGCAAAAGACAACAAACTGCAAATGCAAAAAGAAATAATAATAAACAATTAAGCCATAAATATTGAGAACATAGAAAATAGGTGCAGGAGTGGGCCTTTCGGCCCTTCGAGCCTGCACCGCCATTCAGTATGATCATGGCTGATCATCCAACTCAGCACCCTATACCTGCTTTCTCTCCATACCCCCTGATCCCTTTAGCCACAAGAGCAAGATCTAACGAGATGAAGAGTCCTTGAAAGTGAGTCCATAGGTTGTGAGAACAGTTCAGTGTTGGGGCGAGTGAAGTTATCCTCTTCAGTTCAAGAGCCAATGGTTGAGGGGTAATAACTGTTCCTGAAACTGATGATGTGGGTCTTGAGACTTCTATACGTTCTTCCTGATGGCAGCAGCAAGAGGAGAGCATAGCCTGGATGGTGGGGGGTGTCCTTGATGGATGCTACTTTCCTACAACAGCACTCTGTGTAGATGTGCTCAGTGGTGGGGAGGGTTTTACCCATGATGGACTGGGCTGTATCCACTGTGTCCTAGACCCAGGACAGATCCCTAGGACATAACAGCGAGGAATTTAAAGTTGCTAACCCTCTCCAACTCTGACCCCTGCAATGAGGACAGGCTCATGGACCTCCAGTTTCCAAAGTCAATGGTTAGCTCCTTGGTCTTGCTAACATTGAGTGAGAGGTTGTTGTCATTGCACCACAGCCAGATTTTCCATCCCTCTCTGATATGGTGATACCTCACCAATGATACTTGTGGCATCAGCAAACTTAAATGTGACATTTGAGCTGTGCTTAGCCTTACATTCATAAGGATAAAGCGAGCAGAGTGGGGAACTAAGCACACAGCCTTGTGGTGCACCTGTGCTGAAGAAGATTTTGGAGGAGATGTTGCCAATCTGAACTGACTGGGGTCTGCAAGTGAGGAAATCGAAGATCCACTTGCACAGTGAGGTATTGAGTTCAAGGAATTGGAGCTTATTAGTTTTGAGGGGGTGATAATATTGGATGCTGAGATATGTTCAATGAAGAGCTTCCTGACGTATGTACCTTCGTTATTCAGTTGTTCAAGGATTGAGTAAAGGGCCAATGTAAAGACAACTGCTGTTGACTTGTTGTGACAATAGGGAAATTAGAATGGATCTAAGTCACTTTTCAGGCAGGAGTTGATCTGTTTCATCACTAACCTCTCAAAGCACTTCATCACATTTGGTACTAGAGGATAATCATTAAGGAGGTTACCACGTTCTTCTTGGGCGCCAGTATAATTGAAGCCTGCTTGAAACAGCTGAGTACTTCAAACTGCTGAAAGCTATAGTACTGTGAATATACACCCATTGATGAGGGATTTCTGAGTTTATAGCCTTTTCGGTTAGTCCTGAGGAAGGGTCTCGGCCCGAAACATCGACAGTGCTTCTCCCTATAGATGCTGCCTGGCCTGCTGTGTTCTACCAGCATTTGGTGTGTGTTGTCTGAATTTATAAACTTGTTTTTGTGAGGGGAATGGCAATCTATTCGAAAACAAGATTAAAATAGGATTGGGATGAAATTCAGAAATATGGGTTCCTACATTAAAATAGGATTGGGATGAAATTCAGAAATTTGCTTCCTACATTTGTTCAGCCGTTGGAGTTTGTGGGTTCAAGAGAAGCTGTTGGAAGAAATATTAGCAAGTAACTGCCATGCACTTTGTAGATTAAGTACACTATAGCCACAGTTTGCTTGTGGTGAAGTGAGTGGATTTTTGAAATGGAAAATTTAGAGTCTACACTGTAAAGGCAAAATAAATGTCTGAAGTAAATTACAAGTAGAAAGCGTTATTTATTTTCTTGGAAGATTTAATAGTTACTTTCTGCAGATCCCTTAAGGCATTTTTCATTCATATTCTTCCTAAAAATTCTTTGCCCCTTTTTTCTAAAAATGTGCTTGCTTAGCCCTGTAGAGAAGCCATTAGTCATATTTTGGCTCATTTGTTTAAACTTCTGTTGTTGATCTTTTTCTAATACACTTGCAAATATTTTATGACATCCACAGCAAGAAGTACTAAAGAATTCATGTGGACATGAAGATGAAACTCAGTCTTCCAATGATGATCTTGTACCATTGATGACCTCACAAGATGTACAGGAGATGATCCGCCCACGCAGATGTAAATACTTAGACATAGGTATAATTTATTTGTGCATGTATATGGATGAAACAGTGTTAAGCAATCATCCCCATTGTTAAAGATCTCAATGGCTCTTACAGTGTATTATTGCCTAGAAACAGCTGCCACAGCGAAGGGGTGTAGTAACTCTTGCATGTAAGATAAGGGTAATTGTTAACTGTTTGTCGAACTTGAAAAATTATTATGGATTGTCATAATTCAAATAATAGAGATCGTACAATATTAAAGAAGCTACAATTGTGCTGAAGATCAGTACAGTACAATGATAGTACCAGTTTATTACTTATGCCTCTGATAAAGAAAAACAAATGTTTAACAAAAGGCTTTGCGTCTTTGGGATTGCTCTGTCATTCAAAATGATATTGGCTAATTCTTTTCCTTCACTTGTGTTCCTGCTCTTGTCACATCAATTCCAAAACACTGAGACTCACACCTGGTTCCAGCTCAAGAGGAAACATCTTCCCTTTATCTACTTGTCAAGCCCTGTCAACATTTTGCACATTTCACTGAAATCCCTTGTTCTAAATTCTAAAGAATACAATCTAACCTTAATTGCAAACTTGTAATCCATCTGGTGAACTTGCACTTTATGGAAAATGTATTCTATCTTGGGCAATGAGGCCAAAGTTGATACAGTATTCCAGGTGTGTTTCATCAAGCTATGCTTAATTGTAGTAAGCAGTATCAGCTTTCACGACTGAATCGAATAATGTGTTTATTTTTGTATGTTTTTTAAGTGTAGTCCTGGAAGGTCTATGCTCAGATTTTCAAATATTTTAAGATATATTGTCCCAAATAATTTCATTATTATGGTTACAATTGTTTAATTTTTGTTAACCAGAAGTGTTCAGGGATATAAAGCAAGTGTGGCTTTATGAAGTTGGACCTACTGGTGTCTTAAGGAGTTTGTATGCTCTTCCTGTAACCGCATGGGTTCCTCCGGGTGCTCGGGTTTCCTCCTACAGTCCAAAGATGTACCATTTGATGGGTTAATTGGCCATTGTAAATTGTCCCATGATTAGGTAAATTGAGGGTTGCTGGGTAATGCAGCTCAAGGGGCCAAAAAGACCTATTCTGCGCCGTATCTCAATAAATAAATCCAAGGATAGCTTCGAGTTCACTCGATATGGAACAGAATTGACTAAATGACTGATGTAATTATAGACAGATCTGGCATATTTTGGATACAAATTTTCATTCCTGGGTTGTTTATAAAACATATATAAAATACAAAAATAAGAGAACATCTTTCTTCACTCTCCCTTTCGCTAATAATTTTCATTTCAGTCTATCCTTATTAGCAGTAATAGGAAAATCTAAGACCAATTTCAGGATAAAATATTAGCTTTTCAGAGCATTTTAAGTCATTTGATGTCATTTAAGTCATAATGATGGTTATGCAAGAATGAATCTTTCTGCTCACTAGAACTACTGTAATCCATACTGACTGAGGTACACCAGAGTTTAAAATAATGCATTGATTCAGAATTTAAAATTGCAATGTACTGGAAGTATATTTACATATTTTATTTCCAAGGGGCCTATAAAATTCCTAAAGGGAGTAATAAGATTTTTTTTTGCAGTAACATTAATACTTTCAGAAGTTTTAAAAATGTTTATAATTTTATAAAAGTTGTCTCAAAACATTCAGTTATTCACTAAATGAAAGTTCTTTGCTTAACACTGAGGGGAAAAAACTAGCCTGTCAATGTTCTTAGGCAATGAAGGAGAAGAGGAATCTGAAGATGATGAAGATTATGTGCCCTCAGAAGACTGGAAAAAGGTAATATAGTATTTCAATATTTTCCACAATAACTATGATTTTAAACTATTGCGCTTCACAAATGATATTTATATCCCCTTTTTTTCTGATCTGTGTTGTGCACCAGTTATAGCTGGCTTTAATTTTAGTCTCCAGCTTAGTGATGAGTCCTGATTTCTGTTAATGTCTGTCTTGGAATATGTAATTATAACATAATGCTGGAGAAGTGTGGCTGGTTAGGTAGCATCTGCAGAGAGAAAGCATTAGTAAATTTTCATGTTAATCTGTCATAACTGAACAAAAGATTAAAAAGATAACAAGCATTAAGATGCAGACAAAGAGAGAAATGAAAGAAAGAATAAAAGGAAGGTTTATGATGTAGTTGAAGGTAGTAGAGATGAAACAAAAAAAATGGTGGGGCAAGTAAAGTAATAATCTTTTATTCCAAAACAATATTTCTGAAATGTTTTCCTTTTTCCTCAAGATTACACCTTCAGTTTACTTTAAAGTCCTTAACTGTGCCTATCTTTATTTCAAGCACTTCAGTTCTTTTGCCTCTCCACCCCCCCCCCCCCAATTAAGGCAAGTTTCTCTGTCTTTGCATTCCATTGCGCCAGACACTACATTCAACAGTTCACCACTACTAAAACACCAACATTAAGAAGGCACTATGCCCTACCCAAGTCCAATTCTTAATTATCATCAGCGTCTCCTTCCCAATCCAGATTCTTAAAACCTCCAAGTAAAAGTAAGATTACTTTCTAGACACGATATTGAGTTAATACTTTAAGGTATTGGTCCAAAAATTTACGTTGCTAAATCCACTTTCTTATTGATCTTGTCCTTTATACTACCCCTTCGTATCTTTTGTCATCATCCTTTTGTGGTTTAATCTCCTAACTTCCTAATACAGACATTTGTTCTTCTCTTTCCTTTGCACATATTTATTCTTTTTTACCCATTCTTGATTGTGAAATAAAATCAACCTCGAATGTTATAGAAACTACCCACAAACCTGTGTATTTATTAAACTTTTTTTATTTTGGATTTGAAGCATCTGCTGTATTTGGTTTATGATTCTCTACTTTGATCTGTATTAGCCATCCTTTGTCCCAATACACTTTTGTATTATGCATAATTCAAAAGGTTGCAAATTAAGTTCAATCTGGACGTAAATTCTATCTTGGACTCGTTCTTATAATTTCTTTTGAAGGTAAGACATTATATCTATCATGTATTAAGCTTGAAAGCTTATTGCTACTTGGTATTCTAGTGTGTGTGTATATAGACAGTCAGCCTTCCTTATCCACGAGGGATTGGCTCTGGGACCCCTTGCGGATACCAAAAAATGTGGATGCTCAAGTCCCTTATTCAACCTGTCTCAATGTGGTGGAGCTTAGGAATCAACTGTGGAGTTCTGAATTCAGTGTTTCTATTCACAAAAATAATCACAATCACAATTGAAAATACAGTGGAAATAATAAAGCGATCGGAAAGAGGTGAAACACCATCGGTCACTGGAAAAGTGTTAGGCTACAGTTGGTCAACGATCGGAACAATTTTAAAGGATAAAGTGAGAAAGGCCCTGCACCGATGAAAGCTACAATTACTACTAAGTAATGCGGTGGTTTAATTATTGGGTTTTGGGTTTTTAATGCTCCACATCAACCAGGCACAAATGGAGAGCACACTCGGGAGTGATCTGTCACTGGATCGAACTCAGGAACTTCCGTTCCTGAGCCTGGCGCTGAAACATACATTCTTAAGTGTTTTATATGCATAGAAAGGTAAAATATATACTAAGACAAGCATTTGACTACCTGACGCTAAATAATACTGAATGTACCTGTTCTGTCTGACTTAGTAAGAGAACTTCCAAGTTTATTTCAATCCCAATGCACGATAACCTACGCACATCCTCCCGTATACTTTAAATCATCTCTAGAGTACTTATAATACCTAATACAATGTAAATGTTATATAAAATTCTGCATTGTTTAGGGAATAATGACAAGAAAAAAAAGTCTGTACATGCTTGAACAAGTGCTGGAAGAACACTTCCGGGTTTTCTTGATTCGCGGTTGGTTGTATTCGCGCATGAGGAACTCACGGATAAGGAGGGCCGACTGTATATAAAATAATATTAATTATAGCACATTTGCTAATATCAGAATATATTACTTTTCATTGTTCAACTACCAGATTCCTATTGCTTTTGAGTTCTATCAGTTTCATTAAAATAAGAATTGCTTTTCTTTTTTAATACATTTATTTACAATTCAATTTTTACAGAATAAGTAACTTGCTTTTGATACATGAACATGACATGAGATAATTATGTCATCAGTAGCACCATCAAAAGACGTTTTCCCAATAAACTGGTCACTTAACATCACAGTTCAGCATTTTGACAGCATCACTTGTGTCCAGGCCTCAAACCTTTATTCAAACCTGGCCACAAAAACTGAATTCCAAATGAGAGTTTATAGTGTTGCCCTCAACATAAGGAACATTTGATAGCTAATTTACCTAGGGGCCCCAGCAAAATTGATAGGACAAAATAGAAATTATCCAATGCAAGATTCACTGCACTGGTTGACTGTGCTTCTGGGTATTTCTGTGGGAATGCTTTAAGAATCACTTCCCTCTTAATGATCCGCCCTATTCCGTGTTCAATTATTCTCATAACTCCTTCATGCCAGGATAATCCTTGAGGCCTGATGCAGTTCCAGTCATTGTTATCTTAAAACTAGGAAAATACCCACTAAACCCAAACGCTACCAAGTAATTTTTCTTTTGTCAACAACCTCCTTAACATTTTTACACACTCATCTCTAATTAGATAAAAATAGCATTTGAGAACAATCTCGCAAAGGAACAGTTGGGTTTTAGAAGCAAATTTATAAACTGGAGTTGCCCTCATAAATTTATCAGTATTTTGTAGTTGGTCTGATGTAAGGGTCAACCTCATAAGCATTCAGTACGCCAAGACTCATGGCAATCAGTACCAAGTAGAACTAACTTGAAATGAACCATTCAATAACTGTCTGTCATGTGAGTCAGTGTATGCACCAGGTCTTTGCAGTATTTCACAACCTCCCACCAAATCCCAGGAGCTTATCTTGTCATTGTATTGCTGATTTAAGTGTCCATGCTAGCAGAAATAAGTTAGGAAGCTTGCAGGCAACCAGTAACTGAGTGTCAAAATCAGTGCTCAGAGGCAAGGCCAGGATCCATTGCCTGAAATCACCCCACTCTGAACCCACCCTGCTATGTGGGATGACTGTTGCAGTAAAACCTGAATATTATTTGCTGCTACTAAGTTGAAAAAAGTAAGTGGTTCTACAAAAATAGTACTGGGGGTGGTGGTGAGTAAGCCTAGGTGATAAAATGGTTCAGGCATCATTAGGCCTAATACCTTTCGTACTGGGAGAATAGTGTTGAATGTGTCATCACTTTTAAATAATATGCTATGCTGAATATAAAGGTATTAATAAGTTTGATATGGGCTGGCTTATGGTGTAGTGGCATCAGCACGGGATTTCAAGGCAGATGGTCCTGAGTTCAAACCCAGCTGGGTCACAACCTGGGCCACAGCAGTATCTGTGTGGAAGAAAGGTCTGGCAATCTACTTCCGTATCTTACCATGAAACTCCTATGGACCCTATGATCCATGAGGTCACAAAGAGTTGAGCTCGACTTGACAACTGAACAACAAGATAAGTTTGATATAAGCTCTGTTGTATGGTCTTATGTTTTATCGTAAACTTTCTGTTAAAAACTTAATTTAGTTTTTGCCATTGTATTGCTGACTTAAATGTCAATGCTAGTGGAAGTAAGTTAGGAAGCATGCAGGGTACCAGTAACTGAGTGTCAAAATCGGTGCTCAGGGAGCTGATTGGGTGCTTGTGTAAAATATATTTATAATATGTTACTTAGAGTAACCTTACCTCCTTCAAATGTAGGTAGTAATGGTAATTGATGTTTCTTTATAGGAGATCATGGTGGGCTCCCAGTACCAGGCTGATGTTCCTATAGGTTTTTATAAGTACAGAGAGAATGAAAGGGGTAAGCTTTTCTTTAGAATGTGTTTCTTTAATGATGCCATATTGGTGTGAGAAGCTGTTGAGAATTGTGGACTATGTTCCAGTTAATGGTGTTCTACTATGAGAAGTTTTATGTTAGAATTCTTTTACCTTTAGCTTCATTAAAATTCTATTTATTTATCTATCTATCACATCCCTTTTACTGTGAAGCTCTCTATTACCGTACAGATCTATAACTTATTTAGCCTACTTTCAAATAGACTAATTATATCGCAATTGAAAAAATAGAAAGGAGTCATGTGGTTTCTCTTTTGAAATTTATACAGTAAGCCCACATTCCCATTGCATTATCCCCTTGGTCTCCATGAAATAAGGTAGAAAATTCCAAACATTTGTAACATGCTAAATAAAAGATTTTCTCTTCCTTAGTTTCTTGGCTCCGCCGTCTCCATCACATCTGTTCTCGGAGTGATGGTTTCCATTCTAGAACATTTGAGATGTCCTCTTTTTCCAAAAAAGTAACATTTCCCGTCCACCACCATCGATGCTGTTCTCATCTGCATCTCTTTTAGTTCCTGCACATTAACCATCACTCCTTACTCCTGCCATCATAACAGAGATGGGGTTCCCCTTGTCTTTACCTTACCACTCATTGAACCTCATATCCAGCATATCATTCTATGCAACTTTTCCAACGGGATCCTACCACGAGGCACATTTGTCACTCCGTCATCCCCCCCCCCCCCCCCCCCCACTGTCCCTCTCTACATGCCATAAGGATCACTCTGTCATTCCCTTGTTTATTTGTCTTTCCCCACTAATTTCCCTCCTGGCATTTGATCCTGCAATGGTGATAAATGATACAGCTGCTCCTAAGCCACCTTCCTCATCAGTATTCAGGGCCCCAAACAGTCCTTCCAGTGAGTCAATGCTTCACCTGCAAGTCTGTCAAGCTCCTGGTGCAGCCTCTCTACATCAGTGAAGCACAAATCAGGCTGATCCTGGCTGTTGCGATGGACTGCACAACAGCCAGGATCACCTGGTGGCTATCCATTTCAGTTAGACTTCCCATTCTCATACCAACCAGTCTGTCCATGGCCACCTATACTGCCACCATGAGGTCATTCTCAAGATTGGAGCAGCAATACTTCATCTTCCACCTCCAACCTGATAGCAAGAGCATCAGTTTTTCTCATTTCTGGTAATCACTCCCTTCTGATTCCCCACTTCCTTCCTTTATTCCATGGTGCATTTTCCTCTCCTGTTTGATTCCTTTTTTAGCCCTTTACCTCTTTTACCTATCACCTCCAGCTTTCTACATCATCCCTCCACTTCCCCCTCACCTAGTCTCACCCATCATCTGCCAGCTTGTACTCCCCCTTCCTGACCTTATTATTATGAATTCTGTCCCTTTCTTGGTCTCTGTCCGAAACATCAACTGTTTATTCTCATCCATAGATGCTGTCTGATCTGCACCTCCAGCATATTGTGTGCATTGCTGAAGATTTCCAGCATCTGCAGAGTTCTTGTCTCTCTTCCTTCATGTCTCTCTTCCTTCATGTTTAACCCTTGAGCTTAAGTTTTGCATTATCCTCCTTGAGTCTTTCAGAGGAGATAAGTGTCTCAGTATCTACCCCATCAGGCTCTTTCAGGATTTTCAGTTTTAAGTGGGAGCATCTAACATGCTTCCAAATGGCTGTAAATTTATACCAGGATTAGAGTTACTCATCAAATGGAAATTCTTCGTCCAATGAATCCCATAACTGGTGAATCTATGTCATAACACTGCCAGGTCAAATGTATCTTTTCTTGTATATTAAGACCCAAATATAAGGCAGTATTTGGTGTGACCTCACCAAAGCCCTATTTCCCTGTACAGCAACTCTCATGCAGTAAAGACAATGCCATTTACTTTATTACAGGTCCACAGTCCCTTATCCAAAATCCATGGGGCCAGTTGCATTTTGGAATTCAGAAGTTTTCAGATTTCAGAGAACCCCCCCCCCGGCCCATACCAAAAAACACATGCACAAGTCCCTTATTTAACCTGTCTCAGTGCGGTGGACTTTAAAACCCGGCAGAGCTCCAAACCTACACACATCCTCCCTCCCGTATACTTTAACTTATCTCTAGATTACTTATAATACCTAAAACTATGTAAATAGTTGTTGTACTGTATTGTTTAGGGAATAATGACAAGAAAAAAATTATTTCCAACAAAAACATACAGTAAAACATAAAAATATACAGTTTCAAACAAACTGAATCAAACACATGGTAAATGACTTATTGGAATAAATGTAGAATGTCACTGTCACTATAAAACTTCAGTAACTTGTCTTTCCGTTTCTTTAAATCATATACAGTGGTAGTTCGGACACTATATTCTTCAGTAAGACGCCGCACAGACACACCACGATCAAGCTTCTGCAATAACTCCACTTTCTGCACTATTGATAATGATAGATGCTTCCTTCTCTTTTTCTCATTATTACCCATAGGGGTATCTGCAGCTCTTTTTGACATTTTCACAGTGAAATTAAGCACAAAGTCAACAGTGAACTCAAAATATCAGCAAACAGCAAATGCACTTGTAACCAGTACATGCGCTGAGCCACAGCTGACGTCTGGCGGCCTCTGCTAGTGCTGCCACGTCACACCTGAGTGACATCAACTGTTGGCAAAAAAAAAACTGGTTTTCATAGTTTTTTAGATTTCAGAATTTCGAATAAACGAATGTGCACCTGTAGTTGGTGTGCCTGCATGTTAATTTATGCATTTCATGAATTAATAAGCCAAGATGCTATTGTACATTGAAATTACTCATTGTTTGCCATTTATAATATGTTATGCTTTTCTTCCTAATAAAATGAATAGCTTCTTCCCTGCATTATAACGTATCTACCCATTCATGTAGCCCAGTATGTCCTTGCTGACACCTTGCATCATCTTCACAAATGACTTTCCCACTAACATGTTTAGATAAACTTTTTTTTTCTGTACTTAATGGAGATTATAAATAGGTAAGGATATCTGAGTATAGTGACCAAGTTCTAGGCTTCCCCCACCAGAGGAAGTATGCTGTACATCCCCACTGGTGCTTTTAAATTCCAGCTGATAGCCTAGCCTATACTGTCTTCTTTCATTAGACAAATTGCTCATTCCAGTTGTTATTCTAGCAAACCTCCCCTAACTGTTCCCAACATATTAATATCTTTTTTTAAGCAAGTAGGTCAATAATAAGACCGTAAGATATAGGAGCAGAATTGGGCTCCGCCATTTCACCATGGCTGATCCAATTTTCCTCTCAGCCCCAATCTCCTGCCTTCTCCCCATATTCCTTCATGCCCTGAGCAATCTTACCAACCTGTGCCTTAAATATATATATAAAGACTTGTCCCTCACAGCTGCCTGTGGCAAAGAATTCCACAGATTCACCACTCTGACTAAAGAAATTTCCTCCTCATCTCTGTTCTAAAAGGGCAAGGTCTTCTCTTGAGAAAACCATGCTGACTATGGCCTAATTAATTGTGCTTCCAAGTACCCTGAGACCTCATCCTTAATAATCAATTCCAGCACCTTCCCAACCACTGAGGTCAAACTAACTGGTGTATAGTTTCCTTTCTTCTGCCTCGCACCTTGCACCTTGAAGAGTGGAGTGACATCTGCAATTTTCCAGTTTTCTGGAGCCATTCCAGAATCTAGTGATTCTTGAAATATCATTACTAATGCCTTCGCAATCTCTTCAGCTACCTCTTTTAGAACCCTGGAGTGCACACCATCTGGTCCAGGTGGCTTATCCACCTTCAGACCTTTCAGTTTCCCAATAACCTTCTCCAGTTATGGTAACTTCACAAACTTCATGACCCCTGAAACCTGGAACTTTTGCCATACCGCTGGTGAAGACTGATACAAGATACTTGTTCAGTTCTTCCACCATTTCCTTGTCCCCTATTGCAACCTTTCCAACATTGTTTTCCAGCAGTCCAATATCCACTCTCACCTCTCTTTGATACTTTCTGTATCTGAAGAAACTTTTGGTATCCTCTAATATTATTGGCGACCTTATTTTTGTATTAGTTGCCTTTTGTTTATTTGAAAGCTTCCCAATCCTCTAATTTTCCACTAGTTTTTGCTCTTATGTGCCTCTCTTTGGCTTTTATGTGGGCTTTGACTTCTTTTGTTAGCCACAGCTAATCCAGGCATGTGCTTAACATGGTGTACTTGACTTGGCAACAGACTGTTACTTTGCATTTCAATAACCGTCACAGTAAACAATAACATTTCATCAGCTTTGCTAATTATATGCTCTATTGACCATATAACTTGTTGCAGAATGTGCTCTGAGACCCTCATATCCCTTTGTTCTCTCCATTTTAGTAATATTTTTCTTTTTTCTTTTTCTGCCATTTAATTTCTAATACTTCAGCATTCATGCAACAACCTGGTATGCTCTTTGTCTTCTGTGTTTAATGTTTTATAACTATTTTAAATTATTTGAAATTTATTAGGTTGACATTGTTTCATTCACTTCATTAAACAAAGTGTAAAATATGGGCAACATTTTATCCTAGTCAAGCAATAGAATCATCCTGTTTTAATTTAGAATTCTAGAGTCCTAAAATGCTTAAATTAACTAAAATGTCAGAGAAATTTGTTTGCTTCAGAAAGCACTTCCAGCACTTAGTTCTGGCAAGCGTTCTGAACTTTTTTTGAGAAAATACCTTTTGTTTTTTGCCAGAATATGTGGGGATAGATATAAAAGACACAGCAGGATTCTTTAGTATGGATAGTGGATTCTGGGTGGTAATCCACAGGAAACATTTCCAATCTGTTATCTGTAGAATGTTTTGCATTTCTTCTTTTAATTATTTACTTTTGCAGAACTAGGATTTTATAGCAAATGTCACCCTCCATCAAAGAGAGATCATAATTTCCTCTTTCACCTCAGTCAGCGCAGAAATACTCTGTCTGACATAAGACCAAACATCTGAGGTTTCAAAAATAAATTAACCTTTTAAATTAACAAAAGCATTCCTCTTATTTTCACTTGTGTGCTGGATCTTTACTAGACAATTCAAATGAATCCAGATCCTTCATTGTATATAACTTCTGAATTGGGTGACCCAGAAAGTTTCTAGCTTTATTGCATGTTTCAATTGAGTGAGCTGACTGTGTATGCTGATCCAGTATCATTACTGGGGAATACTGCTGTGGCTTTTTGATTATCTGCTAGAGTAAGTTTTCACAATTAAGAGTCGAAAGGATGTCAACATATGTGCTTGTTCATGATTAAAAACTAAGTCCATAAAAGTGTGTTGTAAGGGTGTGGGATTGTGTATTCGACCAATATCACACCATCAGAAAGCTTGATGATCTTTTCAGGATTTGCATGTAAGGAGTGGTTGGTTCGATTAATTATCAAAATCCTTACAGCACCTCAAGATTTCTATGCCATTGTAAGCTGTAACTGAGGAAGGTGAATTCATTATTTTCTTTTCAATTTGTTTAATTTTTTTCAGATAATCTAAAAGATTGAAACGCATAGGTTATTTGTCAGCTATTGAAGTTTGTTCTTTTATAGGAGTGCCCTTTAATTTTAAAACAAACCAAGTAAGATGCGTAGTGATCGCAAGTATATGGCATAGGTAAAGCTGTGCACTAATGGATCTTATAAAAATCTATGTCTAGTATATGAGAATGAAGACCAGTTGTTGTGGAATCCTGATTTTCTGCCTGAGAATAAAGTGGTGGAATTTCTTTGTGATGCTAGTAAGCGTACGGGTGAGGAGAAGGGATTGGATGCAATACCAGAAGGCTCGCACATAAAGGACAATGAACAGGTTGGTTGTGTATGTTGAATTGTAAAATTGGTTTTTATATATTGAACAAGACTAGTTTACAGTTAAAGTTGGAATTTTTTAAAATAATGAAGGTCTCAAATTTTCCAGTATTCCTTTTATTCCAGTTCAAGTAACTAGGAAAGTCAATATGTTTGGTAGGAACTGTAAGATTAAGGAGTCAATTCATTCATCTTTGTTTAACATTATTGCAAAAAGAGTAAATATTCAAAATGTAATGAAAATGCCTTTTACTTATTATATTGCTCCTTGTTGAGGCATTCTTTCTATTGGAAAATAATGCAACTAAATTTAATTCACTAAAGTTTGAAATAACTCGTTCAGATAAGTCAACGACAGTTTAAGATTTCTAGGTAAGCAACAGCAATCTTCTTTGAAGCTTGTGCTTCCACATTAGGCAGTCTCTGAAAATAATTATTTTGAATGTCTCCCATACATCTGCAGTAGCAGTTGCTGTATGGTCAAAAATCTAGAGCTATATTGTGTTCCTCCTGTATCATTTTCTGGCCTGTACGGTAATTACCATGACTTCAAATTAAGACTTTTTATTACAGCCCTTGCATGAATTAAATTCCAGTCTACAAATATGACAATCGACCTGAATAAAGCATAATCCATATGGGTTTCATTGCCCTACTTTGCCTAACTACAAACAATTATTCCTCCTAGCAAGCCATTTTTCATGGTAAGGCCCATAAGACATTGGAGCAGAATTATGCCATTTGGCCATTGGACAGCTCTGTTATTTCATCCTGGCTGATTTATTACCCCTTTCAACCGCATTCTCTCACCTATTCCCCATTAACATTTGACGCCCTTACTAATCAAGAACCTGTCAACCTGTTTTAAGTATACCCAATGACTTAGCCTCTACAGCCGTCTGTGGCAATGAATTACACAGATTCACCACCCTCTGGCTAAAGAGCCATCAAACACTACTCATAGCTTAACCTTTTCTTTTCCCAGAATCATTCTGAAGATCTTCTGAACCCTTTCCAATGCCAGCACATCTTTTCTTAGATAAGAGATCAAAAACTGCTCAAAATATTCCAAATATGGTCTGACCAATTCCTTAAAAAGTCTCAGCATTACATCCTTGCTTTTATATTCTTGTTATATTGAAATGAATGCTAACATTGCATTTGCCGCCTTTACCACCGACTCGTATTGCAAGGTAACCTTTAGGGAATCCTGTACAAGGACACCCAAGTCCCTTTGCAATTCTTGATTTCTGAATTTTCTCCCCATTCAGAAAATAGTCTGAGCCTTTGTTCCTCCTGCCAAAGTGCATGACCATGCACTTCCCAACACAGTATTCCATCTGCTACTTTGCCCATTCTCCTAATCTGTCTTAAGTCCTTCTGCAAATTCCCTGCTTCATCAACAGTACTTGCCCCTACACCTGTCTTCATACAGTCTGCAAACTTGGCCACAAAACCATCATATAATGTGAAAAAAATGGTCCCAACACCAAGCCCTGCAGAACACCACTAGTCACTGGCAGCCAACCAGAAAAGGCACCATTTATTCCCATTCTTTACCTCTTACCAATCAGCCACTCTTCTATCCACACTAGTATCTTTCCTGTAATACCATGGGCTTTTGCCTTATTTAGAAGCCTTATGTTTAGCACCTTGTCAAAAGCTTTCTGAAAATCCAAGTAAACAAAATCCACTGATTCTCCTTTGTCTATCCTGCCTGTTATTTCATCAAAGAATTCCAACAAATTTGACAGGCAAGATTTCCCCTTAACAAACCATGCTGATTTTGGCCTATTTTATCATGTGCCTACAATTACCCTTACACCTTATCCTTAATACTGGACTCCATCATCTTCTCAACCACTGAAGTCAGACGAGCTGGCCTATAATTTCCTTTCTTTTACCTACTTCCCTTCTTAAAGAGTGGAATGACATTTACAATTTTTTAGTCCTCTAGATCCATTCCAGAATTTAGTGATTGTTGAAAGATCCTTACTAATGTCTCCAGAATCTCTTCAGCTACCTTTTTCAGAAGCCCAAGCACCTTAGGAACAGCAAATAAACTCTCTTCTTTCCCCTGATACTCAACATTCTGCTGCTGATGTCTTTCACAGTGAAGACTGACACAAAATAATTCATCCACCATCTCTTTATCCTCCGTTATTACCACTCTAACAGCATGTTCCAGTAGTCAATTATCATTTTGCCTCATTTTATTTTACTCTTAATGTATCTGAAAAGCTTTTGGTATCTTTTGTATTATTGGCTAGCTTACCTTCGTATTTCATCTTTTCTGTCTTTATGCTTTTTTAAAAGTTGTATTCTGTTGAATTTTAAAAACTTCCCAATCAGCAAACCTCCTAGTAATTTTTGCCATATTATATGCCCACTCTTGCTCTTCTGCTGTTTTGGACTTCACTTGCCTCTTTAATTCCCTTTACTCCACTGTAATAATGATGGAGCTGACTTTAGCTTCTCCCTCTCAAACTGCAGCGTGAATTCTATTATATTATGGTCATTGGCTCCTAAGGGTTCCATTACCTTCACTTCCCTAATCATTACATAACACCAAATCCAGAATTGCTTTTTCTTACAGGGTTCAACCACAAGCTACTCTAAAATACCATTTCACAGGCATTTTACAAATGCTCCATGGCTATCGTAATATTGCCCTTTTTACATGTCCTTTCTATCTCGTTGTAATTTGTACCTCACATCCTGACGACTGTTTGGAAACTCCCATCAGGCTGAAAAAGGATCTAGTGCTTTATTGGCGTATATGACGCATAAACTCTTCACAAGTTTCCAGCCTAGGCATCAGCCCGGATGAAGGTGCCGGAGTTTATCATCAAAACGTTAGTTAAAATCAAACTTATACCTGGCTGGAGGCCTGAGTAGAGCTTATGCGTCTCAACAGGGTCTTTTTACCCTTGCAGTTTCTTAATTCCACCCACATCGATTCTTCATCTTCTAATCCTATGTCACTTCTAAGGATTTGATTTCTTTTTTTTATCAACGGAGCCACCCCCTTTGCCAACCTGCCAGTACTTTAGATACTGTGTGTATCCTTGGATGTTAAGCTCCCATCTATGATTTTCATTCAACCATGACTCAGTGATGCCCACAATGTCATACCTGCCAATCTCTAATAGCGCTACAAGATCGTCTCCCTTATTCTGTATACTGCGCGCATTCCAATATAGCACCTTCAGTCCTGTATTCATCACTCTTTTGGATTTTGTCCCCATGTTATACTTTAACTCATCACACTGATGCAATTTTTCCCATTCATCTGTCTGTCCTTCCTCACAGTCTCACTACACATTGCATTGACTTGTATACCAACTGCTCCATCCTTAGCTCTATCACTCTGGTTCCAATCCCACTGCCAAATTTGTTTAAACCCACCCAACAGCGCTAGCAAATCTGCAGTCAAGTTCAAGTGTAACCCAACCTTTTTGCACAGGTCATGCTATCCCCAGAAGAGATCCCGATGATCCAGAAATCTGAAATTCTACCCCCTGAGCCAATTATTCAGCCACACATTCATCTGCCTAGTCACACCTCACTGCTGTGTGGCATAGGTAGTAATCCAGATATTACTTCCTTTGAGAACTTGCTTTTCAGCTCTCTACTTAACACTATATTCTCTCTTCAGGGCCTCATCCCTCTTCTGTTCACCCTCCTTCCTTAGAAAGCTGTGGACCCAATTCGAGACATCCCTGGCAGCTGGGAGGCAACATACCATCAGGGTGTCTCTTTCACGTCCACTGATTCTCCTTTAACTATGTAATCCATCACTACTGCACTCCTCTTCTTCCCCTGTCCCATCTGAACCAGGGGCTAGAGTCAGTGTCAGAAAGCTGGTCACTGCAGTTTTCCCCTAGTAGGTCATTACCACATTCCGCACCCCCCACCCAGTATCCACAGTGGTATAGTTATTATTGAAGGGAACAGCCACGAGAAATCTGCACTGGCTGCCTATTCCCTTTCCCTCTCCTGGCAGTCAGTCACTCACCCACCCACCCTCATCCCCTCGCCTTCTGCATCTTGGGGGTGACTTCCTCCCTGTAGCTCCTTTCTGTCACCACCTCATTTTCCCATATAAGCTGAAGATCATCAGGTTGCAGCTGTTGTTCATTAACATGGTCTCGGGAACTGCAGCTCGATGCACCTCGTACAGATGTGGTGCATGTAGATCATGTGAAATAAATGCTGAGCAAATCACATCATAATTACGTGAATGTTTGAGACAACTAGTATTGTGCACACATTTATACTGAAGGAGTACGCATGCAGCCTATGAATCTGTTTTCTTCTGACATTTAGTGAAATTATGGCAGATTCGTGACCTAACCCAATAAACCTGCTTTCCGTTCTTCATGCTTCTGATTAATTAAAATATATTACTCAAATGTAAAGTCAATAATGGATGAAGCAGTGATTGCTAAACATAGAGGGGTGTTCCAAGCCTCAGCTATCTATTATATGTGGAAATGTTTCCTAGATTCTGCAAGGTATTTTTCTCATCTTTAGTGTTCTACTCAGCATTTGTATCACATTAAAGTTTATTAGCTTTATTGTAATTTTCCTCTAACAGTTTGATACCTTTATTATAAATTAGACTCAGAACACAAAAAGTAACAAAAAAGCAACAAAAAGTATGGCAATATTTTATAATTAATTTGTTAGAAATAACTGTGTAATTACCTATAATAGTAAATAATAACTATAGATTGTTACTTTTAAAATCATTTATGTGCATCAAATTCTGGACACCAAACAGGTTTAGATGAAAAACTTAAATCATACATCTGGTAACTGATTTGGAAAAGTGAATTTGTGATTTGTGAATCCTATTTGTCCTAGGCATTGTATGAATTGGTTAAGTGCAACTTTGATACAGAGGAGGCACTGCGAAGATTGAAATTTAATGTGAAAGCAGCCAGAGGTAAGAACATTTTAATTTTCCATTATATAGTCTTTCTTTAGCAACTGGTAGCATGACAATAGAGCATGATTATAACCATTTCAGCTTGGCTATGAAATCATGGACTGACTAAAACTTGCTAATGACTGCTGCTGATCCACACAGTAAGAAAGGACATACCATACCTGGACTCGTTAGTGTTGATCTAGTGGGCATAGTTTTCCCAGTTCAATATAACATGACAACAGCACTTGACAAGTTTTTATATTTTCAGGTTTGTAGACCACAATGTCCACCTTTGGTATTACAGTCAGAGAAAAATATTGCTATACAGCCAAATTGCAGTACAGCCGAACATCAAACAAACATTAGGAAACATTCAGAGGCTGAAACATTATTAAAAGCATGAGTATTAGAAAAAGTTGAAGATAGGAAATTAAAACACTTTCAACGAGAACGAAAGGCATAGACAGTCATTAATACAGCATGGTAATAAGTTCTTAGGCATACTGAGTCCATGCTGACAACCAACTACCTGCTTAAGCTAAACATGTTTTATTTCCCTCCACATTCTCATCAGATCACGTCAGACTCTACCACTGATTGCACACCAAGTGAATTTGCAGTGGTTAGCAAATCGTATCAATCCATGTCTCTTGAGGTGTGGGAGATAATCAGAGCATCCGGAGGAAACATACACAGACAGTATCCAGGATCAGGAGATTAAACAGATTTATTTTTACTTAAAAAATGGATGTTATCTTGTGCTTTTCTGGGTCCCTCAGAACCCTTGCTCTTCATTCAAAGATTGAACTGCATTCCTCCTTCAGGCTTAATTTGGCTAAAGTTCACATCTCAGATTCTCCCAGTTTGTGTTACAGATTATTTGGTAACAAAACTTCCTATTGGTTTAACAGAGACTTTAATCCTACATTTTTAATTTTTTTCAGAGCACCCAGAATTGTTTTCTCACCTGCTTCAGAGGACTGTATTCAGTGTTTAATTTTTCAGCTTTTTTATCCTAGAGACTTATGTCAACATTGCTTTGAGATGGTCTAGATACATTTTATCAGGAAAGATTACAAGAAGTCTTGAACATTTTTTCCTATTGTTTCTAATATTTCTGGTTTAATCTATTTTCTTAAAACACATGACTACTTTGAAGCTAAATTCATACCTTGCTGTTAGTAGGATGTATATTTCTCAAAAGCTAAATTCAGGAGAGTTTATTCACTTCCTCTTTTTTGTTTGGTAACTTCCAACAAACATTTAATTTTGATTGCTGTTTTGCATCCTTATGATTGGCTTTTTGTTAAAGTTTTGTGAATTACATGTTTTGGAACTGACCATGCTAGCATGGATAACATTTAAAAGATAAAAGGAGAGGTAGGACTGGGAATCTTTTGAATATGTCTGAGTACCAGTAAAGTGAAATCTCATTATCCCAAACACGGCAATGAAAAACAAAATAATTAACAAGATATAGAATATTTTTTAATTAAAACTTCCATGAGAAATGAATCAGTGGAGCACCAAAGTTTACTATCACAATATCAAAGTAAAGCTTTTATTTCCTCTCTACTTCCCTCATCCAAAATGTTTGGCATTACAAACTTCCCAGTGTTGAGTGCTATTATTTAGTAGCAATAAATTTGCACTATAAAAGTGGCAAGAGGGAAATATATCAAAAGGGAAGACTAAATGCTTGTCACTGAAAGTTATGATGGTTAGATATGGGTCACTAATTCACAGATGACGTAAGGACGTGTTCCCATATGCTAAAACTTTAAAAACAAAATTGAATGGAATGACTTTGATTAAAAATTAGACCTTTGGCTGTGATCTTTGTTTACTTACAGTCAGCCAAGTAGTATACTCAGCACATAATACGTAGTGCAATTGGATATAGAAGAAATGTGCTTAATACTTGTGAATCATGTTGTAATTGGCACTTTTAAGTTAATGAGATTTTCATTTGTTGTAGAAGAACTCTCTATTTGGAGTGAAGAAGAATGTAGGAATTTTGAACAAGGTCTCAAGGCATATGGGAAAGATTTCCATTTGATCCAGGCCAACAAGGTAAAATCTTGTGGATCTAAGCTTGCAATCTTGACTTTTTGATATAAATGTTGCTAATTGAACAATACCAATAATTCTAAATATGAAACTAAAGTTTGGAGTGCCAATCAGCAAAAACGCACATTTTCCTGCCTCATCTACTACTCATGGTGCAGGCAGATGTATATGTACAGTTGATATTTAATTGCTTACCCTGTGTTCAGGGAGAATAAATACTGACATTGACTGATGCATATGCATCCTATAGATGAATAAATTTTGAAAAATTATCATGCAGTGATCATGTAAATTTTCTAGTATTACCAAAAAAATTAGATATTTTTTGTGTGTGTTTTATTAAAACTGCCCCTAAAGGTTCAATTTCACATTTGAAAACCTTTTCTGTAATATTGAACCATATTGTGCCGGAGTTGGGCAACTTAGTATGCTCATTCACCACATTCATTATGCACTTTGCCCAGAGGCCGAGTGCAAAATGAGTTGACCCTTTATGCCAGGGATGCTCTTGAAAGTTTGTGCAGCTCCCCACATAGAGCATTCCTTTTAGCAAGTGCTGCTAATACCTGTCACGTACGCAGTGACCGGGCAGAAATGGAATCCACGTTGGAGTCTGGTATTACTGTAACTAATAGTGCTTATTAGTAAACTAAGTAATACAGTACTATAAAAATGCAAATATATGAAACAGGTTAGCAATGATATATACAGAAGCGTGGAAATAGGAATCAAAACCAAGCTCTTTCAAAGTCTAGGGGTAAATGGATAGTCTTATGATGGTGAAGAGTTCAGTTCAGTTTAGGTCGAGGTAGTTCTGGTGTAACGTTGGAGAGAGAGAGAGAGGTGATGCCATTGCCATCGAACTTTCTGTTATCTTCCTGTCCTGTTCTGGTCACCGACTGTGACCCCGTATGACCGTTCTTCAGTGGTAGACCTGTCACCCAGGCAAGGGTGGACACACAAACAAGTCTCCACCGGTCGCACCTTCACACACTGTGAGCCACTGATTGATTCCCCGAATTGATCCTCCAAACCCCCACCTTCACGTGGGTGCACAACACTCTTTCAGTGTCCCATGGTGTGCCTGCTTGTGTCTTTGCAGACCTGACTTTTATCTCCCCTTGCAGGGCACCAGCCGTCCATCACCTGGGCCCGTCTTGCTGTCTCAGCAAGAATCCTCACAAGCAGGCAAAGAAAGTGTCCTTGGAACAAACGTAAACAGCCAAAGCCATAATATTAAATCATGTCTGTGTGTGTGTGTGTGTGTCTCTGTCTCTCTCACTCTCTCTCTCACACTCTCTCTCTCACTCTCTCTCACACTCTCTCTCTCTCTCTCTCTCTCTCTCTCTCACACTCTGTCTCTCACACTCTCTCTCTCTCTCACACTCTCTCTCTCACACACAAACACCACAGGGAGTCAACTCTGGACCCCATCTCAGCTTGGTTTGCTCATCACATACCTTATACACATAATCTTAGCACCTGTCAAAAGTCTTCTGCACAATTTTCAATTAGTAAAGTCAGATAATCACTTTCCAATTGGAAAATGCCAGTGGCTTGGCACTTGGCTAGATAGCGCCCTTGAAGTGACTGGGGCTCCGTTTCTTGTGGTCCATTCATAGTGACTGCAGCCTTTTCGGCTTATCAATGCTCTTCTGCTGGGCTCAATGATGAATCCATTGGCTCAGCCACAAGATCTGCTAGAGCTCAGAGAGTGTATAAGGCGCAATTCTCTTTAAAAACACTAGATAGACAAGTAAAATATTGGCCCCATTTGTTACAGAAAATAAGTGTTTTTGCAGTATAATAAAGCAATGTTCTTGCCTTTCAATTTCACATATCCATCAAAAGTTTACTATTTGTAATGTCTTATTTACCTTAGTAATAACAATAAATTATATTTTTCATAACAGATGATTATTTTAATAAGAATATTTATTTATTACCTGCTAATATTATAATGCACACTCAACATCCAGCATTACCTTTCTTGAATATTCCCAGGCATCAGGCCAGAGGTCACCACCACTAGGAGGGCGGTATTTTGAAGAAATTTCACTACTTAGAGGGAGGAAAGTAGTTAGAGCTTCCAGGATTTCAAAAGATTTGAAATCCACCAAGTTCTGTGTTTGTAGCATTGTGAAGAATGACTTTAATATTTCTGACATAAAAACTCAGCATGTCAAATGGCTGATACCATCAAGAGATTCTGTCTGAGCTTATAATAATGGAGATATTTTTAAAACAACCTTCCTGAAATAATTTACTTCCAATATTGGTTTTGAAGTCATATTCTAGTGAACACTTAGAATTTGATGGGTGCTGCTTCAAATCAGAAGCATAGTGTGTGTGGCCCTCCGTTGGTCGAGGTTGACCAAGATGTTGCATCTTAGCTATGTGCGTCATTGGTGCAGCACCATCTGTGGCTGATGAGACCATTGTGAGAATGGCAGTCTTGCAGAGGTCACATCTATAGGTGGTCTCAGCTCTTGGAGATGTAATGTTCCTTTCTATGAGCCAGTTTATCATCTGCCACTTTCAGGAATTTTTCCTCACCTGACTTAAGGTTTTGGGTAAATTCTCCTTCTGGTGCAATCCGCTACAAGTTCTTCCCAGGACTCAATGTTGATGTCCAGTGTCGTTATGTCCTGCTTGCAAACATCACTGCAGCACAGTTGTGGTAGCGGCAGCCAATGGTTCTCTTGCCTGAAGCCTACCATGGAAGATACCTTTTGGGATGCGACAGACATGACCCAGCCAGCGCTGCCTGAGCAGGGTGTACATACTAGGGAGGCTGGCATGAGAGAACCTTAGCATTGGATGCTCTGTCTCGCTAGGATATGCAGAAGATGGGACAAAGGCACCTTTAATGGAAGGTTTGAGCCTTCTCTCTTGCTTAACATAATTTGTCCAGTTCTCAGTACTGCACAGCAGTTTGCAGATGATAGAAGCGTTGTACATTTGTTTTTTAGGTCTTCTTCACAAAGGTAACTAAGGCTGTGCTGTAGGTGGTGTTCCGCAGAAGTTTTTGTTAGAAGCATGCTGCCGAGGAAGGAGTACCTGACATGATCAAGTCCAGCTAGTACCAGTGTCTGGAGTGAGGGTGTCTCCAGGAAGCCTTGTGTTGAAACTTGGTCTGGAAGTCAGTTGGTGATTCATAGATTATGATAGTTGCAGAATTCCAGCAATCGCTGCCCTCTCCTGTTCATTTTGCCTATACCAAAGTGATCTAAGCATAGTCCAGAAGGCCATAAGTCATGATCTTCACCCGCTCTAGCATTGAAGTCACCCAGGAGAACAAGATGTTCCTTGCTGGGGGTGGGGGGTATTCTTGACAGTGGCTGTAATGTTCTCATAAAATTCATCCTTTGCCTCAGATGTGGAGCGCAGCATGGGAGCATATACACTTGACAAGATTAACTGGACCTCCGCTGGTGTTGAGAAGTGTAAAAGGTCACTCAGATCCATCGCTGCCTGGTTCCACCCTCTTTAACCATGTGCTCCTCACTGCAACGCCTGTTTCTTGCTCTCTGGGCTTGTCAGGACCCTTCCTTTGCCAGAAAAAGCTGTAGTTTTTTCCTTAGTCTGTCCAAGTCAGCTAAAATGGCTGTGTCCACGTGAAGTCTTTTGAGTTCTTCGTTTATTACAGCTGTCTTCCTGACATCACTAATGTCTTGGAAGTTATCAGTGAGGCCAATCATCATTGTCTGAACATTCTGATATCCCAGTTTTAGAACTTGTCTCTACTGTTACCTGGTGCAGTGTTTTCAGTCTGCAGATTGGATGACAGTCCCCATGCACCCAATGAGAAAAGTTAGACAGCGGTGGGACAGCACCTTTTTGATTCGGGGCTGCCCAGTTTATGCTGCGTGGTAGCTGCCCAGTGAGATCCAAGAATCTCCTAGAAGAGCTGCCACCCATGGCTGATAAGCCCCATCTGCCCAAAGCAACTGGTTTTAAGATGCCATTAACCCATGTATGCCCCTTCTCCTATCAGTAGAAACAGTTCCCTGAGCTTAATAGCTAAACCACACGTGAAGGCCAGGAGCTGGACTGGTCAGCTATTTGAGACACGCATGCCATTAGAAGCATTTAGTCTGAATTGTTAATCATTGGAATAGCCCAACAGCATATTATTTGGGATGAAACTTGATTGGCTAGGCAAATTAGCATTCAGGTTTCACGAGATTGATTAACTTCTTTAAAATTGGGGTTATGTTTGTACTTAATTTTTTGCATTGTTTAAAGTGCTTTGTTACTAATCTGTTTCTATTAACATGCACAGGTGAGAACACGGTCAGTAGGGGATTGTGTAGCATTTTATTACATGTGGAAGAAGTCTGAGCGTTATGATTTTTTTGCACAACAGACTAGGTTTGGAAAAAAGAAATACAATCTTCATCCAGGAGTTACGTAAGTATTTTTGAAATATTAGTTCCATGATATACAAGTCCAGTTTATTTTCTAATACTGCATTAGAAAATGTGTTGGTTGTTTTTCACATCCCATTATTGTTCCATTCCACCATATTAAAAATCTTTAACTTTTTTTTGCATGTATACATTGAGGAACCTACTTGTAGCTAATTTAACCAAAGCGATGTTTTGCTCCTGATTTCCCTGTAAAATTGTCAACTTTTGCATTGCCATATCAAAGTGGAAACATGACATTTTGAGTATATCTAGTTGCATATATGAACACAAATAACTTCATCCAAAGATATGCTAATACTTTTAAAAATGGACCTAATCTTCCTAGAGAAGCCTCCCACATATTATCATCTTCCCCTCTGCCTCTGGGAGTTAGTTTGGCTGAATTTCAGTGGCTTATTTGAATTTGGATGCAGCTCTTTTATTTGGGTAATCTGCTAGTAAAGGAGCGATACTGAAACCAGACCCTTTCTAACAGTGACAAAAGACTTAATTTTATAGAAGAAAATAAAGGAGAATAAGCCTTTTTATATCAGCAAGTGATCGGGAGCAGAAATTTTAATCTATCAATACTTTGGGGTGTATTTTTGATTTTTTTTAGTGTGATAGTTCCTCACTGCTTGTAGAATGTGTTCTGATCATATCAAACTACTGCTAGCAATTTAAGTGTAAGCACTTCTTTTAACTTTAAACTGAGCATTTTTAAACACTCAAAAAGTTGGTACTTTGAGTTTGATCATGTATTCATATTAAATATATTAAGATATTAAGATATCTTAATATATAAGATATTAAAGAATATCAAATTAATTATGATAAGTTCTGTTCGGTAGAGGGGAAGAGAAACTAAATGTCTTTGTGTACTGAACCCAGTTTGCAGTTGAAATGAGTGGCCAGACACTTGTGTAATAGCCTTCTGAAATTGGTTTCAGGGATTATATGGACCGACTCCTGGATGAAACTGAGAGTACAGCTTCCAGCTGTGCACCTTCCCCGCCTCCAACCACCTCAACCAGCAGCAGCAGCCAGACAGAAAGGGAAGATAATGCTACAATAGGAAGTAATATAAACGGTGAGATCTGTACATTTGATATTCTGCTATCATTAGGCATATTGCACCTGCAACATCCATCGTGTGCATACCCTGCACTATTAAAATTCAAAATAAATTAGTGTTTGCCTTATTTTAATTACCCATAATTCATGTACAGTGTATTTTCAGCAGGAATGCCATATAGAAGTGAATGCCTAATGTTTTTGATTGAACTTGCATCTTAATTTAGTTTAGTTTGTCTCAAGCTGCATTGATCACATCTGGCCCCCTTTTGTTTTCCCAATGCGATGTTTACAATTATCCTTGGAGTTATTCGCTTTAACTATTTAACTCGTAACTAATTCGGAACGGTTGCCAACTTTTTTTTGAGCTTGATGTTTTGTTTTAATCTGAAATTCCATTTAGTGACTTGTTTCTAATCACAATCGCTACAAGATATAAAGATTTGACTGTACCAATACTTTCCACTATGACTTAAGAACGGATATAGCTTCCACCTCTTAAAATTACAAGATTGGTTAAGGAGCAATATTGGTGTTATAACAAGTTACCAAAATTTTGATATTCATATGTGAAAAGTTAATACCATGTTTATTTAGAACACTGCTTTTTACTGGTTGCTATCATAATATGAAAATTTAGCTCACCAAGTTTGCTCTGATGGTTTTGTCTTTGAGCTCAATCGATCCCATTATCCTGCATGCTTCCCATCATCGCCTTTCAAGCAACTAGAATTATTATATAGTATGTAATTCTGTTTGTGCATAGCTTTTGATTTGTGGTCTCATGTTGTTATCTTGCCAGTTGGTTATGAGTAATCATCATTATTATTCTGGCAAACATTTATCAAACTGCTTAGTATCACTTCATACCTGTGGAATAGGGATGCTGAAGATACTTTGATCATGTTTTGGCTTCCTTTAGTGTGCTCTCATGCAAAGTTTATTCTTGGTTTTGTTGACTTTTAGTTGTCTTCTTTACTAATTTGGACCAAGAGGCTCATCACTGTATCCCTGAATTTTGTCAGCACAGCAGGGAAGTGCAAGGTTTAGGATTGAGCACCGGGAGTGTGGTCCTGTGTTTGACAGCACATTTTGGGAAATTTGAGCAAGTTGTAAATGTTGCTTTGTTTGATATTAACTTGAATTTTTGATACTCTAACACATGCACCTATTTATATTCCCTTCCTGTTTCAAAAACTGTAAGATTATAGTCAACTAAATATTTCAAGCTGACTTGTATTTAATAACATTCTTTGGTTCATGTTTGGCAAATTCAAATCAGGATTAAAGGCTTTCTCTGCTGAATAATTTCTACTAATTGGATACGCATGGCCTATCAATAATGCCAAAACCACTGTTTAAATTTATTGGAGATGTGCTTGAAGTTAGATCTATGGGAAGAAGGCAGCTGAATGAGATTTGCTGGATTTTACTTGCACAGAGTTGGCAAGGATTCAATGGGCAAATCTTCTTGTTTGGTGCTGTGCTAGATACCATTCTATTTTGCAACAAAACATAGATGTAATCGTAAGGTAGTTAGAACTTGTTTGCTTTAATGTCCAACATAATCTTGTCATTTTTTGACTATTTCTTTGCTAGAATATCTTAATCCAGTTGGAGAGTACTTCTAGGCCTTTTCAGCAAACTGACTCAGCCTCAATCTGCTTAAATACAGATTATTATTCTGTGTAATTGTAAACAAAAATGTAGGTGAAAAGATGGCTTGCTGAGTGAATGTGTTTGCCTAAAAGTATTACTGCCTTCTATATCAAAAGTTCTTCTGGGTCGCTGAGCGTTAAGATTGCAGTTTATTTTGGATATAAATTCTGGGGCTTTGTTTTATCAGGAAAGTAATCTAAAACATTGAACAGGACATGAAACTTGAACCATGAGTTATAATTTTGAATGGAAACACATGTTCTCAAATCAGCAAAATACTGATTTTATTTCCAAGCTTTTAAGTCAGATGGGTAAATGCAGAAATAGAAGGCTAAATTGCATCTGTTTTGATACAGGGAGTCTAGTATGGTAGTTGAACTCAAAAGTTTTAATTAACATATAATATTGATGCCAAGGTTAAGTGGCAGACAGGACTAGTAACTCAATATCCCTAGGTATATAATTTCAGGCAGATGAGGAAGAGGAGGAGGCATTGCATCGTCAGTCAAAATATAGAACAGAACAGCACATTACAGACCCTTTAGCCCACAATGTGCTGACCTTTTAACCTTCTGTAAGATCATTCTAACACTTCCCTGCCACATAGCCCCCCATTTTTTTGTTAATTCATGTGCCTATTCTAAGAGTCTCTTAATGTCCCTAATGTCTTCCCCTGGCAGCATGTTCTATGTACATACCACTCTTGTGTTTTTAACAAAAAAACAATTGTGACATTTCCCTCCTCTCTCCCCACCCCCTACCAATCACTTTAAAATTATGCCACCTTGTGTTCGCTATTTCCACGCTGGGAAAAAAATCTCTGGCTCTCTCACTCTATCTTATCATGTACATCTCTAATAAGCCACCTCTCATCCCCCTTGGCTTCAAAGAGACTAGACCTTGCTTCTTCAGCCTATTCTCATAAGGCATGTTCTTAATCCAGAAAGCATTTTAGTAAATCTCTACAACACACACAAAATGTCACTGAGTACTTGTTTGTAGTCTTCTGCTGTAGCCATTGACTTCCAGGTTCAACGTGTTGTACGTTCAGAGATGTTCGTCTGCACATTGCTGCTGTATTTATTTATGTTATTCAGAGATACAGCGTGAAATAAGCCCTTCCAGCCCTTCAACGCATGCCACCCAGCAATGCACAATTTAACCCTAGCCTAATCATAGAACCTTTACAATGACTAATTAACCTACTAACCGATACATCTTTGGATCGTGGAAGGAAACTGAAGCACCTAAAGAAAACCCTCATATTCCACAGGGAGGATGTACAAGCTCCTTACAGAGGCGCCAGGATTGAACTCCAAACTCTCAACACCTCGAGCTGCAATAGCACTGCACCAACAAGGCATTTTCACCCACAGAGCTGCTGCGCACTGGATTTTTTTCTTTGTTTTTTGCACCATTCTCTAAACACTAAAGCAGGAGTTCCCAACCTGGGGTCCAAAGACTCTTTGCTTAATGGTATTGGTCCCTGTTCTAAAGGCTGTTCCTAGAGGCTCTTAGGTGTTAAAATCCAAGGAGATGAGCGGTTTCTGAGATACTGAAACTGCCATGTCTGGCACCAACAATCATTCCATAGTTAAAGTCACTGAGATCACATTTCTTCCCTATGCTGATGTTTGGTTTGATCAACAACTGAACCCCTTGACCATGTTTGCATACTTTTGTGCATTGAGTTGCTGCCCCGTGATTGGCTCTTCAGATATTTGAATAAACGAGGTGTATTAATAAAGTGGCCATTGAATGTATGATAGCATTCACATGCTTACCTATTATAATTGTGTTTCCTTCACAACATAAATACAATTGTGGATTGTTACCATGTGCTTGAGAGTATAAAACTGATTGTGACCAATCACAGCCTGTTTAATTATAAATTTCAATTAGTGCAATAAAAAAGATTTTTGTACATTTCATTTTTCATAAAGTTAAATAAATAAAATCTTGTTAATTTATGATTTAGGGAAAACAGAAGGGACAAACCAACATTATCTGTTTAAAGTACACTTTTACCTAGGAAGTACTGTATTTCTAATGAAGCTAATAATTATACATAACAACACACAAACTGCTGGAGGAACTCAGGAGACCAGGCAGCATCTGTTGAGATGAATAAGCATTCGAAATTTCAGGCTGAAACCAAAATTATACGTTTGGTGGTAGGATCCCGTTGAAGATGGCGGAGGTTCCAGAGAATGATGTTGGAACAATCTTTACCTCATCCCTCCCAACCAATCTCCCTCTGGCACATACCCCTGCAAGAAACGGAAGTGCTACACATGCCCATTCACCTCTTCCCTTCCTTTCATTCAGAGCCTTGGGGTTGTCTGCTGTTTCCTGTGCTCCCGATTCAGGTTCCTCTGCATTGGTGGGACCTGATGTAAATTGGGGTACTGCTTTTTCAAGCACCGCTACTTCATCCACCAAAAGTGGAATTCCCCAGTGACCAACCATCTTAATTCCTATCGCCATTTCCATTCTGACATGTTGGTTCACAGCCTCCTTTTACCACGATGAGGCCACTCTCAAGGTGGAGGAGCAGCACCTCGTATTCCATCTAGGTAGCTTCCAACATGATGTCATGAATATTGATTTCTCCTGATAATTTTTTTCCTTCCCTTTCCTATTCCCCACTCTGGCCTCTTACCTCTTCCCGCCTTTGGTGCCCTTTGATCTTCCATGGTCCACTCTCCTCTATCAGATTTCTTCTCCAGTCCTTTACCTTTCCCACCCTCCTGACTTTACCTATCACCTTCTAGTTAACCCTCCTTCCCCTCCACCCACCTTTTTATTCTGGCATCTTCCCTCCTCCTTTTCAGTCCTGAAGAAGGTCTTGGCCCAAAACGTCAACTTTTTATTCATTTCCATAGATGTTGCCTGACCTGCTGATTTCTTCCAGCATTTTGTATGTGTTGCTCTGGATTTTCAGCATCTGCAGAACCTTGTGTTTATGACTCCCTTCATGTAGTCAAACTTCAAAGTTCAAAAGTTCAAATAAAATGTATTATCAGAGTGCATACATGTCACCACATACAACCCTGAGAATCTTTTACTGTGGGCGTGCTTAGAACAATAACTGTAAATATCAGGAACTATAAACAAACTGCAAGTGCATTTATAAGTAGCAGTAAATAGTGAGCACGAACTAATAATATAAGAGTACTTAAATGAGTGTAGCTAGCCCCTTTTTTCAAACGCCTTTGGGTTTGTGAACCTGTTCTTGAACCTAGTGGTGCAAGTCCTGTGGCACCTGTACATTCTACCTGATTGGCAGCAGTGAGAAAAGAGTGTAGCCTTGATGGTGGGGATTTTTGATGATGGATGCTGCTTGAAGAACTTAGATGAAATCTCTTCATTTATCTAAACTTTAAAATTCCACTCTTGAGTCTACATAGTCTCTCCTCAAATAGCAGAAATACAGTATTTCCTCCCATGAGCTAAATCATTGACATTTTAGTGTAATACTTAATCCGTGACTCTGGTAATATATCTACAAATTTTGTGTGTCTTCTTCCCTGAAGCTAGACTCAAAGTAACAGTTCAAATCCTATCATTTCCTCTTTGAAAATTCTGCTGTCTCTGTAAGGTCTTATAATTGCCCTCAAAAGTTTTTTACATTTTATGTTTCTGCAAAAAAGGTCTTGTGTGTTTCTCACACTTGTGTTTCTCCCCAGACTAACTCGTATTCTACCTTGCCTTTCTTTTCAGTTTGTTGGTGGTTCCCTGCTGACTTCTAAAACACACCCAATTTTCCTGTAATTTCTACAAGTTTTATAATACCTTTAGATTTAATATTACCTTTGATTTTGTTGGTCATCTGTTTTTGAATCACTTTTTCCTTTGAGTTCTTGTGTCTTAAAATCTCTTTTTGCAACTTGTACATTCTTTATTTAAATGTTAACTATTGCTTATACACCATTGTGCCTTTCAACTTATTTCATTTCTTGATAGTCCTTTGAATAGATTCCTTTCAAACTCAATATAAAATTCTAAATGTATGCTCCTCTAAGAATGCTTGACAATGAAGTTATTGATTATTAATGTTCCCAATGCAGTAAATGAGATTTGTGACAGTATTCTGGATTCTTCAATATTTTAATCAAGCTGAACATCTTGAATTCATTCCAAGCATTTATCTTCTACATTACAGCAAATCTGATTTTCCAATTTATATATAGGTTAAGTTTCCTATGATTACTGTATTACCCTTGTTGCACTGTAATTTCCTGATTTATGACATGCAATCTATACAACACCTCAGTTGCCCATAAATAACACCTACTAATGTCAGTGCCCTTTGCTAGTTCTTCATTTGACACAAATTGATTGTAATTGGACATCTCTCTCCTTTGCCTCTCTTTCCTAAATGTTAGCTGCCCCTGGAATGTTTGGTTTCCAAGTTGTTCACCCTACAGCCAGACGTTATTTCTATAACGCCATGAGATTGCTGTTGTTTATTTTCTGTTTCTGCCATTACTTACTGAGAATGCTGTACGCATTCTGATAGAGATTTACTCTTTTTTTCATTTTCAATGTTATTCTCTACTTGAATCCTCTTTGCCCTTATTTCACTTTCTGCATCTTCTGCTTACCATTAGTTATGCCTTTAGTTAAGACCCTCTCAAATAATATTAAACTTTACTCAATTCCCCTCTTCTCCCCTCCCCCCTCCCATCAATCTCCTGCAAGGATATTGATCCCAGCTTTGCTGAGGTGCAATCTGTCAGATTTGTATAGATCCAACCTGCACCAGAAACTATTCCAATTCTCAAGAAATCTAAAGACCTCCTTTCAGCACCATCTCTCCAGCCACACATTCATTTCCTTTACCTTCCTATTTCTGTACTTATTGGCATGTTGCATAGCAAAAAATTTTAACATCACTACCTTTTTGGGGTCCTGTTTGTTAACTTTCCTACCTCTATAAACTCTTCTTGCAGGACTTTAACTTTATTTCTGCCTTCAACTTTGGTACCAATATCACAACCTCTGGCTTTTCGCTCTCCAGTTTCAGGATGCTCTGCAGCTGTTCAGTAACTCCCTTGACCCTTGTACCAGGGAAACAAAATCCTGGCATTGAAAAAAAAAATCGTGTTTCCCTTTTCCCTTCCCTACCCAACTGCTCCTCTTCTTTCTCTGACAGGTACCATTCTGCAGGCTTCTGCTGTGATTGATGTCGCTGTGCATTTTGAGGGGAATTCCTGGTCACAGTGTGCAGTATCATCAGTTGTAGTAGAAATATAACCAAGTAGAAACTGGGAACGGCAGTGATTTGGTCGAAATATGCTATGTTCATGTTAAAAATGGACAGACGAGGAGGGGAAATGTGCCAGGTTGGATCTCCTCAGCATCTTCAACGTAGTAAGAAATCACAAGAGACTCTACAGGAACCTTATTAACCAAGACACTCATATTAAGGTAGGTTGTAAGGAGTGTCTTAAGGATTGAGAGAGGGGCTTAGGAGTAATTTTGAATAACCTAGGGCACTACCAATCATGGAGAAATAAAAATCAGACATAAACAAAAGATCAGAATGGGGAGATTACAGAAATCACACTGTAGATTTTAGAGCTAACGGAGATTTCAGAGTTGGACGGTGAAGGTCACAGAAGGATTGAAGCATTGCTAGACAAGATTCAAGTTAGGGTTTGCAATGCAGTTGTCAATGAATTCAAGTTACAGATGGTGGATGATATCTGTCCGCCAAAAAGTTTGGAAGAATCAAATGTAGAGATTTGGATGAGTGTTTCAGGAGCAGTTGTGATTGATTATTTACATCAGTATTGCATAGAACCCCCGTGATGTGAATGGTCCAGTTCAGTTTCATGCTCCTCATCACCTTCATATAACCCTCCAGAACATCCAACCTTCAAGCTGGATATGCATCACAATTTTGTCCTGTCTAATCTTGTTTTTTTCCTATTTTTAAAAATTACACATGGTGGTAAATTTAAAGTAAGAACATTTGTTTTCTATCTGTAAAGTACCTGCAGATAATAGAATGAAGAAAGAACTGAATTTTATTTTGTCTGTGATTCAGGAGTGAATGCTAATGGTTCAGCTGAGACGTCAGATCAGTGGCATGATTATGGTGAAGTCAAGGAACTAAACTACAATGGGCCTGTCAGTAATTCCACAATTTCAGGACCTGCAAAAATGAGCACAAATGGCTGTGAGAAAGATGATGGATTCTGTGATCTCAGCCTGGTAAATGCGCAGAATGAGAATGATGAGTTTGAATCAAATTGTGAAATACCAGCTAAGAGTCTGAAAACAGAAGATGACTCTGAAATTGAGAAGAACAATGCAGATATATCAGAAGCAAACTTGCATGTGAAATCTGATGTTTCTGAGAATTTGATTCTGTCTGATTCCAGACACCAAATGCCTGTTGAATTGGATGCTCAACAAATCTAGAAAAAATGTATTTACATGCTTTTTGTCATCTTGGGGAAGGAAAAACCTGGTTTAATAATTGGGTTGGTTTGTATAAATTCAGTCATTGACATCAGTGATGTCCTTTTTATATATATATATATCTATATATGTTAATATATATATGTAAAAATTCTTATTATGTGGGGTCAAAATACATTCTGTATTTTTGCCATATTTCTACATAGAATTTCAAAGGATTTTTTGAATAAATACTTGTTCCTCGCATTCATTTGTGTAAAATTTGTACAGTTTATCGTGGAAGGGGAAAAATAATAAATATACCAAGAGTCTAATTATGTTTGATTCATTCCATTTTGGTACAACTTTTTTAAATTATTAAAATGATGGAATGTTTAAAATATTTAAAAGGTAGTGGTTTTACACTGTCTGGAGTTGTTGTTGGGGTCATAGTTTTTACAAGTCAAATTCATTGAAGCTTTTTGTATGCTATTGTATTACTGCAGCAAAATTTTCAGCTTGAATATAAAATATTGTCCCTCAGTATTGCTGAGTCACAGTCCTGATTATATGCTGCATTTTATTGATATTTTTGATACGACGGCTACAACATGTTGAAATGCATGTTACAAAATAAAATTGTGCAAAAACCCAATTGTGATATTTTTCAATAAAAAAATGAATCTCTTAAGTTTCAGTTATCCTCTAAGATTCCTGTTACTCACAAGGTTATTCTGTGCTAATGTGTGTGTGTGTAATTAGACTTGGAGGCATGTCAAAGGTGAGGGGTGAATGTAAGAAGCTTCGAGGTAGAACCACAGCGCTTACAGATATAGTCTCTTCTGAGGTATTCTGCAGGGTTATTCCTGAAGAGCAATATTCCAAAGTGCATAATATAAATTTTAAATCTGCATTTGACAAGCTGAAGTGTAATAAACTCAGGAACTGGGGATAGACTTCTGGAGTTTAGTGTTACAGGAGGAGATGTAACAGATGCACTTCCAACACAGGTAAATGTGTGTACGTTTTGATAGAATAGAGTATAAGTTAAATAGTACATCAATGTGAGAAAACTCAGGTTATTTGTATACAAATATTTGGAAAATGGCAAGATCAAGTCCACAACGTTTTTAAGCGGAAGAGTAAGCAGGCAGAAATTATGCATACTGGTACCAATAACATGGCTAGGAGAAGGGATGAGGTCCTGAAGAGCTCAGAAAGAATCTAAAAAGTACAACCTCAAAGTTAGTAAAGTGCCATGTGTGAGTGAGGGTAAGAATAAAATGATATAGCAGATGAAAATGTTGCCAAAGCATTGTGACAGAGTTTCAGATTTGTGGATTTTTGGGGAAGGTATAACCTGTACAAAGGGGCAGGTTAAACCTGAATTTGAGAGGAATTAATGTCGCAGGCAGGCTTGCTTGAGCAGTTAGGAAGGGTTGCTTGGCAGGGGGATGGGTACCAGAGAGGTAGGTCAGATGATGGAGCAGATAGTGTTAAAGATAGATGGAATGTGTAGAGAGAGTGCAGTGGGTAGGGCATAAATGCAGCCATTTGGATGGGTTGAAACCAGTTTAATGCAAGAAATATCAGAAATAGGGGTGATGGACTTAAAGCATAGAAGTACATGGAGCTACAACATTTGGTAGTTATAAAGTGGGAAATGTTGCCGGATGTTCCAGGTTTTAGAAGCTTCGAAGGATAGGGAAAGAGGTGGGGAGTGTTAATCAGAATAGAATTACAACTGCAGTATATCAGTGTGGGTGGAAGTTAGAAACAGGAAGGGAGCAATCATATTGGGTGTGTTCTATAGATCACAATAGTAACAGGGACACTGATGAGCAGATCAGTAAGCAGATTTTGGAAAGGTGTAAAAATAAGTGTTGTCATAGCTGACTTCAACTTCCCTAGTATTGATTGGCACTTCCTTAGTGCAAGAAGTGTAGTTGGGGCAGATTTTTTTAGGTGTGTCCGGCAAGAAGTCCTGACACAATGTACACAGGCTGATTACAGGAGTGGTCATATTGGATCTAGTACTAAGTAAGGGCCTGGTCAGGTGGCAGATCTCGGTGGGTTAGCATTTCAGGGACAGTGACCACAACTTACAGGTGCAGGTAGTATAGGGAAGTATTTAATTGGAGGAGAGCTAATTATACCATTAGGCAGGAATTTGGAAGTATAAATTGGGAACATATTCTCATGGAAATGTGGAGGTCATTTAAAAAGTATTTGCATAGGGTTCTTAGCTTTGTCCCACTGAGGCTGGTAAAGGAAGCATGAAACATTTTACCCAGCGGAAAAAAGAAGCATACTTAAGATTTAGAAAGTAAAGATCAGGGCTCTTGAGAGTTATAAGGTAGCCAGTAAGGAGCTTATGAAGGGAATTAGAAGAGTTTGAAGTGGACATGAGAAGGCTTTGGCAAATAAGAATAACTCCAAAGTGATCTCCACATTTATGAAGAATGGGAGGCTGACTAAAGTGAGTGCAGAATTAAGCATTGATAAAAAGAGGAAAGGTGTCTAGAGATGAAAGAGGTAGGGGAGGTCCTTAACAAATGCTTTGCTTCAGAATTCACCAGTGAGAGGAACCTTGATAATGTGAGTTCAGGGTAGAACAGGAAAATGTGCTGAACATGGCAAAGGTTAAGAGGATGTGGAAGAATTTCTGAAGAAAATTAGGACAGGTAGGCCTTCAGTGCTGGATGTGATGTACCCCAGTTTACTAATGGAAGCAAGGAAAAGAGATTGCTGTGTTGGCAATTATCATTGCGTTCTTATTGACCAAAACATTGGAGGATGGCCTTTGTTCAAGAAAAGTAATCAGGATAATTATGGGAATTATAGACCAGTGAGAAGGCACACTAACAGCTGTGGTTTGTTGATTGGAGTACTGAGCAGATGCAACAGAAGCATTCCCTCGTAGGTTCAGCAAAGAGCTTTAATGACCCAATCTTTATAAAGAGAGATACTGCCTAGTGGAGTGGTCATTATGGGAGCAGTCATCTTTGGAGTAGTCCGAGACAGAATAGTAAGGCTCCAGCAAGAACGGGGGGGGGGGGGGGGGGGGGGGAGGTAAGGTAAGTAGGTAAGTTCATTCCTTATTTCTTATTTAACTCTTAAAAGAATAGGGGGTATGTCTGCAGTGCCAGTGTTCTGGGTATCAGATTTGGGATTTCCAGGAGACTTCCAGTCTCCCCAATGGCCACATCTGCACCAGATGCATTGAGATGCAAGCCCTTAGAGACCGCATTAGCTGCAGCTCAATGACCTCTGGCTTGTTCAGGGAAGTGAAGCAGTGATAGACAGAAGCAACAGGGAGGTAGTCACACCAAGGCTATAGGAGACAGATAAATGGGTGACTTGTCAGGAGAGGGAAGGGAGAATGTCAGATAGAGGAGAGCACCTCTAGCCATTCCACTCAACAATAAGGGTACTACTGGGGGGAAATGATCTACCTCGGGGAAGCAACAGTGGCCTTGCCTCTGGCCCTGCAGCTCAGAAGGGTAGGGAACAGAAGAGGATGGCAGCAGTAACAGGGGACTCTATAGTCAGGACAGATAGGCAATTCTGTGGATGCAAAAAGGAAGCATGGATGGTAGTTTGCCTCTCAGGTGCCAAGGTCTGCAATGTCTGAACATGTCCACAATATCCTGAAAAGTGAGGTGAGAAGCCGGAAGTCATGGTACAATTTGGCACCAATGACAGGTAGAAAAGGGAAGGACATCTTGAAAAAAGAATACAGGGAATTAGGAAGGAAGCTGAGAAGCAGGACCTCAAGCATATAGTGATGTTGGGATTGCTGCCTGTGTCATGTAACAGTGAGGATACAAATAGAATGAGGTGGCAGATAGGAGTGTGACTGAAGAACTGGAGCAGAGGACAGGGATTCAGATTTCAGGTTAATTGGGACCTACTCTGGGGCAGGTTGGACCTGTACAAAGGGAAAGTCTGTACTTGAATGCAAGGGGTACCAATATTCTTGCAGGCAGGTTTACTAGAGCTGTTGGGAGTGGTTTAAAATAACGTGGCAGGTAGATGGAAAGCAGTATGATCGAGCTGAGGTTGAGCCAGAAGGTTTACCAGTAGATAATTCATGTAACATGAGTGTAAGGAAGGGCAAGCCAGTAATTGGTTGAAGAATGCAGGAGTTAAGGTGATATATTTAAATGCAAGTAACTTTCGGAATAAGGTGGACAAACTCACAGTGCAATTAAAGATTTGTTGGTATGATGTGGGTATCACGGAGTCGTGGCTGAAAGAACGCCATAGTTGGGAGATTAACATCTTTGCATCAAAAAAGACAGGCAGGAAAGCATAGGCGGTGGTGTGCCTCTTGGTAAGAGATGGAATTACATCCTTAGAAAAAGGTGACATAACGTCAGAGAATGTTGAATCGTTGTGGATGTAGTTAGGAAACTGCAAGGGTATAAAAAACATTATGAGAATCATATAGGCCTCCGAATAGTAGCTAAGATGTGTGGTTGAGATTGTAAAGGGAGCTGGAAAGGGCCTGTAATAAGGGTAATGACACAATTGTAATGGAGGACTCCAATATTCAAGAGGATTGGGAAAATCAGTTGGTGTCAGATTGCAAGAGAGGGACTTTGTTAAATGCCTACAAGATAACTTACTTAGAACAGCTTGTGCTTGAGCCTACTTGGGGAAAGGCTATCTTAGATTGGGAGGTTATGCTGCAACTGTACAGGGTGTTGGTGAGACTGTACCTGGAATACTGCATGCAGTTCTGGTCTCCTTACCTGTGGAATGATATACTGGCTTAAGAGGTGTTGCAGAGGAAGTTCACCAGTTTGATTCCAGAGATGAAGGGTTAGACTATGAGGAGAGATTGGGTGCCTGGGATTTGCTGGAATTCAAAAGAATAAGAGGAGATCTTATAGAAACATATAAAATTATGAAAGGGATAGATAAGATAGAAGCAGGAAAGTTGGTTCCACTGGTAGGTGAGACTAGAACTCAAGATTCAGGGGAGTAGATTTAGAATGGAGATGAGGAGAAACTGCTTTTCTCAGAGAGAGTGGATTTGTGGAATTCTCTGCCCAATATAGCAGTGGAAGGTACCTCAGTAAATATGTTTAAGACAAGGTTAGATAGATTTTAGCATAGTAGGGGAATTAAGGGTTATGGGGAAAAGGCAGGTAGGTGGAGATGAGTCCGTGGCCAGATCAGCCATCATCTTATTGAATGGTGGGGCAGGCTTGACGGGCCAGATGGCCTACTGCTATTTCCATTGCAAAAAGTGCAGCATGTGTTCTTCAAGAAAAAACTTGAATTTTTTTAAAAGGCAGAAAATGGAAGAATATATGGGTTCATAATCAAGATAGTAATCATAAAAAAGAGCAGAAATGGCAGGCTACATTGGAAAGATTGACATGTTTGATTACACAACAGGTAACTGGATATTGTATGTGGAGTGAATTGAGCAAAGTATTTTAAAGGAAATGAAATAGTTGATAAGAAGTGAGTGCCAATTTTGCTGAGTGCATTGGTTTAAAGCCATACAGCTTGCTTAGAAATTTAACTGCTTTAAAAGCTGAAAGGAGCTTTGCTGATATTGCAAAAGTAATACAGGAACATTTAGAACCAAAACCATTGTTGATTGCAGAATGCTGTAGGTTTCATAAGTGGAATCAAAAGGGTGGGGAGTCCATTTCAGAGTACATAGCTGAATTGAAGAAACTATATAAGCATTGTCAATTTGGTAATGGCCTTAATGATACACTGAGAGAAAGTTTAGTTTGTGGAATCTTAAAATAAAGCATTCAAAAACGGCTCCTAACAGAAGCACAGTCACTTTTAAAAGAGCTGTTGAGATACGTAGCTGGATCAATGCAAGCCGCTGACAGAGACACAACTGAGCTGCAGTCAGGAATGAAAGTTAGTCTGAACAAAATTGCAACATCTAAATAGAAACCTGCCTTACTGAATAAATTATGTAATCATTGTGGCAGGGGCTTATATATACCAGACCAATGCAGGTTTAATGCTGAAACCTGCAGAAAATGCAACTAAGTTGGACACATAGAAAGAGCATGTTGGTCAGACAAAAATAAATGGACTTCAAAGGAAAGAGAAAAAGCAAAAAAGTTGTAGTTTCCAAAGAAGCACTAATCTGCATGCTATTGATGAAAAATCTGATAATGATGTGACAAAGGACTGAATAGCCTTGAGATTTACAATGTGAAAACTAACAATAGACAAGCAATATCTTGTCTTACACCAGAAGTGAACAACAAACTAATGGAATTGGACACTGGCTCTGCAGTTCCAGTCATTCCACAAAATGAAGTTGAATGGCATTACAAAGATACTGAACCTGCAGATATCCAACAAGAATTTATACTGGAGTAAAGATAACTCCTGTGGAAATGACATTCATACATGAAATACAAAAACCAAAAAGTCACATTGGGCTTGTAAGTTGTAAAAACAAAATGACCAGCATTGTGGGGAAGTGAGTGACAGAGACAACTACAACTTGATTGCAGAGCCATCCACAATTTATATGCCACATCCCCTGCAATAGATTCAACTGAAAGCAAATTAAAAAAAGGTACTGGATGATGCCAGTCTCTATGCTGTACACCATGAACTGTTGCCCAACAGAGAACAAACAGGTGTTGGTACCAGCCTCTGTAGCGCAGGTTGGGAAGAATCTTGGACCAAGGAAGGACCATGCTGCTCAGTGGAATAGTGATTGTGATGAATGTAGTGGTCCAACTACAACAGCTCTTGTAGGCAATATATCTGAGAAAGCTTCTGATATGTTAATCAGGCAGTTACTTGCAAAATGTGGCTTGGTTTTAACCTGGAAGAGAGTTCAAGGAGCTTCAGGAAAATTGCAGGCATTCAGCTCTTTTGAGTGCAATGAACCAGAATCTACTGTGCGTGCATTTGAATTATTACATGAACCTCAAATGGGAGACAAAAAGCTTCTCATTAAAGTAGAAGCAAAGACCACCCAGCTGGATGAATGGAAGGCCAGAAAGGAGTCAATGAGATACAAAAACACAGGATTCATCAAATGATGATATGAATGAGGAAATACATTGTTTGATTAAGCAATATTCTATGTTTAAATAATTCATTACGGGTTATATGTAAAAATACATGAATTGGATACGTCATGAAGCAAGCACGTGATATGCGCGCACTTAAAGTAAAAACGGACTAGACACATATTTCTCGGCTCCCTTGTATTCCTTTCAACTAGTTTTATGTTTCAGAGTTACAAAACATAACACTGGACCCAAGATCCCAAGATCCCTCTGTACTTCAGTGCTATAAAGAGGCCTACCATTTAACCTTTTCCTTCCATCAGACCTACCAGGTACAGCAACATACTGTTTATTTACTTAGTGAATCAGTGCAGAACAGGCCCTTCAGCCCAATGAGCCATGCCACCCAGCGACCCACCTATTTAACACCTGCCTAATCACAAGACAATTTACAGTGGCCAATTGACATACTAACCAGTATATCTTGTCTTTGGACTGTGGAAGTAAACCAGAGTATCAGGAGAAAAACCATACAGTCACAGGGAGTATGTATGAACTTCTTACCGTTGCCCAGATAAAGCTCCACCTGCTACTTCTATCCCCATACCTGTAATTGATCTATATCCTGCTGCTGTCTTTGATAGTCCTTTACACTCTCCACAACTCCACCAATCTTGGTGTCATCTGCAAACTTGAAAACCTGCCCAGCTACATTTGCATCCAAATCATTGATAAGTATCACAAACAACAGAGGTCCCAGCACCGATTTTTTGCAGAATATCACTGGTCACAGACCTCCAGCCAGAACCACATCTTTTTATCCATACCCTGTCTTATATGGGCAAGCCAATTCCCGTCCCCAGCTTGTAGTTCACCCTGAATCAGATGCATCTTTATCTGCTGACTCAATAAATTTTGTAAGGAATGACCTGCCTGGCACTGACTGTCCCTAAACAAGCTATCCCTTGCAAATTTGCATAAATTCACGGTATCCCTTCTCCAATCGTTTGCCCATCACTGATGTGAGGCTCGCAGAACTATAATTACCTGATTATCCTTATTTCCCTTATGGAACCAAAGCACTACATTTACTAATCTTTACTCCTCTGGGACCTCATTGTGATTAATAAGAACATGAAAATTTTTGTCAAAGTCCCAACAATCTCCTCACTTGCTTCCTTCAATATTACTGGATATATGGCATCAGGCCCTGGGGACTTACTCACCTTGGTACTTTTTATAAGACCCAACACTACTTTCTCCTTAATCTCAAAATGCCACAGCACATTTGCACCCCCCACTCTGTTTTCTCTATCCCCAACTTCTTCTCCTTGGTAAGTACAGCGTGAAGGAAAAGAGGAATCTGGGAGTCCAAGGCCATAGATCCTTCAAAGTCTCTGTGCAAGTTGATAGAGTAGTTAAGAAGGCAAATGGTGTGCTGGCCCTCATTAATCATGGCTGTATAGGATAGAAGAGTTAGATTGATCCTGGAATATGTTTATGTAAGTCAGCATAACATCAAGGGCTGAAAGGCCTTTACTGGGCTGTACTGTTCTATGTAAGGATCTTGGCAATTGTATGGATGGCTTGCAGTGGAGGGAACAGCTTGAGGATGTAGATGTGGGAAGCAAGGGAGGAGATTGCTGAGCCTCTGGCAATCATCCTTACATCATCAATGAGGAAGGGAGAGGTTCCAGAGGATTGGAGGGTTGCAGATGTTGTTCCATTATTCAAGAAAGGGAGTAGAGATGGCCCAGAAAATTATAGACCAGTTAGTCTTATTTCAGTGGTTGGTAAGTTGATGGAGAAGATCCTGAGAGGCAGGATTTATGAGCATTTGGAGAGACGTAATCTGATTAGGAATAGTCAGCATGGCTTTGTCAAAGGCAGGCTGTGTCTTACAGGCCTGATTGAATTTTTTGAGGATATGACTAAACACATTGATGAAGGTAGAGCCATAGATGTAGTGTATATGGACTTCAGCAAGGCATTTGATGAGGTTCCCCATGCAAGGCTTATTGAGAAAGTAAAGAGACATGGGATCCATGGGGTCATTGTTTTGTGGATCCAGAACTGGCTTGCCCACAGAAGTCAAAGAGTGGTTGTAGACGGGTCATAGTCTGCATGGAGGTGGTCACCAGTGGAGTGCCTCAGGGATCTGTTCTGGGACCCCTACTCTTCATGATTTTTATAAATGACCTGGATGAGGAAATGGAGGGATGGGTTTGTAAATTTGCTGAAGACACAAAGGTTGGGGGAGTTGTGGATAGTGTGGAGGACTGTCAGAGTTTACAGTGGGACATTGATAGGATGCAAAACTGGGCTGAGAAGTGGCAAATGGAGTTCAAACCAGGTATGTGTGAGGTGGTTCATTTTGGTAGGTCAAATATGATGGCAGTATATAGTATAAATGGTAAGACTCTTGGCAGTGTGGAAGATCAGAGGGATCTTGGGGCCTGAGTTCATAGGACACTCAAAGCTGCTGTGAAGGTTGACTATGGTTATGAAGGCGTATGGTGCATTGGCCTTCATCAATTACGGAATTGAGTTTAAGAGCTGAGAGGTAATGTTGCAGCTATATAGAAACCTCATCAGACCCCACTTGGAGTACTGTGCTCAATTCTGGTCACCTCACTACAGGAAGGATGTGGAAACCATAGAAAGGTTGTAGAGGAGATTTACAAGGATGTTGCCTGGATTGGGGAGCATGCTTTATGAAAATAGGTTGAGTGAACTTGGCCTTTTCTCCTTGGAGTGACGGAGGATGAGAGGTGACCTGATAGAGGTGTACAAGATAATGAGAGGCATTGATCGTGTGGATAGTTTGAGGCTTTTTCCCAGGGCTGAAATGGCTAGCAGGAGAGGGCATAGTTTTAAGGTGCTTGGAAGCAGGTACAGAGGAGATGTCAGGGTTAAGATTTTTATGCAGAGAGTGGTGTGTGTGTGGAATGGGCTGCAGGCAGCAGTGATGGAGGCAGATATGATAGGGTCTTTTAAGAGACTCCTGGATAGGTACGTGGAGCTTAGAAAAATAGAGGGCTACGGGTAAGTCTAGGTAAATTCTAAGATAAGGACATGTTCAGCACAGCTTTGTGGGCCAAAGGGCCTGTATTGTGCTGTAGGTTGTCTATGTTTCTAAGTATCAAATGACTTGTGATTAGCCTTGATCCTCTCCTTTGTCCTTCCTAATTGCATGCTTGAGCTCTTCCCTGCTATCTTTATATTCCACAAGGGCCCAGTCTGATCTTAGCTTCCTAAACCTCATATATACTTCCTGTTGCTTCATGACTAAATTTAAGATATCTCAAGTCATCTAAGGTTCCCTTATATTACCATGCTTGTACTTATCCCTTCCCAGAACATGCTGATTGTAAATTTTGATGAGCTGCTCTTTAAACAAATCCACACCTCAGATGGGGTCTTGTCCAACAGCTGCTGTTCTGAATCAAAGCTCCTTAGCTCCTGGCCTGTAGTAAAATGTCCTCTCCAAATTTAGTACCTTCCCACAAGTTCCAATTTAATCATACTCATAACTATCTTAAAATATAATGAGTTATAGTCACTATTCCCAAAGTTCTCACCCACCATCAGGTTTCTCAAACCTAGCTCCAATATGCTCTCTCCTCTAGCTGTTTTGGTTCCTTAAGGTTGTTATAGCCAGGGGTGATAATGCAGACACGTTCCCACGACTCATTAAATGTTCCCAATGGTGTGCTCCTCAAATAGCCTCTGAAAACTAAGTTCAGCTCCTGCCCTTCATGTGTGGCTTAGCTACCAAGCCTGGCAGAACTATTCTATAGGTGAAGGAGAGAAGGTAGGTTATTGGTGCCCTAAAAACAATTGCTTCAGGCAGGTTGGGCTCATCAACCATGTTCGTAGCTCATCTAGGAGAAGGAAAACTCTGATCTCAAACCTCTACTGCCTCATTGCTAAACCCACTCATGGGGAAGGCTTCAGAAGCTAACTCCGAGGGAAAAATCTGGAGCTGGAGTCCCTAAGACAGTCCTATGTTGAGTTCAACCATGGCTAGCAACTCCTGCAATGCTGCTGGTGCCATACTGTATCAGTCTCTGCTGTTCCTTTGCATTCATCAGATGTGTGGAGAGGGGGGAAGCTTGCTACATGGGCAACAGCTTACTCTCCGTATTGTAGGCATGGTCGACCCCGACTGCAGAGGACTCACTAGTTGTGCTTTTCAGATGCTGTTCAAAGCACACCACCTGCCCCAAAAGCATTGAAGAAATCCCGCCCCATCTAAGCTGCTTGTATTAAGGAAGTTCCAAACAATATTGGGAGGTTAGTGTTCCCCACTACGATATCCCTTTGTTTCTGCACCTTTCTATAATTAGTCTTCATATCTGTTTCTCCACCTCTTGATGCTTTTGGGAGGCCTATATTTATAATCCAATCAGTGTAATTGCACCTATCCTACTTCTGAGCACCACTCAAATTGCTTCTTTGGGTGAGTATGTGCTGCTGTGATATTTGCCCTCAGTTGTGCAATCCCTCCACAATTATCAATCTTCCAGAACTGATTAGATTTTTAATAAAATTGCATACATAATTGCAAATTGAACAGTTAATAACTTGATTTCACTTTGAAAGAATGTGCACAGTCAGTTTGCCATAAGATGATCTGTGCCATACTTTGTAGATCCTTTTATGATGTCCTAAAACAAACACTTCAGTCGCCCGTCTGGAGTCACTACTGGGAAGGGCCAAGGAAGTTGAATGTACCCACCTGTGGCTATCAGATTGCACTGAGCAACTACAATTTCAAAGAACAGATAGACTAAACATAAGGTAGAATCAAAGCTGTCCACCAGATCTTAGACTACTGAACCAAATGCAGAACCTAAAACAATGGTGAACAGTGCAAGATGCACACTTCCATCTGCATTTTGCTTCAAACATTTCACAGCTATTTAGCCAAATCAAATGGAGTCCTCTGTTCAGTCCATATACAGTATGGTCTTTAACTTTTATTGCATCTGTTGACTTTTCCAAGGATGACTTATTCAGCCAGAAGATCAACAAATTAGGCCTTTGCCTTAGTAATAGTGGAGGATGAAAGCAATGAGGATGAAAATCATTCTGGCATAATCTATCACTCTAGTTGACAACCCAGGTATATGAGATGGAAATTACCTTCCTTCACCCTCCAAATGTCTAATTCTTCCGATGCTTTATATTATTGACTCCAGCAGAAATGCTCCTGGTTTTGTCATTACCATTGTTTATGTGCTGTTTTCACTCCAGAATTTAGTGTGCATCCAGAACTTGAAGCATGATCATGCAGTATCCAGCTTTGCGATTACAGCACAAGAACTCGAACTTTGACTCTGACGTAAAGGCACAAAGTATGACGTGATGTACAGGAGGTGGCCAGCTCGGTTAAAATGATGGGTGAGCTCTGCTATCGAGGATGAAGTAATGAGGTGTCTCAGTTGCTCCTCTATGGGAGGTGAACAGCTCGACTTCCAGCCTGTTCTGATATGCAACCAGCATGCCATTGTCATCAACAATATGCCAATCCTGAAAGCTGCATTTGTGGCCAGAAATAACACTTCCAATTCCATTTTGTTTCTAAATAAAAATCTTGTTAAAGTCTAGTCGACATGTTACCCAAGACTATAGGATATCCATATCATTTATTCTGCATCACAGACCTAGAAAGTCATTTGGTTGAATATTTTACTGAAAGTGTGTACATTGCATTTGAGTGCTCTGTAATTTTAAAGGCTTAGATAAGATCATTGTGATTTTCCTTTTCAGGTAGATTGGTTTTTATTCTAGATTTCTAATGTTTGGAAAAAATTGTAAAATATTAACATTTAAAGATAAATTTATTATAGAGGTTATTACATGGGTACTTTCCAACTAAAGTTTAATTTTCCCAAGTGCTCTAGAAATGAACAATGGGCATTTCTGCAGCTAAAAATAACATGGTTTATGAAAATAGTAACAAATAATTATTTAATCACAAAGTACCCAGGATACAGTAATCTTTATTTTTGCAGTTACTCATCTTCTGATGCAAAAATACTGAAGTATTTTAATTTTTAAGGTGCCATTCCTGAATGTAGTTACACTCCCATCTTTCTGCATTCAAAATCAAGCAGATTGTGCATCATCAGATTGTGAGGGTGAAATCTGATATTTAAAAAGCACAAGAATGAGGATGAATATATACTTGAGAAAAGAATTTGTAAATGTATTATGTTTGAGGTGCAGCTGCTCACAAATGTAGGAACTCAGATTTGATCCTGGGATTTGTTGCTGCATATTCCCAGTTTCTGCTAAGTACTCCATCTTAAGTAACCAATGTCAATTGCTAAGTGCAGATAAGTGGCAGAAGTGTTAGCACATCTGATGACAATGTGAGGATAAAGCATAGGAGCACAGGAAATAAGTGGGGATGGCCTGATAGGTTGCTAATGTTTTAAAGGCTTCCATTGGTTATTTGGGTGCCAAAACAACAGCTATCCCATGAAAAAAAACATAAATGCATGGTCCTCTCCTTAATGAAAGAGTCAGAATAAGTAGTACTTCAGTTATCCTGAAGTTAGCTATAACAGGCAGAAAATAAGCTATTTAATACCCCCAACACCCATTGTATACAGAACATCTTTCTGATGCAGAATGCAAAAAGTTCAGAAGAGATGATTTGAAATGAATTGGAGCAGGATAGTTATTAGGCTACACTTCAATGTAATGTTTAGGATAACATGTAAAGATGACTAGTATAGAGTGGATGGGTTTATTTGAAGGACTGAGAGCAGGATGAAACTTGGAAAATAAACCAGACAATAATGGTAACAATAATTTAACATAAGGAATTCTAAAACTAGAAGCACTGGAGTATAAACACAAAAATAATTTATACTCCGGTGACGTGGAGTAACTGAATGACAAAAACAACACAGGAGACCAAGGCAAAGAATACAAAGAGTAAGTGTTTTAAGATTGAAAAGCAAAGAACCAAATTAACCAGAGAGAGAACAGTAAACATTCAACATACACAAAAACTAGCAATAGTAAAAAGGACCATGAAGGAATGATCAAGATAAAAATACAGGAAGAAATAATGATAAAAACCAAATAATTGTTAACCTGGGACAGTGGCAAAATGTGGTGTAGTTTATGCAGACTAAATTAAAATAGATAATTACTTGCACAATAATTCAAAAGAAGAAACATTCTCCAAATCCAGGATAAAAACCCTGGTCCAGACAGTTTGCATTTGCATATTAAAAATAAAAATGGGGAAAAAATGTTGCTTAAATTTATTAGAGCCAAAATGACGTAGATGAGGTAAAGCAATCAACTATAAACACTCAAATTACGAAGATTCAATGTAGGTACGGCAGGATTAAAACAAATTGGTAAAGGGATAGATTTTAAAAGTGCACAACTAAAGAAAACTTCTGACAATAAGTTGAATTTGAAATATTGTGTTCAAATCTGACCACATTATAAAAACTAATATAGACTCAATTAAAGTTTAAATACTGAGATAATATCAAAACCATTCAAGTATAGCTATCAAAATAATCAGATCAGATCTCTTTTCTTTTAGAATAGTTATGGCCAAGAGAGGGGCGACAATGAGATATTTAAAAATCTTTAAAGTTATGATATAAATAAATAATATAATACACATAGTTTCCTCATTAGAAAAATTTTGGTCCATCAATACAAGACAGTTATTAAATGTAGCACATTCACCTAGTTATGAGTGTGTACCACAAGTAACTGAAATCGACAGTTTAGAAACATTCAGAGGGAGAACAAAATGGATACAGCAACCAAGATTCAACTCCACCACTGTCTATAAGGTGCTTGTATGTACTCCCTGTGACTCCGGGTACTCTGGCCTCCTCCCACATTTCAAAGACATGGGTTAGTTGGGTTAATTGGTCACTGTAGTGTAACTGGGCTGTGCTGGCTTGTTGAGCTAGAGGACCTGTTACCATCCTGCATCCCCAAATAAAAAAGATAAATATATTAGATAAAGTAGCTTGAAAGAGGTTTGTGTGACTCATTCATGTAAGCAAGGACTGAATAATTATATTTTCTACATACTTCCAGATCCAAGTTCAGGTTATGAATGCCAATAGAGTAACGGTTTTCAAGACCAAATACCGTGTTGTCCCCTTTTGCTATTCAGTCACTTCAGCGCACTGTAGTGCTAAACCTCATTCACCATTCACCACAATTAGGAGAATAGCCAGTACATAATCCAGTAGTTCACTAAGACTTTCCAGGTCAGATTCTGAGAGCCGCTCACATGAAACAAGTATTATACTTGATTATTTTATTAATTAAGTCACAAATACATAGCACAATGTGAGTACTTAACAATCTACGTTCTGCCTGGATTGCTATTAAACAAGCTAACAATAGATTCCATAACTAAAATGCAGGAAATATGTGACCCGTGTTTTGCGTGCTCTGCAAGCATAATTTTATTTGAAATTATTTGAAAGCCTTCGCTAATCTTTCACAGAGTGAAAGGCATAAGCAGAGAATATTGGCCATCAACTTGTTAATGCTTTCAGTTTGGCTGGGTGTTTTGTCTGACAAATAAATAGTGTTCTGGATACAATATTTGGATATGATGTTAGCAGCAGCAGAGAAGCAAAGAAAGATGCACACAGATACAGAAACTCCATCAAATACTACTAGAAGTAGTGGAAGTGGTAGTCGACAGTGAAATTGCTTAAGTGTGATAAATCACAACGTAAAATAAAATTCTGGTACTTCTGCTTTGTAGTCAGGCAGCTTTAGAATCAAATACCAATCAAGGCTTGAGTACACACTATTACTGTAGCACAGATTGCAAGATGCGTTTGCTGAGGAATTAAAAAGAGGTCAGGTTGCTTCAGAGTCTGTGAGGAAGAGTGGGAATTACTGTGATTATCTCTGCAAACGTTTGTCTTCTGGAACGAGTAGAGAGAATTAATGCATTGCAGTCTGTTTTAAGTACGTGAAAGATTTGAGTTAGCATAGGTGGAGATAACCATCCACTCCACTTTGAAGGCCCAAGGATTGAGTTGGAAAGAAATAGGGACAGCATACCAACATAAATTAGCAACACAAATCGTATCCCAAGCAATCGCGAAAATATTTATATTTTCTGCAATTTTGGCAAAAATGCTATAAATCAAATAGGAATCCTTTCTTTGTTTTACATTCACATTTCTGAAAAATTATATAAATCTGCTGTTGAACAATTCTGCTTATCAAAATGACATTCTGAAATGTTTAGTCTCTGTACCTCCTTGAAATGCTGGAATTAAAATGATGCTCCAGCCCAAAACAAGTAAAAGTTCTTTGTATTGTGCCTTTGTGCTATCAACTTTGATAGTGTACTGCATATTCAAGGTAATTTTTAAAAGTGAGAACAGAATGATTCTACACAGTACCAGCCCTTTGCCCCACAATGTTGTAGGAGCCTTTATACCCACTCCATGATCAATCTAACCCTTCTCTCCATAGTCCATAATCCTCCAATTTTCTTTCATCCAATATTCCCGAATCTCTTAAACGCTTGTACTGTACCAGTCTCTACCACCATACCCAGTAGTGCATTCCAGACACTTGTCACTCTATATTAAAAAAAAGACCTCTAAAATCTCCCCTACACTTTTTTCTACTCTCCTTAAAAGGAAATCTTCTGGTAAAAGCCAAAGCTGTCCTGGGAAAAAGGCACTGGTTGTCAACTATCTATAACTCTTATAATATTGTACACCTCTACAAAGGGTTCTCTCATCCTTCTTCATTCCAAAGAGAAAAGCCCTGGTTCACTCAACCTATGTTTATTAATCCAGACAGCATCTTGTCTGCACTCTATCTGACCTTTCACATCCTTTCTATAATAAGATGACCAGAAATGAGCAGAAAGTACCGTGTGGTCTAATCAGAGATTTATAGTGCTACATTACCTTGGGGTTCTTGAATGGAACCCCCCACTTCACGAAAGCCAAAACTCCATGTGCCTTATTAACTGCCCTATCAACTAACGCAGCCACATTGGGAGATCTGTGGACGTGGACCCCAAAATCTTTCTTTTAGTTCACACTGCTAAGAATCCTTCCATTAAATTTGTACTCAGACTCTGAAATCACCTGGAAGAAGGTTCTATGGTCTAATGAAACCAAAGTTGAGCATTTGGCTATCAGACTAAACACTATGTTTGGCATAAACCAAATATTGCACATCATCAAAAACACATCACCCCTACCATGAAGCTGTGTCATGCTGTGGAGATGCTTCACTACAGCAGGTCCTGGAAGGCTTGTGAAACCTAGAAAATGTACAGCACAATACAGGCCCTTTGGCCCACGATTCTGTGCTGAACATGTACTTTAATATCTAGAGTTACCCATAGCCCTCTATTTTTCTAAGCTCCATGTACCTATCCAGGAGTCTCTTAAGAGACCCTATCATAACCATCTTGCATTTCATCTTTTCTCTCCTTACGGTTTTTTTAAGTTGCCTTCTATTGTTTTTTACAAGTTTCCCAATCCTCTAACTTCCCCTATTTTTTGCTATATTATATGCTTTTGCTTTTATGCTATCTTCAACTTCTCTTGTCAGTCACAGTTGCTTCATCATTCCTTTAGAATACTTTTTAGATCTTTGGGATGTATCTATCTCGTGCCTTCCCAATTGCTGCCAGAAATTCCAGTCATTACAGTTCTGCCTTCATCTCCGCTCACATCCCCTTCCAATCAACTTTGGCCACCTCCTCTCTCATGCCTCTATAATTCCTTTTATTCCATTCTAATACTGATACATCTAACTTCATCTCCTCCATCTCAAGTGTCAGTAAGAATTATATTCTGATCACTGTGTTGGGTAGAGGATAAAATTAAAAGTACAGGAAATCCTAGAGGAAAACCTGATGCAGTCTGCAAGAGAACTGGGAGAGGATTTGCTTTCCAGCAAGACAGATTTGCTTTCCAAACATAAAGCCAAAGCTATACAGGACTGGCTTAAACACAACAAAGTTAACGTGCTGGAGTAGCCAAGTTAGAGTCCAGGCCTCAATTCAATTGAGAATTTGAGCTGGACTTAAAAAGGGCCGTTCATGCACGGTCCCTATGCAATCTCACAGAGCTTGAGCAATTTTGTAAAGATGAATGGGGAAAAATTGTAGTGTCCAGATGTGCAAAGCTGATAGAGACCTATCCACAGATTCAAGGGTGTAATTGCTGCCAAAGGTGCATCTACTAAATACTGACATGAAGGGGTTGAATACTAATGAAATCAATTATTTTGTGTTTTATATTTGTAATTATTTTAGATCACTTTGTAGAGATCCGTTTTCACTTCAACACGAAAGTCTTTTTCTGCCAATCAGTTTCAAAAAAAGCCAAATTAAATCCACTATGATTTGGTGTGATAAAACAATACAACATGAAAACTTCTGGGGGAGGGGCAGGGTGGGAGAGGGATGAATGCTTTTTATAGGCACTATATATTGCATACCAAAAAGATAGGAGCAGAATTAAACCATTCAACCCATTGAGTCTGCTCTGCCATTCCATCTTGGCTGATCCTGTATCCCAATCAACCCCATGCACCTACCTTCTCACCATATCCTTTGATGTCCTGATCAATCAGGAAATGATCAACTGCCCCAAATATATGTCCGGGCTTGGCCTCCACCACGGTCAGTGGCAGAGCATTCCACAGATTGATTACTCTCTGGCTAAAATAATTCCACCTTACTTCTGTTCTAAAGGGTTGCCCCTCAGTTTTGAGGTTGTGTTCTCTAGTTCTGGATACCCGCACCACAGGAAACATCATCTCCACATCCACCCTATCTAATCCTTTCAACATTTGGTAGGCTGCAATAAGATTCCACCCCCACCCCCAGCATTCTTCTAGAATCCAGTGAGTAAAAGTCCGAAGCTACCAAACATTCCTATGTTAACCCCTTCATTCCTGGAATCATTGTGACCTCCTTGGACTCTCTCCAATCCCAAAACATCTTTTCTGAGATATGGGGCCCAAAACTGTTGACATTACTCTAAGTGCAGCCTGACTTGTGTCTTAAAAAGGCTCAGCATCGTCTTTTTGCTTTAATATTCTATTCCCCTTGAAATGAATGCCAACATTGCATCTGCCTTCTTTACCACAGACTGTGAATTAACCTTCTGAGTTTTGCACAAAGATTCACAAGTCCTTCTGCATCTCTGATATTTGAAACTCCCCTCCCCATTTAGATAATAGTCCCTACTATTGTTCTTTTTACCAAAATAGATTATCATACATTTCCCGCTGCCATATTCCATCAGCAACTTTTTGCCCATTCTTCCAATTTGTCTAATTCCTGCTGCAATTGCATTGCTTCCTCAGCACTAACTACCTCTCCACCTATCTTTGTATCATACACAAACTTTGCCTCAAAGCCATCAATTCCATTATCTAAACCATGGACAAACGACGCAAAAAGCAGCAATCCCAATACCGACCCCTGAGGAACACCACCAGACACCAGCAGCCAAACCAAAAAAGACTTCCTTTTTTCCCCACTCATTGCCTCCTGCTTGTCAGCCATTCCACTATCCATGCCTGTATCTATCCTGTAAAACCACAGGATTTAATCTTGTTAAACAGCCTCATGTGAGGCACCTTATCAAGTGCCTTCTGAAATCCAAGTAAATGACATCCACTGCCTTGACTTTGTCCACCCTGCTTGTTACTTCCTCAAAGAACCCTTAACTATCAGGCAAGATTTCCTTTACAGAATCCATGTTGACTTTGACTTAATTTATCACTAATCTGCAAGTACCTTGAAACCTCATCCTTAATAATAGACTCCAACACTTTCCCAACCACTGAGGTTAGACTAACTGGCCTATCATTACCTTCCTCCCGTCTAAAAGAGTGGACTGGCATTTTCAATCTTCCAGTTCTCTGGGACCATGCCAGAATCAAATGATTCTTGAAAGATCCTGACCAATGCACCCATTATCTCTTCAGCGACCTCTCTCAGGACTCTGGGATGTAGTCCATCTGGGCCAGGTGCCTTATCCACCTTAAGACCTTTGAGTTTGCCTAGCACTTTTTCCTTTGTAATAGTGATGGCATTTACTCCTGCTCCCTGACTCTCACAGACCTCTGGCACACAGTGTCTTCCACAGTGAAGACTGATGTAAAGTACCCATTAAGTTCATCCGCCATTTCTTTGGCTCCCATTGGTACCTCACCAGCATCATTTTCCAATGGTCCAATATCAACTCTCATCTCCCTTTTACTCTTTATACAACAGAAAATTTTTTGGTATCTTGCTTTATATTAGTGGCTGGTCTACCGTCATATTTCATCTTTTCCCTTTTTATAGCATTTTTATTTGCCTTTTGTTGGATTTCAAAAGCTTCCCGATCATCCAACTTCCTACTCACATTTGCTGCCTTTTATGCCCTTTCCTTGGCTTTTATGCAGTCCTTAACTTCACTTGTCTGCCATGTTGCCTAGCCCTGCCATTTGAGAGCAACTTCTTCTGTGGGACATATCTGTCCAGCACCTTGTGAACTCTTCTCAGAAACTTCAGCCATCTCTGCTCTGCCATCATCCCCACCAGTACCAACCTCCAATCCACCTGGGCAAGCTCCTCTCTCATGCCTCTGTAATTCCCTTTATTCCATTGTAATACTAATACATGCAACTTACACTTCTCCCTCTCTAACTGCACTACAAAGTCAGTCATATTATGATCACTGCCTCCCAAGTGTTCCTTTATATTAAATTCCCAAATAAGATTTGTGCTATTACATAACACCCAATCAAAGATACCCTTTCCCCGAGCAGGGTCAAGCACAAGCTGCTCTAAAAAGCCATATCATAGGGATTCAACAAATCCTTTCGGTTGCAATCTGACACCAACCTGATTTTCCCAACCCCCTTGTAAAATTGAAATCCCTCATTACAGTTGTGTCATTACCCTTATTACATGCCTATTTCAGCTCCCTTTGCAATCTCAACCCTACATTTTGGCTACTATTTGGAAGCCTATATGATTCCCATATGGCTTTTCTACCTTTGCAATTTCTTAACTCCACCCATAAAGATTCAACATTCTCTGACCCCTTGTCACCGATTTCTAAATATGTAATTCCTTCTTTTACCAACAGAACCATACCACCGCCTATGCCTTCCTGCCTGTCCTTTCAATATAAAGTATATCCTTTAATGTGAAGCTCCCAACTACGGCCTTCTTTCAGCCACATCTCAGTGATATCCACAATGTCATACTGACCAACCTCTATTTGCACTGAGTTAGTCCACTTTATTCTGAATACTACGCGATTAAATACAGTGCCTTTAGTCCTCCATTCTTTGCCCTTTTGAATTTTGCGTCTGTGGTACAATTTAACTCTTTGCTCATCACAGTCTCCATTTACAACTGTCAGTTGTTTTAGGGCAACATAAGACCGACCATAAGATATAGGAGCAGAAGTAGGCTATTCAATCATGGGCTGATTCATTTCTTCCAGTCATTTCCACTCACCTACCTTCTTCCCCATACCCTTTGATGCCCTGGCTAATCAAGAACCTATCCATCTCTGCCTTAAATGCAGCCAATGACTTGGCCTCCACAACCACTTGTGGCAAAAAATTCCAGATTTTCCACCCTCTGATGAAGTAATTTCTCCACATCTCTGTTCTAAATAGACATACTTCAATCCTGAGGTCATGCCCTCTTGTCCTAGAATCCCCTACCATGGGAAATAAGTTGGCCATATCTAATCTGTTCAGGCCTTTTAACGTTCAGAATGTTTCTATGAGATCCCCCCTCCCCCCCCCCCCCCCCACCACCATTCCTGAATTCCAGGGAATACAGCCCAAGAGTTGCCAGACGTTCCTCATACAGTAACCCGTTCATTCCAGGAATCATTCTTGTGAATCTTCCTTGAACCCTCTCTAATGTCAGTATATCCTTTCTAAAGTAAGGAGCTCAGAGCTGCACAAATACTCCAAGTGTGGTCTCATCACATCCCTGCTCTTATATTCTATACCTCTAGAAGGAATGCCAACATTGCATTTGCCTTCTTCACCACCAACTCAACCTGGAGGTTAACCTCTAGGGTGTCCTGCACAAGGATTCCCAAGTCCGTTTGCAGCTTTGCACTTTGAATTCTCTCCCTATCTAAATAATAGTCTGCCCATTTATTTCTTCCATCAAGGTGCATGACCATACACTTTCCAACCTTGTATTTCATTTGCCATATCTTTGCCCATTCCCCTAAACTATCTAAGTCTCTCTGCTTCAACTCTATCCGCTCCTTCACCTATCTTTATATCATCAGCAAATTTAGCCACAAATCCATTAATCCCATCGTCTAAATCATTGACATGCATCATAAAAAGCATCGATCCCAATGCCGATCCCCGTGGAATTCCACTGGTAACTGGCAGCCAGCCAGAATAGGTTCCCTTTAATTCCCACTCTGTTTTCTGCCAATCAGCCAATGCTCCACCTATGCTAGTAACTTCCTTGTAATCCATGGGCTCTTGCTATGCAGCCTCATGTGCAGCACCTTGTCAAAGGCCTTCTGAAAATCGAAGTATACCACATCTGCTGCATCTCCTTTGTCTACCCTGCTTGTATTTTCCTCAAAAAATTGCTGTAGGTTAGTCAGACAGGATTTTCCTTGTAGGAAATAATGCTGGCTTTCGCCTATCTTGTCATGTGCCTCCAGATATTCCATAATCTCATCCCCAGCAATCAATTTGAACAACTTACCAAGCACTGATGTCAGGCTAACAGGTCTACAGCTTCCTTTCTGCTGCTTCCCATGCTTCTTAAAATAGTGGAGTAACATTTGCAATTTTCCAGTCATCCAGTACAATGCTAGAATCCAGTGATTCTTATAAGATCATTGTTAATGCTTCTGCAATATCTCCAGCTACTTCCTTCAGAACCCAAGGTTGCATTCCATCAAGTCCAGGAGATTTATACACCCTTGGACCATTAAGCTTCCTGAGCACCTTCTCAGTCTTAATTTTCACTGCATACTTCACTTCCCTGACACTCTTGAATGTTGCAAAATTGTTTAAACCTGCACCATGGAAAATTAGAGCAATTCTTTCCCATCATCTGTTCTTAAAGTTGGAGTTAAAAATCAAGCACATCAATGTTTGATCTATCCAGAATCTCCAACAACCCAAAAATATCCTTTTTCCCTCAACTGCCATCTACTTTATAACACTGCCAATATCAATTATTTAAAATATACTTATTTTAGGGAAATTGAAAGAGTTTGAATGATACAAAGTACTTTATTCAGAATCACACACCTGCCTCTCACACTCAGGAATATTTGGCACTGACAGCAGTCAACTTGATGGTTGTTCTAAAAATAAGAAAGACATTTCACCAATGTAAATAATATGGTTACTGTTTTTAAACTGCAGTCTAAAAGTTAAAGGTTACAAAGGACAATGCACTTTCTTGGTAAATCATATGCTCAATTATCAGAAATTAACTGTAAACTTCAGAATTTGAGTAAAAATAACTTTTCGATGCTTTATAGGATGTTTTACCTCATTAGCAAAAGGTACAAACATAAAAGCGAAGAGATTATGCTAGAATTACACACATTACTTGCTGGGCCACAGCCAAAGTTCTGTGTCACTTCTGGTTATATTACAGAAAGTGATTGCATTAAAAAGGTTCTCTACTTTGGAAGATATGAGTCCAAGGAGAGACTTAACAGATGTATAAAATGCGATGAGAGGACTGAATTAAAAAGGAAGGACCTATTGCTCCAGCTGAGGGATCTAAAGCCAGGAGTTGTGGAATTAAAGTATTTAGAAGTTTTAGCAAGGAATTGAAGAAAATTTATTTTACTCAGTGGGTAGAAGAGTCTAAAGAGGCAGAAACTACTCACATCAAAAGCAGTACATGAACATACAGGACCAAATGTGGAAAATCCAGAATTATTTCTCAACCAGCATGGTTAAAAGGGACTAATTAGAAAGAAGGGTGCAGAAGATATATAATCCTTCTGGGTAGAGATAAACAACAAGAGTAGGAAAAAAAACCACACCCAGATGGGAGTTATATACAGGCTTCTGAACAGTAGTCAGGATGTGGAAAGCATGTAAGAAAGGCAATGTTATAATGGTCATGGGGGATTTCGATATGCAGGTAGATTGGGAAAATAAGGTTGGTGCTAGAACCAAGCAAAGAAATTTGTAGAATGCTTTGAGGTAACTTTTTAAGAGCAGCTTCTAGTTGAGCCCACTAGGAAAAATACAATTCTGGATTGGGTGTTACATAACGAAACAAATTTGATTAGGGAGCTTAAGGTAAAAGATCCCTTAGGAGGCAAAAAAACTAATATGATTGAATTCATGTTTCAATTTGAGGCGAAGTTAAAATCAGATGCATCAGTATTATTGTGAACTAAAGGGAATGACAGAAATAAGAGAGAGCTACCAAAGATGATTGGAAGGACACTAGCAGGTATGACAAGCAGAGCAGCAACAGCCGAAGTTTCTGGGAGAAATTCTGAAGGTACAGGATAGATTCCTTCTAAAAAAGTATTGTGAAGTGTGAATGGGATAACAAGGAAAATCCAAAACAGCATAAAAGCAAAAAAAAAGAGAGCATATAATATTGCAAAAATTAAAGAGAAGCTATAGGATTGGGAAGCTTCTAAAACCAATAAAAGGCCATTAAAAACCCATAAGGAAAGAAAAAGTGAAATATGAAGGTAAGCCAGCCAATAACAGCCAGACACAAAAAGCTTTTCCAGATGTATTAAAAGAAAGGCAAAAGTGGACATCAGACCACTGTAAAATGACACTGGAGAGATGAAAACATTAGGAGATGAAAAGATGGACGAACTTGAAAGGTATTTTGCACTGTGGAAGACATAAGGGCATGTCAGAATTTGGAGTGTCAGGAGGCAGAAGGGAGCGATTACTAGGGTGAAAGCGCTTGGGAAGCTGACAGGTCTGAAAGTAGATAACTGGATCAAATGGAATACACGGATCTGAAAGAGGTAGCTGGAAGGATTGTGGAGATATTAGTGATCTTTCAAGAATCACTAGATTCTGGAATAGTTCTGGAGTGTGAAAAATTGCAAATATCACTCCACTTTTTAATAAGGAGGCAAAAGACAGGAAATCATAAGCCAGTTAACCAGACTTCTGTGGTTAGGAAGATGTTGGATTCCTTAAATTGCCTGACAAATCTGTTGGAACTCTGAGGAAATAACAGCACGGATAGACAAAGGAGAGTCAGTGGACGTTGTTCAGTTGGATTTTCAGAAGGCCGTTGACAAGGTACCACACATGAGGCTACCTAACAAAGTAAGATGATATTACAGGAAAGATAGTACCATGAATAGAAGATTGGTGGACTAGCAGGAGGGAAGAGTGGGAATAAAGGAGGACTTTTCATGTTGGCTGCTGGTGACTAAAAGTGATCAACTGGGGTCAGTGTTGGGTCCACTTCTTTTCACATTACATGTCAATAATCTGGATGATGGTAGTGATGGCTTTGTGACAATATAAAGATAGGTGGAGGGACAACCAGTGTTGAGGAAGCAGGGAATCTGCAGAAGTACTTGGAGAGTTTAGAAGAGGCAAAGAGGCGGCAGATAGAATACAGTGTAGGAAAGTATACAGTCATGCATTTTGGTTGAGTGAATAAAGGTACAGACTATTTTCTAAATGCAGAGCATGAAATAAAACTCATCAGAAAATAAAATAAACATAAAAGAGCAACCTTTCCAAAATTACGGAAACTTATCAATGCAAGATCTATAAAATATTGCATTTGTGTTTCATCTGACCTCTACCTGTAAAATGTACCTTGGAGAGAATACAGAATTATAATAGACTTACAATGAAGTTAAAACAGTCAAAGCCAACAACGTTTGTATTTGTTACAAAATATATTTGTAAACCAAATTTCACTCAATGAAAATGGGTACAGTGGAATAATTGAAAATGAAGTAGAACACTTGGCATTATACATTATTGGGAATTGCAAAATCAATACCTAGAAGCTTCATTTTCTTCAATTTTGGTAGTACGTACATTTGTAAAATCTAGATTTTAATGCATCTACGTTACAATGGGTTAAATACACATATTTTCATTTAAAAATATTCATAAATTCACCTCTAATTCAGTATCTAGGCACTTCAGTGTTCACATACATTGAACAATTCTTATGTACTGACCACAAACACCAGCATACAAATTGTTTTCAGAATTAAAAGCATCTTGGAAACCAGCCACTAAACACCTGGACCAAAGCAAAATTATAAGGGAACACTTCACTGAAATGTTAGCCAATCAGACTTGGTGCTCAATAAAAGCAAAGTGCTGCCACAATTTAATAGGAAGGTCCATAGGATCAACTTGACCTGTAAATGTGCATGAATTTCAATTCATCTTGTATTCACAAAATCAAGATTGACAAATGTCACCTGATATTTTCCTAGAACATGCATCTTAGAAAATAAAAATATTAGGGAATTCTCATTAAGTATTGCACATTAGGAATTATACAGTTTACTGAAATCATGCAAACATTTTTCTCAAAAGCTTTATATTCCAAATGCTTGATATTCATGTTTTATGAAGCTGTCACAAATACACAGATCTTCAAGAAATTTGCCTGGAGTAGAGAATAATTAATCACTGAGGTATGTCTTGATTTGGAACAAGGAATTTTAAATTTGGAACATTGATTTAATTTCCTGATAAGTTAGAATTCAATGGGTCAAGAGAGAGAATGAGTTTCACCAGGTCTATCAGTATTTCTCATGTGAATCAACATTTTCTAAGCAAATTTTAAATTGTTTAGCAGATTCTGTTGAAAACACTAAAATATTTGAATGGCTTTATGTTAAACAGGTAACAATTTAAAGTACATTTAAAATTCAAGTTTAAAGTTTTAACACAACCAAATCAAACATATCCTTTGATTGATTTCTCCAATACCAATTAACTACATTGCAGAAAAAAAGGCAGTTCAGAAGTTCATTAAGCACATTTTGAAAAGAGATACAATTCTCCACTAAACCATCCAGGTGATGGCTTTATGATTGGTAGAACTGTATTAGTACGCAGTTCTTTACAAAGATATTTCCAGGCATTTCATGAGATTTGCACATGACATCTTAAAATGAGAGATTTGTCTTCACATTGTTGTTTCCCCAAAGTAATTGTCCATTATTTGAAACTTAGAAAACAATTGTTCCTTCTCAAAGTCATAAATTTATAACTAACCCATAGCGTTCTACAACAATCTTGTTTCTGTCACAATTAAAGTTTAGCTTAATTAAAAATACAGCTTCCATTTTATTCACACAGTCTGTTAATAGATCAAATTTGGAAGTTGCAATGTAGGAGGCAGCTGACTTGTACTAATGCTCCAAGAAGACATCCTCAGCTTCTCAATCCTTGAGTAAAAAATTTAAACAGATGTTGAAAACAATAGGCACTCAACTTCTTTTGCTTAGAAGTACAATCTAGGTATCTCTTCTCTGAAATGCTTGGGGCCGAAAGCGTTCCCAATTTCAGACATTTTGGGAGATTGGAATATAATTATATTTAAAACCTGGGATTACCATAATTTCTGACTGAATTTATGCACTAACGGTAAGCAGTCCTTGTCTTATACTTGTTCATTACACATCTGTATTTAACATTAAAAATTACTACAAACTATTAACATATGAAAATAAAATGAGTTAACAAATGCAGCACAGCAGCTTCAGAATAGCTGAATCAGCTGTTGAACAACAAATGACAGGCTTTCAGTCTTCACCTATGATGACGTGTTAGGATTAAAAGGTTACAGTACGCTATCTGTATTTTAACCTTTTTAAAGTTTTATGTAAGGTATAAAAACAATCAGCATTGTAGATTTGTTCTGGTGTTGGAATTTCATCAGTGATGATCTTCGCAACTTATCAATGAATTTCTCTGCTGCTTCATGATCAGGAGACACTATTTTAAAATCTAATGTCATTGCTCTTCTTAAATTTCTGCAACTAGCCAGCTGAATATTCACAATTACCTTCAACTTTCAGTTCGTCATGGTAGATCTTTGCTTGTTTCGTGATCAGCATACTGTTGAGTGACAAACATTCACCGACAAATCCATTCTTTCAATACATGATTGAGTTCTTCATTTTCACTTTATGGAGCATTTTTCTATTTTTCATTAACTTCTGTTCATTACATATGTGAAATCACTTCTCAGAACTGTCTGAAGCACAGAGATCTATGCATTGCCTGGGAACCTTCCTAGCTCCTTGTGAAATTTTCCGTCTGTGACATCATGTCAGCGCTCACAAAAATCTCAAATTTCGGAGTTTTTGGATTTTGGAATTTTGGATAAGGGGTACTCAACCAGTGTTACTAAACTTGGTAGTTATACAGTTTCATCATCATGTGCTGTGTTGAATGATGTGGGCGATTATAGTCTTTGCCCTTAATTAATCGTGGCAAATTTTTCTACAGAAATGATTTGCCATTGCCTTCTTCTGGGCAGCGTCTTTACAATTCCGGTGACCCCAGCCAGTATCAATAAGCTTCAGAGATTGTCTGCCTGGTGTCAGTGGTCACCAAACCAGAACTTGTGATATGCACAATCAACCTGCCCCCATGACTTCACATGACCTTGTCCAAGGGTGACCTACAGGCTAGCGGATGAAAGGAGCGCCTTACACCTCCTTTGGTAGAGACACATCTCCACCCCGCCACCAAATGTTTATAGTTTAGACTAGGGGTTCCCAACTTTTACTATGCCATGGACCAATACCATTAACTAAGGGGCTCATGGACTCCAAGTTGGAAACCCCTGGTTTAGACACAGAATTTATTTAAAGTGATTTTAGGCATAATATTTTCCATCTCCAAGACTACTAAACTATTGTACAAGTTAGGTACAATCAATAACTACTTTAAAACAAATGAATTAAGATCCTCAAATAGAGACATCTATTTGGAGCTTTGGAACTTGGGGAATTTGTAATGTCATAAGCTACTGTGGTAAAGCAAAAGTAGGCCATTTAATACTAGTTTTTCAATTGGTCCTTCAACATTGTAATAAAACTGAAAACTTATTGATAACTACAGATAAAAGTAATTATAAAATTAAAATGAATAAAAAAGTTCATCTGTTAAGATGCTCGTCTCATACAGCAATCTTTCCCTTGGATTCAGTGTTGCTGCTGTTTCCTGATGTCCTGGTTACCTGCTCCTCCGTGAATGTAATATAAGAATACACCAAACTCCCCGCAATGCTGTCAAAACAAAAGGCATTTGAAAGCCATGACGTCTCAATGTATTAATGATGCCAAGTTAAATAAGCAAATTTACAGAACTTGGCAGGCCAAAAAGATCACTCAAAGGCCCTCAAAGGAACTCTTATCCTATTAAACTGAATGTTATACAATGCATCTGTTACATCTTTTCTTAAACGGTGTCATAAGTCCTTCCAATAGTCTGCAAATTTCCTTCTAATGACCCAACATGAGGAGAGTCAAGCAAATATATACACATTACTCATCTATGAAAAAGATAAATCTGATAAATGCATTCTTATTTGCCCAGATTTCATTGCAACTAATGACTATTTAAACTTTGGAAACTAAAATGGTATCCAGTTACAACTGATTTGCACTAGACTAAACATCTTGTCATCTGACTCAAGACTAATTCAAATCCCAATACAAGACACAAGTATAAGACGATCTTCAAATCAATCCTATTGAAAATGATTTTAAATCAAAGGTTCTTGAGCATATTCCTTAATTACCATTGGTTAAAATATATTATTCAGTAATTTGTCTCATTCCCCTCATGCGCACCTCACAGGATGCAAATTGGCTAGCACATTTACCCATATAATTACTATGAGCATATGTTAAAAATATAGCAATTTGTCACCCAGTACTTGGTAATATTCAAAAAGATGAGATATAGCCCATTGAAGTATCAATAGATCTAGATTTTCCGAACTATGACAGCAGAAATACTTTATCAAATGCTATAATTCCCAAACTTTAGAGCAAAGTGATTAAAATACCAACTCATCACTAACCTGATATTTAATCCAATGAAGTTAGTCCACGTGAATATATAATCTCCACCAAGAAACATTCCAATGTAAGTCACCAAAATATTCTGATGGAAAATATTTTTAAAAAACTTTTTAGAATGCTAAAACGCACGCTGTGTATAAACTTGAGGAAAGTAGATCAAGCAAGCCACTGGACATGCTTGAAACAAGATGTGGCAATATGAAGAATTAAAGATCAAATTGCTTTTAAATTCAAACAGAGGAGGATTTCTAATGCAGCTTAAGCATGCATTCTGAAAGACAATTCACTTCATGTTCATGAAAGTGGAAGCTGGGTGCTGATTCCAATTTTTAGCAAGTTATTTTTGCAAACATTAAATGTTGCCAAAATGAAACTCTCATCTTTAACTTTATTTCTTCTCTATTCTCTGGCTGCTTTATGGAGGCAGCGGGAAGTACAGACAGAGTGTAGACAGTAGTCAGGAAGTTCCATCTAATATAACAAAGTTGGAGCTTCAAATTGTTGGCATATATTACAGTATATCATTTTTGTGCTATCCTTCCTATGGTTGGAAATTTCCTCAATCCTATACTGTTGCACTCATCTTTCAACTGGCTTCCAGATATTAACATAAGAACTACATTTGGCCCCTTAAGGCTGCTGCATCACTCAGCACAACCATGCCTGATCCCCTTCCTCATCAGCTTATGCCTGGTTGCTTTCCAAATATCCCTCGATGTCTTTGCAAAGGGATCATCTTATAGGGAAGATTGTACACAGAATGCAGAAGGCATAAACTTAAATAAGACAGGAAAGCAATCATATTAGGACATTTGCTAAACACTAAAAGGTATACATAAGTTAAATTAACAAATTAGTGCAAAATTCAGTAGCTCAATACATTTAAGAACTGATGGTGAATCAAATGACATCTGAGGGAAGATAGTTCTTTGACATTTTAATTCTTTGCGTCCACACACAGACAGGACTGTACCTTGATTGGTCTTTAACCAAAAACTGATATTGATTATACACACCTCAAAGTTCCCATTATTGTATAAAGATTTTTAACCAAAATATGAAGCGTTTGGGGCAGGGCAAGGAACAGCAAAAAACATTTTATAGATTTTTCAAAAGGGAGGAAGCTGCACATAGCAGTATACATCGTGCAAGGCTCAGAAAGATGAGGGTATGATTTTTATTTAAGGCTTTCAATATGGGGGAAAAAAACTTTCAGACTTGTCAGTTATTGAAAGATTAAATTCTGACTGCAGAGTAACGTTCATCATTGATCTGTTGTCAAGTATAGGGAGAGGACTGCCAGAAGGGAAAAGGGCACAATTTGCAGTTTTGCTGGCAAAATTAAAACGTTAAGTTTGTTATACTGGATAGAACAGTTTCTAACTGGCTATATTCACACCAGAAAAACTTCCATATCTGTCCCCTGTTGTGCATTTTTATTTAGCAGGAAACATTCAAAGTATTCAATGACTTTTGTAGCCTGCTTTTGGGCTTTAATGCATGGTAATTAGTTCAGCAGGATTAGGCAATTTCCTATAAAAGAACACATCTTGTGTGCACAAGTAATGCCATTTTGTTTCATAGTTCAGCAGCTTAGGGGCAAGCTCCTTAAGCCAAAGACCCAGAAATGGTACCAGAAGACTGAAGAGAGGCTAATGCTTTTGCTTTATTTACGAAGGGTTGGAAGAACAAGCAAGGGAACTGAAGACTGGTGAACCTAAAAGTCAGTGGTGGGAAAGTTACTGGAGGAGATTTTAAAAGACATGATCTATCAGTATTTGTAAAGATAAATACTAACAGGCATGGTTGTGTGGAACAGAAACCATGTCTCAAATTTGAACGAGTTTCTCTTTTGAAGAGGTGACAAATGGGAATTCATTATTGCACAATGGATTTTAACAAGTCCTTAATAAGGTCCACATGGCAGGCTAGACTGGAAATTTGGATCAAATAGATACAAAGGGACTGGTGTTGGATCCACTGTTGCTTAACAAAGCTATTGACAAGGCTAATAAGTTTGTGAGTGACACCAAATGGTGGTGTGGTGGACAGTGAAGGTTAACTAAGATTACAACAGGATTTTGATGAATTGGAGAAGTAGGCCAAATAACGGCAGATAACATTTAACTCAGCCAAGTGCAAGGTATTTCATTTTGGCAAGATAAACCAATGCAGGACATGCAGAGTAAATAATGGAGCACTGGAGAGAGAGTTGTAGAACAGAGAAAATTAGGAGACAGTATATTGTTCTCCGAAAAGGTGGAAGTCTGGCACAAAGTACACTGCACAAATCAACATGTACAAACAAGCTGGAGGAACTCAGCAGGTCGGGCAGCATCCATGGAAATGAACAGTCAATGTTTCGGACCGAGACCCTTCGTCAGGACCGAAGGAGGAGGGGGCAGGGGCCCTATAAAGAAGGTGGGGGGAGGGTGAGAAGGCTGGTAGGTGCCAGATGAAAAACCAATCAGAGGAAAGATCAAGGGGTGGGGGAGGGGAAGCAGGGAGGGGATAGGCAGGAAAGGTGAAGGAGGAATGTAAGGGGAAAGCACTATGAAGAAGACAGAATCATGAAAGAGGTGATAGGCAGCTAGAAGAGAAGGCAGAGTGAAAGTGGGATGGAGAAAAGGGAGAGGGAGGGAATTACCAGAAGTTGGAGAATTCAATGTTCATGCCAAGGGGCTGGAGACTACCCAGACGGTATATGGGGTGTTGCTCCTCCAACCTGAATTTGGCCTCATCATGGCAGTAGAGGAGGCCGTGTATGGACATATCCGAATGGGAATGTGAAGCAGAGTTGAAGTGGGTGGCAACCGGGAGATCCTGTCTGTTGTGGCAGACAGAGCGGAGGTGCTCGACAAAGCGGTCTCCCAATCTGCATCAGGTCTTGCCGATGTAGAGGAGGCTGCACCGGGAGCATAGGATGCAATAGATTACCCCAACAGACTCACAAGTGAAGTGTTGCCTCACCTGGAAGGACTGTTTGGGGCCCTGAACGGTGGTAAGAGAGGAGGTGTAGGGACAGGTGTAGCACATATGCTTGCAGGGATAAGTACCAGGTGGTATCAGAAGAGGTATCTTCCCACCCTGTCAAATGTACCTCTTCCCACCCTGCCAAATGTAAAAATGCTACTCCCTATTCCAATTCCTCTGTCTCCGCCGCATCAGCTCTCAGGATGAGGCTTTCCATTCCAGGACATCCCAAATGTCTTCTTTCTTTAAGGATCACGGTTTCCCTTCTGCCGTCATCAAAGATGCCCTCACCCACATCTCCTCCATTTCCTGCACTTCGGCCCTCACCCCATCCTCCTGTCACCCAACAGGGACTGTATTCCCCTTGTCCTCACCTACCACCCCACCAGCCTCCGGATCCAGCATATTATCCTCCGCAACTTCCGCCACCTTCAACAGGACCCCACCACTAAGCACATCTTTCCCTCTCTGCTTTCCGCAGGGATCGTTCCCTCCGCAACTGCCTGGTCCACACATCCCTCCCCACAGATCTCCTACCTGGTACTTATCCCTGCAAGCGCAAGTGCTACACCTGTCCCTACTCCTCCTCTCTTACCACCATTCAGGGCCCCAAACAGTCCTTCCAGGTGAGGCAACACTTCACTCGTGAGTCTGTTGGGGTCATCTATTGCATCTGGTGCTCCTGGTGTTGGCTTCCTCTACATCGGCAAGACCTGATGCAGACTGGGGGACCACTTCGTCGATCACATCCACTCCGTCCTCCACAACAGACAAGATCTCTCGGCTGCCACCCATTTCAACTCTGCTTCACATTCCCATTCAGATATGTCCATATGCGGCCTCCTCTACTGCCATATGAGGCCAAACTCAGGTTGGAGGAGCAACTCCTCATAGACCATCTGGGTAGTCTCCAGCCCCTTGGTACAAACATCAAATTCTCCAACTTCCGGTAATTCCCTCCCTCTCCCCTCCCCCATCCCACTTTCACTCTGCCTCCTCTTCTAGCTGCCTATCACCTCTCTCGTGATTCTGTCTTCTTCTACTACCCATAGTGCTTTCCCCTTACATTCCTTCTTCACCTTTCCTACCTATCCCCTCCCTCACCCCTTGATCTTTCCTCTGATTGGTTTTTCACCTGGCACCTACCAGCCTTTCTCTCACCCTCCCCCACCTTCTTTATAGGGCCACTGACCCCTCCTTCTTCAGTCCTGACAAAGGGTCTTGGCCCAAAATGCTGATTGCTCATTTCCATGGACGCTGCCTGACCTGCCAAATTCCTCCAGCTTGTTTGTACATGTTGAAAGTCTGGCAAACTTGGTTTCAGTCAGGACATTGAGAACAGGGATTGTGATGTCTTGTACAAATTATTGTCAAGATCACATGAAATATTGTGCATTTGTGGTTGCTCAGCTGAAAGAATGATATTAATCTGGAAAGGTTGCAGAAAACAGTCACGAGAATATTACTGGGACCAGAGGGCTTGAGCTACAAGGATAGACTTCTTTCACCTGGAGTGTAGGAGACTGAGAGTTAACCTTATAGGATACATATAAAATTATGAGGACATAAATAAGATGAATGGGCACAGCATTCTTACCAAGATAGGGGAGTCTAACACTAGAAGACATAGGTTTAAAGTGAGCGGAGAAAGATTTAACAAGGGACCCATGGGGTAACTTTTCCCAAACAGTTGATGGTGGGTATATGGAATGAGCTGCCAGAGGAACCCATAGAGCCAGGTACAATTACAATGCTTAAAAAAAATTTAGACAGTTAATGTTAAGGTTTAGATGGATACAAGGTCAAATGCTGATAGGTAGGCAACTTAGCCAACAGAGTGAAATTGGGGCCAAAGGGAAATGCTCCCATATTAAAATATGCATCGTTAGTTCTGGAATAGACTGTAGCACGTAGAAGGTCCCTGGATTATGGAAGACCTAACCTACAAAAGCTGATTTATTTTATTTAAAAAACACACATTCTTCCAGACTCTATTTGTAGGTAAGGTACTTGGAATGTTTCACCAGTAAACAATGCAGAGATAATCTATACAGAAAAAAGTGTTCCCTTCTAGTAAACATTATGAACTGCAAGTCACTTCTTGTTAACACACAACCCCTTTTGTTGAACTGCAATTAGTTCACTTGATGACTGGCAGATCACTCTGTCATTCTACCTGGGCTGCTTTCAGACAAACACAAGTCATAGTTGACTTGCTGGTAAGAACTGTAATCGTCCACATCGGATAATTACAAATCATCTTTGCAAATCAGTACACATGGCTATCAGGCTAAAGACTTCAGATAAACAATTTCCCCAAAATGGTAATTTCCAACCTATGGAAAATTCAAATTACTGACTCTCTTAGGAAATGGAACATTACATAACCCGTGGATCCCGTTAGTGGTAAACAGCAATACAATTGATCTAGGTGTAGTTATGCTAAAATATGAAAGAGAATTCACCAGAACATAAATGCCAAAAGGGAATCTTCAAAAATTATTCAGGGATTCTCAGCATAACAAGGATGGGATGCGATTCATCTGTAATTAACCTGAATCAGCCCTGACTTCAAATTATAGCTGGTATTTGAGGGCAGAACTAGGGTAGACTGCTTGCCATATACTGCAGTTTTATTTCTCCCATCCTAACCAAAGGAACTACTAAAAGAGAAGGCCTTCAGCACTACAAAGCATTCAAGCATGTTGAACAGAACTAGCTAAAAATAAAGAAAAATATGCCATTAATAAGCCTCCGTTTCAAGACTTGGATATTGCATTGGAGTATTGTGAAAGCATATGCCTGGCTTTCCATTAATGAATGCTCACACATGTCAGAAAGGATTAAATATGCCTCTGCACCTTTTAACAATACTATCGCCAAGCAAATGTAAATCAAGTATTACAGAATAACTGACAAGTTGATGTCACAGAAAAACAAAAGAAAACTGAAATCACTATGAATGCAAAATATAGCCTTTGAAAGACAAATGAAAGGGCATGCCAAATATTAAAGAAATCTTAACATATTTTGTCTCATCTTACCTTAACACAGCCAACAATTGTGGTGGTAAGAGCAGAATTATACTGTGTACACAGAACTGTAGAGTACATGAGGACAAACCTACAGAGTCAACAAAACACAATGATCCAAACTGCACACAAAATCAAAATGACAATTTAAATTTAATATTTTAAAATACTCAATATTTAAAATAAAGATTTGCTCCATACTTAAAAAAGTAGATTATAAATTCAAGGAGTCACATATCCTTGTAAGGTATTATGGAGTTTGAACGGAAAACGCACATCTTGTCCTAAAGGCATTATTTTGCTTTGTCCTATGCACTTGGTCAAGAATTTAACTGCAGTAATGTTACACTTGTTAAAACTAAGAGGTGCAAGTAGTCAGTTACTTTTGTTTTTTCCCAGGAAGATGGTCAACCTTTAATATTTGTGGCAAAATATTATTTGCCAACTTTTAGCAAGCCGTTCACCATTAAGGACTTCTCTTTTACTAGCACAGACAACATCTGAGAAATTGCAATTGGAATTAAATTCTTTACAAGCAACAATTTTCCAAATTTATCAGCCAGCAAGGTTTTGAAGAAGATTTAGAGGAATTCTTGCAGTGATATCTTCAGCTGAAAGGATTTCCTTCAATCAACACGTTGTACAAATTATTGGCTAGAGTATTATGTACAGTTCTGGTCACAACTTTTAGCAAAGATGCAGTAGCAATAGTGTGCAGAAGAAATTCATCAAAATGTTATTTGGAATGGAGAGCTATGGTTATCAAGACAAAATGGATAGACTGGGTTCATTCTCACTGGAATGTAGGAAGCTGAGGGGTGATCTTTTAGAGGTTTATAAAAATAAGCAGCACAGATCGTATTGATAGAATGATTTTCCTGGGGCAGGGGTTTTAGAACTGGATGGCACTATTTTAAGTTGAGAGGAGAATAATTTAAAGAAAATCTGAGGGGCAAGCTTTTCCACATAAAAGCTGGTGGTCATCTGGAACAAGCTTTCACAAGAGTGGTCGGAGCACGTACAATCATGTTCTGGGCAAGTACTTGGATAGGAAAGAGAAGGACAAGGTCTTAATGTGAGCAAATAGGAATAGTGTAGTTAGACATTTTGGTTAACAATGGATGAAGTGGGCCAAAGGAATATCTGTCTGTGCACTACATTTCTATGATTCTAACATCAACTATAACCATCTTTTATCACATCTGCTATGACTCCAGTGGATTCTCCCCAACTCTGTCCTCTATTTCACCGCAGATTGTACTTGATAAAAATGGCCCTTTCAGGTAAAGTGACTCACTTCTGGAGCTCGGCTGTGATGAGCCCTTGAAGTAGTAATTCTTGCAGACCCAAACCATTATATACAGTTCTTTCTCTTCATCTTACTTACAGGGTACAAGGGAGCCGCCAGTACAGATTTTAGAGAATACCCCTAATCATCTTGACAACTGGAGAAAAATCCCTTAGCACCCTGCTTTTAAACATGTAACCAGGCATTTAAGACTTTGAATGTTAATACTTTTAAAATATTACACTTACAAAATGCTATTTAAAGTAAAGAAAAATTAGCTCAAAGAAGCCAGTTAATTTTGAAGAGACGAGTGCAACATTTTAAGCACGAGGATAGGTTCAAATAAGTTAATGCAACATTGGCTTTTAACTCAAGTGATCTGGGATACAACACAGGAGGATGCATTTCAGCTATACACGTGCTTAATCAGACTCCTGTCTGAATTAGTGTTCAGTGTTGGGCACAATTTGAGAGTGACTGTAGCACAGATTCACCAGAATGACAGCAGGACTAATGTTTCAGTTATCACAACAGGCTGCTTCAAGGTGTAATGTTAGCCTGGAATGCAAGATGAGCCTATTTTCATTTTAGTTCACCAAATATGTCAAAAGGTGCCATATTAATATCTACGTTTTCCAAACACTAGTAACATCGTGCTGATCTCCATTTTTAAACTCAACTGTTCTCCAACAACTTGCCCAAACAGAAAGACTTGACATGTTAGGTTAAACAATATGCTTTGGTATTGAATCTGATTATAAATAGCATAAAAGTTTGTTTGCCCCCTCATCCAATGCTAGCATATGTAATTTTTTAATAATCAGGATACTGCATAATTTTCAGGAGTATTCCAATTCTTTATTTATTAGCCTCATACCTCTGATTAAATAAATGCTGTTATTGATACCCTATAGAGTATCACAGCGAGTGATGCAGAGGTTCACAAGCATTTATCCCTCTAACAGAATTAACTGGAAACCACTCAGTGGGAGAAGAAATGGAGTGAAATCTTGATTGTTATACAATTATAAACCTGCCAACTCCTTTAGCGGAGTTTATGTGCATGATTACACTTACCCCATTACACAGGACAGCAGATACTGTAACACAAACATTTCATTTGACCATCCTTCAAAACTGACTGCCTGGGAAATAAAACAATTTCTTACAGTGAAGCTTACAGATGAAATATGTCTCAATTACCGCTTAATGAACCACAATGTAATCCTACAAAATAATTTAACTGACAGACAGACTACAAAGTGCATCAGTGCATTGGTACACAGGAAGGAGGGATGATACCAAGAGCTATTCAAGAGCAACTCCAAAGCATCAAGTCAAACATGGGCAAGGAAACCTTATGCCTTATACCTGTCCTTTACTGATGAATCAGTGTTCCTCCATATTGGGCAACAGAAGCACTGAAGCCACAAAAGCATAGAAAGTACACACAAGGGGTGGGAGACTTCAATGGCAACCACCAAGGGTGGCTTAGTAGCACTAGCTCTGAGCTAGCCCTGAATGACCTAGCTATTATACAAGATAAGTGGTCAGTGCACTTAGCGTTCAGGATACATTCCTGGAAACAGAAATGCTACAGAATAAGGAGTCATTTTATATGGCATGGATTGGTTTTGCTGTCATTTTTCTATTATAAACAATTAATGCTAGGATATTACAATATAATTCATTAAACATACAATGAAATTTAACACTACATACAATATAAGCTGACAAAACTAACTTACGAACACAGCAACGGAGGAGGCCACAAAATGAAGAGACTATGGTCGAGTGGGTAAACCAGGTGATTACTCAACCTACTGGTGATAAAGAGCCAAATGTACAACCTCATTTTTGAAGACCAAATTAACTGTCTCTTCCTCTCATGTAGCAGACTTCTGTAAAAGGAAATGTTTTCTAAAGTTCTCTTTATATCACATGCTAACCTTTTTCTGGATACCACTGTCTTATATACTTGAACAGCCATCCTTTCAAAATAATACAAGCTGCAGCACATAAATCGTTAAAAACAATATATTACTATATTCTAATTGGCCGAGTTACAACTGCCAGGTCAATGCAAGAAGCTTGCTCCTTTGGGCATTTTGATCGATACTTTGTGGGTGAGTTAATGTAAATCCCTTAGATTCCAAATATACATTAGGGAACAAATGTTACCTCTTAAACCCGCTTCAAAATTTAATACAACTTCGCTAGTCATGCTACAAATAAAAGTACACAAAATCCTGATTCCTGATCCCTGGACACAAGAACTTTGGCTTCACTCCTCTTACTCCCCTTCTGTCCCCCAAATTCCCAACACTATTAACTGAGAATTTGTTACAGTACCTGCTAGGAACACACTCAAATAAACCACCCCTTGAGAGTGTTAAACAGAAGTTCTATTCTATACTAGTCTCCCCAGTACATTTTCCCTCTAAAAAAGGTACACAGTCATACCTTTCACAATCCAACTGGGCAGACATCATGTCTATATAATACATTCAACTACTCTATCGTGCCAAAATAGCCATAAGCTGGGGCCTCATACAATTGACCTAGTGTGCATCTGCCAAACATTAACTCATTTGTATTAAGACAGTTTTTGGGCAGAAATACAATTTAAAATATTATCCAAGCTAAATCATTTTATGAATCATCAACTTTACTTCCTTGAAACAAAAGACAAACTTAAAAAGCAAATTCCATTCCCTCCAATTCAGAGGAGTTACTTGAGTGAAAGTTTCTTTACTTTTCCTTCTCCTAGAACTCTTCATGATTCACAAAAAGTAAAATAAAATTCCTAAAAAGGTCCATACTGCCTCACAACACAGCAATTTTATTTGCAATATCCCAGGGTCAAAATCTAAAACATCCAATATCTAGAGACAACAGTGAAATAGACAGAAAGTTGAATAGTTAAATCAGTACCAAGAATGGCCATAAATTGGTCATCATCTGATTCTAAGACGTACTAAGCGATGCATCATATGGACTAAATCTGCAAATTCAACTTCTTAATTTATACAATGTGATACATTTATACATAATTTATACATAAATGTATGAGAGAATGCAACTGCAAATAGAACTTGGGTAGAAAGGTATATGGGGCATAAGGGCCAAATGAGTGGGCAATGATTCTTACTGCTGGTTGTACATTCTTCACAGGTGCTCTGGTTTCCTTCCACATTCCCAAGATGTACTGGTTTGTAGGTGAACTGGTCATGTGGGTGTAACTGGGCCAGAAAGGACTTACTGTACTGTATCTCTAAGTAAATAAAGATAAAATCTGGGAAAGAGTAAAATGCAGGAAAATATGGAAGTGTCTACTTTAGCATGAAACAAACTGTTATTCAAATGAAAGACTACAGAGTTGTGAGTTGTAAGTTGCAGAGAAATGCAGCTGTCCGAATTTGTGATTTGCAAAGTGCTAGTATCCCAGAACAGTCAGTAATTTAGAGAAAAATGATATTGTTTACTCTAAGCAGAAATGAATCGCAAAGGAGAGATTAACCTTCAGTTTTGCAGGGAATTGATGAGATCTCTCCTTTATTATCCTATCATCTGAAATGTGTGCAGCATCACTCTCTTCATTTAAGGGTCAATCTTGGTACATTTGTAATCATTTCTGAGAGGATTTACTTAATATGCGAGAGTATCCATTGGAATTTAGTAAACTGAGATAGTAATGGATATAAAAAGTCCTCACGGGATATTGACAGAAAAGTTTCCTGGTGGCAAAACCTGCAACAGCAGTGGGGGGGGGGGGGGGGAATTGTTTAACAAAGATTCAATTTAAAGGCAGATATGAGGAAATAGCTCCAAATATTCATGATCTTTTCAGTAAAGCACTCTTCCTCAAAGGGTGGATGAAGCATTCTGAAGTAAAAGGTAGCTAGTTACCTGTTAAGTGGGGCTGGATGGCAGTGGTGTCGGAAAATTATGTGGATAGGTGGGAATATGGGAATACAGAATTGACATAATAGTCAAAGCAGCTAACCGTTGTATTACTAGGTTTGATAGCTTAATTTAGGCCCAGCCATTTCTGATTTATTTTCTGTTAACATATTCTTAAAGGAGCAAGAATACGGTTAGATTCAGTTTACGTGCTCCTTCAATTGCAATTGCAAACAACAATTACCAAAGTCAACTTGCTCTTTCAAATAGTAATGTTAAAAGTTTATGTAAAAGTGTTTTAGTATAACACTAACATCAGGAACTTACTGCCATACTTTCACAAAACTGACACTAAATTAGTTATACTAGGAATAGCTTTAACATTTTAAAACCCAAAAATACAATTTAATCATGGATAATGTAGTAAACTCAAAATTTATTGCAATCACTTCGGGCTTTCTGTGGAGGGGTGTCCTTGAAATAAAAAACAACGTCACGGCCTATCTAACCATGGCAATGCCACAGCCTTCAAAATGTTTGTGTGGAGGACTTGTAGGAAAAAAAAGCAAACCCAGGGACTCCATTTTCCAACAATACCAATTAGACAAGTAGAGAATAATTCAGAAAAGAGTGACACAAATAACATACAAGTTCATGTAATTATAAAACAGCTTAAAAGTAACAACTTCCTAAAACAATCCAGAACATCAAAATTTTGACTCCATCCTACATGGTACAGATGGTTAAAAGTTTGGTCGAGTAAAAGTTTTAAGAAATGCAGCGAGGGGAGAAGAATTCTAGAAGTTTGGGGTTCAGACTTCTATTGATGGTGAATCAATACAATTCAGAGAAATTCACATCTTTAAAATTGGTGCTGTGTTAAATATTGTGGGACAGGAGACTATTTTGTTGGTAATGGGGATTGATAGCTGTAGAAGCATGGAAAAAATCTTTTTTAAAGCATTGGAGAAACTGGGAAAATAGATGAAGTCCTTGCAGGAGATAGGGTAGGAGGTCCAGCTAAGAAAGCTACAAGATTCAGTGCACTTGTAATTGGTTGCTAATCTGTCTCCTAACAGAGGTCAAGAAAAGGAAGGAGTCAGATATGGGCCACATGAAAATGACAGCAAATGGGCAGCAAAAGTACTCATCCAAACTTCATTAGATGTTGAAATCAAACCCACATTCACTACTTCTGCTGGCAGTTCATTCCACACACCCACCACCCTAAGTGATGTTGTTCCCCTTCATGATCCCCTTAAAAATGCCACCTTTCACCATTAACCCATGACCTCTAGTTCATGTCGCACCCAACCTCAGTGGAAAAAAGCCTGCTTGCATTTACCCTATCTATACCCTTCATAATTTTGTGTTTTTCTACCAAAACTCCCTTCATTCGCCTATGCTCCAGGGTTTAAAGTCCTAACCTTTCCCAATAACTGAGGTCCAAGTCCTGGTAACATCCTTGTAAATTTTCTCAGAAAATTTAATCATGTCCATCATATTGACATCTTTAATAGGGAGAAAGTAAATCTGATGTAGCAGTATTTCAGTGAAGTAAAGAAAATTACTGTAAAGTGGTATGAGCAAGGAGTTGGCCATAGTAAACTGGAAGGAGATGCTGGCAGGGATGACAGCAGCACAGCAATGGTGTGAGTTTCTGGGAAAAATGAGGAAGGTGCAGGATAGATGCATTCCAAAAGCAAACAAATACTCGAATGGCAAAACAGTACAACCATGGCTGACAAGGGAAGTCAAAGCTAATGTAGGAGCAAAAGAGAGAGCATACAAAGCAAAAATCAGTAGGAAGACATTGGATTGGGAAGCTTATAAAACCCTGCAAAGAACAAATAAAAGAATCATTAGGATGAAAAAGATGAATTATGAAAGCAAGCTAGCAAACAATATCAAAGTGGATAGTAAAAGCTTTTTCAAGTATGTAAAAAATTAGAGGAGACTGGATACAAGACCACTCAAAAATGAGGCAGGAGAAATAATAACAGAGGACAAGGAGATGGCAGGTGAACTAACTAAGTATGTTGTATCAGTCGGTTTCATTGTGGACGACATCAGCAGTGTGTCAGATGTTGAAGGGTGTGAGGGAAGAGAAATGAGTACAGTTACTATTACAAGGGAGAAGGTGCTCAAAAAGCTGAAAGACCCAAGGGTACACAAGTCACCTGGACCTGATGAACTGTAGTTTAGGGTTCTGAAAAAGGTAGCGATAGAGATTGTGAAGGCATTAGTAATGATCTTTCAAAATTACTGGACTCTGGCATGGTGCCAGAGGACTGGAAAATGTAAATGTCATTCCACTTTAAGAAAGGAGGAAAGCAGCAGGAAAGAAATTACAGACCAGTTAGCCTGACTTCAGTGGTTAGGCAGATGTTGAAGTCAATTGTTAAGGATGAGGTTATGGAGTACTTGGTGACACAGGATAGGACAGGACAAAGTCAGCACGATTTCCTTAAGGAAAAATTTTGACAAACCTGTTGGAATTCTTAGAAGAGATTACATAGGATAAAGGGAATGCAGTGGATTTTGTATATTTGGACTTTCAGAAGGTCTTTGACAAGATGCCACATGAGGCTGCTTACCAAGTTAAGAGCCCATGGTATTACAGGAAAGTTACTGACGTGGTTAGAGCATTGGCTGATTGGTTGGAGCAGGCGAGTGGGAATAAAAGGATCCTTTTCCGGTTGACCGCCAGTGACTAGTGGTGTTCTGCAGGGGTCGGTGTCAGGACCGTTCTTTTTAATCAATGATTTAGATGATCGTATAGATGGCTTTGTTGCCAAGTCTGCAGATAATACGAAGATTGGCGAAGGGGCAGGTAGTGTTGAGAAAACAGGTAGGCTGCAGAAGGACTTAGATTAGAGAATGAGCAAGAGAGTGGCAAATGAAATACAACATTGGAAAATGCATGGTCATGCATTTTGGTAGGAGAAATAAGTATGCAGACTATTTTGTTAACAAGGAGAAAAGTCCAAAAATCTGAGATGCAAAGGGACTTGGGAGTCCTTGTGCAGAACACCTTAAAGGTTAACTTGAAGGTGGAGTCAGTGGTGAGGAAGGCAAATGTAATGTTAGCATCCATTTCAAGAGGTCCAGAATCCAAGAGTAGGGATGTGGTGCTGAGGGTTTAACACACTAGTGAGGCCTCACTTCGTCTAATGTGAACAGTTTTGGGCTCCTCATCTAAGAAAAGGTGCACTGGCAATGGAGAGGGCTCAAAGGAGGTTCACAAGGATGATTCGGCAATGAAAGGGTATCATATGAGGAATCTTTGATAGTTCTGGGTCTGTACTTGCTGGAATTTAGAAGGATGATGGGGGGATCTCATTGAAACCTTTCGAATGTTGAAAGGCCTAGACAGAGTAGATGTGAAAAGGATGTTTGCCATGGTGGCGGGGTCTAGGACAAGAGGGCACAGCCTCAAGATAGAGTGGAATCCACTTAAATCAGAGATGCAGAGAAGTTTCTTTAGCCAGAGGGTGGTGAACTTGTGGAATTTATTACCACAAGAAATGGAGGATGCCAGGTAGTTGGATGTATTTAAGGCAGAGCTTGACAGGTTCTTGACTGGATTATGGCATTAAAAGTCACAGGGAGAAAGCCAGGGATTCGGTCTGAGGATGGGAAAACAATGATCAGCCATGATTGAATGGCAGAACAGACTCGATGGGCTAATTCTGCTCCAATGTGTATGGTCTTTCCTGTAGGTAGGTGACCAAAACTGCACACAATGCTCCAAATTAGGCTTGACCAACATGTATTTAACTTCAACACCCCAAGTTCAGCAAATATGCCTTAAATTCTCTCGCTACGCTATCTATCTGTAACACCACTTTCAAGCAATTATGGGTCTGTATTCCCAGATTTCTCTGTTCTACCACTTTTCTCAGTACCTTACCACTCACCATACAAGTCCTGCCTTGGTTTGTCCTCCCAGAATGCAACACCACACTCTTCTCTGCATTTCCATATGCCTGTTCTACTCAGTTTCCTGAATAGGACTTAAACGAAAACTGTCCTAAGTATCCGACAAAATGACAGGCATAACTCTGCAACACAAAATGCTGGAAGAAATGAGCAGGCCAGACAGCATCTATGGAAAAGACTACAGTTGACATTTCGTGCTGAGACCCTTCATCAGGACTGGAGAAAGAGATGTGGAGTCAGTAAGAAAGAAGGGGGGAGGGAAGGAAGAACCACAAGGTCAGAGGTGAAAATGGGAGGGGTGATGTAAAGAGCTGGGAAGTTGAATGGTGAAAGAGATACTAAAGAGATACAAGGTTGGAGAAGGTGGCTATCTGATAGTGGGAATGGTGAAGCTGGGTTGGGGGGGGGGGGGCATTACTAGAAGTTCAAGAAATTGATGTTCGTGCCATCAGGTTGGAGGCCACCCAGACGGAATACAAGGTGTTGCTCCATCAACCTGAGTGTGGTCTCATCATGACAGTAGAGGCGGTCATGGACTGAGATGTCAGAATGGGAATGGGAAATGGAATTAAAATGGGTGGCCACTGGGAGAACCTGCTTTTTGTGGTGAACAGAGCTTAGGTGCTAGGTGAAGCTGTCTCCCAATCTGTGTCTCATCTCACCGACATACAAGAGACCACACTGGGAGTACTAGATCAAGTAGATGACCCCAAAAGATTCACTGATGAAGTGTCACCTCACCTGGAAGGACAGTTTGGGGCCCTGAAAGATAATGAGGAAGGAGGTGTAGGGGAAGGTGTAGCACTTGTTCCGCTTGCAAGGATAATTACCAAGAAGGAGATCAGTGAGGAACGAACGACCAAGGGAGTCATGTAAGGTGCAATCCCTGTGGAAAGCAGAAAGCAGGGGTGTGACAAGATTTGCTTGGAGGTGAAATCTCACTGGAAATGTCAGAAGTTATGGAGAATTATGTGCTGCACGCAGAGATTGGTGGTGCAGTAGGTGAGGACAAGAGGAACCCTATCCCATCTGGGGTTGAGGGAGGATTGGGTGAGGGCAAATGTGCATGAAATGGAAGAGATGCAGTTGAGGGCAGCATTGATGGAGGAGGAAGGGAAGCCCCTTTCTTTGAAGGAAGATGACATCTCCTTAGTTCTAGAATGAAAACCCTCATCCAGAGAGTACATGCTGTGGACACGGAGGAATGGAGAGAAGGGGATGGCATTTTTGCAAGTCACAGGGTGGGAAGAAGTACACTGCAGTCCAGGTAGTTGAGAGTGTCAGTGGGTTTATAATAGACATCAGTAGATAAATTGTCTCCAGAGACAGAGACTGAGGAAGGGGAGGGAGGTATTAGAAATGGACCAGGTAAATTTGAGGGCAGGGTGGAAGTTGGAGATAAAGCTGATAAAGTCGACGAGCTCAGCATGGGCAGGAAGCAGCACCAATGCAGTTGTCGATACAGCACAAGGAAAGTGGGGAGTGATACTGGTGTATGACTACACCTTTTGTTTGGAAGAAGTGGAAGGAGTCAAAGGAGAAATTATTAAGAGCGAGGCCAAGTTCCACCAGACGGAAGAGAGTGGTAGTGGAGGGGAACTACTGGGTCTGGTGTCCATAAAGAAACAAAGAGCTTTGAGACTTCCTGGTGGGGGAAATGGAGATTTATAGGAACTGAACATCCTATTATCGAGGCTAGGGAACTTGAAGTCATTGAAAAGATCAAAAGTGTGTAAAATGTCATGGACATAGGTAGGAAGGGACTGAACCAGGGGGGGATAAAACTGAGTCAAGGTATGCAGGTACAAGATCAGTGGAGCAGGCACAAGTAGAAACAATTAGGTCTACCTGGACGGGCATACTTGTGGATCTTGGGTAGGAGATAGAAACAGGAGGTGCAGGATGAGGGAACTAGGCGGTTTGTGGCAGTGAATGAGAGATCCCCAGAGTTGACAACGTCAGTGAAAGTGTGGG